>NC_030678.2:75575403-76266653 GCF_000004195.4 Xenopus tropicalis | reverse complement strand
AAAGGCACACAATTGACCCACACTATATTGACACAAGAAGTAAGAAGCAATGGCACTCAGAGCAGTTACAAGCAGAGCAAACCCTTGCAAATTATATTGCAGAAGTGCAATGTTTCAGGGCAGAAAAACCCCTTTGTCAAGCACTACCAAACTATATTGATACATTTGCGAGAATGAATCCATCTTCAACTGGCTCTCTCTAAACATAAATTAATTTTTTCGTTTCTGTTCCTATGATCTAAAACTCTGTGTATTTGAAAAAAAAAATCTAATTATGAATAATTACTTCCTATGCAAATACTGGCTATTCTTGTAAGTGCCTGGATATTTGAATTAATGAAAACAGAGTTTGCATTGCTAAAGCATAAACAAATAGGAAGCTGGTTATGGAGCTTAATATAAGGCAATATAAACAGGGACCATATTGCTCCTTAGAAGGAGCTTAACAGGCTGCATGTTGATGGGAAATTATCACAGTAACACCTACTGTTGTACAATTTGCACTCAAAGTATGTACCATCAATCACAGCAGATGGTTATCCTAAGAAAGTTAGGGGAAAAATATCTGATTTGAATATTTCAAGTAAATAAGACTTAAATATTCAATGTGGAAATGCAAAACGCTTTAACTGTATCATTATAGAATACTTTTTAGCATGATTACAGCATGATTAGCTAGAATTATTAAACAGATAATTCAGAATAAAACAACAGCAAGTGAGTTCTGCTATCTTACTACGTACAGGAATATAACAGTGACAAACAGAGAACACCCAAGTTGGAGGCAAAAGGGAATCCTCAGAAATGAAATATTAATTAGGCATTAAATGGCAAGCTGGATGTTGGGGTCTGACTGGAGCTGAGAGGTGTAATTGCAGCCTAGAATGTTACTATGGTGGGATGAAAGCAGCATTCATACGGTAGTAATGCCTTTACTCCTGGTCCTAGGCCAGGTTAGGTTTACAAACAGACCTGATTTTTTGCTTTACTAAACCCACAATAATGAGAATGTTTATAAATGGACCTTTAAGTAAGGTTTGCTTTATTTTAAGCTGTAACCTCCTATTGCAGGGGTGAGCAAACGTTTTGACTTACAGACAGACTGGGCTGGGCCAGTGTTACGCCCAGGGCTGCCATCAGAAATCATGGAGCCTCTCATCTCCCCATCAGCATCCTCCAGCTCCACACCCCAGCATCCTGCAGCTCCCCCCCCCCAGCAACCTCCAGCTTCTCCTCAACATCCTCCCACCAGCTCCCCCCAACATCCTCCATCAGCAGCTCCCTCCTCCAGCGACCTCCTGCTTCTTCTGTCCTTGGCTGCTTCTGTCCCCCAGCTCCCTGATGCATGTTCACACACACGGGGCACAACCAATCAGGACCCGTCGTTCTTTTAAGGGGGCCTGAGTTGGCGGGCCAGATAAAAAAAGGCCGTAGTTTGCCCACCCCTGTCCTATAGCCATCCCCCAATTATTGTTTAGCTTGTTTTCTATGTATATCTAGAGGTATGAAATTGCTCCAGTCAGACTCACTGCCAATGGGACTGCTAAGAAGACATTAGAAGGTATTATTTATTAACTTAGAAGCTAAATTGCACAAGTTCAATTACCCATAGCAAACAATCAGTGATTCATGAGCAGTTAATGCTACCAGTATTTTAATTTATGTTTTAATACACAGTTGCATGAATTTTTTATTCATGTTTTCAGCATAAACATGTTTTCATTATTGTTTCCACAAACTGTGACATATCATTCACCAGTAGCCAGCCCACCCCCTAAGTTTAGTGGCTTGTCTAAATCCTCATAGTTATATCAAATGTGGCAGAATATAATGACTTCTTCATTATTTTTTATTTTAGGCAGTTCGGGCTATCAATGGTCACCGGGGTATGAGTCCTGAGGAGTTTACCTCCATGGTGTTTGAAAAGATTGATGTTAATGGAGATGGTAAATATCTTTTTTTACAATCAGTACTGTGTTGTCATGAAAGTATAAGTCTTGTCAATAAGTTGAAGGGCACATTTATTAAAATTCAAATATTTGAGTTTTCCAAATTCAAATTTAATCATTTATATATACACCATTTTTAATAGTATAAAAAGTTTGAAAATATGAATGAAAAAATTCAGCAGCTAAAACATAGCTTCTGTATAAATAACTTCTGTATAAATAAGCCGAAGGTGTATTTCTAACGTGAGTAAAATTAGCAAGTAATGAGTGGATTTGTTGCAGGCTTCTTTCAACCTGTTATAGACTTGCAAAGAATCACACCCAAAGCTTCTTTAGCTGTCTGTACAAGAGCTTCTAAGACTCGTGACTTACGGGGTATTTTCCAGGGAAAAAAAAAATACCAGGAATTGTCTCTGAGATAAGTCCATTACTGAGGTTATGGCATAGGTAAGCGATTATAGACAATATTTATATTTTGAGGCAATATTTTCCTGTGTGTATCCCTATATTTTACATCCTTTTGGGACAAAACAAGTTTCCTAAGAGATTGATTTTTAAAACATATTCATTAATGTCTTAAGTTCTTGTTTGTCAAATAAGAGTGTTTACAATGTCCCAGGTTAGGGTGCAAAGTTTTCGCTTTGAATCGAGGACTGTCTGCATTAGGCAAAGGTACAGAGCAATATTTTTTGCTAGGTATCTTAAGTGTTGATGTTTGTGTGACTTTGTTTTGATACAGTTATATCATTTTAATTTTATGTACTGAGAAATTAGAAGATGAATACAGCTCAATGCTTTTTATTATAAGAATACAGGCTGTCAGGGTCAGAAGAACAGTTTAGCAGATTTCATTTTATGCCTTACATCTGATTCTATTAGCTGAGGTGGAGCTAAGGGGCAGATTTATCAGCATTCTAATTTTAGTTTTTTTTTAAACCACGAATAAATTCATTTCCATGATAACCATGAATGTCTAGTAATTTATTAAAAGATCTGAAGAACTGAAAAGCATGGATGAGTTAAAATGCAGAATGCAAAAGAAAAGAACAAAAAATTAAACCACAAATTAAACCACAAATTAAATACTGTTACGATATGCCTAGGACAACTCCCACTGCCTTCTTCATAACTTCGACATCATTAAGATAGCTAAGCTTTGTATTGGTTTATCTATATGAAAACAATTGAAATTGAAATTTGAAGGCTAGTGTAGAATACAAGCAAATATGCATAAATGAGTCTAGTGAAACAAACTAGAAATTGACATTCTGTTTCTCCTCCATTGGTGTAATATTTGAAGTCATGAGAATTAGGTTTGTCTTTTCCTAATGTACAGTGAAGGTGAATATAGCCATTTCAAGAATAATTTATACATAGGTAATCGTGTTCCTTTATTCTAGGTGAGTTGACTCTGGAAGAATTTATTAATGGAATAGAAAAAGATGAACAGCTTCTGGAAATAATTTCAAAAACTTTCGACCTGTCCAATGTGTTAAAAACAATTCAGAATGGAAGGAGGCGGAGTATTCCTTGACAAGAGATGATAGTTATCTTTGTGAAACATTTACTACTCATGTTCTCCCATTGGATGAACACAGAGAACAGAAGGTGTGCAAGCATTCCAATGGCCTTCATTTACTCAGGTTCTGTTAAATACAAACTTACATAATAGACTGTCCTAAGAACAACCCAAGGTATTACTGTGCAACCTAATCCCTTAAGTATTTAAATCTCATTTAAATTACTTTGAAGGGATTGACTTGTGTCTTGATTAAATAAGACCAGAGAAGACATTGCATAATCTTTGAATGAAACTAATTGCTGCTAACAATAGTAACCTGTTTCTTTTCATGAATTTGAAGATGAATGTATCTGGGAGAAAAATGTACAAGCAGAAAAACATTGGTGTAATATTTAATTCTCCTTTTATTAAGATATTACCAGTACCAAGGATAATTACAATAGTTAACATAATGAATTTGTTGTAAAATACACAAAAGTATCTTGAGAATCCAAATAACAAGCAAAGAAGAAACACAAGGAATCCACCCTCTATTGAAATTTTTAGAATATATTGCTTTTTGTGACAATATAATTACTCTACCATTTGGAAATGAGCATCAGAAATGTTTAACTTGTCAAGAATTTGATAAATTGAAACTTGCAATGGCCTATGGCAAATATGGGAGGAACAGAGATCAAAGCTTACCAACAGTTATATCTTCTCAAGAGAGACTAAAGCCATATTAGTTGTCTAAAAATGACCAGGAAACTAAACATCGATGGTCTAGTCTCTAAAAATGAACTTTAAAAAGCTAAGCTGCTATTTGCTTTTTTTCAAGGTCTATGTTCTTAAAGAATATTATATGGCTCTAAGAATTTATCATCTCCTGCATCTGAATAGATTTATGATTGGAGAAAGGTTTCAATTCACTATATCTGTTCCCAGCTGGTCAACATGGTGGTGGATATGTGGATATAGTGTTGGCCTTCAACTTACTGAAGTATATGGATTTTGTTATCACTAAGAACAGAAGAATTGCAGAGGGATACAAAGCCATTTCCATGCCATGACCAAACATCATACTGCATTCATAGGAGGATTACTTTAAACAACTGATTCCCAACCAGTTGCTCACAAACCCCTTTGATGTTGCTCCCAGTAGCCTCAAAGGAGGTGCTCATCTTTGAATTTCTGACTTGGAGACATAAAGACCATGTATACTACCAAACAGAGCCTTCTGCAGGCTAGCATTCCACATTAGGCTACCAAATAACCAATCACAATCCTTATTGGTCACCCCCTAGGAACTGTTTCATGTACAAGTTGTTCCATAACTTTTTTATATTTATATGTTGCTTTAAAAAAGCTTTTAAATGTATCTTCCATGTCCATCCCACTAACCAGTTTTAAACATTATGGAACTTTTATGAGACATTCCAAAACATGGAATGCTGGATTGGGTTCCACTTATTTTTTTTTCTTAAAGGACTAGGTGCTTTTCTTCTCAAAGACTTCTTTTATATTTTATTAGAAAAAGTAAAAAAGATATATTATAGCATTCCAGATAGAATGCTTCTGAAGGCAAAATGCAAAGTTGCACTGGCCTGCCAGTATAAAAGGGAAAAAATCTAGTGATTCCATAGAAGGACAATCCAATAAAATTCTTTCTTGTTTCCGCCACTGAACCATCTGACACCTATGCCATTTACAATATTTTATATATATAATTGTTCCAAGAGTGCAGCCTGGATATCAGGTGTATCTGTTGGGCCAAAGGAGGCCCAGTTCAACACTGGAAAATAGCAACTCCTAAATGTTTAACAAATATGTAAGTAATGTAAGTCGCGTAAATTGCGTAAGCATAGGGGCCCAATGATATTGCTATGGAGCCCAATAACTTAGTCATGCCCCTGCTGGAATGTTCATATATACCACGCTGATATATTCGGTAAATGGATCCCAATATAAACAGCTGATGTTACTCTATAATAAGCAGTACATATAATAGTTAAAATGAATATTTAATGTGCTAATAAGTCAGTCAGTTCATTGGGCGCAGTGGAACTTATCTTAGGTTTTTTAATTCATTGGAGTTTGTCCTTGCAAAGCTTTTCTGCATTGTATTTTGCTGGTTACGCAAGTTACTTAAGTTCTAGGCAAGTTACTTAGCTTTCTAAGCAGTTTTTGATAAAGTTAAGTAAATCGCTTAAGTTTTTGCTTAACTTCATGCATAACGTACGTAAATTGCGTAACGTGGCCGGGCCCCTCTAAGAAACAAGATTTCACAGGGCCCCCTGATGGAGGCTCTGCCTAGCAGGGTCTTCTTCCCTTAGTATCACTGTTCATTCTCTCTTCCTCTCTAGGTTGGATTTGAGATTGACTAATCCTATGAGTAGTCTCTAGTATATTACTATATGCTGCACCAGAAGTTAATAGCATGACAATGAATAGGTTACCGTTGTGAAGTTCAGCAAAGTTATTGCAGTATTATCCAGAAGTCTGTCAGTCAGTTTCCCTCCCAACTGGGCATTAGCTTGCTATGTCCCTGATGGTATTTATATGGAGGACAACCCAGGGAAAATGGAAAATTGTATCATACTTACTGTGATTTTAATTTACTGGACATTCCCTTCCCTTTTACAATTGTAGTCTTAATGATCTTAACAAAGACGTCATAGAGGGGGTGGGGTGGCTTTTTAAAGCTTTTTTATTTTTGTGGCAGTTGTCTAACTTTCTTTTTAACATATGTTTTGGATTAAAACAGAAAAAAACGCACAAACCAGAACCCTGTTAACATGCAAGCTAAAAAAAGCTCAGTTCTCCAGAAATCCTTTACCTTCACCTTGTTCCACACTCTTACCTTCTGTGCCTAAAGCCTTATGTGCCACGAATGCTACTAAATCTGGAAATGTGATAACCTTGATCCTTACAGACCTATCATAAGTGGAAAATGTCTTATTGTCTCTGTGACTATATCTACCTCCTAAGTATTTATGGTTAAATTGCCCTCAAATGTTGAGTGTTTTTTTGTATGACATTACATCATTGTGCAGATTAATAATAAATTCATTATTTTAAATATGGATCTAATTAGTATATACCTGGCCTTTATAGGAAGCATAATAATATATCAGTAATGTAAAAGGTACATTGTAAAATGACTATGAATGCATTCAATGTATATATGTGCACATTGTAAAACTGAAAATGCAGTATATGTGTATAATGTGTGAATGTGACGATTTGTTGTCAATACATTTCCTAAAGTAAGCACCAACAGCAAAACTACTGGAACTGTGTTGAATCATACAGATAAAATCTTACTGTAGTGGTGTCACCCAAGGACGCAGGTATCTGCACCAATTGAGCAAAGGTTTCCAGGAGGTTTATTTCTAAGTATTATCTTAAATGGATACATTTATGTGAATAATAAAATTAAAATTCATAAAAAGTGTTATAGTAAAAAAAAAAGTTAAATCATCTAGAAAAAAAGATTCTTTATAGACCAAAGTCCTGCTTTACTTTATTCCTGAGATTCTAGTTATATTTCAGGGTCAGTGCCCCATAACACAAGGCAGGATCAATAACCCTAAAAGGCTCATTGACAACAAGTGTAAAACAATTTAGGTGACAAAACTCTAGCTGACCCTCTCCAGTATCTGAGCAGTCAGTCTGTGTGCTGAACTGACCATAAACATGGATAGCCACATTCTGCTGTTTCATTGATTTAGACCAACAGCTGCGGTTCCTTGTAACTTCCCCATGCACTATGGACACCACCCAATTTGAAAGCTGGAATGTCATAGTAGGATCTAAATAACAGATCTTTGCCCAATTTGGCTACTCACGTGATGGAGCAAATATGGCTGATCCAGTCATTCACCCTTTAGTGTCAGCCCATATCCACAGTTATATCATCTAGGCAGGCACATGTTTTCGCACTGTCTTCAATCAAGAGTAGTCATTATCTTCTTATGTATGGCCAACTTAACATTCATTAAATGGATGACCAAGTATTTTATTATAGTACATATCTATCTGTTATCTGTAATAATGGCTATAATAATAATAAGGTTATTATCTGGAATATACTGTGTTTCTCCATAAAGTTCTCTCTGCATATGATACATTTTTTGTATGATTTTCAGAATATGCTTTGCCAGAGATTATTATGCAGTAAAAAAAAATGACTCTGTGCTTTTATTTTACAGCTTGTAATAACATTTTAAAAAAAATGAATAAAATATAAAAAAATAAAAATCATTTTATATTTACAATTTGAAATAATGGAATTTATTTATATAGCATTTTTAGTGTTACTGCAAACAGACAACTAAATGAATCTACATTATTACCCAATAGAAATATAAACATCTTACAAATATTCTGATTTCTTTATTTAGCTTTGTAGTTACCTTTTTTGGGGGTTTCTAATTATGCTTAATGTTGAACCATGCTTAATGGCAGATATTCTAACTGCAATTTTAAAATTATTAAAAAATTATATATGAATATTATTCTTTTATTCCACCTGTAACAAAGTGAGCAGGGCTTTAATTAGGGGAAACAAAAAGGAGCACGTGCCTAGGGCACAATGGAAGGGGTGTACAATTCCATTTTGCACACATGAATAACCCAAAGGGCAGGGGCACAGATAATGAATTGTCAGGCCAGACCTGTTAAAGAAGCTACAAGAGTGACCGCATGAAAGTGGATCGGCTTTCCTCTACCTGTGCACCTGTGTGCAAAATGCAAAAAAAAATCCCACGCACATCAGGAGATACTTGCCTTAGATGCCAGAACTTCTTGGATTGAAAGGATAATGCCTTGCCATAATGATTATTTTATTACAGGTATTAAACATACAGTACACAGGGTTTTAATTTTATTTTTTTCTCAATTTTTCTAAAAAGTTTATTTTAAATAAATATTATTTTGCACTGGGTGCCTCCATACAGAAATACATTCCCGAGCAGAACACATCAATGCCAGCATATTTCATAAGCAAAGCACTTTGATATGGCAAGTGGAAACAGGTTATTTTGGACTTTTTAACTGATGCTGTTTGACCCGAGAACAACTGCAGTCAAATGCCCCATGTTTCACAAACTTAAATCCATAATTGGGTAGTGTAATGCCTTTTTAGAAATACAGCAAATCACACAGTAGTTTTATGATCATATACAAGTCACAGTACCAAAAGGAAACACAGGTACCAAAACTCTGTCATTGTAAATTCTCCCAATTTTGTCCCTGTCTCACGGAGATTACAATGCATTATCTAACTGAACTTTCCTGATTGCAAGTTGAGTTCTGTAGTACACTGTGTAATGCTTTCCTATCAATTATTTAAAGGGTAATTTAGTAATGGCTTTATGGATACATTGTATTGATTATACTTAATAATTTGTATCCATAATGGAATAACTATAGCTATAAAGAAGTCTGACATACAACAAAAAATAAAAGCTCCAAAGGATAAGGAATGAAGTCCATACACTGTAAATAATAAATAAATGATGGTTAAGAAAGTTACTCAGACTATGGAGAAATGGAGGTCTAGAAACCTCTTGACTACTAATAACATGAATGGTCAGTTATATTTGTGCTGGACTGTTAAAGTGCTTCAGCATTAAAGGGTTAAAGTCAAGTAAAATATCCTCTATCTACAACTGGCATGTGTTACATAACTGAAGATTTTAAGGTTTATACCGAAAAGGAAAAGCTCAAAAAGAACTTATTTGTACAATACTACATTGATTAGTAGTAGAATGCGCTACAACCTCCCTGAATTGAATAAATGGTAGAAGTGTATGGGACCTGTTATCCAGAATAGTTGAAATATGGGGTTTTCTGAGTAATTTTTCCCATAAACTATTTTTTTTAAAAATAAGTCATTTTTGTGCACTGTGGGCTCTACTACAGGTATTACTCCTCTGTTATTAAATCTATCAAAGCAGCTACATAAACTTTGCACATGCTCTATTTTCACCTACTACACACTAAAAAAAATTCTCACACAGACAGGCCACACCACTTGCTAGGTACTGCATTTTTGGTTGAAAGCAAAAGTTTGGGCACCCTTTGCCAGTTAGTAAGTGAGAAGTGTTAAACAACTACTGCAGGAATCAGTGTGTTCATAAACAAAATACAGTATATGCAAACACTCTTACAAAGCTTAAAACAGAGAACAAAGAAAATAGTAACTATGGCATTGCTGAAAGTTTGTACTCCCCAGTAAATCAATATTAATTTGGCACAACTTTGGCACAACTCATAAATGCCTTTTGTCTTCAATCTTTCAATTCTTGTTAAAAGCACTTTTGCCCACTCTTCCTTGCAGATCACTTCTAAATCCGAGATCTTCTTGGGTTGTCTACCCACAGATTTTCAATGAAGTTTAAGTCAAGGGACTTTGAGGATCATTATAACACTTTCAATTTGTTTTTCTTCAAGTAGCTCATGGGGACCTTTGAGGTATGTTTAGGATAATTGTTTTGTTGTAGGAGCCATCCCCTGTTCAGCTACATAGCTCCCTGTATCAGACTGGCATCCAGAATTTAATAATACTACACCCTCTACACATAAAGGTTGATGTGATGTGGTTGATGGTAAGGCTTCTTATTGATAAAGCCTTATTGATGTTAATCCTCTATAGATGTCTAAAAGTCTACATCAGTACTGAGATTAACTGGCCCCTGCATTGTTCACACCTCAGATTCAAGATGTAAACCCCTGTATTGTTCACACCTTTTAGTCCCTGGATTGATCACTGTATGTGCTGCCTAACCTATGCTGCCTGTGTGTGCCATACTCTGCCTGCCCCATACTGCCTGTGTGTGCCATACTCTGCCTGTGCGCCATTCTCTGCCTGCCCTATGTTGCCTGTGTGCCATACTCTGCCTGCCCTATGATCCCTGTGTGTGCCATACTCTGCCTGTCCTATGCTGCCTGTAAATCTGGCAGGGGTTTGATCTGGGAGTTTTTTAGTATTTGGAACTAGTCATTATATGGTCCCTAAGGTGTGTAATTATATGCTGGGGATTGCTGTGCTATCCACAGGGGAGGCATATGTATTTAAGGGTATGTCTTAATATGACATAATAAACTTCTTTCACGTATGAATGAAGGGTGATATCCCTGCAGTGTGCACCAACTATTTGGGGATTTGCTGTCCTACCACAATTAATATGGGTGTGGTCTTAAAGGAGAAGGAAAGTAATTTTGGCATTTTACTGCCAATAGATTAGCCACAAAAGTGCAAGCTAGAAGACAATATTTTTTTCTGTAGAATGCTTAACTATACCTGAGTAAAGAGCCCTAGAAGCTCCCTCCATATGTTTAAGATAGCAGCCGCCATTTTAGCTTGGTCTCAGTAGCTTCCGTGCTGTAGCTCTAACTGTTGGTTGCTTAGATCACACATTCTGATGGGAGAGGGATTGAATTCTTATGGGAGTGGGGAGCAGGAGAAGGGAGAGAGCTGAGCAGCCTTTGGCCCTGGGAATGAAGGATTTTTCTGAGAGAGAAAGTCTGATACCAAAGTGACACCAAAGAAGACAAGACATCCTATGTTTCTTTTGATAGAGGACTCAGTGCAGCTTTTCTGTGAGTGCTTATGGCTGTATTTACATAGACCTTTCTGATAAAGCTTAATTAGTTTTTATCATTCCTTCTCCTTTAAAAGCTCTTGTGATATGTGTGGTTTAAAGTAGGGGAGTGGCCAAAACTGGCTTCCATTATCGGCCCTCCACTATGTAGGCTAGAAAAATTCTGGCCCTTGGTGCCACAGACGTTGGACAGCATTGATCTACACAGTATCTAGAACAGAAAGTAAATTTTCTACCTAAATATAATCTTAAATGTAGTCCAAGGTGGGCTGTCAGGGGTATCTAGAATAGAGAAGGCCTAACTGGCCTTCAGACTTCAGAGTATACCAGGAAGACAACAAATCTTTATATATATGGCTCGGGGCTCTGCTGCCATGACGTGAGTTGAGAAGCTCGCCTCAGGCGGTAGATCATGGTAACTTTAAGGGGCACATTTACTAATCCACGAATCCGAATCACGAATGGGAAAAAATCGTATTGGAAACGAAAATTTTGTAAGATCGCGAAAATGCTTACGAAAAAATCGTATTAGTCACGATAATATCGTATTGGCGATCCGAAAGTCACGAAATTTTCGTACCGAACAATTGTAAACAGCGGTAAAACCTTTCAGATTTTTTCATGCAAACGTCCGAAAAAGTCGTGCGGACGCCTGAAAAAATCTGCAAAAATACGATCGGAGCGTTCGCATGAATGCTTTTGTAAATGTGCCCCTATGAGTCAATTTTCAGTTTTTAAAAAAGGAAATTTGGCTCTGCTAGTGCAGAGAGCATAATTGCGCTCTCTACACAAGCGTTGCACCCCCCTGGCATTGTAAAGGAGCTGGGGGGGTGGGCTAAGGGGCCAGAAACACACCTGCGTATGGTAACTATTTTACAACAACATTTACACTCATTTTTTGTACAGATTTCTAAACATTTATATGTATCAAGTCACCAAATATACATTATGGGTAATTTATTTCCCAAAACATCAAAATGATCAGTTGTAGTTTTTGCATTTTGACATAATACCATTTTAAGCATTGCATATGCGTTTAATTCCTGAACCAGTCTAAATCAGTATTGATGAGCAAATCTGTCCAGTTTTACTTTGCTGAAAAGTTTTGACACATGCAACTTTTCAACGCAACTGTAACTTTTTCCTCAGTCTGCGAATTTTTGTTGCAGCGAATTCATGCCTGGTGAAAAAATGTGCTCATTGCTACTAATCAGGGAGCACTGGAAAAATCACACAAACATTTTTTCTGAACTGACAAGCCAAGGCACAGGTACATCTAGTGGTTAACTATTCATTCTGGGGATATAGTTTTTCTTTAAAATAGACATTAATTTATCAAGCTGATGTAATGGAATGGAATTACAGTTAAAAAAAAATGAACCCCCAGTGTTTGGGCTGAGTTTTTATTTGTTTTCATTTGAATGTAAGTTTGGACATAACCGTTTATGCAGCCTGATCTCCCTGGGGCTTAGTGAAGTTTTTTGAAGTTTCAAACATTTTAGGTCAAATCAGTCTCATTAGAATTATAGTTTAATGTAGTCTATTAAGCACTGGCATGCTCTCAGAATCCTCTTTGTATTTATGGGGTAAACACAAACCTATTGCCCATTTGTCCCAACTTTTGTACCATAAACCTTTGCAGCTGAATCTAATCATATGTAGTTGTAAGACCTGCATTTTATTTATGTCTTCTAAAATAAACATTTCAGTCTAACCTGGGGGAAAATAAATGTTAAACAGCTAAAAAAAAAATAGATAAAAACACAGTTTTGTGTTTTCGTTGTTTATTGCAAATACTGTACATTGTAGAATAAACAGATTGAGGTATATTACTGCAAACTAAAGTGAAGCATAGAGTTGTTAAATATGGTGAAATAAAGTCACATGGTATCGATTCCCAGTTTAGGAGGTTTATATTTAGGATGCAAAATGTTCACAGAGTTGAGATGTTAAGCTTCACATACCGTATTTGCTTGCCACATTATCTCAATATCTTTGGTCTCTAGTGCTCCAGTTTTGAAAGGGCAATTACCAATTAGAAATAAGATGCATTATGATGAGTTCAATTCCATTTGAAAGGACTACTCATTTTGATATAACAGCTAAATATATAAGGTACTACTGAAATATGATTAAGGAAAAAGTAGAAGCTGCAGATGCCTACTTGTATAAGCCGTATATTCCAGCATGCCTATTGTGCAAGGGAACACAGGCTTATATATTTGCCAATTTAGTTGCCTCAAAGATCTGCTTAAGAAGTTTGGCCACGTCTGAATAATGGAATAGATAAATCCTCTGTGCTCAGCCTTCCAAACTTCATGCATCAAACCCCCAGCAATAGAGCCGCACTCTCAGCCAATGCACAAGGGCACAAAAGGGGCCCGAAACATGTCGCGTATGGCATAAAAATAAAAGCACTTTTTTTGCAGAAATTTTGCATTTTGTCTCGTGCTCCCCCCATATATATTTTTCGATTGCACGTCTGAATAATGGAAAAGTTTTTGTAACACATTTGTGTCCTATAATGATCAATTCTGATCAGCAGATTTAAGACTATTCTTAGGTGTAAGATACTTTCTTTCTTTAACACCATTGTTTATTAAAGGGAAAATAACCTTTTCAGAAATACTGTGAATGTGCCATTTACATTTCCTTAAAAGAGTAAAAACTAGGTCATAGCTATGCAAAGAACATTCCATCTATGCAGTTTTATAAACGGATGCAGGGTGTTTTTGTGCCCTAAAATAATGATTTATTGCCAATGGGAACAGCATGAGCATTAATCACACTGTGCAATACCCGTTATATTTTATTTTGGATTTTTTAAAAAAAAATTTGGTTGAATTTTTGGCCATTTTATTGCATTTTTAGTTTAGCATACCTATTGCTTATTTGTTTGTGGCAATAAAACTTACAGAGAAAGTACTGAAGCAATGAAACAATTTTAACCACCAATCTTATTCGTCAGAAAAAAATATTGATTTGATATTTTTATTGGATTTAATGCATTCTGCATGATTTTATTTTGGCAAACAGTGCCACTACACACCACAAAGTCTGGTAAATCTATGCATACTGGGCATCAAACTGTACAGAAAGACACGTGGGGCATATCATGCAAAATGCAAGCTTTGAGACAATTTTCAAAAATGTCATAAGTTGTTTAGTGTAGTTAGCAGATTAAATGGCTAGAGCGGATAGACCCATTTTGGATATGTCAAAATATGTATTTTCCAGAAAATATATTGTTTTCTGGGGTCAATTTTTTTTTTAGTTTTTACATAGAGGTATGGGATCTATTATCCAAAATCTTGGGAGTTTCCAAGCTAAAATGATTTTTCTGTAATTTGGATCATCATACCTTAAAGAAGGAAAGGCAAAGTCACTTGGGGGTGCCAAAATGTTAGGCACCCCCATGTGACTTTAATCGCTTACCTTGTACCCCGGGGCTGGTGCCCCTGTTAGGAGAAAACAGCACCAGCCCGGGGTACCTGTAGCGAGCGCTTCCTCCTTCCTGCTTCGCTCGCACGTGCATGCGCAGTAGAGTGAGAAAGCCAAACTTTAACAGATAAGTCGGCTTTTCACTCTACTGCGCATGCACCGGTCCCGGGAATTTGCCAGAAAACGAAGCAGGAAAGAGGAAGCACTCGTTACAGGTACCCTGGACTGGTGTGGTTTTCTCCTAATAGGGGCACCAGCCTGGGGTACAAGGTAAGCGATTAAAGTCACTTGGGGGTGCCTAACATTTTGGCACCCCCAAGTGACTTAACCTTTCCTTGTCCTTTAAGCCTACTAAAAAAAAAAATCCCATTAGAATTGTTGAAGAATATGTTTATTGAGTTTTACAATTATTTATAGGAAACAACAAACATATATTAAAATATGACATTCATTTCAGGAGGGTTAGTGGGGTGGTTAGTAAGGGGTCATCCATACAGTCAATAGAATAGTAGCACTGTGGCAAAACAATCTACTTGAAGAAAATGTCACACACCTAGGGGCTGATTTACTAACCCACGAATCCGACCCGAATTGGAAAAGTTCCGACTTGAAAACGAATATTTTGCGACTTTTTCGTATGTTTTGCGATTTTTTCGGATTCTGTACGAATTTTTCGGATCCAATACGATTTTTGCGTAAAAACGCGAGTTTTTCGTATCCATTACGAAAGTTGCGTAAAAAGTTGCGCATTTTGCGTAGCGTTAAAACTTACGCGAAAAGTTGCGCATTTTTCGCGTAAGTTTTAACGCTACGCAAAATGCGCAACTTTTTACGCAACTTTCGTAATGGATAGGAAAACTCGCGTTTTTACGCAAAAATCGTATTGGATCCGAAAAATTCGTAAAGAATCCGAAAAAATCGCAAAACATACGAAAAAATCGCAAAGTACCGATCATTACGAAAAAAACGCAATCGGACTCCATTCGACCCGTTCGTGGGTAAGTAAATCAGCCCCTTAGGGTCGGACTGAGCGTCTGGGGCCTACCAAGACTGCAACTCTCAGGGCTCCCCTTTCAAACCCAAGGGCCTTCTTTCTGGCATCCCCACCCTCCCCATTTGCCGCATAACGTACCTTTTGACTCCCGCTCTTTGGGATTGGGGAAAAGCAATCTGGGCAGGTGAGCAGGCCCTACACATACTGTACGTCCCCCTACACACATTGAAATCAGCAGTTGAGCATAATAAACAACTGCAATGTAACAGTAACATAACTCTTTCTTCTGCCTAGCGTGAGGTATTAAAAGGAATATCCTCCTTTAAGTTAACTTATTGTATGCTATACAATGGCCAAGTATATATATATAGTGGTAGAGTGACAAAAGAAATAAGTAAAGAGGTGAGTCTTCCCTTTAAGCTCTCCACAGTGGGAGATGTAAGCTTGACGGGAGATGTTACTATACACAGAATGCATTCTCTGTTTAAAGGACCTATAGTGTTCTGGAAGGAACAGGCTGACCAGTCGCTCCATTCCACTAGTCTAGCTCACATATTGGAGTTCACTTTCCACAAAAAGGCTGTCCTCTAGAAAGGTATTTCATTGTAATGAGAATTGTACAAGGTCTCTCCGAGCAGGGTTCAGAGAAGGAAGGCTGCCTGTCTGTGTTTGGAACTCACAGAGGGGCTGGGGGTGCTGCCTGCCACTGCAAGGAGCAAGGGGAGCCGTGACCAAGCAACTGAGAGTCACTAAGGAAGTGAGAAAGCCAGGAGGCTAAGAAATTCTGCCAATGAAGTATTGTGAGTACAGGGATGAACCCAACCATTGGTGTTCTTGCTAGTAGTTCACATTCAGGGCTTTCTGAATTTAATACTGGGTTTAATGTAATAAAAATACTTAAATGTGCTCACATCTAGTAGTGCATAGCAACCAATTAGATGTCTGTTTTCCAATAATTAACTTGTAAATGCTACTTGATTTAATTTTTTATGTTACCTCCCATAAATTAGCATAATTTGCGAGATAAGCTTAAATGAATTTGTGCGGAATTTGGAAAGACGGATTAAAATAAAACCATATAACAGTGCACCCCCCAAAAAAAACTCCGCAATCAGCAGTTGGTTAAATACAAATACTGACTTTAATAATAAAGAAACTGCTTTAAGACATTAACACAGGACACTGTAGTAACCCAGCATGTTCATGACAATATTAAAATTACTACTTGCTAAACACGTCGAAATCTTGGGGTCTCTACAATATAACCACAGCTTGTAGTTAGCACACATTTTATGATGGTATCCTTTTCTGCTACAGGCGGCGATATTCAGCACATGAGGATAAGACCTTACAAAAAGACCTTTTAGGTGATCATTAACTCCCAGCACCAAAATGGATGAAGCTTCTGGTCACTTGGATCATTGATGCATGATCTCATTAACTGTCACTTGCTACTTGTCTGATGCCATATAATATTTACTAGTAAACTAACAGACATTAAAAAACGTCTACTTATAGTGGTTTTTCTCTCTCCTCTGCCCCTTCTCTCTCTTTAAATATACAGATGAAGCAAACATTCTATTCAACAGACTCAGGGACACACCATATCTCTCCAGGTAAATATAATATATATATACTGTATATATCTCATTATGACACCCTTTTTCTACTGATACAAATGCTATGGTATGTCGTGACTTGGTGATTCACAGTGCAGCATGTGATGTCAAACAATGTTTTGACTTGCTCCATTTGTATATAAAAATCAATAGCAGAAAAGGCTCTACACTCCATTCCTAGAAAAATGGTCATCTTTAGCTGACCTTAAAGGAACAGTTCAGTGTAAAAATAAAACTGGGTAAAACAGACTGCGCAAAATAAAAATATTTGTAATATAGTTAGGCAAAAATGTAATATATAAAGGCTGGAGTAAGCAGATGTCTAACATAATAGCCAGAACACTACTTCCTCCTTTCAGCTCTTTAACCTCTTCTCTGTGACCCCCTAAAGTCACTTATTGGTTACTGACTGCTAACAGCTTAGAGAGCTGTAAAGGAGGAAGTAGCGTTTGGCCCAGTTTTACACAGTTTCATTTTTACACTAAACTATTCCATTAAGGTTGACTGTTTAATGAGAGATTCCGTGAGCAAAGATATCTTCATTTATCAACAATGGGCAAGTTTACACCTGGGTAGTTACCCATAGCAACAAGTTGTTTTTTCCAGCCATCTTCAAACAGTGAAAGCAAGTATTTGATTGGCTACCATGGGTTGCTACCTAGGTAAAAATTTGCCAACTATTAACAAATGAGTCTCGGTCCCTTGTCTTGAGACAACTGGGCATTTGTTTGATTTATGTGGAGTGCTCCTCTCTCCACCCCATTTGTGCGTGCGTATGTATATTTATATACAGTATAATATATATATACACACAGACACACAAGTCTATATATATATATATATACAGGTATAGGACCCGTTATCCAGAATGCTTGGGACCAAGGATATTCCGGATAAGGGGTCTTTCTGTAATTTGGATCTCCATACCTTAAGTCTACTAAAAAATCAATAAAACATTAATTAAACCCAACAGGATTGTTTTGCATCCAATAAGGATTATTTATATCTTTGTTGGGATCAATTACAAGGTACTTTTGTATTACTACAGAGAAAAAGGAAATCAGTTTTAAAATTCTTAATTATTTGATTAAAATGGAGTTTATGGGAGACAGGATAACAGGATAACAGGTTTCCGGATAAGGGATCCCATACCTGTATATATATATATCTTTAGATGTAATGCTTATACATTTAAGAAAACCTTTCATTTCAAATGCTGCTGGTGCACCTTGTCCACAGCTGCTCCATGCTTTGTAATACAGAATTTTCAATACCAGACATAGCACACAAACTAACTTGTGGGAAACCACTCAAAATATATATTTAGCAGAAAATGCAAAAACATTAGGGTGGCTCCAGAAAGTTTGGGCAATTTCGTTAAGGTGCATGGTCCATTATTAAAGATTCTTCCAAAAATCTCTACCAGTGAGAGTTACTTCATGAGAATAAATAGCTATGATTGTGGCATCATTATAAACACTTGTATTTCATTTGAATAATACATAACCTTTTTTTATTTCATCAATACTTTACAAATCTAATTCTGTCTTAACGCATAACGTATGATACATACAATAAATGTCTGTTTCAGATGCAACCATATTAACAATGTTCTTTACATTACTTGAATAGACAATCATTCAGTTTCTTTTACAGGAGTACAAAATATATAGTCACTACATGTTTTATACTTCTTCAAACAAGCCCTTCGCAGAAAGCTTTCATTACATGGATATTTTTTAAGTTAAAAAACAAGATATGTTTGAGGGTGATTTCATTATTTATACATTATGGTATGTGCATACCCATAAAAGATGGGTTGTTAGTTATAATTCAAAATTACAGTACCATCATTTGTAAAAAGATTCCATACAACAGATAGCTGTGTTGCAAAGAGATATTTGCTGACTCCACCCACTATGTTTCTGCTCAGGACCGGGGCAGGAGGCCCCAGTCAAATACAAATTGGGCAACCAACTGTTGCTCAGCAATGTCTGTGGATGCTTGGAGGTTATGATCAGGGGAGGAGGGTAAAATTGTATTTTGGCCAGGCTAATAAATTGCTTTCCATGGGACAGATTTTTGGGAGACTAAATGAATGAATGAATACATTAATTATCTGCTATATGCCAAAGGTGATTTTTTCTCACCAATACAGGTTGCCTGCATGGTCAAAATATAAATCTGTGGTGCACAATGGAACCCCATACATTGCTGCTCTGCATGGCCTGGTTAGTCAACCCTGTTATATACCCTTTGAGACTGCATTGATGATGTTAACAAGGCCTTGCTATTATCAAGAAAATAATAAACATTATTTCAAAGTAAAATTCATTTGTGATTTAGTACAAATCCTTGACTGGAAAAAAAAACTGTTAAAAATATAAAATGCTGTAAAAAAAAATCATTCTGTTGACTTCTACTTATGAGGGAGAAGTAATTGTTGTGCTACTTGAAGTGAGGAATATTCTTTAGCTCTCTCCCTTTACATATATCCCTTTAATATTCCTGTGATTTAAGATAGTAGCATGGAGACATTGCTCAGTGATACTATCATGACTTTATACAGCTGCATATGAGAGACACCCATCTGATTGAAAGGATTCGTGGTCTAACATTTGGTCAGGTCCCACTTATCTCCTAAGAAGATTACAGATAGTGGTAACAGCCACACTGCTATACCCCCATAGCTAACCAGTAAGGCAGACACATATGCAACACAAATCTCACCCTCAGGTTGAGTACCAATCAATTCCTTTAAACCCCCTAGGGAGAAGCCCCACAGTTTACAAGCCTATGAATTAGATAAAAAAAGACAAGTGATTCTTCCCCCACAAACACATAACATAAAATGATTTGTTTATTGCACTTGGTCATTTCTTCTTATTGAAAAGTAAATGAACAGCTGTTGTGTTGTGCACAGATATTTCCTTAACATTTTTGTTTTCAAACATAACGAGGAGATATCGCCTCGACAAAATAAAATACAAAATAATACCAAGCATCAGAAGATGAAAATGATCTAGGTAATCTGTTGTGCCATTTTACCACTATATTTAAGCAGTATGATTGCTACAAATATTGAGGTTTGGCTGCAATCATTAAATATTAAAATATGTGATTAAAAAATTGTGCCTTGCATTTGTCCAAAAAAGAAAAAGGGTAATTGCAGCACATATCCAAATCTTTTCCTTCTTGCTTTGATGAGCAATTTAAGTCACAAAGGACCTGGAGTTAGGACCTGAAAGGTAAATGAGCTCTAATTAAAACATCATTCATTTCAATATTTGGTTAATAAAAATAAAATTAGACAGGAAATATACAAGTAAATGCTAGTTAATGTTTGACATTTTCTATCCTTATTATCCAGTCCTGATTTCTCCCACCCTTTAATCTTAAAGAGATTCTATAATGATATTTATGGTGTAGTTTTTATTACTAAATTACACTGCAAATAATTTACTTTAAAATGTTATGCTTAAACCAATAAATGTATTTTTTTAGTTGTAATATTGGTGTGTAGGCAGTCATCTCACTGCATTGTGCTTGATCCTGTGCTTTCAGCAACAGCCAGCGCTGCACAATGGACTGTTTTTTTCAGATATGTAAGCGGAGGAGTCGTGACTCAGTTGGGGGAACCTGGGAAACTAAGAACATGTCTAGCCCCACGTCAAACTTCAAAATGAAATATAAAAAAAGGTTGCTCCATTGAAAAATAGATTTATATTGAGGATTCTGCTAGAGGAATTCTATTAACTGATACATTTTGTAAAAAAACATTTTTTGCAGTGACAGAATCCCTTTAAGCTAAATTATACTTAACAAAACCAAGCTCTATTTGAAGAGATTTGTTAACACACTGAGAATAGAGGCAGATGGAGGTTTTCAAGCTGTCATGGCCCCAGGGATTCTTTGTCCTTCCTTTAAAAGTATTTTTATGTGCAATTGTTTTACTGTAAATTACATTTCCATTTGTATTTCAAAATGTAAAGGTTTGGGTACATTTTCACTAAGGAAAGGTGAAAGCAAGCAAGACAGATAAAAAGATAGATATAGAAAAATATATAATCATGGTAAAGCACTTTGAAATGTGTTTGGATAAAAATAATACAGTACACCAAGGTAGATACACTAAGGTAGGTTGGGTAGATATAATCGATACATTAATAGATATTTCAATATATTTATTTTCCTCCCCCCTCTCTCTCTCTCCCTATCTATATTATATATATATATATATATATACACACATATAGGCTAATACAAGACAGGGCTCCTGTCTGGCATTAGCCATGGTTATTGGATACATTGTCAACAGCATTTATGAGAAATGCTTTGGCAGTTCCGTCCTATACTTTCCTCCACTGGCAGTACATGGACACCTGACATTAGCTTTATTAAAAAAGCCACTAAAACCATGTTGAGTGGCAATTAATAATTATAATTATTGCAATAATCATTTACACATCAGCGTTCCATGCCGTTAATTCAAAAATAAAGGCAACAGAAGAGCCTTTTGTGCCATTTATTTTATAATACTTTTTATGCGCCATTTTTGTGGCATATATATCTTATACACTTTTATATGCCTCTAACTATTACAAGGTATACATTACAGGATGACAAAGGACTCCAGGGATAAAAGGAAGAACTGTGTGCATCTCTATAGAATATTTCATCTATGTAACAACAGTGCAAATCCCTGTGTTTCTGCACTTTGTGAGTATCATATTAATGCATTTATGTCATTCTAATGTACCTGCCACTAGTTATTAATGTATTACATAGTAGACATATTTCCCATGTCAGATTATGGGTGCCTCTAAGCATTTTTTATTTTTATGTATTCATTTAATATCTATGGCTTTATTTTGCATTTTACTAGTCTAGCAGATGTGAATATGGGTTAAATTAAAACCTTTTCTAAATTCAAGCAAGTCACTGTAAGAGGCTTGGTAGAGAGAGAGAGAGAGAGAGAGAGAGAGATGAAATTGTTTATTTTGAAGCTGGACAATATAAGCTACTGACTTAGCCCTCCAGATCAAGACAGCAGATTACTGGCCCAAGTATGGTGGCCTTTTGACTGCCTGCATGATCTGTGTTTATTTCCATATTTTCTGGAAACAAATTCTGGCCTTCAACCCTTTGTTACGTGTCTTCCTACTACAAACACTACCATAAAATACTAGTGGAACTTTACTAGTTGGAATAGTTAAATATTGACCAGGTGGCAAACCAATTTGAAGGAAATACTGGTAAATATTACAAGAAAACCTACTTTGGTTGTCCTTTCAGTGTTTCATTTTCTTCACGGTTTTGCTGTTTTGACTTTGTCTGTGCATCTTCATCTACAAAAAGTTGAAGACTTGAACTCACTTTCAGAAAACCAATAAAGGTATACACAGTGATTGCTAGTAAAGTCCTACTAATAATAATAAAGTCCAAAATGTATTAAAGGAAAACTATACCCCCAAACAATGTAGGTCTCTATATTTTATATATATATATATATATATATATATATATATATATATATATATATATATATATATATATATATATATATATATATATATATATATATATATATATATATATATATATATATAAGAAGAAAAAGAAGCCGCTCTCTCAGGACTTAGGTGCAAAAATAAAAAGTAATTTATTGAGTAGACGAACTGACGTTTCGGCTGAACACCTCAGCCTTTCTCAAAGTCAAAAACACATTGTGAATGCTAACATTAAATACAGTGACTGGCGGGAAAATACAAACAGAAACTGGGTGTGACGTCACAGTTTCACGTAGTCCAATACACATCAAGCGTGAAATACTCATTAGCATAATAAACAAATGCGTGTCTCATTGTTTATGTATAAACAAATGCTTTGTACATCCGCAATAAACATAACACCTAAAGAAAGAACCGATACCAGTGGACAGAAAGAGTGAAACTAAAAGTATCACGTATAAACAAACAATGTATCAGATATTGAGTTGAAAGGAAATTATCCAACATGTAACAAGTAGTGAGAGACAAAGTGACACAGGGGTGAGGTTACAGTTAACACGACCAGAGGGAAGCAGTATATGTAAGGAGCAGAGAGTATAAGTAGCCACAAGAGTATATATACCTGCTTGTTAAGGTAGCGGGAGCTGTTAGCTATGAGTGAGAGACAAAGTGACACAGGGGTGAGGTTACAGTTAGCACGGCAAGGGGGGAGCAGTATATGTAAAGAACAAAGAGTATAAGTGGCCGAAAGGGTATATATACCTGCTTGTTAAGGTAGTGGGAGCCGTTAGTAAAGAGGCAAAATGTCAGAGGCACCAATGGGACCACATAGTGCCCTGAACAAATGCTATCTTAGAGTGCAGCAGTCCTTGGGCCAACATTAGGTAGTAAATTGGGTTCAGGGTTACCACTCACTTTGCCAGTTGTAGGCATAATCATAGAAGGCTTGTCTTTCAAAGTAGAACCATCCCAGATAATAGGCTGCACTGTTGCATGATCCCAGGCAGTATGTGCATGCAATCAATTCAACAGGTCTTGCCTACAGGACAGGGTTTACACAGTTTAACGCTGTTTGTGTTGTGGGTATATGGCCCATAAATAAAGAGTTGGTACCCAAATTATGGCCGAACGGCCCGAGACAGGGACTGGTCAGCACAGGTGGTATTAGTACCCCCCATATGGAGGACATAAACCAACCAGGTTTATGTCCTCCATATGGGGGGTACTAATACCACCTGTGCTGACCAGTCCCTGTCTCGGGCCGTTCGGCCATAATTTGGGTACCAACTCTTTATTTATGGGCCATATACCCACAACACAAACAGCGTTAAACTGTGTAAACCCTGTCCTGTAGGCAAGACCTGTTGAATTGATTGCATGCACATACTGCCTGGGATCATGCAACAGTGCAGCCTATTATCTGGGATGGTTCTACTTTGAAAGACAAGCCTTCTATGATTATGCCTACAACTGGCAAAGTGAGTGGTAACCCTGAACCCAATTTACTACCTAATGTTGGCCCAAGGACTGCTGCACTCTAAGATAGCATTTGTTCAGGGCACTATGTGGTCCCATTGGTGCCTCTGACATTTTGCCTCTTTACTAACGGCTCCCACTACCTTAACAAGCAGGTATATATACCCTTTCGGCCACTTATACTCTTTGTTCTTTACATATACTGCTCCCCCCTTGCCGTGCTAACTGTAACCTCACCCCTGTGTCACTTTGTCTCTCACTCATAGCTAACAGCTCCCGCTACCTTAACAAGCAGGTATATATACTCTTGTGGCTACTTATACTCTCTGCTCCTTACATATACTGCTTCCCTCTGGTCGTGTTAACTGTAACCTCACCCCTGTGTCACTTTGTCTCTCACTACTTGTTACATGTTGGATAATTTCCTTTCAACTCAATATCTGATACATTGTTTGTTTATACGTGATACTTTTAGTTTCACTCTTTCTGTCCACTGGTATCGGTTCTTTCTTTAGGTGTTATGTTTATTGCGGATGTACAAAGCATTTGTTTATACATAAACAATGAGACACGCATTTGTTTATTATGCTAATGAGTATTTCACGCTTGATGTGTATTGGACTACGTGAAACTGTGACGTCACACCCAGTTTCTGTTTGTATTTTCCCGCCAGTCACTGTATTTAATGTTAGCATTCACAATGTGTTTTTGACTTTGAGAAAGGCTGAGGTGTTCAGCCGAAACGTCAGTTCGTCTACTCAATAAATTACTTTTTATTTTTGCACCTAAGTCCTGAGAGAGCGGCTTCTTTTTCTTCTTATCTCGGTTTCACTGTGAAGACTGCACCCAGGCGGATTTGAGATTTATACGTGAGTGCCAGTATTGCATTTTGACTTTATATATATATATACATATAGCATAAACAAGCTCATATGAAAAACCCTGCTTTGTCTAAATAAACCATTTAGTTACTTTTTTAAAATGTCAAGGAAAATCTGCCTTAGTAAAACATGCCCAAATGTGAAGCATTTTCTACAAACAATTAACACAGCAGTGTATACCTTTCAGACCCTGACTGGTAGTCTGTGGCAATTGCCAGAAGAGCTGCTGAAGGTTTCAAAGACAGTCACTATTTAGTGGGCTGGTTAGGTACTCTTTGGCCTCTGTGCACTTTAAATACTATTTTAAATCTCAGTTCAGAACTTTTAAAAGTAAACAAATGCACTTTTAAAGGGGAGTTTTCTTTGCCACTTAACTGCAATTAAGAAATGGGAGAGCACAAAACTTTGACAAAAGCCAGACCAGCCCTCTTGTATATACTGTATGTCCCAGAAAATAAGGCATATCTAAAAAAATGTTCATGATAATCTGTAAATGTACCATGGTTTGGCACATGCCTCTAACTGAGCAACAGCTGTTCTAAAACAAAGCAGCTAGAGGAATTATCTGACCTTATATATAAGTATACTGGTAATATTATTGTACAGCCTATATCCACTGTACAGCATTTTTTGCTATAGTTTAGTAGGTAAATAATAATAAGCTGCAGTCAGCTCTCATCATACTCAACCAGTTTGGCAGGTGACAGTAGGCAAGAAGCTAGCTAAGCATCATGGATGTTTTAACTTCAATAGCCATTGGCACTAAGGGATAATGTCAGACTGGGTATTTGACTGACACTGTTCTCCACTTAATGTCAAATTCCCCCCAAAGGTTCAGTTATAACAGTTTTTGGGTTTATCTGTGAAAGATAGCTTACCGCATGAATGAACTTCAACATTATCCAGAAGGTTTGCTGTGGAGGCAGCAGTTCCAAGGCTGAAATCTTATTAAGAAAATTAACTAAATTTGAAAAAAAAAACACACACAAGGACTGCATTTCATTTAAATCTGGTATTTACATATCCTGCATTTGAATATTTCAAACAGCTGCGATAGCTTAGATTAACATAATGAACTTTGCTGTTACCAGCAGAAAAACAGCTTTAGGGTTCATACAGAGGGATGTTTTGCCCTGCGCAGCCCCCAATTTGTGGGAAGGCCACAAAGGTCTGGGCCTAGGGTGGCAGGACTTTAGGGTACAGCACGCCACTCAGATGCATCTAAACTGGGTTTGAAGCAATGGGGATGTGCAGGAGACTTGATCGTTTTTAAGTCCCCTGTGCACTGACATCCAGTGCTCTGTACCTGACAAGGGAAATTGCCCAGAACTTGCCCTGCGTTCCCCTGTAGTGGAGTTGTCCTGGTTTCCACCACAAGGGAGAGCAGGACAAAACACATCTCATTTTTTATGTGCCTGTTCTTACACAGGCACATATAAGCACCTAACGCAAGTGAACACAACATGATGTGTTCCACCTGCGTTTTGTTGATTACATTGCAATAGGGGCAGTTTTTTATGTTACAGAGTATGCGATAAGGAAGAGGTGAGGGGGGTCAAGGCAGGCAGTTAAGGAGGCTTTTATTGCCAGGGGTGTAGTTCTCCCTTAAAATAAATAAATCTTGGCACTATATTCACTGAAGCACTGTTGTTGTGTCCCACATACATGTGTTATGATGTTCATCAGCTAGTTTGCCTGTAGCTAGTTTGTCCCTCTCTCTTCCCTGTAGTTTGGTTCCTCCCATTTAGTCTCCCCTCCCACAGTCAGTATTTTTCAGACAAGTATCTGTAAGCATATGCTGCATCCATCTTTCTGTATCTGGTAAAGTTACTTCGTTTTGACCTATGGATTTGTCACTGTAAGATCTGCACTGCAAGATTAAACTTCTTCAAGATCTTCACCTGTGTCTTCCATTGAGTCGCCTATCTGTGGATACTGCCCTTATGTAAGTTATTGCCATTCCACTGGGACTTGGGACAGTCTAGGGATCAGTAATTACATAGCCACAGCAGCTGAAACAGAATAACTGTTCAACACTTCACATAAACCACAGCATGTATATACTAAAAGGCTATGACACAGAAAGCACCATAATACAATATGTATACACAACCTTTTGGAAAACACCAACAACCATTATACAGTGCATTGAGATAAAGTAAATGGTCAATAATGTGCCTAGGTAACTTACAGATTTACTAATAACAAAACATAGTACAGGTATGGGATCCTGTATATGCATACCAAGAAAAACACTAAGGGGCACATTTACAAATCCACGAATCCGAATCCCGAAAATATGGAAAAACCGTTGCGTTTTTCCCATATTTTGCACAATTTTTTCATCGCCGTCACGGCTTTATCGTATTTTGCGTGAATTTTTTGTCGCCAGCGCGATTTTTTCATATTGAGCAATTGTAAACGGCGGAAAAACCAATCCGATTTTTTCACGGTGGCGACGAAAAAATTATGACGGCGACGAAAAAGTCGCGACAATTCGCGAAAAAGTTGTGACGGCGACGAAAAAGTCACGAAAAAAATCGCAAAATACCGATCATTACGGAAAAAACGCATTTGGACGCTTTTCGGACGTTCGTGGATTAGTAAATGTGCCCCTAAGGGTATTATGTAATAAAAGGCACTATGTTTGCCCAGGAGCAGTAACCTATAGCAACCAATCTGCGGGTAAAATTTACTAGTCACCTGTTTCAAATCAAACATCTCATTGGTTACTATGGGTTACTGCTACTGGGCAAACTTAGTGCATTTTATTACACATGATATGTTTTCACTTGATAAAGGCTCTAACAGTTTTCATACAATGTAAACCCAAGCAAATGTGTATCAGAATTACATTTCAGAACAGGGTCCTTTATTGTATTAGCTATGCATTAAATTTGACTGAGCCTATATAAAATTGGCATACCACTGTTAGTATTTTGATTGGTGTACATTTGCTCCACTTTGTTATGTCTCCATATGACAAAGAAAACAAATGATTGTGCAGGGGGATGTGGATTCCCAGTGATTTAGGAAAAGACAGTTAGTTATGTACCATATATGACAGCGGGTCTGTAAGTCCCTAGACACATCAGTGGCCATTTAAGTGTAATAGTTAATATAGGTTTTGTCTCATTACACAAAATGTTATATGCATAAAGCTTTGAATACGCCTAAAATTCATATTGCTTGAATAATGCCTTGCTTAGCCAATGGTGATAGTGTTATTTAAGGATACACCTGATGCTTCAGCAAATGTTTCCTTTTCGATTTCCTCATTTTTGTTTTCTCAGAAAAAGCTCGAGCGATTTCAAACAATTTCTTCCTTGTAGCTGAAAAAAAACCCCACAAAAATGAAATTTATTTTAGTTGAAGGGTAGTTTATAGAATAGTCTTCTATATTTTTCACTATGTTACAATTTTGCATGCATATTTTATGCACTAAGTATATCATTTCCAGCAAATGAAAGAAAATCAGCTCAATAAATCAGTAGGTTTACGGTTATAGATAAAAAGCTAATTCTCTAAAGCTGTTTAACATTTTTTTATGAAGTGTGCTGAATTAAAAAAAAATTATGATGTAACACAAAAAGTCCATGGACCCCTTGGGGAGGATGGGAGCTATAAAAATCCCTTAGAACGATGCATCTGGTCTGCAGGCTTCCAAATAGACAGCCTTGTTCTAATTATTTGCAGCCAGGGCTTTGGTACACTTGGTGATCTAACTGTCGCAAAGTGACATGGATCAGTAAAGTTTGTTCCATTAATAGAAAGCCTTAGGTATAGACCTATAATTTTCCACCAAAAGTAAGTTGGCATCTGTGGTGTTTTGACTACTGTAGTAGTGATCAACATTTTTGGTGTACTACAGGCTAAAAGGATTTAATATCACCTATGGTTTGCAGCATGGCCATAGTCTAGGTGTAAAACACCCCATGTACCATCAACTTAATAGAGTATCCATGCACTTATCCAATTAGTTTCCACCCACTGTGCACATGATTAGGTTATACTAGCAAGGAAAAGAATCCCATTATTGAGGCACTTTTATTAATGTTCTTAAAACCTATATTGGTCATAGTAGCAGAAAGCAAGTTTCATTCTCTCTTCCGAGAGTATTGAGGACAACAAGGAAACCCAATTACAAGCAACCACCATAGGCTGCTATTCTGTATACATGAATATATTCTCAGACAAAGGACAGAGTGGTTCTTGGTTGCCATATTTAACAAAACACTCTCAGCAGCTTTTTTGATTTCACATAGACATTGCACACTGTAAATCATGTACAGGTATGGGACCTGTCATCCTGAATGCTTGGGACCTGGGGTCTTCTGGACGAGGGATTTTTCTGGAATTTGAATTGCCATGCTCTAATTAACTAAAAAATCATTTAAACATTAATAAACATTATAGGATTGTTTTCGCCTCCAGTATGGATTGACGAGGCTAAGTTACAAAGTACTGTTTTATTATTACATAGGAAATAGGAATTTCTATGGGAGATGGCCTTCCTGTAAGTTGGAGCTTTCTGGATAACAGGTTTCCAAATTTCATACCTATAGTTGAATGGTATTAAGGAAAAACTGGAGGTAAGGTTTTTGGAGGTAAGTTGGAAGCACCAGCATAAGACATGTCAGCTACCTAAAACCTTAGATTACATCTGCACCATTCTCTAACAAAGATAAAGTTGGTAAGAAAGGCCCACAGTTGCAAATTCCTACGTTTTTTTCTTGGTGGATTACTAATTCTAACCCTCAAAGAACTTGCCTACAACCTTTAAGATACCTCAGCAATTTCTAAACTAGTACTACATTAAAAGCTCTGAAAGGAGAAAGGGCTCTGCCCGAAATATGTAGGGTGCTGACACTGCTAATAAAATTGCACTGCATTTGAAACGCTGCCTGGAGCTGTTTGATTCCTTCTCTGCATTTGATTTTTACTACATCAAAAGCCAATTTTTTAAAAGCTCACAGATCATCATGGCATTTGACAATGTGTTATTAGGAAAATGTGCATCAGTAAAAGTGAAGAAGCAAACCATTTGTGCTCTATAATAAAACAAATAATACAGATGTTTTATTTTCTAGGGAAAAAGTATATATATATATTCTGGTGTGTATCGCCTCTTTAAATCACAGGGGAACTATGAACAAGCCTAAGATGAGACAATGAATAGATTTAGATATCACAAGAAAAACAGAGGCATTGACTGATATTTATGAGTTCTGCCTCCAGAGTCTGACATTGGTCAATGGAATATGTTATAAGTTTACATTAGCAGCAACTGCAGTGAAAAGTAAGTGGAATGGCTGATGACAAAGTGGAAGATGAAAGTTGTGTGTCTTTTGGGCTTGATGACAGCTTATGGCTCTATTAAATTAGACCTTTCTGATAAAGCTTACTTAGTTTTTACCTTTCTTTCTCCTTTAAGACAGGGCTGTCCATCTGGAGGCCTGCAGGCCTAAGGTGGTCATCCAAAAGATTTAGACTACTCAGAGGCTCCATAGACTTTACTATATGATATCATAATTTTAATTAAATCCAGCCCTCCAACTTGCTTTATGAGATACAATTGCCCCACTAAATGTATGTTTGACTGCACTGATTTTACTGATTTATACTGCCCCTTACTGTAAGGTAATTTGTACAGCTATAAAAGTGACTGGATTAGTCTGAGACTATGATTTCATGTCTTAGACTTTTCCTAATGCACTAATATCCAAAAAGATTGTCTTTTAGGTCCCATATAATGCCAGGATCGGTAAGCTAAAGATTTCAAATGTTATATGGGACACATATTTTACAAATGTCAAACAAGTACCCATATAAGTTAAAGGACATGTAAACCCCCAACCAAAATGTAATAAGTATACAACCCCTATGAAATTTTTAAATAGATGCCACTTTGGTTGTTAAAAGTTTAATCAGGCTGTAACATCCCCTTTATCACTTAGGATTCCTTATCCTCATCTAACCTACTCAGATACTTCCCATGGGAATTTACTTTGTTGGCCATTGTACATGTTCAGTTCTTCCCTGCTCAAATTACTAAACACACCCTCCAGTCTAGCAGCCAATAAGGAGATGGTATTGCAGGTTCCAACAGCAACTCTGCTCTAGCTGTCTGTTTTCTCCTAACCTCCTCTGCTAAACTCAGCTTAAAGGGGACCTGTCACCCTAAGAAATAATTACAAATTGTTTTCTATTGTTTGTCAAGCAAAATAAACTTCAATTACACTATATAAATTATTTTAAACTTATTTCCTTCAGCACTGGAATTTACAATTGCAGAAAACAGGCAGGTGCCATTTTGTGGACACTGTTATTAAGGCAAGCTGTGCATCCTGCCAAAATCTTGTTTCTGTGCCAGTATGGGGGGACCTGATACCCATATTCTTGCACTGGTTACACAATTAGATGGTGAGAAGGGAGGGGGGATGTGAGGAGAGCAGCAACATCTAAGAATTTCTGAATTGAAAGTGAAAGTAACTGTATGCCCCACCCCTATGCCTTAGGCATAGAGGTCGGGTCAGGCAATATATGATTGACAGCTGGGACTTTTAAATGCTTATATAATGGGTATAGATGTGTTAATAAAAAAATGACTTTGGGTTACATGTTTGATTTGAAAAGGGCTTTTATTATACAGCTTTTTATGTCTAGGTAACAGGCCCACTTTAACTACTACAGTCCAAGCAGGACTTTTTTTTATCAAAGTAACTTCTGCTGGTGTAAGCCTGCATTCTTGATAGCATGAAGCACATGTAGCTGTTTGCAGATGTTATGATGATCAGATTTCACTGATGATGTGTCAGAGTGAAATGGGTGCCGGGTGAAAACTGCTATTTATTTTAGTAGAGCGTGATGGCGCTGGTGAACCAAGGGGACATACTCAGTGCAAATGATGCAGTTTGGTTGGGGGGGGATGTGCCTAACCTATATATAGTAGGAAAATGTTGGCTTTACATATTTTTTAAGAGTGATGCATATTCTTGCCATACCAATACTTAAAAAATTAAAGTAGCTTTTTTCAAAAGTATAGAAATGTGCCTACACACAATCTGTCTCTGTATTTTGGTTACAGATCCCCTTATATTGGCTAAAATAAATTGTCCTTGAATCAAGGTCAATAAAGGAAGATAAATATAACCCAGTACTGGTTTCAGAATTACTCCCTAAAATATCTAGGCCAAAACAAAGCCACAGAACATTCAGAATCCGAGTGAAAAATCTGCTCTGGATGCTTTGCCTTCTATTTCCCTACACAGACAGCGGGCACTATAGTTATAATAAGCTTATTCATGATGGAAACTCTAAACATTAAATTAGAACTCCTCAAGCATTATGCGTCACATACCAATATCTTTGGGCCTCTCGGCTGTCACAGGGCAATTGCAGATATTAAGGAAACTCTGCAGAGCAGTGATGTTAACTATATTGAGAGGTGTGCCATATTCTCAAACTACAAATAATAATATGGCTTAATTTAGAAATAATGCATCTGTTTAGCTTTAACTGACTCTTGTTAGGTTCAAATATATAAAAAGAACATAATTACTGCAAACCTACCAGAGTAATTTCAGATATGTCTATAAAGATTCTCATTCATCCAAGTCATGATATACAGTATTTAGTAGAATTAAGTCTAAAACATTTTAGAGAACAAACATCGCATTCCTGTGTTTTTTAAACCCAGCAACACCCTGAGACAAAAGCTGGTGCACCCTAAAGACCTACACCCAAGCACATGAAAAGTAATGTGGTCTATGCTGTCCAGTGTAGTGAAGAGTGCTCTGACTTTTACAAAGAGGTTTTTTTTCTCCCCAATGTATGAGAATGGCCCAACATAGGAGGGCTAACTCCTCAGGACAAGACTCATCAGTCTATCTACACCTCAAAGAAAAAGGACACTCTTTTGAGGACAGTAACGTGCTTATTTTGGACTGAGAGGACAGATGGTTTGAAAGAGTTGTAAAAGAGGCCCTTTATGCCAGCCTGGAAAGACCATCCCTGAACAGAGGAGGGGCCTGCGACAACATACAATGCTGCTGTCAGTTTCAGCCTGTGACTGTACTACCCTCAAGGGTTTAAATGCCAGGGAATTCCCTACCAGTCATTTGAACTGAAGAAGCCACTCGGATGAGTGGTGAAACGTTTTCAAGAAAAAACTCAGAAAAGTGTGGTTGTGCTAGACTTAATTCTACTAGATACTGTATAATTTCAAATACTTTACCAACAATGCAAATATTACATTTAAAGCAAGACTGCCCTCTTCTGGTTGAATTTAAAAGAAAACAATAAAAACAACTTAGGAGTTCACAGGTGAGGGTTTTAACCAGGGCTGTGGAGTCGGTAGATAAATTCTCCGACTCCTCAGTTTCTGATACTTCCGACTCCAACTCCACGACTCCGACTCCTCTGTTTTCAATATGCTAATGTATTTTATACATTCATACAGTCAATGAAAAGCATGCTTCATGGTCACTCAACGTGTTCGTTTATGCACTGTGTGCATTGGGCTTTATTCTTATAGCAGAGAAGTAATTAATTATGACTGTTTGTGAATTGGGACATTTAAACTGGTTTTAACTCAACCAATCCATCTGAGCTACATCTATGTCCCAAGTGTGCAAGATCTTGTTCCCTTGACATCACAATAGGGATGCACTGAACCCAGTTCACTTCTCTGAGACTACTTATGTCATAAGTTTTTTCAAATATTTTTACAAACTGTGCTTAATTCATATACATTAAATTCTATATAAAGCACTACTTAGCTGCTACTGTCTCTTAGAAGACTGTGATCTACTAGCCACCTTAACATCAAGATGCACAAATAGATCCCTTAGTACATGAAGCAAAATATTTTAACTGCAGTACATATAGCTCTATCTGTCTGTAACAACAAGTGTTGGGTTGCACAGGGTTGCTATCTGCTGATTGGCGAGATTAGTTGCCTGCGATAGATACATGGTAGGTTTATGTATTATGGTCCTGTATATTGTTATTTGTCCCTATCTGTTTGGCAAGTAAGAAGCACACCTTTATTGATAAGTTTGAAGTCCAAGAACTGCAACTGGACTGAATCCAAGGAGTTCAGGACAAGGTTACAAAGAAGTGCTGAGCGATTACTGCAAGAAACATTTGAATGCCAAGAAATAGTTGAGGTTGAGCCCCAGAATTGACAGCAGTGGACACTGTGAAGGGTAAGCAAGGATTTGGGACAAGCAGCAGAGAATCAATGCCAAAGCAATTGCTGCCAAAAGCATACATATTCCAGAGACACCTTGCTGTAGGGCAGACATAGCGAAGTCTATAACATAATGGTTTAAACAAAACAGAATTGTGTAAGAAGCACTAATTAGTATCCTATTTTTCAACTTATTGCACATGATTATACCTCATTCACATCAACGCTTGTCCCAGTGGAGGATATAATCTAGGTTCCTTTCCCATTCACACGCACTATGGCCAGTTTTATCAGAAGCCAATTAATCTGCCTGAGGCATTGTTTTTGTAGAATGACAGTTCGAGTGTATCAAGGAGAGATGGCATCTCTGCAATATACGCATGAGATCAGGGCAGGGAACAGAAGACAAATACCAGTGACAAGTAAAAGGTCAGAAGCCAAAAGCGCACAGAGAAGAACAAATCTGAACTAAGCACAGGACATACAGTTTGGATGGAAAAATGGCAGAGTCAGTAGCATATTTTCAGAACAGATCTAGGGCAAGATAAAACGGCAGTGACAAGATCAGAAAATAGCACACTGAGAATTAGAGCAGGAGGTACAAAGGCAGAAAGTTAATCAAAGAAGAGGGAAAAAAAACAAAAAATAAATCAGTGACCAGGAATTAAATTTTTAACACACTTTACATACTATAACAGTCATAGCCAATATAACAGGGCTTAGCTATTTAACAAGTATACCATACAGATGAGGGTCACTGACCCCGGAAGCCAAAAGACCATTGCTTTGTGAGGATACAATTTTATATTTAGCGTTACTTTTCTATTACTTATCTTTTTATTCAAGTCATCGCCTATTAATATTCCAGTCTCTCATTCAAAGCAAAACCTGGCGGCTAAGGTGAATTGGGCCCTAGCAACCGAATAGCTGCTGAAATTCTAAACTGGAGAGCTGCTACATAAAAACCTAAATAATTTAAAAAAACGCAAACAACAAATGAAGACCAGCTTATGTCTCAGAATAGCACTCTCTACATTATACTAAAAGTTAAGTTGAAGGTGAACAACCCCTTTAATCTGAAGGTGAATCACCCCTTTAAGCTAACATACAGATAGCAGCTGAGAGATTTTTGCAGAATCAGACTGGCCTGCTGAATGGTTTTGGTCTTGGAGATGTCTCTCCTATAAAATCTACAGTGAGGGAGGATCAGTCTGGGAGAATAATGCTTTGACAATAAGAAAAACATTTTCCCAAGAAATACAACCATGCAGGAAGGTGCTAGCCGAGGAAAAATGTGACCAAGGAAAATAGTCAGGGCCACCATATAGGTGAGGTTTACCTTGACATGGTAAGAAAATGTATGAACTTGCTCAGAATAAATTACTAATAGAAATCTTTCAAACACTAATATTTAAAGGCAGTATGTAAAAAGATTAAAACATATTCTGATATATATATATATACAGCAAATTCCAAACTGGTGTCTATCCAGACCTGATTTTCTGCAGAGAATATACCTTTAATGGCTCTTCTATTCACCATTATTATAAAAAAAAATCATTTTTTACTTTAATATCTAGTTATCACTTAGCAACTTACAATGGGCAAAAAATAGCTCCATATCTAATTCATTCTGCATATATTAGCCAAGACGTTCATTCCAGAGCATTAGGCTAAATCAAGACTGCCATCTACTGGAGTACTTTCAAAAGCAATATTTGTTTCAGTCTAGGAAAACACATCCTATTATCAGCAAGAACTCAGCAAAAAATGTTAAGTCAAAATAGTTTTCTTGAAGCTTTGATAAAATATGGTTATGTGTTCAAACAGAACGTAGCCCTATAACCAACAAGATTCTAATGTGCAATGCACACTGTAAAGAACAGCCAAACACACTTTACACTGCAGCAGAGCCCCATCTTCCGGTTGCACCACTGAAACCTACAGTATATTCCTTGGACTATGCATTAAAAGGAAATGTCTTTAAAATAGAGTTTAATTCACTGTCCTGTTACTAATGTGCAGGGAATCATAGGAACAGGTTCTGCTAAACAGAAAGCTTACATACCTGCATGTTATAAAACACTGCTTCAATGATTTGAAAAATTGGTTTTATCTACCAATAAACCAATTGATCCCCCAATAGTGGGATCTGAGAAACTCAGGTGAGGGGGTATCTTTATTTTGCAATAAGTGTTGCAATAAAGTGCTTTAAATCTTTCAGAAGGTGCAAACCTAATACCACTCATAGGAATGCAGTGAAGTCAGCAGTGTCTGTATGTTCATGGTATGCTATAAGTGAGTTAAATGGGATTAAAACACAAAAGATTAAGTAATGTAAACTTATTCAGGGTGCTTCTCTGAGCACTTTTTCAATTTACATTCATCTTCTATATTTAGTGTTTTCTGAGATATTATTATTTTTAGACTGCTAATACCAGGCTTTTGGCTCAACTGAGTGTCAGCAACCCAAGGGTTACCTGAACAATTGAAGTCTATAGACTGTGCATAGACAGGGTTTCTTTAATGCCTCTTTAAGCTGGCCATACAATGACAGATACAATGATAGATTCTCTCTTTTGGAGAGCAGATCTTTGCCTGGGTATCCGCAAAACACCGACACCGGTATTCCAGGGAGTAAATTCCAGGTGTGCCCACCACACTCTAATGTGCAGCAGAAATTGCCTGGCTAAAGGTGACCATTAACCCTTCACCACAAAGTGATAGAAGAACTTTTTAATAAAATATTTTGGCTGCTCTGTCACAGCAATTTTTTTTTCATGTAATGTCAAAACATGATCACTGATTTTAGGTGCACAGTCAGAAAATAGAGGTGCCAGAATGAGAGGATGATTCCAGGATTAAGGATAAGCTGTGTGAATAAGCTGCTGAGTGATTAAACAGTGTACTCTTTCAGAGATCCAACTGCACTGATCCAGTTGTCTTTGGCTGCCAAGATTGACCTGTGAGCCATGCATGGGCCATACAGGTCACTGACCAATGAGGCCTTTCCAATTACAAATAACAGATTGTATTATGAGATGATAAAGATGACTAGGATACTTACACTTGCCCATGTGTTTCAATTTATCTCTAAATAAGGCATCTTCAGATACAGTACTGTTAGAGTCACAACTTCCAGAAATGGCTTGGAAGTCATCTGTAGAAAAATAACAGAATGTTTAAGCATAGGCTTGTCAGTCAGTTTGTTAGGCTAGGCCATATAGAGGCCCTAACAGCAACATTTAATACCCTGTTTATAATAATATTACTCAAACTGTAGCTGAAAGGTTAAGGTTGAGTATACTTTATTCAAGCATTGCTACGTAATTGTTTGTCAAAAAAGATAATATGAGATCCATTTATCAAGCCTGCTTCATCCGACCCTCAACTTGGAAAAATCTATGGTGTTTGTTGTTTTTTTATTGAAACAAGACAAACAAGAAGACTGAAGCTACTCTGTGGTTGGTCCTTGCGAGATAGCTAATTACATTAAAAGTGCACAATCCTTCTCCAGTCTCCCTTTGCTGTGACTGTCTTGTAAGCACAAGCCCATTATGTGGGAAGATTATCCTGCATGATCTATTTTGAAAGGAGTAAAAGTTGCTTCAGTTTCCCTGCTTGTTCTGTTTAGCTCAAGAAAAAAAAAACATTTTTTTTATGATTAAAACAATAGGCAGAATGTACATTGAGCACAAGCCCTATTTTTTAACTTCCATTAAACAAGTGGTTATACTGCCCTTTTAAATGTCTACAAGAAAGAACTTTATACATAAATTTCGAAAGGTTGGACTTTGGAAACTCTGCAAATTACTCTATGAACGTCACTGCAATAAAAATAGTAACTAAATGAAAGATCTTACTTGGTTTCACAGTATAACAAAGTTAAAGTAATTAGTGAATAAAATGTAAGAACTGTTTTTTTTATTCTCCTAGCACAATGTAGCTCTTAAACTCATCCGAAAGTCAGGAGTAAAAGAGAATGTGTTTTTAATAATGGTTTTAATCCCAAAATAAGTCATCTTCTGTTTTTCTATTATTAAATCTAAGCATGTCCCTGGTGAGGTCACAGCACTTTATTCGCATATAATTATCTGTTATCCCAGATGTATATAATGGTTTATTTATTTTTATTATCTTTGTGTAAATTTGTTTATTATTTTGTGTTCAACAACACCTGGGAGCCAGTGGGAAGGAGTGGGGCAGCAAAAAATGGGACTGAGGACCAGTCAGGTGTGGCGTGTGGTTTGGCGCTGGGATGAGTAATATTTAAGGAAATGGGTGCATAGGAACTTTCTCTGTCCTACCTGGGGTGGCACTGGAGCAGCACTTGGTCAGATAAAGTCCACCCTCCCTTGCTTGGTAAGAAAGGCAATAGAAATGGGGGCTCACAGTGGAGGTCAGAGTTGTATGGGTGAGTATCATATTTCACTATAATCAATAAACAAAAAAGGGGGTTGTCGGTAATATGCTACAATGGGTTAGTAGATGGAGTATTCACAGTGATATGAGCTGGTTATTACTATATGGTAAAAATGTTGCAGCAATGGCAGTGGTCCTGGTCACCAATGCAATGGTGATTGAAATTATTATGGGTTTGGTTTGACTGTAAAGGCAGCATATACCCCCTTAAAGGCAAGGTGAATATAATTAAATTGTGTATTGCGGCTGATGGTCAATAAAAGATATGTGGGTATAACTGTATTAAATCAGTGCACATAATGGTAATCCCAGGAATACTTGAACAGTGGCATTAGGCTAAGGTTTTACTCCATGTTTTGTCATGTTATCGTGTTATCCATAATTTCAGAGATGTCTGTTCTAAATGTATAGCAGTATAATATTATAGATCTTATTAGTTGTTAAAAAACCTACTTTAGTCATTACTGGCTTTACTGAAGAAGGGGGATTGTTTACGTTGCAGTAACAGAAGACAAGTTTAGGGGAATGTGTTATCAACATTGAACTGGTAAGTGCAATTAGGAATATTTCTGTGACGCTGTTTTTATTGTAGTTTTAAAGCTTTAACCTAGCCACCCTAGAAACAGTCCATCATTAATAGAATTGCAAAGATTTAAAATCACTGCAGAAGATTTATAAAGAACATAAATACATATAAAACAAAAATATGGTTCATAAAATTGGTGTATCATTGCAGAGACTGCATGGTCTCAAAGGCACTCAGATCCCTTGGACTCTTACGACAGCTTATGCACATACAGTCATTTGATAAAAAGGAAGATATTGAATACATGCGCACACATATATACATTGAATATATGTATATTTATATACAGTACATACACATTGTGATCTTACCAGATATTGAAGGGCAAAAGCTGAAATCATTATTGACTTGACTGTTGTTAGACTTGGATCTTTTTGACTCATATTTCAAACGGTCTTCAAAAAAAATAAAAAAAGGATATTAGCCATTATAATGCACATAAAAGTTTTGATAATAATATCATAACCAAGTTTAAAAATGGTCCGTGCACACAGATCAGTTTTGAGTTTTTTGTCATCAATGGCAATTAACAGCTCAAGAGATGAGTAGAACTTGTAGACAAAGCCTAAATTTCCACCCCCAGTAACTTTTAAAACAGTGATCCCCAACCAGTGGCTCGTGGGAAACATGTTGCTCCCAACTTGCTTTGATGTTGCTCCCAGTGGTCTCAAAGTAGGCACCCATTTTTAAATATCTGGCTTGGAAGCAAGTATAGGAAGCACCGAGGCATAATTTACTTCAATCAGAGCCTCCTGCAGGTTAGCGATCACAAATGGGGCTATTAAATAGCCAATCACAGTCCTTATTTGGCATCCACAAAGAATGTGCTTGTGTGGTTCACACTTTTTACATCTGAGTGCGGCTCACAAATAAAAAAGATGATGTCCCTTGTCTAAGACAATAGCCTATTAGCCTGGTACAACTGCTTGCAGGCAATTGTGGTGGAATTAAATGGGGCATTTCAGATATTTTGTTCACACTTCCCAAGCTGCTAACCTTCATAGGAGAGTAACTCTCCCAGGAGAGTAACTAAGGGGGCCTGCCCCCCCCCCCCCACACAAATAAATTCTGTGAACCCTGCACATAATTGTGGGTGACCCACGACAGAAACAAATCTGTTGTCACATGCAATCAATTCTTTTGCATTCTGGTTAATTCTTTACACTAAAAACTATTTATGCCAGGGGAGAAAATGCAAATCCATTAACTTCTGCCTCCAAATCACTGTGCTTTGACAGACTCAGTATCAGCCTGTTAATGCATAGACAGGGTGGATTTTGGTGTGAAAATGAGCTGTGTAAAAAAATATATAATGAATCATATAATTATAATGAAGAAATTTTACTTTTAAGACTAATATCGCATTTCTCCACCAGTGTAAGCATTCTGCCATTAGCCTTGTGTTTTAGCAGTGCTGTCAGGCGTGGCTTCCACCTGTCAGTGCTCACATGAGGTGGATTTCAGCATGAAAATGCACAACTGTTCATTTGTGGGATATAGATAGGTCAACATAGGTTTGTGGGTGCTGGGTTTACTTGAAAGGGATGAACTTGAAGGACTCTGGTCTTTTTTCAACCCTATGTAACTATGTAACTTGCATTTTCTCCACTGCTTATGACCACACAACACAGAAAGCCCTAATATAAATATCACTGTATTTGTTAATTCAAAAAGTATCAACAAACACCACTATTATATCCTGAAATCCAGCTGCAAAACAGTTGTTCTCTTTCTATACCATTTGAAATTTTGGTAAGGGATGAGGGACTAAAACTTTGATGTTACGAATTGTGACAACTTCTCCAAAGTTTACAGATAGCATGCAGGATTTACATAACACACAATACATTGCACTGGGATGTTCCTTTCTTTATTGACATCACATGTGCAGGGAATTGTGGCATTTGTAGGATGCAGGCTGAGGACAGTCGAATTACATTTGATTTGAGTCTCAAAGTAGTCAGCCAAATCAGCAGGAGAACAGGGGTTAGGCTCAGGTAACTGTTCCACACCATATTATTGCATTAAAAATATCATAAAAAGCCTGCATTTTTTTAATTGAAGTATATCGCAAAGTTGCTTGAAATTATGTTTACTTTTCAAAAAAGTAAAACATTTTGTGTTTGGGTGGAGTTCCCTATCACTGTAGGCGAAAATGATACACATGACATTAGACTTATATTCCAATTTTGTATGATTGTGGGGTAATAGCCATAAATAATGGCCTAAGCAGTAGTAACAAAAATAACAATTATATTTGCACTGTTAGCATATTATGGGGCATATTTATCAGTGTGAAAATATGAGCTTGCCTCTTTTGGCCAGTGAATTTCTTCAACTTACTATTTATTTGTAAGGTAGATGGCGGGAAGCCCTATTTTTACTATATGAGAATTGCTTATTGAGCTTGAAATAACGACATGCAAGCATGAACCAACTGAAACATCTCCAAAGCCAATTTTTTTTACTTTAATTTACTTTTATTATCTGTTTGCTAGACGGTTCTGCAGCAGTGATTTGTAAAAGTCATCAGTGGCAAATCAAGTTACCATGTATACTAAGGGGCTGATTTACTAACCCACGAATCCGACCCGAATTGGAAAAGTTCCGACTTGAAAACGAACATTTTGCGACTTTTTCGTATGTTTTGCGATTTTTTCGGCGTCTTTACGAATTTTTCGTTACCAATACGATTTTTGCGTAAAAACGCGAGTTTTTCGTAGCCTTTACGAAAGTTGCGTAAAATCTTGCGCTTTTTCCGTAGCGTTAAAACTTACGTGAAAAGTTGCGCCTTTTTCGTAGCGTTAAAACTTAAAAGGTGCGAAGTTTCGCGTAAGTTTTAACGCTACGAAAAAAGCGCAACTTTTTGCGCAAGTTTTAACGCTATGAAAAATCGCAAGATTTTACGCAACTTTCGTAATGGCTACGAAAAACTCGCGTTTTTACGCAAAAATCGTATCGGTAACGAAAAATTCGTAAAGACGCCGAAAAAATCGCAAAAAATATGAAAAAATCGCAAAATACCGATCTTTACGAAAAAAACGCAATCGGACTCATTTTGACCCGTTCGTGGGTTAGTAAATGTGCCCCAAAGGGTGCCATGTGTACATCAAACAATATATTGTAATGCTTCAAAGAGTAGCAGTAGCAAGAGAGAAAATAAATGTTGCACCTTACTTTTATATGCATGGATTTTTGTAGATGAAAGACAGGTAATTTGATCTTTGTCCTCAATATGTCTTTGCAAGACCTAAGCTTCCTACCTCTTTCAAGTGCAAGAAGAAATTCTCTGTTTCGTTGAAGCTCCCGCATAAATTCTTCATTCTGTAGGAAAAGGGCAATTCGCTCATCTTCCAGGTACTGCTTTAATTTCCTTTCCTGGTCCATGGATTGATGTTCCTTTTTGGTATCCTCACAGTGAACATTAGAAGGACCACTTTGGGAACTCTAAAAAGATGTTACCAGAGAGCTGAAATACATTGTTATGGAAAAGTATCCAACAGTGCCATATTTATTATATTTGATTAGCTTCTATGAGAAATGGAAAAATTAAGGAGATCAAGAGCAGCAGAACTAAAATACTTGCTGAAATGTACATAATACTTAAACATATTACATATTTTCACTCACATCATCAGTATGCATATGTCCAGCTTTAATCATATTTCCCAACGAAACAGCAATGTATTTGCAATTGAGTGTAAAAATTAAACTGGATAAAATAGATAGCCTGTGCAAAATAAAAAATATTTGTAATATAGTTAGGCAAAAATGTAATCTATAAAGGCTGGATTGAACGGATGTCTAACATAATAGTCTACTACTTCCTCCTTTACAGCTCTTTAAACTGTTAGCAGTCAGTAGCCAATCAGTGACTTGAAGGGGGCCATATAGGACATAATTGTTTAGTTAGTTTGCTTTTGAATCTGACAGGAGTGCTCACAAACTAACTGAACATTTATGTTCGATGTGGGATCCGCTAAAGTCACTTACTAAGAGTTTAGAGAGCTGAAAGCAGGAAGTAGTGTTCTGGCTAATGTGTTAGACATCTGCTCACTCCAGCCTTTTTTTTTTGCCTAACTATACAACAAATATTTTTTTATTTTGTGCAGTCTATCTGTTTTACCCAGATTCATTTTTACACTGAACTGTTCCTTTAAGCAGCCTCTTGAAATATAGCCTCATCTTCTGTAATGAACTTGCAGTGAAGTTATATGAAAATTAACACCAAGCTCTATAACTAGATCCACGTGTCTGGGCAAATCAGGGCAAGGACTCCAGTATCCAGCTTTTCACGTGATCAGAATTCATTTTGCATGACATTGTATTCTCTACACTTCACAGTAACTTCTTTCTACAGTTTCATAATTAAGCTTCCCTTGTTTTCCTTAAAAGGCTCCTCAGTGGACATATATGAAAACTGTACACCATTTAGGTGAACTACTCTTACACATTAGTATTGTCCTTAAAATGTAATTGATCCAGGCTGCTACATATATAACACATTGAAAGTAGAACATTCAATGGTCTTTGCCTTGGTTAATTTTTTTCTACACAAGAAGCAAGATAATCATAATGAATCGACAGGAATGCAGAGAATCCTATTAATAGCAGAGCAATATACTGTTTCTGGGAAACTGATACTGAAAAAATGTTAAACAAGTGCAGTAAAACCTTTCAGACAAAGGATATGAAAACAAATGTTATGGTATACAATACAATAAATAAGGAGTATTTATAAAGGCTAAAACAGTTAGATCCAAGGATTTTTAATCAAGTGTGTGACCTTTTCATACAAAACAACCAGCTGTATATTAATATATTGTGGCATATTCACTGCACTTTGCTTAAGCCTCGGATTAAAATTCCAGGATGGATTTAGTAATGCCGCAAGTCACAATTAAAAATTATGTGCTCAGGAATGACTTGGCAGCAGCTAGTCATTTTCTTTTTGATATATATATATATATATAAGACACCAGGTCTGTCGGGCTAATTCGCACCAGGTAATTTGACCTCTGCGCTTCTTTTGGATCTGTCATAGGCTTATCAGTTAAAATATCAGATCTTCCAAAACATTCCTGTTGTCTTTACAAATGGGAAATAACATTTATGCATCAACCCACATTACATGTCTTCCCCAAATGCCCTGAGAATTGAGATTACTTGCTACATCAAGTAACTGGCTGAATTCCAACCCTTTGCTTGGGAGAAATTTAAAAAAGCAAGTACTTGCACAGAATCTTGCCCCTTACTGATCATTTACCAAGCAAAATGGGTACAAGACAGCCACTTGCCAAATGGCCCTCCCTAACATATACTGGTAAGACCTTTGGTAGGCACCAGTCAAACCTGTTAGAGGTGCTTACAGTGCATATCTGCATTTTAGAACCCTTACAAGTCCTGCTTAAAGAAAATAAGTATATAAACCTCAATAGCCTGATAGCACTAATAATAATAGACAGAGCTGTCTAGGTGAAATCTCGGAGAGTTTAAAACGTCTAACAAGATATTTGAAAGCTGTACAGTTGGTATATTATCTATTTAACAGGCAGCAAACACAAAGCATACAAGAAAGATGAGAAGGAATACTGTTCAAGGAGAAACTGCTACAGCTCAGGCAGGCATTTCTATCTGATTTATTCTGTCATGGTACAGTATAGCTATGCACAATTTTACCACAAGGCCTCCCTAATGGAATGTACTCCTTTTGATCATCAACTTGTCTATAAAAAGTGAAACCATCATTAAACTAGAATTATTACCTGAATACTATCCATCTGTTGGGGTAAAATGCGTAGAAAATCATCTGGTAGGTTACCCACTAAAGGAGGATTCCACTTTCTGCACCTTTTTGCTACTTGAGGGCCACTGAAACTCTGCACATCAGTCCTACAAAGAAATTGAAAAAAAATGTATAATAAATATTCAATTTTACAGAAAAGTATTTAAAAAGCAAACATGATTTATTTCTAGTTTAAAGTAGAAAGAAGAAGGTAAGCTTTATAAGAAAGGTCTATGTAAATACAGTCATAAGCACAGTAATGATGCACTGAGTCCTCTATCAAAAGAAACACAGGATTTCTTGTATGTAAATATGATGTTACAGTGTTTGACTTCCTCTCTCAGAAACATCCTTAATTCCTGTGGCCAGAGTCTGCCCAGTTCTCTCCTCTCTCCTGCTCCCCCAACCACTAGAACTCCCTCCCCCCTCCCTTAGGAATGTGTGATCTGAGCTATAGCTAGAGCTGCAGGAAGGAAGCTACTTAAAATGGCAGCTGCTGTCTTGAGCAAATGGATAAAGCTTCTAAAGCTGTTTACTCTGGTATAGTAATGGTTTCTGCAGAATCAATATAGTGTTCTAGGTGGCACTAATGTGGCAAATCTATCGGTAGTAAAATGACAAAATGACTTTTCTTCTCCTTTAATCACTGCATATCTAGTATTTATGGCTTTATAGATGGACTAGTCTGTGTTTTTTTGGCCATACACTGAAAGATCCGCTCATGGTCGCCAAACAAGGTTGAATAAAAAGGTGGCCAAGAAGAGGTGATTATGGGGCCATAAGATCGCTATGTATAAATATACAAGGGGACCATATAATAAACTGATGGTTTATTAACCAATAGGTCTGTCCAGCAGAAACGAGGGCATCCATTCAGTTGTGAGAGCTGTGAAGTTGTGGAATTCTCTCCCTGATGCAGCTGTACTGGCTGATACATTAGACAGCGCCAAGGATTTTAAGCAAGGGGAAAATACACTACAGGTATGGGACCCGTTATCCAGAATGCTCGGGACCTGGGGTATTCCGATTAAGGGGTCTTTCCATAATTTGGATCTCCTACCTTGTCAACTAAAAAAATTATTTAAACAGTAGTTAAATCCAATAGGATTGTTTTGGTTCCAATAAGGATTTATTATATCTTAGTTGGGATCAATTACAAGGTACTGTTTTATTACTACAGAGAAAAAGGAAACCATTTTTAAAAATGTGTATTATTTCATTAAAATGGAGTCTATGGGAGATGGCCTTTCCGTAATTCAGAACTCTCTGGATAATGGGTTTCCGGATAAGGGGTCAGATACCTGTATTACAGAAACTCTCAGTAGAGTTTTCACAGTGACTGGTCTAATAGCCCACTTGTATCCAAGCAGGAATTTTTTCCCCTCTGAGGCATATTAGAGAGGCTTCAGATGGGGGTCTTCATAATAGGAGAACAAAATTTTTAAGCACTGTTTTTACTAATCAGCAAAGCAATGAGCCTGGTTATACAAAAAAAGTGACAAAAATGTCTCAATCTTTTACTGAAAATTTCAACATCTCTTTTCCCATTTCAGATCTGGCAGAAACCACTGTTTCCCATGGGAGGCTGAAAAACTCGTTTTTGGCAAAAAGAAAGAAAAAAAAAAACCCCATTGCATTATACTTACTAATTGAAATGCTATGCAGGTACAAAAACGTTCTACTGTTTTCTTTCCAGCATCAACAGCTATTTTAATACTAAAGGAAACATTTTGATTCTTTACAAACACACCACTCCTACCTACACAAAAACCAGTGAAATACATTAAAATAAGAAACATTCATTCTTTTGCAGTTTATAAAGAGGCCTTTTGTTCTTTAACTGATGCCTTACAATGAAAAACATTCACGGATATATTTAAAGGAAGGCTAAATAATGTATTAAATAATGTATTAACAAACTGAGGTGCCTACATTATTTCTTGTTATTAGAAATCACAAGACAAGGCAGTTCTCAACTTAATCTTAAAAGATATCTACCAAGATTTTTTAAAGCACGGTACTGGTTTGAGCAAGTTGTGCATTTGAGAAGGGCACTTCTATAATAATAAAGCATTCTCCACAATTGCTTAGTGACTTCAGCCCATAGGAATGTGAAGATTTAATTAGAAAACAAATAGCTGCAGTTCTGCAAAGCCCCAGTGTGTGGCACAGTTTGTATGCATTTCTACTGAGCAGACTATAGCAGACTAAGCACACAAAGCTTGTTTCTAGGCAAACATCAGATTATTTGCTGTGCATGACTGAATCTTAATTTGCTGCTTGTGTGTAGTTTAGCAGGAAGCACTGAGGAACATTTTAAAATATAATTACCAAAAAGCTTTAGAAAAAATAATATTCATTTGAAAAAGCAGAAAAGGTCATGTCTCAGAACTTTTCATTTTTTGATATACTTTTGTAATTAAGAGTAGTAATGTGTAATTAAGTAAAGAGATGTTTATTTTATATCACTGAAAAGATTAAAATCAGAGGATTTTAGACTTTAAAGGACATGTAAAGCCTATATTTGCCTACAATGTATATCAGTTGGGCATGTCTCCCCCACCCAAATGGCATCATGTGTACTGCATATATACACTCCGCTTGCCAGCACCATTACATTTTCCTAAAGCAAATAGCAGCTGTTGGCCATTTTTCCTCTGATACATAATAATAGATACATTTAAATCTGCAAACAGCATACACACACACAGACCCTTATTCAGCATACATTTCATCAAGAATTCAGGCTCACACAGGCACAACTGTCTTTGATAAAAGTTCTGCTTTGTTGAGCTGAGCTCAGGAGAGGAGGTTAGGAGAAAAAAATTGAAGCAGACAGCTAGAGATGAGTTTCTATGGGAACCAACAATGCCATCTCTTCACTGGCTGCTGGACTGGAGGGTGTGTTTAGTAATCTGAGCTTAGAACAACTAAGCATGCCCAAAAGCCAGAAGTCAAAGCAAATTCCTGAGGAAGGGGGGCAAGTTGGTCTCAGGAGAAGTAAATCTAATCTCTAATCTCAGACCAATTTAATTGCTTTTTATGATGAGGTGAGTAAGAAGCTGGACAGTGGGGATGAAGTAGATATAATCTATTTGGATTTTGCCAAAGCATTTGATACCGTTACCCACAAACGATTGCTTTCTAAACTAAGGTCTTAGTGAAGTCGTTTGCACATGGATAGAAAACTGGCTACAGGATCGGGTACAGAGGGTGGTTGTTAATGGTACAGTCTCTACTTGGAAAAAGGTTCTCAGTGGGGTCCCTCAGGGTTCTGTACTGGGTCCACTTTTGTTTAATTTGTTCATAAATGACTTGGGGGAGGGTATTATAAGTAATGTATCAGTGTTTGCAGATGACACAAAACTGCAGACCAGTCAATTCTATCCAGGATGTGACATCCTTGCAGCAGGATCTTGACCAACTGGCAATCTGGGTGGCTAAGTGGCAGATGAGATTTAATGTGGATAAATGTAAGGTCATGCACCTAGGATGTAAAAATATGCAAGCCACTTATACCCTTAATGGGTCTGCACTAGGCAAATTCATAATGGAGAAGGACCTTGGAGTCCTTGTAGATAATAAACTTGGCTGTAGCAAGCAATGCCAGGCAGCAGCTGCAAGCGCAAACAAGGTTTTGAGCTGTATTAAAAGGGGTATAGATTCACGGGAGGAGGGGGTTATTCTTCCCCTTTACAGAGCTCTGGTAAGGCCCCATCCAGAATATGCTGTTCAGTTTTTGTCTCCAGTGCTCAAACGGGACATGATTGAATTAGAGAGGGTCCAGAGAAGGGCAACTAAGCTGGTAAAGGGTATGGAAAGTTTCAGTTATGAAGAAAGACTGGCCAAGTTGGGTTTGTTTAAACTGGAGAAGAGGCGCTTAAGAGGTGACATGATAACTATGTATAAATATATAAGGGGATCATATAATAACCTTTCTAATGTTCTATTTACCAGTAGGTCCTTCCAACGGACACGAGGGCACCCACTTCGTTTAGAAGAAGGGAGGTTCCGTTTAAATATTCGGAAAGGGTTTTTTACTATGAGAGCTGTGAAGTTGTGGAATTCCCTCCCCGAATCAGTTGTGCTGGCTGATACATTATATAACTTTAAGAAGGGGCTGGATGGATTCTTAGCAAGTGAGGGAATACAGGGTTATGGGAGATAGCTCTTAGTACAAGTTGATCCAGGGACTGGTCCGATTGCCATCTTGGAGTCAGGAAGGAATTTTTTCCCCTCTGCGGCAAATTATAGAGGCTTCAGATGGGGTTTTTGCCTTTTTCTGGATAAACTAGTAGTCAGGCAGGTTATATATAGGCATTATGGTTGAACGTGATGGACGTATGTCTTTTTTCAACCCAACTTACTATGTAAGTGATTAAGGAGATGTTGCAGCCTTCCTATTAACCTCTTTGTTTGTTCTATTAATGTATTGCACTTAATGCACAAGTGCCTTTATATAAACAAAAATATACATACACAGACAAACAAGTATTAAGTAGTAAATAATATTGGTGTTATATAAGGGTATAGAAGAAAATGGATTATATACATTTATAGACTGTGTGACAAAGTGACATATGGCTATAAGCCCAAAGGGGGCTGGAAACTGGTCCCAGTCAGCATACAACACACAGAAAGACTACTGTGATTTTTTTTCAATCTGTTGACTCTGTATGTCTGTTTAAAATCCATTTATGTTAATTCATTTGTGGAAGTTTAGATAGCGTTTATGTGCCTTTTTTATATAAGGGGTATATATTCCCTGACTCTAGAAAGTACAAATTATCATCTTTCACCTCATACCTATTTTTCCTCTTCAATCTGCATGTCTTCAACTCCAGGCTATAAGTTACATCAAATAAAAAGTCATCCCAGTCTGGCTAGTGGCCAGTATACTGTACAGCTCCAGCAGTGTAACAATATACAGTGTGCTATGGGAGATGCACATATTACAGAAACATTTTTTCTTGGATTTGCAAAGGCATTTGATACACTTGATAGTATCATCCTGCCAAGTAAATTTCAGTACTCAGGAACCCATCCCAGAGCCATATCTGGTTCCACTGCTTCATGACACAATGGGGGTTAAGTCAAAAAATTTGTGGCGGGTCTAGTAAACCATAAGAAAACAATCAGCAGGTAGCATCTGATGAGCTGCTTTGGGTTATTAGACTTGGTGACTGTTATTACATTACCTCTTATGTGATTTAATACTTCTCCTTTATAAAATAAAACAAATAGTGGTTCATAGGGCTCATTACCTTGTTGCTGGGTTTGATGCAAACACTAGCATCAGTTTTATTATGATACAGTTTAATTATTACTACGGTTTTGGTGGATGTGACAAAATTGGAACAATTGGAAGAACCCCACACAATAACCGGGACAACAAACACACTTAATGCATACAGAATAAAGGGGCCCCAGTGATAACAACTGAGTTATATGGGTGAAGCAGTCCTTCTGTGCATCTGCTTTCCTACAACCGTACTCCTTGAATGAATGTATTTTCATTATTTTACCAGAATAACAGGACAGTTTTCTGGAGTCAGCTTTCCATTCTGGATTCTTGTAAAATTGACTCTCATGTTATGTGAAAGTGATAGGAACCTTAGATTGAAAACTCTTCTGGGGCAGGAACCAATAAAGACTGTAAGTCTCAAAATATGTGCTGGCACTAAATAATGATAATAATAATACATTAAAACAGAATGAATTGTAAAATATTTTTTTTTTCAAGAGCCATTAAATAAAAAAGGACTTAAACTGCATTCTAAATATAACTGTGGCCTTTCCTTATATTCCACATTCATATGAAAATAAACACAGTTTTATCAATAACTTACCTAGGTGGAGGAGTTGGTGGTGTTTGTGCAATGTCCAATAAAGGCATGTTATAAGCAGGAGGGGAATACACTGGAGGGGGTTCCTCATCAGAGCTATCCGGCTCTAGCGTTCTTTCCAATATCTGTTAATATAAATAACAATGGACAAGTGGTTTACTCAAGGCAGAAACTAGGGTAAGGCAACAAAAGCACATGCTCTGGGTGCAAATGGGGGGCTCAACTGGAGGTATCATTTGGAGTGATCATTTGGAGAGGAAGAAAACTGTCCGGACTGAGCGGCAGGTAGGTAAGTGTGCAAACCAATCAGCTGTGGCAGTGGGGGTTGAGTGGGCAAAAGGGTTGGAGCAGCAGTAGTACTGCATTGAACACCAATACTTCTTGGTCAGCATCTGGGTTTACATACTGGATTTACATAATAAATCCTTTTGGAACAATCAAAATGTATTTGCATACATTTGTGTTTCTTTCCCTTACAAGTCAGCAATGGTTTGTTTATCCTATTTTATGTTGTTTCACTGTCTATCATATTTGCACTGTGGAAAGTGTTATAAAGGTCGTGACGTTAGCCCAGGTCTAGTAATTTACTGCAAACATTATCAAATACCTTCAAACAGGTAGCCACACAGCCATTAATAGATACCTAAAAGCTCAGTTGGTAGCACTGCTGTCTTGCTGAGCTGGAGTCCTGAGTTTGGTTAGACCTGTAAAGAATTTGTATTTTCTCCCTGTAGCTGAATGGGTACACCAATTAACTGGCTCCTAATAAAAATGACCCTACTGTGAGTATATGTGATAGATTGTAAGCTCCTCTGGGACAGGGACTGCTGTGTATGATGTATAATCTCTGTAAAGCACTGTAAAAAAATTGTTGGCACTATATAAAAAAAAATAAAGTGTCTGACTGGTTATTGTTAGTTATTAGACATATAGCAAACTTTGCCATTTTATTACATGCCTCTTATAATAGAACACTCTCTACTTCTGGGATATCATCCCCAAAGCTGCCTACTGCCTAGCTGCCTTTGTGAGGAGAGCTTGCTACAGTGAGATCATCTATGTTAAGTTATAGCATCTTCCTACACACATTTCTTTTGTAGTAAAGTACATTAAATGACTGACTTTGTATCCCAGGCTGAGAGAAATATATTTCAGTAAATTTTACAACACTGTACTGCAAAGAACTCCTTTCTGTTAGACACAACATATTAAAATTAAATATAATACAAAAGGAAAACAACATTTTACAATTTTGTTATGTCCTCCATTAAGGGTAGAGTTTAGCACACATATTATTAGAAACAGAAATGTGACAGTTTATGAAAAGCAATTTGAACTGACAGTAACAGATGGGAAGAACATCCAAAAGTTTGGGGCCAATGAAATGCGTAGTCTCTCCTTTCACTTATTTGATGTTGCAATCCTGACCTTCATTTGCAAAGCCCTATAAGTGCAGCTTGGTGGGGAATCTATGTTATGTTCATGTTTTGCATAGTTTGTAAGGCTAAAAACAAGGTGTAAGTCTTCAACATTTCTAAGATACCTTTAAAGCTTATCCAGTTACAGATATTAAGCAGTAGTTAAAAAAATACTATAACGGACAGCAGGGCTGTCCAACTGAGCCCACTGGGCTGTAGTCCTCAAAATATTTTTGTGGTCCCCAGCATGCTCAATATCAACTGCAGTTTTGTAAAATAAAACAAACTACAAACATGTGTAATAGTTGCCGGTAACATAGAAAGTAATGGACAGAACTCTCTTACAGGCTCTCAACCTTCACTGGCAAATAAAAGTGACAAAAGCTTAATTCCAGTAACATAAACTTTTTAACTGAGCCCAAGACTGAACTTCAGGAGTCTTTTAAGGCACCTTTACATTTCCAAAAACCAGACTAAGGGCAATGTAAAAACCGAAAGCATACTTCAGTTCCATAAGAAACGTCAAGCCTCTGGCACAAAGGGTGGATTTTGGCCCTTTTAATGTAGCCTGCCTACACTCCCCATATCACTCCCATTATGGCGAGTGGGAAAAGTATTTAAGCCCATTAAAAAAATTTCAATTATTGCCTTGATTTAACATGCTACATATATGTGTGGAAAGCTTTGTTCTTATAGCGTTATGTTTGTTTTCAGCTCCACTGTTATCTAAACCAGTGCAGAGGAAAAAAAGGGAACATGGCACCAGAGGGAAAAATGGAACATGGTAAATTTCTGTTGTCAGAGTATAGTCTTATAAAATAAGGAGACCCTTCTGGCAGGCTAACTTTACTTCTCTTTGGTTAATTCTATTCATGCTCTTCAATTCTGTCTTTCTTCTCTCTTTGCAAGTTCTGCCCATTTTGTTCAGCACTTTTTATAGCCTTTCTCCTTTCTTAATATTCATGTTATTTCTCCATTTATCCTCTCCCACTATTCTCTCCTGGAATATAAATTTCATGTAGACCACAGTTTAATATTCATTGTTTACTTACTATGCCTCAGGTTCAGAACCAAACTCTCCCCAAAAATCTGCAGGGCATAATTAATATTTTTGCTTTATTTCTACAAATAACTTTTGCTGGGCAGAGCGCCACAAATTTCAAACCATATGCCTGAAAAGGAAATTAATCTCTCTTAGTTGCTCAGACTATTACACTAAAAAGCCCACGTGCTGTATGTATCCCCCCCATTATTTTTAGCATTAATACTAAGGAAAAAAATGGCTATAAAATTAAAAGTCACCTCTGGAGGAATACTGTCATCAGAATCAGAACTGTAGTCATATCCACCATCATCAAGGTTCATCTGTAGCAGCTGATCTATTGTAGCATCTACAGCTCCATTATTAGCTCTCAGCACACACTCAATGATATCATACTCCATATTTGGGAACATAGTCTTAAAATCCTCCATTGCCTGGTTAAACTCCAGCCTTCGTACTGGACGGCTATTGTTAAGTTCCTGAGTGGCCGGGGTACTTCTAGAGCTCCCATTGCTGTTGCTTCTACGAAACAGACTTGTCATTTTGGAGAACTGTTTCTGAAAAATGTTTGAAGATTAAAATAGAACAAACTTTTATAGAAAATTAAAATTGCTTGTCATGGTCTCTTATCTGAGTCTTTGTTCTCTCTGGCATCGTTGATGTTCAATGGCCAAACGTGGGAATACAAAGTATTCATCAGGTCCTCTCAGAATCAGTTCCTTTCCAGTAGATATGTCCCAGTGGCCCTTAGGACTGCATCTGTGGATGGCACAAATCATGTAAAAAAGTCATATTTTAAAACAAATTTAAAGGCTATACAACTATTTTGATTAATGAATGTATATATATATATATATATATATACGCCTGTTCAGAAGATCTGAAGCCAAACAGGAAGAAAAAACACTGAGCTGTGTAAAGAAAGTTCCCATAATGCCTCACTCCTGCACAGACACCCAGATCAAGTGAACATGCTCACCTAGTTAGACTATGGTGGAGATTCACTAAGACACGAACGCTCTATTCTTGCGCATTCTTGCCAATTTTTTTGCGGCCGCGCGAAAATGTTTTGGTCCATTAAACATTTCCCTAACTAAATAACTGAAGCATGTTATCAGACAGGGACTATTTTACAAAACAGCTCCTCAGTAGATTCTGCTAACCATATAATTACTAAATCATTTAGATGCAGTATAAGACTAGATAAATTATATACATGCTTGCTGGCTAACACTACTGTGACACTTCATTTATTGACTAAAGGATTAACAGTTATATATCTCACATCACCCTTTAAATGATATATACATATATACTTGTAGGGTTAATGGAAAAAAAATGTTAATACCCACCCTAGCAGGGGATGTACTGGCTAAGCCAATGAAATACTGGGCCTAAATGCTTGTAGGCAAATGGTGTAAGAATTGGTTCTCTAGTGAGCCCTAGTAAACCCTGTCAGACAACTGCAGTATGGCATAAAGTCTAAAGAATTGTAATGTTAACACTAGAAAATATCCTGCCATTACCTGTGTCAACTCCAAGTAATCCTTATGAGAATTCTGTAAACAGCGCATGACACAGCAGAATATATTATGATGGAAGCTGTACATAGCCTCACTTTTTACAGTTCATGGGAAGTTTTTGCATTGATTTATATTATTGCACCGGTTGCCAGATCAAGGAAAATTGTATTTTCACACTGATATTACTTTCTTTTTATGTTTCCTGGAAAAATAAGATGGTTATTCTTCCCCTTGGCACAAGGACCTAATATGCAAGATGTGTAATACTAAAGGTTCCAAATTTTGTCAAATGACAGCTGGAAAGGAAATATTGCTAGCTGCATGTGGCACTGAAGGCTTGTAAACTAATATCACTCATTACTCATGATGTGTTGTTCCTGCATGTTCTTTCCAACTCAGACAACAGATGGGATCGGTTAAACATAAGTAAATGCCAGTCTGCTTCCTGCTGTGCGTTACATTGCCATGCTTTGTTTGTTAAACCTCTCAGTGCTCAATCTGGCACCAGCTAGAACTGCACTGGCCAACAAAGCAGAAAATTTGTCTTGGGCAGAGGAGTTGTAGCTTGTGCGTGCATTGCTGAAGTGAAGAAATGTCTTACTACATACATACTGTACTAACATACTGATTGATAATAAGTAATGAAAATACACATTGACAACCACACTTCAAGATTTACACACAAATCATCAAAACTGTATAGGAATGATTAAAGTGATTGCAACACTAAAAAACTACTCTTTAAAATATATAATTGAAGGGGCAGATTAATCAAAATGTGAGTTTATAGTTTAGTACATAAAATCTCACATACTCTCTATTCATTCCTATGGGATTTTTAGATGCTTAATTATAAAATGGTGAACTCTAACTTTCACCCATTGATAAATATGCTTCTAAAATTCCCATTAAAATAAATAGAACGTGGGTGAGTTATTAGATAGTCAGATGAGTATGTCAGATGAGTATTATGCCCCTCCGTATCCCCAAAAAGTTGCCATACATGGAGTAAAATTTAAAAGTAACATTTTCTGGTAGTCTGTCCTGGACTATTAGGGATTTTTGTGCTTTAGGTATACAGTAACCCATAGATCAATTTCATAATTCTAAACTGCAAAAAATATAAATGTACTGCTGATTTGTTAATATTGGTTATTGTAACCTGTGTTACCCAGTGACTACAGAAATGTCAATCCCCAGAGGTGATTTTCACACATGCCACAAAAACCCAGACATGCTTATTTAAACCCAGCTCTACCACACCCTGTATATAACTATAGATGTTTCCCAGAAAATGCAGGTGATTTTACAGTTCAATAACTGCTCTATGGTTATAGGGAACAGTATTTTAAACAAACTGGAAGCGCAACTAAAAATCCAATATGGACTTCAAATATCAATTGAAGAACTTAGAAGAACATTTGAAGTTGTAGGAGAACTTATTTTATGCAACAACCATTTCTAGTCCTAATCCTATCCCATCTGTTGGAATTCTTGGTCCCAAAATGTTATAATGCAAAACACATTTCTTTTATCGCTCTGTCTGTGATATCATTTTTTAAAGGTTTTCTTAGAATAAAAACACCTATTCTGCATTATAGAAGAACATCTTAAATGGATTGCCTTTTTGGGAAATGCATACCTCCCAACATTTGGAAAATTGGAGAGGGACAAAAAGAAATGGTGTGCAATGTTTTGACCACACCCCCTAAATACCACTCCTATTTTATAAAATTTTGCAGGTTATTTAAAGTTCGAACACATTTCTGGGGGTTTTGCAGTATTTTTTTTTTGTGTTATTACAATTTTGCTTATGTAGGTGAAATTGCCCTTTAAGCTGCAAGTCTCAGTTCCCCCAAGAGACCTGTTTAGCTTATTAGTTATAATTATATCTCAATGCAGGTGTGGCTTGTTAAGTTTCAGGGCTCTCTGCAAAAGCCTACTGATTTAATTAAGTCTGAGAAACAAAGTATCTAAGTGCAGGTGAAGCTTGTTAAGATTTCTGGTCCTGTTCAGTGCAGGAGATCAAAACGAAATGAGGGACTTTTCAGTAAGAATCCGGGACTGCGGGTTGAGCTGTTAAAAGAGGGACTGTCCCGTGTAAATCAGGACAGTTGGGAGGTATGGAAATGTACCAATGCCAGACAGGAACAGCACAAACTCACCAGCTTTGCAAATATTACTCAGCCAAAGTCATGACTTGCACAGTGAGGTCAATATTTTCTTTTAATTTTCTTCCCTTGCCCAGGATTCATTGGGACACACAGACCCAAAATTAGTTCATACATTCAGTTTTCTAATAGGATCCTACATTTGATATGACAGCTTTCCAGACTAATAAACCTCAGAGATTTTACAAAATTCTAAAAGTAAAATTCTAATGCACTTAGCAAAATCACACATGGTTTTCCAGATTTACAGAGTGGGTTGGGTGCCCCTCAGAAACAAGAGAGGCAGTTTCTATGAACAATAAAGTTTAACAGCAAGAATTCTCTGGGTGAAGCCATATAATGCCTCAATCTAATTATATTCTCCAAAATTAGATTTTAAGCAATAAAAAGGAGCGGTACAGGAACCCTAGAGAAACAAGGAGCATTAATGCATAATGATGGATTCTTGTAACAGGCTCAGAAAGTCAGCATGAGTTCAAGAAGGAGACAGAGACCCGCAAATTAAATTCTATGCCATTACTAATACTGCCCCACCAGGAGATTTTGTAAAGAACATTTAGACCTGAAAAACAGAACAAACTTTGAGGATACACGCTAATATGTTATATGCATTTATGTTATTATTATGCTAAGTTATTATTTATTAATAGGGGAAAAATTCAATTTCTCTATACTATTAGTGTCCCTGGCTAAAAATGGGGGATCTAAATAAATAATGAATGACAGGAACATTCAACAGAGCCTGCAATTCCTGTTGGCTGCCTTCCACTAACAGTTAATGAGAATATGAACTCTTCAGCTCCACAGTGTAAGTCAATCCTAAAATGATTCACTTCATGCTTTTATGTCCTACTCTTCATATGTTTTGGCAGGAGAAGAAAAGGGGCATTATTATTTCATTTGGAGAAAGTGGAAAAGAGTTAGCTTTCTGCATATGGCATTTTTATATGTGCCTTCTTCCATGATGTTTCTATACATTTAGAGGCATATTCAAATGGAAGCTCTGTTCCTCTAATCTAAAGGGGTGGCCTCTGGTGCGTTGATCACTTTTATGGGAAAATACAACACCCCTATCTTCCTATAATCCCCTCTAATGTACTTGTACAGAGTAATCATGTCCCCTCGCAAGTGCCTCTTTTCCAGAGAAAACAACCCCAACCTCGACAGTCTAACCTCATAGCTTAAATCTTCCATCCCCTTTACCATTTTAGCTGCAGTCTCTGTACTCTCTCCAGCTCATTAATATCCTTCTTAAGGACTGGAGCCCAAAACTGCACTGCATACTCAAGGTGAGGCCTAACCAGGGACCTATAAAGGATATTGGCCTCCTTTCCTAGTGGTTGTGCCTAGTTAAAAATGTATTACGCTATTTGTTTTCTCTGCTTGTCTTTCCTGGAGCCTATATGCGCTGGCTCTTATTTTAGGTATTGCTTATTGGACAATTCTGCCATACATGTATCAGGCATACTACCTCTCACAATTCTTACAGCATCAGGTTTCCAGTGTATACTAATTATGCAGCCAGTTTCTTGTGTTTGAGCAGTTGAACAGATGTGTACAATAAAGTACAATAAAGGACATTGTATATCTTTATCCAATAAATTAATAAACCAGCTTTGTTATTGAAGCCCACAGTAGCAAGTTAAACATGAGTTCTAATCCTGCTCTCATATACAATCTTTAACCATGTAATGGGCTCAGGTGGCTTACAGTGTCATTTACTGTAAAGACAAATAGAACACTGACGTAGCTTTTCCACTGAAATTAATGCAACCACTGCATGGTTTTGTAAGGAGCGTTTGATGGTGCTCCTCTCTCTGTCGGCGCTGCATCCAAGCGCAAGCACGTGTCTGGAGCAAAAACGCAAAATGAATAAATGCAGAGTACCCAGGTTCAAGGCCATATATAGGACTTTCATTGTGAGTTCCTGGGACCGCTACAAATTGTATTGTTGGACTGATTTGCTGGTTTTGACCCTCCTGATCTTGGCTTTAATTTCAGTCCACACACACATATATTTAGTTTGCTAGTTTGCTGGTCTCCTGGCACCCAGGGCATTTGAACTGGTGTAGGGTGTTCTCCTCTCTGTCTACTATATATATAGTAGACAGTGCAAAAGTTATTCGCTAAAAAAATCTATACCTGCCTTGTGTAGAAAGCTCACATAAAAACACCCATATAATAAAAATCCTATATCAGACACAATAAGCAGAGTATGTTTTAAACAATGTATATTTAGACTTCCCACCCCCTTGTGGTTGTATCCAAAACACCAAATAAGCATTTACCTAAGTTTTTACCCTGGTTGCCAATAAGGCTGGTACCCTTCCACTACTTCCAAAACAGCCCTTAAAACGAATCACCTATTAAGCTGAAGGGAATAGAACAGGTGCACAACAAGCCACTGAAAGATTCCAGCTTTTTGTTTGTACATATCAGCATTAGAATATACAGACCTAGACAGATTTATTAGGGTAACAGATAATGGGTAACAGAAATATCAGCCTAATGGGTCTTATTGGTGGCTAAGCCAAAATGCACCAACAGCCCCTGTGATCCCCTGAAGGACAGACAGTTTAATAGAAGGGTAAATACTGAGTAACAAAGGCAAATGCACAGCATATAACACTATGCCCCCTTTACTTTTTTCTTTCTTTGCAAAGGCAGGTTAGAACAGGCGTATTAAAAAATTAGTAGTCTTTATTCAGTGTTCCTATCCAGAATATACAGAAAATAGTATGGTGTAGTTATAACTCTAAATACATTTATAAGTGTCAGAGATGTGATTTCATCCCAATTTTTTCACCTTGATATATTGAATGTATTTTTTAAACACAAAGTAGTTTCTGAATTCTCATGTAATTGGACTAGGCTTATTATCCCACAAAACTGTTCAAAAGACCTTGGTTGAAGGGCACCTCTATAAGGAAGCATAGGCAGGCTTGGTTTATATAATACTTAAAAGGGAGAAACAAGAACACCATCTGCACATTACATACCAGAATTGTTACCTTTAGAAATCCCCTGTAGTGCCTGCTAAACATTTAATTTTTGACCATCAGAAACACTTTTCCCTACAGATACTGTTTATAAAAATAAATGTACAGAGTGCATGAAATGGATTGTGTTTTACAGCAAAAAAACATGAGATATAAAGAATGTTCAAATTCATTCAGGTTGCTGTGAGTATGCTAGGTATTGTAATTAAAATTTGACTCAAGCCCACACATCAAATTAGGCATCAGAGCACATCGAAATTAAACAAGACTTGCCTTGAACAGTAAGGGTCAGATTTATCAAAATGTGAGTTTAGAGCATAATACATATGGGATCTATATCTATCCCATATATATCTATATCTGATAAATATGCTTTTAAAAATCCCAAAAGAATGAATAGAACATGAGTGAGGTTTTATGCATTAAGCTCTAAGCTCACATTTTGATAAATCTGCCCCTAAGGGGCACATTTACTAAAACTTTAACATTTCTAATTTTTCAAAAATTTTAATAAACTCATTTTCACGAAGGTCTGGCATTTACTTAAAGGTCGGAAATTAAAAAGTCACAAATTTTTCGAATTGTTGCACTGAAATCTCTACTTTTTCGAATTGTTGCACAGAAAAACAGCGGCAAAAATCCAAAATTTTAAAAGCAAAAGAAGGATCCTCAAGGAAAGGGACATCTGCCATTAACTTGTACATGATCTCAGTAGGTTTTAGCTGGTAAATTGTCGGTTTTACACATAGTATACTATGAATACTTTTTTTCTGTGACTTTTGACACTAAAAAATAAAATCTGATTGTTTGTTTATTGGCCCCCTAAGTGTTTTCACCATCTCAGGGATTTTATACTCTTTGTTGCCAGTCAACCCAGGTCTGCTGGTGGCACTCAAAACCATATAAAAAGTCTACAATTCATAATTCCCATTATTATTTATCTGTGGAAGACATTTTGCTACACTTAGGAGGTATCATGTAGTATTTCAAGTAGTAATGTAGTATTTAAGTAGTAATAAAGTAGTATTTAATCAACTTCTCATTTTTCTAACTGACCATGACCCATACATGTGAGTGCAAAGTTAGGTTGACTTTTAAGATCTTTTTATTGTAGCTGAGTACACAATATCAGCAACATAGCATCTACTTTATCTTCCATGTTTTATGCCTATAGGTTTTTTAAACCGAATATAACAAAGTTATTGAAAACATCTTCACACCTCAAATCAGGACAAGGGAATATAAATACCTGAATGGGGAATATTCTTCCCGATGAAGGTACTGTGTTTTATTATACATGATATTTCAAAAAATCTGGCCATGCAAAACAGCATCACTTTTGGTGTAAAGTACATATTTATACCTACTGAATCCCATAATATGCTCTTAGTTGGAAGATACTGCGCCTACTTGATTAAAATGTAATAAAGTAAAAAACTCAGTAATAGTCCATTTCTGAAAGGAGCTGGGAGAGAAGGCTTTGCTTTAAACTGTACAAGTAAATCATTCCACAGGATGTCTTCTAAAGTTTGGAAACTTTGAATTTTACAACATGACAGGCATGTGAGAAGGTCATCCAGTAATGGTTTTAACATGAGAGATTTGGGAACGACTCAAGAGTTGCACCAATCGCCATTTTAAACTGCTTCCATCTGCTATAAATATATGAATTTGTAATCTGCCTTACATGTTGACTGATCTTGTCCTTTCACATTACATTACATTACATTAACATTTATTTATAAAGCGCCAACATATTCCGCAGCGCTGTACAATAAGTGGGTTACATACATTGGACATACAGAGTAACATATAAAGCAATCAATAACCGATACAAGAGGTGAAGAGGGCCCTGCCCAAAAGAGCTTCACCCCTCATGTTCTTTCCTTTACTCATATGCTTTTATTTTCTCAGTATATTTCCACTTTTTTCTCTTTGGCTCACATAAAAATAGCTATCTAAATGCTGGAATGGTGTGATCAATAAGGACTCGGCTGCTCCATCTGTATATTTTATCTCTGAGCATATGACTTCCTGTCTTTCTTTATATACTTGCCAAATAACTATAAGAAGAGATTTGTAACATATAAAAATCAAATACATTTGCTTTGTCTTTCTTGTATCCACATTTTCTTGTATTGCCTCTGCCTTCTATTCTTTTCTAGTAACAATTACATAAATATATCATCTTAGTAAGCATAACTTTATTACCTAGCATTTTACCACTCTGTGTTATAAGGAATTTATTTTGAGTTTTTGTAGCTTAATGCTGCCTAACAAGTATGCTGATTTAATCCTTTTATCATCACTGAATGATATTTTCCGTCCAGGACATTTGATAGCTATGCATTTTGCTCTGCCAAACAGCAATGTTCAGCATATTACTGGTTAAAATGAAATCCCAAAAGCAAACAAACTGCTTGCACAATGTGTGAGGATTGCAAACAGTGGTGCAATCATTGTATGTTGTCTCAGTTGTGCAATAAAACAGTCTCTAGTGATACAAACCTTTAGAAAATGCTGAACCATCAGTGGGTTAAGAGACAGTTGGCACTTAGCCCAACTGGACAGTAACCCAGTGGCATAACTACTATAAAATCTGGGCCTGGGTTCACCTCCTTGGAACTGCCTTTTTCAGTGTTATAAATTAAATTAATGTAAGGAGGTTTTCCCAACAGAAAGTAAATGGTAAATGCTATGCAAGCACCTCACAGTAAGCAAAAGAATATATTGTTAAGCTTTCAACATACTAACAATTATGAGCTAATTAGGTTGGCTATGTAAAGCCATCGATCAGATCTTTTTAAAAAGAGAAGAGTTGATGAGTAAGCATTCGAATGTAGAATCTGTACACTGCAATACATAGCTGTCAACTTCACCGTTTTTTCTCTGTGAATTACTCGATTTATGTTCTTTCCTCCAGGCCTTAGGCACTTTGGATTCTCCAGATTAAGGCACATCCCTGTTTAAATGATCACTGCACATGCGCAATGCATGGTGACAGCACTGGGGACCCAAACCGCACAGGATGGTTAAGTATAGGGTCTCTGGCAGTGGGGTATGTTTATGTTTAATGGGAACTTGCAGAACATAGGTGCAAAAATAAATTATTTACCAGTGTTAAAATGAGCCCAAGTATTCCTTAAAAGGAAAAACAAAAACTCACCCGATTGAACGTAAAGGGATTCTGTCATGATTTGCATGGTGCTTTATGCTGGGGAGGGGGTGATATCACTCCAACTTGCAGCTCAGCAGTAAAGTGTGACTGAGGTTTATCTGAGACTGAGTCACATGACTGTAGCACCCTGGAAAATGAAGAATATGGCTTGTCCCATGTGAAATTTTAAAATTAAATATAAAAGTATCGGTTTGTGTTGTTGAAAAACAGATTTCAATGCAGGATTCTGCTGGAGAAGCTCTATTAACTGAAGCTTTTTGAAAAAAAATGGCAGATTTTAAGGAGGATCTAAACCTAAAAACTATTTTGATATCAACTTACTCAGGGTGGTTTTATGAGCATCTTTGCATTCATTTTTTATTGTAAGCAATTTCAATTTTTGCATTTTTAGACTGCTAATAACAAGCCTTTGGCTCAACTGAAAGTTAGCAACTCAAGGGTAACTGAATACACAGAGTATAGAAAGTGCATAGACAGTTAGGGTTGCTGACTCTCTGGGCCTTCCAAGAAAGGTGTTGAACTGAAGTCTAGCAGTATAAAAAACTGTATAAAACTGCTAATATCTCAGAAACCACTTAAAATAGAAAATGTAAGAGAATGTAAATTCCAAAAGTGCACAGATGACTACTCTGAGTAAGTTTACACCATCTTATTTTTTGGTGTTCATTTAGTTGGGCTTATGTAATTAAAAAGAGTTGTGCACCTGCGAAGGTCTCAACTGCAGTGATGTAATGAAATGTCCCCCAAGCCTGATAAACCCATTTTCACAAAAAAAAAAATGCCAAAAAATGACTACATTTAAGCATGTGGACAACCTACCTGTTTTCAGTATTTTTACAAATAGGCATCTCTTAAAAGCTAGGAGTGGAAGGAACTTCAGTTACATCAGGAATGCAGGTCACATGGGTGTGTGATAACATCACAGAACTCTTGCTGCCCTTACTAGAATCTAATTGGGTAGAAGATGATTAGCCCAAATTAGTAAACAGTTAACCCACATTAGCTTTATGCCTAACTAGCAGAAAGTACATAGAGATGTACTTTCTGCTATAGATGTGCTATGCTATAGGAGAGAATGAATAGGCAGTTACTTTGCATTTATTTACATTTTATGTACAGGTATGGGATCTGTTATCCAGAAACCCATTATCCAAAAAGTTCAGAAATACTAATTTTTAAAAATTATTTCCTTTTTCTCTGTAATAAAACAGTACCTTGTACTAGTGATGAGCGAATCTGTTCCGACAAAAAAAATTTGTCGCCCGCGGCTATTATTTTGTCGCGCGGCTATTGTTTCGTCGCCCGCAGCTATTATTTTGTCGCGCGGCTATTGTTTCGTCGCCCGCGGCTATTATTTCGTCGCACACGGCTATTGTTTCGTCGCACGCGGCTATTGTTTCGTCGGGCTATTGTTTCGTCGCACGCGGCTATTGTTTCGTCGTGCTATTATTTTGTCGTGCGGCTATTGTTTCGTCGCACGCGGCTATTATTTCGTCGCCCGCGGCTATTATTTCGTCGCCCGCGGCTATTATTTCGTCATGCGGCTATTATTTCGTCACGCGGCTATTGTTTCGGCGCCCGCGGCTATTGTTTCGGCGCCCGCGGCTATTGTTTCGTCGCCCCCGGCTATTATTTCGTCGCGCGGCTATTCTTTTGACGCGCGCGACAATTCTTTTTTTACGCCGGCGACAATTTTTGGACGTGCAGCGAATTTTTCCGCGGTGAATTTTTTCATCCGTTTTGCGAAACAATCTGCCAATGGTGAAATGCGGAAATTTGCTGCGAATCCATCCTTATCTGGAAAACCCCAGGCCCCAAGTATTCTGGATAAAAGGTCCCATACCTGTATAAGGCAGCAATTGATTATGTGGCTGAATAGATGAGCAGTAGAGTTTGAAGGCTTTTGTTCCCATACTCAGCTTTATGTGTTCTCTGCTTCTGCACACCTCAATTCAATTGTAAAAGGGCTCAGTAACCCCTTTCAAGGTACCTATAGTGAGACTTACAACAGAAAGAAATGCAACCTTTACAAGTATTTATCTCTCAAACGAGTCACAATTTTTAATGTGCATGTTACAAACTTGCTTAAAATGACACTATGTGATAGTTTGATTTTTTTTTTTTTTTGATGGTGAACAAACCCTTTAAGGTTCATAAGACACTATCTGACCAAAAATAAATATATATGTATTTTTTTTTCTAACACAAACCATGATAGATCATTTCCCCACATTTTCCACTTGGTTTGGCAGAGTAATTCAAAGTGATGGATTCTGGGACTTCAAGTCCAGAATCCATCACTTAAACATTTAAGTGAAGTAAGGGTTAAATTACACTTGCAGCCTTGGGGGAGAGGGGTTGGGAATGGTACATGGGAGTCAGGTGTACAAGTGTTCTTTAAGGCTAATGCCAGACGAGGCGTAGGGCGGAATTACTTGTGCCTGCACCCGAATGAATCGAATATGCTCGGTTGCAGGCACATGTAGCGGAAATACGCATAAAAACGCGAGAGTTTGAAAGTCTTGCATATTTCAGCTACATGTGCCTGCACCCGAGCGTATTCCATTCATTAGGGTGCAGGCACATGTAGGAGGCGTAGGGCGGTATTTTCAGCAAGCGCTTTTCCGCTTGCCGAAAATATCTGCCCTATGCCTCGTCTGGCATTAGCCTAAGATCTACTTGCTAGCGGCCTGCAGAGTAATGCACCAGGGCAGAATTCATTTCTTACTAAAAGCTTTAATTTTATGCCATTCTTTTAAGATTTAAGTTTAAAATGAATTTATTTCAACCTTCTTTAGTTTCCCATGAACAGTTATCCTAAATTAGTATTTTGAGAAACAGAAGAACATTTTTGCTAAAGGTAAGTAGGTGGCATTTTTGCTTGGGATTCCTCAAAGGAATCAGTACTCCCAGGCTTGGACTGGAATTCAAAATAGGCCCTGGCATTTCAAGTACACAGAGGCCCACACAGACCTCACCAGTGACTCTCTATATCTTCTTACAGCACCCCTTCTGGCTTTTGTTTATCATTTTTAGGATGATTCAGGTTTTGTTACAGGACAGAGAAATAGACTCTCCCCATTTTTTTCCTCATCATTGTAGAATGTAAAACAACCAGTAAATACCACTAGGTTAACTGGTTGCTATGAGTTACTAGATAAGTAGTGGTATGGGGGGGGGAGAGGTGTTGGCATTCCAAGCTACAGCCACAATATAAAACTTTGCACCTGTTAAAAACATTACAAGCTTACTTGTAACCATAATCCACTCCTTAAAAGAAAACTATATATCCGGATAATGTAGGTCTCTATGAATAAAAATCTATTGCATATGTAAAGCCCTGCTTCATCTAAATGAACCATTTTCATAAAAATAAACTTTTTTTGTACAGGTATCGGATCCCGTATCCGGAAACCCGTTATCCAGAAAGCTCCAAATTATGGAAAGCCTGTCTCCCATAGACTCCTTTTTTAATTTAATTATTCTTAATTTTAAAACGGATATCATTTTTCTTTGTAATAATAAAACAGTACCTTGTAATTGATCCCAACTAAGATATAAATAATCCTTACTGGATGCAAAATAATCCTATTGGGTTTAATTAATGTTTTATTGAGTTTTTAGTAGACTTAGGGCATGGAGATCCAAATTACAGAAAGGACCCTTATCTGGAATACCCCTGGTCCAAAGCATTCTGGATAATGGGTCCTATACCTGTAGTATGTTTCAATTGGTAAATAGAAAATTGACATTTAAAAAGGTTATGGTCCACCCTCATGGATCATAGGATTCATGGAGCACAAAAACAAACCAAGGACACACATACATGTTAGGTCACATCAGCCAATTAATTGGCAAAGTTCTGTCTTTTACTCCCAATATCGTTCCTGTTACAGTTAGAACTACATTATTTCTGGTAATGTGATCTGCGAGGGAGCACACAGCCCATCACAAAATGGTGGCTCAAGGGTAAAGATGTAAAAGGGCAATATTTACGGATTATATATATTCCAGTTTGGAAAGATTCTTTAATAGGTCATTTAACGTGATATAAACTGTCTGTTAGTTAAGTATTTCCTTTAAGACTTGTATGTTAAGAATGTACCAAATAGATTAACCGCATGAAAAAGTTGTAACATTGGCTAAAAATACACAAAAAATCTCTAAAAGCAACTTTGTGTAAACCGGATCCATTTGTCTCTAGTATGGTTATATGCCAAACTGGGAATGCTTGTGTTTTTAAGCAGGGTGCCTTTCAGCAAGGATTCCAGGCCTCCAAGATGCATAATGCATTTATTGTGGCACATGTACCTTACAAAAAGTAAGCAAAGCTTTCACTTTAAAAGTTCTCATCAGAATAACGCTCATTCTTGTATTCATCCAAGCATTCACATTTTCTGGGTCACTGCAAGTCTACAGGGAAGCAGCTCAACAACCTTATCCATTATAAATTCAAACGGAAAAGTGGCACAAAGAAATAAACAGTGAAACAATGAACTACTGTGCTTGTTATATATAAATCACAGAGGATTATGTATCACAAGAAAGAAAGAAGCCTGTCTTTAAATGCCACAAGCAACGTAATCCTCAATCAAAAGCACAAAAAAACAAATAAGCAGCAGCAGGGCGGTTACCATAGATACATGAGAGCTATACCTTTTAATGAGCTAGACTAAAAAATATTTCAAAACCAAGATGGAGGCTCAGATTTATAGAAAGAAACAGTTCCTTCTTAGATCTTTCTAACTGAAAGGGAAACAGTGACATTAGCACAAAAAATGTGTTAAATGTAACCACAAACTAATATGCAAATGTGTGAGGAACTCAGTATGTTAATGTGGTGCTTAGAATACAGTTTTTCAGTAACTTTTCTTGATAGAGGAAATGACTTGTAGCTCTAATTGTCCTTTCTTCAGCTAATTCTCAGGCTGGGAATTTTCCAGCAAACAGAATGACCAAAGTTACAATTACGGCCCCCTACGGCATAGTGTATACAAGGCGCATGAGAGGCAGCCACTCACTAAAACATATCATTTTGGCTGTCGGCCTATAGGCACCGAGCAAGTATGGAAATAGAAATAGCTGCTTGGGTAACAAACGAACCCATTAGAGCTCAAAACTGTAGTGGATGACTTGCACTTTTTCTCGCACCTAAAACCACTTTTTTCATTAAGGGTACTTTAAACAACAAGTGACCCCTTTTTTAACGCTTGTGCTGAGAGAATATGGTGCACGTATCACTTGCAGCCAAACAATGGAAATGACAGTGGACAGAATGCAACTGCACCTTATTTGCCAAAAAGTGCACGTGTACAACACAACTGCAGTAGGCGTAGCACAATAGCGTCAAGAAAATCACCCATTTGTGTCCACAATAATGCCTGAATTCTGGGAAGAGAGAGTGATTGTGGGTAAAAACATGCAACCTAGTGTGTTTCCATTAAAGTGCTGCCAGTCTACCATTGTCCCACACACACATCAAATCTCACTCATGCTTGACAAACCTGTGCTAATGCAGAGGCTGGGAGTCTGCTACATTTGAATGAGCTATCTATGTGTTTAATTGCTGCTGGGAAACTGAAGAGCTGGGGTGGCATGATGTACCCTGGTTTATACATCTTACTTGACCAGCATGTAGTTAACTGAAGAAAAAAAAAACCTTGACGAAACAACCAGTTCGATTTCGATATTTCAGAAAGGCAAAGCCACATGCTGGCAGGAAAAAACACTATTCCACAGACAGGCAATGGATAAGGCTGGGCAGAGTGGGATTAGTAGAGAATATTAAAGAAAAGAAATCCCAGAAAAAATGCTGCCCTGGGGCTCATAGACCTGTAGGTACATTACATATTCATTTTATGTAAAAATGCTCCTAACACAGAGACCTAGGCAATGACTATGATAAGCATGCAAGGCATTGATGGACATAAGGTGGCTAAAGAGCACAGATAATTAAATAGACTATTTTTACTCTCCCACAAGTATATTTTTAGGATTCTGGGAGGAGATGGTGATTTAATAGAATGGTGGTCATATGGATTTGGAGAGGAGACGGCTCTGTAGGTTTATGGTCATAAATATCTACTATTTTTTCTAATGTTGCAAATATGGCTCTTTGGTCGCAATGTAACCTTGTGCAAATGTTTAGTGGGCCCTCCTGCTCCTAAACATTTGGCCTGAATGGGAACAAAGAGGAGAAATAGATGGTTGAATAGATGCTAGCATGTCAATTAAAGAGACTAGGAGAATAAAGAGGTTAGGTGAGGAATGGAGGAAAAGTAGTTTGGAGAGTGGGCCTATGGTGTAAGTTTTCTGGTGGGCCCCTGAGGTCCCAGTCCAACACTGCTCGGGTCTCATATTTTTTATTTTCATGCAGTACAAAGCTCTTTAGTAGGTTTAGAAAGAAATATAGATACACAGAGGTGGGGCAGGCAATATATGATTGACAGCTAAGATTTTTAAATACATTTATAACAGGTATGGATGATTTAATTAAAAACAGGATTTGGGTTTTATGTTTAATTTTTAAAGGACTTTTATTATACAGCTTTTTATGTCTGGTTGACAGATCCCTTTTAAAGAACCATGAAAACAGGTGCAACTTTGTAGGAATGTATCTGATTTTATTTTTAAGTAAGCATTATTTTTACTATGCATGTTTGCCATGTGAAAATGTATATTTATGCCCAAGACAAATTTATATGGTGCTTTCCTCCCATGGAGCCCACATACCTGTACAGCAAGGAGAAATGTGTTGTAACACTTGACTCAGAGAAGGGGGAGGAATAATGTACCACTTGACACTGGGCATGGGTGAAGACCATACCTTAACACTGAGGGGTTAGACTGTACCACTAGCAACCAGGGCAGGTGCATTTAGAGCTAATTGGTATAGATAGCTCAGTACCTGTTTTCTTTGAAATGCACTTGGATGGTGAAATTAAGGACATAAGAGTCATAAAGTAAGGAAGTCTTCTCAGTGACAATGTTTACAGTTCATTCTTAATATCCCTTTTTTAAAAAAAATATATAATTTTTTAATCATTAATCAATAAGTCCATGAAAGTCATATTAACTGACTGCAAACAGAATATCTGAAATGTACCACTTGGAAAGCACCTAAGCAGAGGTTCCTTTTTGGACAGCATACCAAGCCTACTTGTCATATATTTGGCATATATGCATCAGTTTAAGCAGAGACCCACCCACTTTACACTTGTGCGGTGATCCCTATTATATAATGGTGCTGTCATCTAGTAGCCCATAATTGCACAGTTACAATTCTTATCTGGGGTGTATAGAGTCACAGCTTCAGGACTGTACGTTAAGTGAAAGTAAAACCCATTTACTGGTCAATCCGATAAGTAATCATGTAGCCTCAACAAACATGTGGTACAGGGCAAAAGTTTGTGTGGTGGTCTCTTAAATGTACTACATAGATTTATCATACATCACAACTTCCAAGAAGTGCTCTATTTAACTACCACTGCACTTTGGACTAGTAAAAGTACTATTTCTTCCACAACAGCACATTCTAAACAGCAAGATCCAAATTATCATAACAAATTCCAACCCCATATAAGCAATGATGCACACATAATAGATTAACTATGCACAAAAACAGCCTGTTTGGCAGCCCTGCCTGCTCATACTTGGTTTTATCAAAATCAGGATCAGTGTATATTTAGAAATTACATTTATCAAAGCTTTTTAATCATTTATTGTATTATTTCAAAATGACTTTTACCAGATTTTTTAAAAAATAATAGGCAAGTCTCTCCAAATCTGGATTTAGAGCCTAGGAAAACATTTCTCTTTTAAAAGAGAAGGAAAGGTAAAAACTAAATAAGCTTTATCAGAAAGGTTTATGTAAATACAGCCATAATCACTCACAGAAAAGTCCTCTATCAAAAGAAACAGGTATCTGTCTTCCTCTCTCAGAAAAATCCTTCATACCAGGGCCGGAATCTGTGCAGCTCTCTCCTGCTTCTCCCTCCCATAAGAATTCTCTCCTCCTCCCATCAGAATGTGTGATCTATGCTACCAACAGCTAGAGCTGCAACAAAGAAGCTACAAAGACCAAGATAAAATGGCAGCTGCTATCTTAAACAAACGGAGGGAGCTTATAGGGCTGTTTACTAAGGTATCGTAAAGTTTTCTGCAGAATAAATCTAGTGTTCTAGGTGGCACTAATGTGGCTAATCTATTGGCATTAAAATGCCAAAATGACTTTCCTTCTTTTAATAAATCTTCCTTTTTAGGGTGAAAGTCCACAGGAAGATTAATTGCCGAAGTTAATCTTAGATATAGCGGGCGACTAATCTAACTAAAATGCCTTCCCACCGGAAATAAAGTGAATCGCCAGTGGAAAGGCATATGTGTCACTTCATTTTCTGAAGTCGAGCAAACTTTACTCCTGCAGAAAATTTCGGAAAATGAAGCAACATGTATGCCCTCCCACTGATGTTTCATCCTTAAACTGATGCAACTTGCAATCAGCAGGGTATAGGATTCAGAAAAAAAACATACACCTGACTTTTTTGTAATCAATGTTAATCAGACAGAGGGTACAATTGATTGGTATTCTAAACCAGTGAATTGACAGTAGAGAAGAAGAGACTTGCATAGCATGTAATGAACAGGCGAGTCTGACCCTCACCATGTAAACTAAAATATAAGCAAAGATTTACACGCACATTCACACTGTACAAATACGAACATGCCCCCTCTCCTTCCCTGCTTTGGGCTCTCTCGCCAGACCGACATTTACAATACTAGATGATATTTCCATATCATAAAGTTGTTTCGGGTTGATAAAAGATAGGAGACCACACATGGGGGTATGCAGGTGGACAACCAGATAAGAGATCATTACAGAAGAGCAGAATTATTATTATTATGTAGCATATGTAGTGTAGCATGCTTATTATCTTTTTATTCTTTATTTACAAAGCTCTGACATATTTTTAGTATGATATACAGAGTGATATTCTGGGACAATTTACAATTGGTCTTCAATTTTTATTATTTGTGTTTTTTTTAATTATATTTCTTTTTGTTCAGCAACTTTCCAGTTTGAAATTTTTGCAGTTTTCTGGCTGCTAAGGTACAAATTACCTTAGCAACCATGGAGTTTCTAAGCTGCAGTGAGAAACTGGAATATGAATAAAAAATGGTCTAAATAGAAAGGTACAAAGTATAATACAAAGTAACAATAACAATAAAACTGTAGCCTCACAGAGCAATAGTTTTTTGGCTACCGGGATCAGTAACCCTGATTTGAAAACTGGGAAGAGTCAGAAGAAGAAGCCAAATAATTAAAAAACTAGACAAAATAAACAATGAAGACCACTTTAAGTTAACTTACTCCATGTTTAGTAACCTATAACAACCACAATAAATCTACGGTCAACTTTAATTAGTAGCCAGTTAACCTGTCTATGTTTTTTGGTCTGTCAGACGAAACTACAGCATCTTGAGGAAACAAGCATAAACAAGGGAGAAAATAATCTTATAGCTATAGAGAGTACAGACAGTGCCATCACAGGGGTGAAGCTCACAGACAGAGGGCCCCCCTGTTCCCCTACTCATATTCTGCAAACTCCATTTCCAACTCCACCCCAACATTTTCATATAGCACTTGTGGTAGTATGGCCTGCAGTTGTAGGTGGTAGGGAGCCTGCAGTTCCAAATATACAGCACTGGTAAGAACACACAGATATTACAAAGACAACACCCTGGTTAGAATAAGACCCAGCGCTGCTGCACAGCAATAATGCTAATAGTGCTAACCACTGCACCCTCATGGTTCCAACTAGAGAGGATATGGAACAACAAAGATACTGGCAACTAAAATTAATTTACTCACACTCTACGTCAGGCTTTTCTCTTCAACAAAGAACAGTTCTGCTGCACAACTTTGGGCTGTTAATATATTAATACTTGTGGAGCATGAATCAGATCCCATTATTTTAGGATTACAAGAGATTTATTCAACTAGAGAAAAGCTGCCAAAGTTAAATTATATTTAAAGAAAAATAAGTGTGGATTTTCAAAAATCCGATAGTTTAATTGCAATGTAATGCTCAGAAAAGAAACCAATTTAATAACTTGAAAAAAATATTATTAAAAAATATTATATTATTTGAATTTGTGTTTATTTTGTAATAGTTCTTATTTAAATGTTTTAAAATGTTCCAGACAGATAGAAAACATTACAATACATTATATTTCAAGAATCTCTCAACATAGTATCTCATTTCTTTTTTTTTTTTTGCCCCATCAAAATAACTTGCTTGCTTTAGAGCATAATTTCATAAGCATCTCCACACTCTTCACATACTTTGCAATACAGCTGTAATAAACAGACGACTGCATATCCATGAAAAAAATAATTTGCTGCTCCCTGGGGACTCCATCTGCTCTGATACCTTTTGAAGAAGTGTTAATGGAATGCTTTAATGGAAATCCAGACTGGGAAAGATCAATGCAATTTCACTAGGCTGAGTAAAAAGCTACCTTTCTTCCAGCTACTAAACAGCTGTGAACTAGAAGATGAGGCCAAGGATTCCTATGAAAGCTTTAACAATAAAGTGCTCCTCTGTGCGTGCCCACAGGCCAGCTGACACAAACAGAGGATAAAGGTTCACCATATGGGAGGCAGGAAACCTTCCTTTCCCAAGGGTTTTAGCATAATGAGAATGGAAGGTCACTAAGCCATAGAAATCTGAGAAGGGTTAAAAGAGAATAGTCACACCAGCTGTCTCCAAAGAGACATTCACTACAGGCAAATGATTCACCTCTTTCAGAACTCAGATACATAATGTGCCCTACTTGATGATATGCCCTGTAGTGCTGGGTAAATACATGTAAAAAAATAAATAAAAGATAATTAACTTACAATTTAGTAAAGTGTGAATAATGTATAAAACATAAAAAATGTATCACTTTTTGTTAACGATACAGATATAAGATATCACAAAGTAGTTCCACATCCCACAATAAGTTTGAGTGATTTCATACACACCACATGAATTTTGATAACCTTATATATTTAGGTATATAATTGTTTATAATACATAAGTTTCTCATGAGCCCCTATAATAGCTGATGATATCCCTAAGCACACTTATATTAAATATTACTTACAGCTTTTCTGCATTACATTATTACACACAGTAATGTATTTCAACAATTTACTATAACCTGTACATACAGAGAGGCCCGTGTATGTACCTACAGGGCAAACAGCCACCTGGGGTCCTCAAAGTGATCTATCTGTAGAGCCAAATAGCAAAAGAAGAGAGTAGTTTTGACAAACCCCAATCCAACTCTAACTCTAAAGGTCCCCATACACAGGCCGATAGTAGCTGCCGATATCGGTCCCTTGGACCGATGCCCGTGTATGGGCACTTCCAATGGACCTGCCCGACCGATATCTGGCCTGAAATCGGGCAGATATCGATCGGACAGGTTAGAAAATATAGTCGGATCGGGGACCGCATCGGCTTGTTGATGCGGTCCCCGGACCGACTTCTTCTATGCCCATCGTTGTAATTCGATTGTTTGGCCCCAGGGCCAAAGGCCCGTAGGTGGGGGATATCGGGAGAAGATCCGCTCGCTTGGCGATGTCGAGGAGGATCTGCCAGTGTATGGGGACCTTTACTCCTACTCTAATTGGCCACCAATTGGGTTGTTTGTCATTCAAGCTGGACAAGTGGATGTGTTTGTACCACATTAGAGCACAGAAATAATATATACATGTTCAAATTCTGTCAAATCCTTAATCAAGGTCAGGGCCATCCCTTGGCAGCTCACAGCCAGCTGAAAAAAGAATACTGAAAAAGCATGGGCTGTTGTAGGCTGGGTTACAAGCATGTTGCAGGAGTCAAGATACATTCTCTGAACAGGTCTGCTCTAAGTAAATGCAGAAGGAAGAGTTTCACAGTATAAATGAGAGAATACTAGAAATTGGCGTATAAGAAAATGTCAAAGAGGTGGATATATTTTTTAGAAGAAAAATCCCTTTTAAAAAAAGCCAGGCCATAATCCACTCATTGCCAAGTTACATGACTTTCCCTCTCTGGATTTATTTGCTGTGCTCATTCTTTTACTGATCTATTTTCTCACCTGTGGCAACATGGGGTGGAGGTGAAGCGAGGTGTTACAACACAAAACACTTTCACTTATAATTAGAAAAAGAAAAAAATATATAGATATTCTAAAACTTAAAGGCAATATAGAATGGAATTTATGGGGAACACCTAACCCAGTGCAATCTAGAACATATACAAAATCAGACACTCAAAAACAAAGATCAACAGTAATTCAGTGGCTTGGACAGATTCCCACTTGGAAAAACACTTGTAGGGTGTGACAATAGGAAGTAAATATAAAATTAAGGTAACAGCACCCATTAGGAATATAGTAAATTCAGAATTGCAGAATGGCATCAGAGTTACTATATTGGTTAGAGTATAATGGTTAGAGGGTTTGTAAAGTTACTAGTGTAATATTTCATTTTGTCCATGCATTTTGCACATTTTATGTAAAGCTGGGTAACAGATATTAATAGAAAAAAATAAAACAGGATATACATGATGCAGAAACTCTACACTATCATATTCTATGAGTTTAGCTGAATTGCCCCAGCAATACTGTGTTCTCATTCATTTTTCACATTAGATAGGACATATATTTATTTTATTCCTTTTCTTATCTGTTACTCATTTACACAGCATTTTTCAGAGATTGTTTATCATTCACATCAGTCCCTGCCTCAGTGGAGTTTACTGTCTAAGGTCCCCAACACATTCACACGCACACAAGGGTCAATTTAACCGAAAGCCAATTAACCTGGCTGTATGTTTCTACAGGGGAAATCTGGAGTGCCTGGAAAAACCCACGCATATGGTGAGAACATACATAATCCTTGCAGATAGTGTACATACCAACATCAAACTGAGAGATGTAGGTAGGATGTGCTAACCACTCTGCCAGCATGGAAAATACAAGATTTGCAAACTTAAAGGAGAATGAGACCCTCAATAGTATGGGAGTACCAGGAACCAGGCATGTTGTTAGGGTTGGTTCAGGGGGCTCTGCAGGGGGCTATCAGTTGAAAATGCAGGGTGGGAGTTTCATTTTCCTTCAAGGACTTTGTTGGAGTTCTGACTTGGGAAAGGCTGCAGTATTATTATAAAAAACATGAAATGTTTTTTTATTATCGCTGTCTCTTAAGTCAATAAGTCAGTGCCTATTTTTTATGGTCTCTAGAGAATTAAGATTTTGGTGTCCTTATAAAGGGAATAATATGATCCCTGATTTAATAGATAGATAGATAGGCAGCACTGAAGAATGTCATAGCCATATAAACAGACAAAGAAAAAGGCTGAGAGCTTTTATAAGGTCGTGGAACACTGAGGTGACTTGCAATATCACTTTTTTTAATGAGCCATGTCGTGCAAGAACTATGACTATAGATCATGTACCTGCAATGAAATAGTAAGGTAGTTAAAGAAACTGGGGCATTACAATGGCAATGTTACTAGATCAGCACTTTACAAACTTTAACTCCAAGGGGATTGAACACTGCGTACTTTGTCTAGTTTTTTAGTGAAATGGTAAACTGTACCTTTGTCACTACATCAAGTAAAGGGAGGAGTCTTATACTGAATGTGACACTATATTTGTATTGCTTTGCGTTTGAAAAGGGGACTATTCATAGTTCCAAAAAGTCAAGCAAATTGAAATAAACATAATTTTAAAAGTCACTAGTGCCCTGGTATCCAAGTCCATTTGCTGTAACAAAGAGAATGGTTTGGCAGCTCCTCATCACAGATAGCAGAGAAAGGAAAACTGATTGGGATTGAATTGGGTCTGAGGGCATGTATGGACCTGAAGAGTCCATGTCATACAAGTAACATCACTACACATTACAAAATATTACATGCCTTTTTTTAGCAAAATAACTACTGTAGATAACTTAGTTTATCTGTAATACTTATCCTACATTCAAGCATAATGTCTGCTTTCTGTTCAACTACCCCATCAGATTCCCTATTAATCAAGTGTTAGATGAGTAGTTAATTAATATATTATTTGTATGACTATTATTCTTAATATGATATATTATTTCCCAGAATATTTATATATATACACTTTTCCATGGTACTGTAAAAGCATCCCAAAAATGCAACTGTAGATCTTGATGTAATACCTTCACATAAACCAGGCCTTTACGATGTCAAAGTAATATCCTTTAAAGTGCCAGAATCACTGGCACTTATATATAAGGGCCATATATATGTGCACACAACTATCACATACCTTGATAACAAGGACCCAAGGCATACATACATATGTATTCCTGAAACAGTTTCCCCATGATTTTCACATATAGAGAAGCAATTACTGTAATCAACACCCTCTCAAAAAACTTGTAATGTGGAATTGATTTAGTGCTATGTAGCAAAATATGAGCTCATTACAGTAAATGAGAAAAACCTTTTAATAAAAATATTTTCTTAGTTATGTACAGCATCTCTCTTGTATGAACAATGATATAAATGCATAATCTCATGCACTGTTGGAATAACCATGACAGATGTTTTCTTAGACTAAAGGCATTTAGTCTGAGTCCTCCGCTTTCCTTTTCATCTTAATGGGAAAAGCACTGTCCATTGCAGAAACTTATGCTGCTAGGCAGGAAACACTCAGGAATACATAACTTAGCAAATTCTAAATGATCCCCACCAACAAGCATAACACCACAAACTGGCCACAGAAATTAAAGAAGAAAAGTCATTTTGGCATTTTACTGACAATAGATTTGCCACATTAGTGCCACCTAGAACACTATATTTATTCTGCAGAAAGCTTTATCATACCTGAGTAAAGAGCCCTAGAAGCCACCTAAGGGTGGGGGGAGTGAGTTTTATGAATTCTAATGGGAGGGGGGGGCAGGAGAAGGGAGAGAGGTGCGCAGACTCTGGCTCCTGGAATGAACAATTATTCTGAAAGAGGAAGTCAGATACAGAAGAACACGTTTACAAAAAAGGAGACAAGAAATCCTGTATTTCTTTTGATAGTGCAGCTTTTCTGTGAGTGCTTATGGCTGTATTTAAATAGACCTTTCTTATAAAGCTTAGTTAGTTTATACCTTTCCTTCTCCTTTAAATAACTATTGTAAAGTAACAAAAATTGTAAACATTAGCTAAAATTGCATATAAGGGCGAAGACACACACGGCAATTAGTAGCCGCGACTTTTTTTAAAAAAAGAAAACATAGCGCGATTAGTCACAGAGACTTATGGTGGGAAAGAAGCTGCGACCGACTTTTTAAAAAGTCATTAATCGCCCCGTGTGTCTTCGATCTAATGATTAGGTGGTGTAGGTGCTACTGAAATAGGAAGAGAATTTTTGAGGCTATGATGCAGATGAGCTTATCAAAAAAATGGGTACCTTGAGTGTTTATCTAGAATTCTTGTAAAAAATGTGACATGATACAGGAAGGGCTACAAGTACCAGGTAATACACCTTCCTATGTAAGTGGGAATTGGAAAATATACAGAGAATGGTTCTTAATGGTATATTCTCTTCTTGGAGTAGCGTTCTTAGTGAGGTTCCACAGGGTTCTGCATTGGGCCAAGACTTGGGGTGTATTTTAAGAAATGTATCAGTGTTTGTAGACGACACAAAACTGTGCAGCCTAATTTATTCCACTGACGTTATGGATGCACCTGAAACGTACACATTTTAAAACTACTGTACCCTTCATGGAACTAAGTTAGGCAAATCCTTGATATACAAGGACCATGGGGTACTTGTGGATAATAAACATAGCTTTAGCAAGCAATACCAGTCAGCAGCAGGAACATTCAACAAGGTTTAAAACTGTATTAAAAGGGGTATAGATTCACAGGAGGAGAGGATCATTCTTCCTGTTTAGGAGAGATTATAACTTACCTTATCCATACCAATAAAATAACAGCTTTACACAGGCAGAATAGACAGTAAGAACATTATATATATTAAATCATTATACTGTATATTAAATGATCGGGTATGTTTTGTCCCTATGAATTGGATGGTTTGCTGTTTCTTTTTTCCCTATGAGCTTCCTACTACCTTATCATTGTCATTTGCAACTTTTCTTGTTACTTTACATTACTCTCTGATAAGCAATATTTGTTTCTATTTTTTTGACACTAATATCAGCGCTTCTTGTGATATTTTGTATATTATTTCCACTGTTGCTCAGTGTATTGCTATGCCTTTTTTGTCTTGTCCCTTTTTTATCTTTTCATGTGTTCTTTGATCACTATACGTTCTTTATCTCTATGATTTGTTTATAACGGTTACCATGGTTACTATCACTGGGTTTGGTGCCTTTTTCTACACAGGGGGTATTTATTGGGGGTGGATGCACACGGTCTTTTGGTTTGTCCCTGAGGAAGAGCACAGTTGGTGCTCGAAACGTCGGATCTTTTTCATTAAGTACTTTATCTTTTTGCAAAGTCCCTGTGTGTGCGGCTCTCTGTTTCTTTATTATTGTTTTTTGCCAGCACCCAGGGCCTCTGATCGTTTGGATGGTGTGCTCCTGTTTGTTCTTATATATATATATATATATATATATATATATATACATACATATATCTCAATTGCAAGAATAACTTTTTTTTAACTTTTTAAAATTTAAAGCTGAGGACACACAGCTTCAGTTTCTCCCTGCTTGCTTTTTTCCTAAAGGCGGAGAAAAGCCAATGCATTCACATTTACTCAGCTGTTCCTCTGCAGTGACTAGGACAGCGTCGGACTGCATGCAGACACGCGTCAATATCAGCGCAGAAATGCATGGCTATGCATTCTCACACCCATATCCACTTAGTTTGTCTACATGCAGACTGGTGTTATGCCTGTCAGTGCATAAATCACTTGTTTTGATTATGTTTTTATTCTGTGTACTAATCAGTACTTATTGATTCTCTTTATCTTCAAGGATTAACTTGTGTGTTCTGGGCTACTGAGCTTACTGAAATACACACAGTATCTGAAGACACAACAGTACCTACAACATTAACGAAAATCTGTCACCCAGAAGTATTATGATTTTTAGCATTCAACATGCTTTACGATCAAACATTTTGTCAAGACTAAGCTCACAAGGTTATAGAAATACAAAAATATGACTCACCTTGCTATAGCCCAAAGGGTATCCATGACAGCAAATACGCATTTGCCCCAATATTCACCTTGATTAACACATATCAATTACTCTGGGTCTCAACTAGCCTATTCTCTGCCTATATAGATAGAATGTGCTGTATCTTCTGCCCTGAGCATTCTTATTTTATTCCTCCACAGGCGCTTGTTGACAATGATATATCCTCTATGCAGTCTCTTAGAAGACAGTTTTACAGGTCACTAACATACTGGTTCTGATACTAATCAATTTCTTTCCCAAATGCACCATATCTGCTTTCCGCCAATCATTTCGTGTTCATCATGTGGCACTTAACAGGCTGACCCGACCATATTAAACCTCACAATATTAAGAAATTAAGAAAGATTGTAAAAAAGCGGTTTGTTTAAATTTTACTTGAACTATATAACCCCAAAATTAATTTTGCTGATAAGAAATGTATTTTGTAGCCACATTTTAAGTACACATTTCTCAATTCTCCCATAACAAGAAAAGAGGAATGTACCATAAGTTGGCACATAATTTTGTGATAAATGCAATTAAAGAAAGTTTTCTCTGGGGACTTTTCATGGCCAGGAAATTTACTTTGTAGAACATTCATTGTATAGGCATTCACCAGCTTCTGTGGAGAGTTGCAGGTTGAACATGTGTACAACATGAAGAAATATACATGCAACGTAAATCCTTTCTTGTAAATTCCAATCGGGAGGTGGGGTGGAAGATGGGGGACCTAATTATTGAGATTGCTTATGAAATGGGGACAATAAAAATAAAAAGTCTAGCCTGGCACAATAAATAACATGTTGGAATTAAGGGATGCCTTTTGTGTAAACCCATTTACACAAGGCCATCTCCCATTATAAACAAATAATTTTTATTTTTAGAAATCATTTTCTTTTCTCTGTAATAATAAAACAGTAGCATGTACTGTAACTAAGCTGAATAAATTGGAGAGAAAATGGCAGCTGCTATCTTAACCAAAAGGAGAAAGCTTCTAAAGCCGTTTACTCAGGTATGTTAATGGTTTCTGCAGAATAAATATATTGTTCTAGGTAGCACTAATGTGGCAAATCTATTGGCAGTAAAATGCCAAAATGACTTTCCTTCTCCTTTAAGGTATCGTGATCCAAATAGCAAAAACATCCTTACCTGAAAACCCCAGGTCCCAAACCTTCTGGAGAGTAGATCATAAAAATGTACTATGCACTGAATCTAGACTAATATTAAATCTTATTTTAAACTGTCCCACATTTAGTAGAACAGATTTGAAAATGTTGACATCTTAATTTTTACTTAAAGTGGAGCCCATTAAACACACACAGCCATGTGAATGAATGCAGATGTTATGACCCTGATCAGGGTCAGAACATCTGCAGAAACAGTACAAAGGCTTTGCTTTATTTCCTACTCAGTGCTGGGTTCCTCTCCCTATGTAACCCATTACTCTACAGCAGACTTTTCCCAAGAACAACAGAAATCCTAGCTAGGAGCATAGAACTGTGAGGTCAAAACCATCCTTTGCCAATAACAGAAATAAATCTTTGAAAATGTTCTAAAACTGTACAATCATTTTTAAGGCCTCTACACATTTATATCTTCATTTTCAAGCACTCAGCAGTAAAGTAAGCAGTTTGCAGACATTTTTTAGAAATGATCAAGGTTTCCACAGCACAAAGCACATTCGTCTATTTGGGTACATTACAAAAGAGACAGATTTGGAACAGGATGCAATGAGTATTATCTAGATTCTCTACAGAAACACATATGTGAATGGCTCTAAAGCTTAATCAGTTTTGGCTGCAGGCTTCAATCGGGTTTAGCATCTCTACTCTTTCTATAAAGCCAGCTGAGCTTTCCAAATATGTTTAAAAAATCAACAAGTTAGACTCCAGGGGAATAAGGCTTCACATATATTGCACAATGGTGCAATGTGCAATAATTAAACAAAGTTTGCTCAGACTGCGCTCCACTAAAACCTGGCAGAATTATTAATGTTGCAGTAACCACTGGAACATAAGATGACCATATAGAGGTGGCAGGCCATAGGATCCTTATCATTTTGCCAATCACCAGATGTCATTTGAGTAGGTCCTCACTTTTAGCCCCATATACAGGCCAATAAGCTGCCAGGTTTAAAATGTGTGCATTTGTACAAAATAAATCAAGGAAACAGGCAATGGGCACTGATGTAGTAAAGTTGGCCAGATTTGTAAAAGTTCCAGTTGCCTGTACTTTTACCTTGCTTAGCTTTGAATTGCTCCCACAACCCCCTTTGTAGTTAGTAGGAAGAATGGACAATCTTGGTTGTGGTTGCACCTGGTTTAAAATGGGTGCAGCTATAAAGGAGGAGTATCACCATGACAACAGGTAAATAGTTAGGAACACCATATGGGTTTTACATTGTTGTGGTATAGTGCTTGGCAATTCAACAATCCTAAAGTTGTAACTAAACACCCCTGTTAATAAAAGCACGTGTACTTGCACAGAATGAATTACTAATAAAACATGGGAATAGAGAATGTGCATTGATCAATCCCCATTTTTGTATCTTTCGCGGATAACATAAGCACATTTTGCTGTGGTCCAATAACCAGAAACAACAGGTCATATGTTTACTTTCATTATTTAATTAACATGTGAGCAATGAAAAACAAGCTGATTATTGGCAATGTGCATGAATAGACAAGACGCACAGCTATCATGATTGTCTCTCAACCCCTACTTCTTTTTAGATTGCTCTTTTGGATAGGCATTCATTACCTTTCGTATCAGATATTTGTTGTTTTTGTATGTATTCTTGTATGTTTAATGTATACACCCATTTATTTTACAAAGCTCCAGAATTTGTTGGAGCTTTATGAATATGAATTAATAATAACATTTTTCTCAGCCCATTGTTAAAAAGTTTCTAGTTTATACACTTTTCAACAGTGATCATATCTTCTTTATTCAGATTAATGTCTAGTGGATATGATGCTGCTACATTGCTTCGGAGCAATAACAAAATGCAAAAGGAATATGGAATTTCTTCACTTACAACAAAAAACTTGCATTAGGTACTTCTTAGTTACACTTTTTATTAGTTCGAAGATGTGGATCATTTAAATAATTACAGCACCTGCATTTGGTTATATCTTGGGAAAAGATCTGCTCATTTGGCAACCTGACAAAATAAGTTGATCTATGGCCACTTTAAGACTTTAGGGGTCATTTATGACTTTATGATCTCCTAAGCCGGGGGTTCGGAACCTTTTTGGCTGAGAGAGCCATAAACACCACACATTTTAAAATGTAATTCCGTGAGAGCCATACAATATGTTTGGCCGTGGATGCTGCAGGGTGGGTCCCAAGGATGCCGAATGCGGATGCGATGCAGAGGAGGGCATGGCCTGCGCTCGGCGGATAAAAGACGTGTTCTAAGGCTTAGAAAATGTCTTCTATCCGCCGAGCGCAGGGGCAAGGTAGGGTGGGTCCCAAGGATGCCGGATGCAATGCGGAGGAGGGCGTGGCCTGCGTTCGGCAGATAGAAGATGTGTTCTAAGGCTTAGAACACGTCTTCTATGAATAGAAGACGTGTTTTAAAGCTTAGAACACGTCTTCTATGAATAGAAGACGTGTTCTAAAGCTTAGAACACGTCTTCTATCCACCGAGCACAGGGGTAAGGTAGGGTGGGTGCCAAGGATGCCTGATGCGATGTGGAGGAGGGTTTGGCCTGCGCTCGGCGGATAGAAGACGTGTTCTAAGGCTTAGAACACGTCTTCTATCCACCGAGCGCAGGTCACACCCCCCTGTTATTTTTTTTATTAAAGATTTGGCAGCGAGCCAGATGCAGCCATCAAAAGAGCCAAATCTGGCTCCTGAGCCATAGGTTCCCTACCCCTGTATAAGCAGTGTGCAAAAAATAGGCACAATTTTTTGCACGCTGCCTCTCTGCCTCCCGGAATTATGGCACTGATTGTGTAAGTCATTGCTAACTTACATGTCATTTATTATGGCATTTTGCCCCCTTCAGATATGGTTCTATATAAAATATATATTGGGGCACTGTAATAACTTTCTAATGCAGCTAGGAACAGATGGCCAAAAATAAATGCTTATTATTAAATGCACATTGCATGAACACTTGAAGATGTTTTCGCTTAGCTTCTTTTGAGAAAAATACAAAGTTGGCATTGTTCATAACTTCCAAAACTCCTCCTGCAGCAGTGCAAAATCTCCAAAAATTCATGCCAGCTAATGATAAAGAAACAATTGTTATCGAACTACTCTGTGCCTAGGCACCCTAGCAATGATCTCAAAGATGTTTTCAGTAATAAGAAAGAAAAGGAAATGAACTTACCAGCATATATATATATATATATATATATATATATATATATATATATATGTAACCATGGATATCACACCGATTCTTTATATAATAAACTTGTGTTTTGACAGTGGAAAACATATATTCCACTGTTTATTCTCTGTTATAAAAATAAATTGTCAAGCTAAATTACAGAAAAATGCTATCTAAATAACTTTATATTCCACTTTTATTTTATTTATATTTCTATCCAAAGAGTCATAGAGATGACTTCAACAAATGTAAATATGTCAAAGGATTAGGATTTGAAAAAACCAAACATGTTTTTGGATAGTGAAGAGGCCTACACATGTCCATGTTAAAAAAAGGGTGCTGCTAAATACTTAACAAAATAGGTTCAATAGCAACATTGACAATATTTCTGCTGGGTGAGTACCGCATATAGGAGTCTGTACAAGCCAACTAAGTTAACTGCATATTTTTATTTAGTCAAGAACTTGATAAAAATGTATGATATTGTGCTATATTTAACTACTGAGCATTACATCATCAGTTTTTTCAGGAATTGCATGCCCAATTATGGCTTCAGATCATTTTTATTTGGTGGTTTGGCAACGGCGCTCAACATATTTCCAAGGCATTGGAGGGCATATAAAATTGCTAAACCACAGAAGCAGTACAACTCTTCTGGGTCTAACTTTTTAATCTCGTTATACTGCATGTGTAAATCATAATCATTATAGTCCACACTCTTGGTGGGTTGTGAAAAGTAAAAACTGTGCAATCTGAATGCACAAAAAGACACTCTTCTGATGTTACTGATATGCTTTAAAAAAGTGAGTTTGACCCTGTTTTAGTTTCTGGTTTAGATTGTTTTTTTTTTTACCACCTTTGATAAACACTAAACTTTTAATCTAAACTTCTTCCCTGCACTTTTTATGGGATTTAGATTACTCCTGCCAAAGTACCAATATACCATATAAGTAAATCTTCTCAATATTTCCTGCACTTTGTATGGCTAAAGGGAGTAAAAGTCTTTTAACTTCACAGGGCACTGGAACTGTGCGACTGTCACAAGTTGGACCCTATGTTACTGGCTCCTCAGCAGTTGCTAGGTCTGTTGTGGCTATTGTTATGCTGATTATCAAATTTACACGCACTTGCCTCTCTCCTGCTGTTTCTTTTCTTCCTCAGGCTCAATGCCCAAAGAAACAAGAATACCACTGAAAAAGGAACAGCTAATTTTCTCAAAAGTACTACAGACCCAGGACTGGGGGGTATGCAGTTAGAGGCACCAAGGGATTTGGCCTAGGATGCAACTATACTGTGAAAAAGAGAGGCACAAATTCATATAACTTGTTTTAGCAGTTTTTTTGTCCAAATCCAATTAACTATCAATAATAAAGGTACACACTATCATGAAACAATATGTTTATGTTTACTAATAGATTAGAATCTATTAGTATTGCGCTACATAGAATAATAGAAATATGAAATGGAAACTATGAAGATTGCCATTTAAAAGGGAAACTGTACCAGTCTGGCACCAGACAATCAAATGCATTTTACACTATTACTTTGATCAACAAGTTAAAAACCAGCAGCCCATTATAATCATGGAAAATCTCAGTAAGGGAAAAGGGCAATTATAATATGATAAATTCTCCAAGCTAGGTTTGGATTAACAATAACTTTCCCACTGATTATAATGTCAACTGATCTGTAATGAGTTCTGCCACGCTCTTCAAAATCCTTTCCCTGGAAATGTTTCAGTAGCCAAAAAGTGCATGAATCACACTGGGTAGTGAGATTAGTGCTTTGGCACATGGGACTGCGGAAACAGTGCCTGTGAATCAGAGCCTGTATAAGAAGCTACAACAGAAATAAATTCCACAGGATGCTATGACTAATAAGGCAAGCTAATTGTAAAGTAGTGTTTATCATCAATTTGTTTTGTCTTACAGACAGAAATGTACATGAGCCTGCTTTATTGTCTGCACAGATCATTAATTCATTGCCTCTCTGCTAAGGGTTGCATAGCATGTTATGAATGGTTTCCTTTGAACAGTAATGTTGCAGGGATCTTCTAGCTGATTAACGTGAGGAGCCTACTATTTCACAATATTGCACCGATAAATGTGAATACAGCTGCAAGGAGGAGCTGATGTCTTAAGCATGTTTTCTGTGGTACCACTCTCTACCTGTATCCAACAGACTGAAATAAACCAGCACGGCTAGCTGTGATTTATGTAAAAATAAAAGCAAATCCTGGAAATGACAGGCCCCTGGTTTCAATCAGTTGGAGAGTTTATTGGCTGCCACTTTGCTGAGGAATGTACAACATCCTGTTAATTTATAATCACTAGGAGAGATATTCTCAGAGTGTCTATGGACAGCACTTCAGCCAAAATGGCAGCTTCTCCTCTTCTGTTTATAGGCAGGTGTGCATGAGAAGCATTGTTCTGTGCTTGGTATTCTTACCATGGAGTCTATTTGGCAGAAATCAAATGAAAATCAAACCCTGCTTTAGACAATTTTCCATTTGAAGCTTATTACATTTTTGTTAACAGGGCTGCAAGTGATAATTACCCACAAATGTAGTTATGAGTGATCATTAACTCCTCTAAACATCTGTCCATAGTCCATTGCACAGTGCAAGCCTCTCATTTCATGCTATATAATCCAATCAATATACATATTACAAGTGACGTTTGCCTCCTCATTAATGTATTTATCAAGTGAAGAGGTTGGCATATAGCCTGTGTGGCTGCACAGTGGCCCTCACAGTATGTATGTGAATGTTAGATTGGGTGACTGTATGAAACACTGACCGGACCAACATTGAGGGCGCACTCATACAACAATTAGAGGAAGACAATGCTAACTGTAATTGTCCTCATACAGACCTATGGTGGAAATAAGAAAGGGTTACTGTAAACTGTCCTGGGCTGAAGCCCTCTAAAAGATACTTTAATACTCCTGCAGTCCAAACCTAGCCTGAACTATTGGAACAATAGTTGCAACAACAGTAAGCCAGCCATACCATATATGCCCCTCTTATGTTATATGCAGTTCAGTCTGCGTACAAGGGATTGCCTGGTGTATGGCTGCCTCTAGGGTAATGGCACATAAGGAGATATGTCACCCATGGTTAAATCTGCGTTACTGCAAAAAATCTCCCCAAAATGTTTTCCCACTAGTAATAAAGTGATTCACTGGTGGGAAAACATACATGGTGCTTCGATTTCCATCACCCAAAGTTTCCTCCTATTTTCTTATCCATTTAACCTTGGGTGACAAATCTCCCTGTCTGCCATTAGCCTTTGGTTTACCAGTGCATTACAAACAATAAACATTTGATTCCTTAAAAGCATAACAGAAAATGCTTCCTGATGATTAGATTAAGTTACAAACTTTTATTAACTTGTTTATTATATTACCCAGTGGTTTTGTGGGGGGTGAACAGACCATGGGGTCTGCTTCCTCTATAGGCTGCACAGGCAGGGGCACGCATATGCGCAAACCGAAGAGGAGGGGGTAGGCCGGAGGGGTTGAAGAGCACACCAGGCCCTTGCCGAAGATTTGTTTGCAGGGGGACCCTTTTAAAATGAATGTGCTCTCTGTAATAATATACCTACATGAGGGAGATGGTGTTATTCTGGTCAGGCTCAACCCACTAACTCCATGAGGTAATTCTACATCACACATGCTTTGCTAAAATGTATAGAAGTATGTAATATATATTTGACTAAGCACTAAATAACAAAAAAATACAGTTCCTTTGTGACAAGCCCAGATTGAGATGCAAAATGGGCCCTCGCATTTCAAGTAAGCAGAGGCCCAATTGGCAACTCCCCCAACAGGCACAAAAAATTGTTACTGTCTATGGCATCTTTGACGCCATTGCCAGAATCTACAGATTGGTCACTCCAGGCCTGCTTTGTAATAAAAACCATATTTTTTAGTTTAACCATAAACTTATTTGCAATTTGTTCCATATAAGCACAGGTGAGAATAGATCAAAGCAGGATTTTTCCTTTGGAGCTGGCCTGCTTTAATAAAAAACATGCTTTTCAGTCTTAGTTTGACCTACAACTGGATTCTTGGAACAGCAAAGGTGACAACAGCGTAATACATTATTACACTCATAACTTAAACATCCCCACTGCCAATTCAAGGTGAACCTGGAGTTCCAAAGACAGGCAGCCTGTCACACTCAGCTTATACCAAATGCTTTGCTGTCGACATTCACTTTGAGTAACCACGACTGAGGGGACTTCCAGCTTTACCACCTTAGCTGAGAGGGCAGGTAAGAATTCTATGAGGAATTGTGTAGCCCAGTGATCACTAACCAGTGGCTCGGGGGCAACATGTTGCTCATCAGCCCCTTGGATGTTGCTCTCAGTGCCCCCAAACCAGGTAGTTATTTTTGAATTCCTGACTTGGTGGCAAGTTTTGGTTGAACAAGATTTACCACCAAATAAAGCCTCCTGTAAGCTGATAGCGAGCATAGAGGCTGCCTAATAGCCAATCTTAGCCCTTATTTGGCACCCCCTGAAATGATTACGATGCTTGTGTTGCTCTCCAAGTCTTTTTACATTTGACTGTGGCTCACGAGTAAGAAAGGTTAGGGGCCCCTGGTGTAGGCCTATATATCCACCTAGCCCTGATTAACCTAACCTCTGCACCTTTCATGGGATCCAGGCTGCCTGTTTGAACCAGGTCCCTGAGGACTTTTGCCTGTCCCTAGCTTCAGGTAAAGGCGTGCCAAGGACAGAATATTGCTCATATACAAACACAAACCATTGCTAAATTGGAAAAGCTGTCATCAGCAATGTATAACACGTCATTAGAAAAGTTCAGCTTTTAGATATTAAAATGAGAAAAAATGTTATATATTATATATATTTGTATTTACACTCATGAAGGGTACTGGCAAAAAAATGCCAGATGGTTCATTTTACAAACAAATTCCCTAAGTCATTAAGCGTGTCAGCTTTTTAAGAATGTGATGATTCAAGAGTTAATGACTCAATGTTAAAAAAAAAGAAACTTTATAAGGACATTTTATGCTTGCCATGCAATTCCACAGAGGAAACAGAGGAAGAGGAAGTTGGGGAGAAAATGTTGACAAAAGCATAACAGCAGTGTCATTTCACTTTCAGCAGGGACATAGAAGAAACAATTGCAACTGCAGTATTACTGTAGGCAATGCTTTTGTTTGGATGGCAAGACCTGCAGTTCCACATCTGAAGAATTTCTGGCTATGACTGAACTTGGGCATTTAAAATAGTTATATACATTTCACTTGGCTAGAAATAAGGTAACTGCTGGTATACCTAAGGTCCAGTAATTAACTCCCAAGGCCAGTCAAACTGATTGTACACAGTGGAAAAAACCATATGTTGTTTCCTGGTTGGCCAAACTCATTCACAAGCCAATGGAGCCCATTAGCCAACAGGATTTTTACTTCTGAATGGCAGATTTCATATAATTTGGACAATGATTACAATGGGCTCAAAAAAGCAGAGAGATGACTGGGCAATTTTTTGCCAGAATGAGCCCACAATATCAAACAATATATAAAGAACAAGGTGTATTTGGGCCTCCAGCTAGATTTGTCAGATGACTGGACATGTAAAGTACAGCTTCTAAAGCAGTAAATCAAAGAAAATGCAACATATGATTGTCCCGCATTGTTTTGAATACCAGAATAGAGCTTATACATGCCCCTTATTTTTAATTGATGATGGTGCTTTAGTATGCTCTTTTTATCTCAATAAAGGGCATAACTTGGTACATGGGTATCTTTACATGTGTAAGTATCACTATTACTGAAAAAAATTATGATTATGAACTAATTTCCAAACCAGTTATTTCTATTCAGTACTTGTTATCTTAGGAAACCATAGAAGAGCTACTGATAAACAAGGCCTGGTTAGGGCAACAAGCAGAGGCTCTCACTGCCACACGCAATGGAAATGTTATGTGTGCTTCATCGTTAATGTGTGTTTGCTGAGTTGCTGTGCAGAGATTTTTAAAAAGCAGGTAGAAACATGTTTCATAACAAAAAATAAGAGATTATCCCACCCGGGGTACAGAAATGCAAACTGCACCACTGAACAAACACTGGTCTAATATCAAACACATATAGACACAATTGCAGAATTCTGCAAAGACATATGAAGTTATGTAATTAAATGCACCATGTTTGCTTAGGTGCAGTAATCCATAGCAACCAATCAACAGGTAGAACTTTTGCTGGTTATCTGTTTAAAAGCAAACATCTTATTGGTTGCTATAGGTTATTGCACCTTTTACTACATATGGTGTTGGCAACTATAGTACTAATATGAGGTTGGTCTATTTGTGGTAGGGTCAATTATCCATCATTTATATAAAATAAGACGTCCCAATGAACTACAATTCTGAAATCTGGCAGTCATGCTTCAATAATTAAAAAAACTAAGGTTAAGCAATACCCCAAGGGGCCCCCACAACGCCGACCCCCCTCCCCTAAGCGCACATTAATTAAACTAACCTTCAGCACATTGGGGGAGGGAGACGAGTGGCCTGGGGGAGCTCCGATGGGGATCGGGTCTGGGCCGGCGGGGCCTAGTCCGACCCTGACCATCTTGCCCTATTTGATCTGCTATACCACAGTTTTCTTTGCATGGCACTATTGCTTTGTGCAGGTACAAGCGACTTTAATCGCTTTACCTTTTACCCTGGGCTGGTGCTCCTGTTAGGAGAAAACCGCACCAGCCCAGGGTACCTGCAGAGAGTGTTTCCTCTTCCTTCTGTCTTCGGAATCCCTGGGCCGGCACATGCGCAGAGTGAAAAAGCCGACTTTTTTGCTAAAGTTCGGCTTTTCACTATATCTTCGTGCGCAAGCGCGCGAAGATAGAAGCAGGAAGAGGAGACCACGCTCGCAGTTACCCCGGGCTGGTGCGGTTCTCTCCTAACAGGGGCACCAGCCCGGGGTACAAGGTAAGCGATTAAAGCCACTTGGGGGTGCCTTACATTTTGGCATCCCCAAATGACTTAGCATTTCCTTCTCCTTTAAGTTAACTTTTATGCTACAGAATGACCTATTTCTATTATCTTTGTAACTGGTCTTCACTATTTATTTTTCATTGTTTTAGAAATATTTGCCTTCCTCTTTTACATCTTTCCAGCTTTCAAATGGGGGTCACTGAACCCGAAAATCAAAAATCTTTTTGCCGTTTGAGTTTAGAATTTTATTGCTATTGTTAATTTTTATTCATTATCTTTATATTCAGTCCCTCTCCTATTCATATTCCTGTCTCTCATTCAAACCTCTGCCTGGTTGCTAAGGTAAACAATACCCTAGCAACCAGCTGAAATTCCAAACTGGATGGCTGCTGAACAAAAAGCAAAATAACTGAAAACCCCCAAAAATCTGAAATATAAAACCTATTGCAAATTGTCTCAGAATCTCGTTGTTAATCTCGGTGTTAAATTAAAGGTGAACAACCCCTTTATTCACAGTGAGCCAATCATGTGACTATTTTGTTCAGCTTATCATAATTGCTGATGCTGATTCTAAATCTGTTCTCCTGTTATGGATTTCACCACACTGGAGACAGTTACTATAGTGAAACCTCTATTTTGCAAACCCTGATTTTAAGAGCCCCCTTGTTTTACACTGGTTTTTGTGGACCCACCAGTATGCATAATGTATGCACAATATAATTGCCTGTCTTTACATTTTTTGCAGATTTTTAGGTTCTACTGTATAGAGCCCTACAGGCTGCACATAGCTGCAAAGACAGTATGAATGATATCATGGGGGTCAGATGTGCATTTCAGGCTATTATACACTAACATTTCAGAGTCCATGCTCCATCTGTTGCTGAGCTAAAATTGTTTATCAGTGGGCTCAAGAAGTATGGTACAAGTATTCCTGCTTTAAAATGACAACACCAGGAAAAAATAATGTTAGCTTTTGAAAGAAATAAAGTAAATGTATCACCCCCTCAGCTTTCCTATCCTGCCCCCAACCCTGGGTGCTGGAATGACGATAATTCGTCACATTAACCCTTCCATAGCTACAGCTGATTTCCATGAAAGGCAATGGAGGGGAAGGCATGCCAGCTCAGTTCTAGGTGTCTTTGCAATTACGTTTTATCAGTTGCTGTTTGCTCCAATAGTATCACCAGCATCACTAGCAGCACCTCCAAAGAGGCAGCGGTGGGGCCCATAGAGACAGGAAAGAGGGGCCCCCAAGGCGAGCCATAAAGGCTGGGCTGAAGGCACCGTGGGGCCTCCCTCTCCCTAGATCCTAGCTGTGCTGTGGGATGCAGCAATGTTTATGAGGCCAGCGCTCTCCCCCCATGGCACCTTGGCTGCCACCCCCTCATCCATTCCTTGCACTGGGAGACGCAGCGCCGATAGCCCAGCACAAGACAAGCGGATGTACCTACCGGATCTTTGGAGCTGCTCCTGGGATAATGGTTACAGCGCTGCCAGTGAACTGCCTCCCGGAGACGCTGGGTTGGGGTTCTCTCCCCCCTCCCGGGGCTTCACACGTAACGATCGCTTCCAGGGGGATCCTGGCTGTGGCAGGGGCTTTTCTCTTGCACAGAGAAGTGGGAGGCAAGCGGGCTTCCTAGCGGCAGGCAGGGGTAATGCAGGGCAGCAGCTATTATTATTATTAGCCAAGGACTCCTTCCAGGGAGGAGGAGGAGGAGGAGGAGGAGGAAGCCTTATGCTTGCACACACAGGCAGAAAGCCTTGCTTTGTTTTGGTTTGGTCTGCTGGGTGCTACTTCACTTTCTCACTTCATATTTTCTCATATTTTAAGTATTAGTCGTGCCACGACTAACGGAGCAAGTTGAAGGCGATAGTAGGTATTTAAATGCCAAGATAACCTCCATACCCCCCATCAGTGTTACAAACCTAATGTACTGACACACTCTGGGGTTGATTGGCATAGGTGCTAAATGGCACAAGGGCGGTTGCCAATCATTCCTATAATCGCCTATCTGATTAGTTCGGTGTACAGCAAGTTACAAACTCTAAGCACAGAGCTGAATGGCAAGTGCGCTGGCACAGTTTAGCACTAAGGTTAGTAAATGAGCTCTCAAGGTTAAATATATATCTTAAAATCGAGTTCTATGTGACAGGACTATTTATTGGTAAGGTGTCTTTAAACAAAAATCTGATTGGTATGAGTTACTAGACCTAGGCAGTAAATATGATTTAACCCCAAGCCCAAGTATACAAACCATGTCATGCCACTTGCATACAGGTTTCGGGCTAATACATGCACTACTAATGGACATGCTCTGAACCAGTAACACTAAAGCAGTGGTTTTCAGACTTATTTGGCTCAAGCCTTTGAGGCCCAACATTTGACCAGAACCCCTTTAGCATATGACAAGACTAAAAACATAGGAAAACATTGTTGAAGCAGGCTTTTAGCCTAGGTGTAATGTTGAGCCAAATCTAACTCTAATTAACCTCCAGGATAGAAGTACACCATTTCATATAGCCTTAAATGCTGCATGGGCATTTAGGCAAACTATCTGCTGAAACTGTTGATCCTGTAAATATATTTCTACTTTTTCCAGCATGTTGTCTCCAGTTGCACCACATGAGTTTGAATCTCCCTGTAGAGGTTGTAATCTTATTTGAATTGTATTATTGCAAGTTAGTATTGAGCAAGCCCTCTTTACCTCTTGTATCATTCTTATATCTGTGTATGTATTTATGTATTTGCTCCAAGTCAGGACTGGCAATCTGTGGATTTTGGCAAATACCAGAGGGGCTGCTGTTAGATGCCACAAACACAATTGGTCCCTTTTACTAAACAATTTTCAGATAAATTCGTATTTTTTCTAAATTATAGAACATTTCGGAATGTATGCAAAAAAATTTTTAAAATTCCACAAGTTTATTTTACGCAAAGAATACAAACATTTCACTTTGGTTACACTTTCATCAGGACTATCTATTCGCCAGGTTTGGTCTGTCGAGTGCCATTGAGTCCTATGGAAGGCTTCCAAAGCCAGACACAGAAGGCTTCAAAACCAGAAAGGTTTTTGTGGTGTTTACGAACTTTTCGGCCCGAAAACGTTGTGAACGCAATTGCAATATTTTCGTAAGAACAATAAAAATATTGCCGAGACTTTTTAGAACTAAGAAATTATTGTGGTTACTTTGAATTTATACCATATCGCATTTCAAGGCCAGAAAAAAAACACAACCTAGTAAATGTGCCCCCAAGTATTGGGCCTGTTTGGGCTTCTGTGTACTTGAAATGCCAGGACCTATTTTGAATCCCAGTCCAGACCTGATGAGATGTATATGTTTAATGTATGCACCATACCATTGTAGAATGCTGAGGAATATGTTGGTGCTTTAAAAATATGTGATAACAACAATAACATTCAGTCTATGTCAGAATCCATTACTTTTTACTTGGCCAGAAACATCCAGTTATATTGTGCAAGGAAGTCTAGCAGAGCATAATGCACATCAACGTGATTATATTGTATGCGTTTGGAACACAGACGCATTCTACTGAAAAAACGTGAATGAAAATATTCATCTTGATATCAAAAAATAAATCCTACAAACGTAGGAACATAATCCTTTACTCGCCCCATGTGGATGCCGCATTCAGAAGGAACGATTCATTGCTTTGCCCCATGTCATAGTCACATTTAACCATTTCTAGCATTCATTCTGGAGCTGTGCCCTTGCCAGTCACAATCAAACTGCAGTTCTGGGCATGAAACACTACACTAAGGGAACTACAAGGAAGATATTATTGGATGGCCTCACAATGACAAATTGCTTTCTACAAGTCTGATACAAGTGTTGGAAGGAAATGCAGCAGGCTAAGTTTTCATCCAATAAGATAATAGGGCTCATTTATGTCCACAGAGGGTAACTTGAACTTTTCCTCACAGAGTCGTGCCTAAAACCACTTTAATTAAAGGTACTTACATCAAAATGCCCTTCTTGCTCCTCCCCATAGTTGTACTCAGCACCATTCAGTACTTCCTGCCTTCCGGTCCGAATTGGGCACTTCTGTGCCTATTGACGCAGCAGAACCCCAGAGCTACTGCCACCTGTGACCAGGTGGTAGCTCCTGAGTTCTCTCAGTGCCCGGTGTCTATATTGAACATATTCAACAAAATAGCGCCCAATTAGTGCCAAGGCACATGTCAGTTGCATCCATTTTGGTGAATCGGATGCAATAGCCAGGGCCAGAACTAGGGCACTGTCTGCGTATGTGCCGGTGTGCATGGGGGGGGGGGGGCGTTGGCAGTGGGCGGGCCAAGCCGACCAGGTTGCCTAGGGCGCCTGGTTGGCTTGGCCCGGCACTGGCAATAGCGGTAGGTGCACTGCAATTTCATCAGAATAACCTGTTTGCATCTGCAATAAAATTGTGAATTGTTGGAAAAATCAGCAATCGTCAACAATATGATGATTGTGCTCAAAATTGCACTTTGCTCACTGTGCCTCGGTAAGTGAATGTCTGAAAAGTCTTTGTTTCTTATTGAAATTCATTGTCAGATAAAGATGTGTTCTTTAGCATCTAACAAAACCTCCTGCTGTCGCATGATGGGTTTTAAGGGGCAGAAAAGTCTAAAAGACTCAGAGAGCCCCTGAAGTGCATTTAAATCAACTTGACGCTTGCTCTTTGTTGGGGAATTGCCAAATCGTTGGGGAGTTACAATCGATGTTAGAGTCCAACTCTAATACCCATAAGAAAAAATTGTATGTGACTGCTCAGTCTTATAAGGTCTGTCTCACTGGCTTAAATGTGACAAATATGCCAGATCGCTAGTAAGGAAAGTGCTATTAACGATGGTATAGTTTGATCTGCTGGGAATCGTTCAGGATTCCCCAGTTTGAAATGTAATACATCCACTCTATGTATGATTTACATAAGCATGTCAAATTTGACATTACCCCATAGAATGTACAGTGTATGCATTCTGTGCAGTTTTTCTGTAAGTCAATTGCGCGTGACTGTTACAAAAAAAGTAAATTAACACTATCTTAGAGGGGTTCGATGCTTTAGGGTGAAGACACACAGTGCTACTTAGTAGGAGCTACTTGTCACGGCTACTAAACTCCAGAAAATACCCTGCCATAGACAATACTAAGGGCTCTGGCACACGGGGGAGATTAGTCGCCCGCAACAAAACTCCCTGTTCGCGGGCGACTAATCCTACCCCTGCCATCCCGCCGGCGAACATGTAAGTCGCCGGCGGGATGGCACACGCGGCGGGGTGATTTCAGGAAATCGGCGAAAAAGACTCGCAAGTCTTTTTCGGCGATTTGAGCGAAATCGCGTCGCCGCGTCTGCCATCCCGCCGGCGACTTACATGTTCGCGGGCAACTAATCTCCCCCGTGTGCCAGAGCCCTAAGACTTACCTCTGCTAAAACACACGTACAGACAGTCATCAGTCAATGATCAGCATTGTCTATTTTAGTAGCCATGACAAGTAGCTGCTACTAGTAGCTCTGTGTGTCATCACCCACAGAGAGATTAGTCGCTGCGATTTTTTCGCTTGTTTTGTCTCTAGATAGAGAAGAATATATATCGCCAGTGCCTAAGGGCAGTAGCACATGGGAAGATTAGTCGCCCCACGACAAATCTTCATTGTTGCGGGCGACTAATCTCCCCGCAATGCCATCCCACCGGCTAGAATGTAAATCGCCGGGGGATGGCATATGTGTCGCTGTGATGTCCCGCAGTCACCCAAAGTGTTCTTCGGAGGAAACTATGGGCGACTGCAGGACATTGCTGCGAAGCGTATGCCATCCCACCAGCGATTTACATTCTAGCTGGTGGGATTGCATTGCGGGGAGATTAGTCGCCCGCGACAATGAAGATTTGTCGCGGGGCGACTAATCTCACCATGTACCACTGCCCTAAACCGACAATACTACTTCAAGTTGCTTATCGCTCTGAATTGCTGTGAGACCCTTTTTCGAGCGATTTTACAAAGAATGCTTTGTCATTCAAAACTATTGTAATCGCTGAAAGTAAAACTCACTGAGCGGGAAGTCACTGCCATTTCCCCATTGCACTGAATGTAATTTCTCATTGTGGGCGGGGAATATGACACCTGGATTTGTAGGAAATAGAATTGCTCCGTTGTTGAAATCTCTAGTAATTGTTTGTTAGGAAAAGACAAGTGACTTGTCATTGGAACTTGCTTTTTTAAAATCGTAGCGACTAAATCTTCCCGTGGGACATTAGCCTTAAGGTCTGAGTCATTTGCTCTGCTGATGGGGTTTGGTAAAAGTGCAAACTTGCTTGGCTTTGGAACTCTTCAGTGGAGGCACCTAAATGTACTAAATGTACAGGCATAAAATAAATGTTTTAAATTGATAATGTATTTTTTTTTATTAAAATACATTTTATGAATTTTGATGTAGTAAAACAATTTAAAAATTATAAATACATGAAAGATCCTGTTTGAATTTTATTCACCACCTACTTTTAATACAAGTACACTAATACATAGTAGGTTGGTATACAGCAGGTGTACATTCGACATTAATCAAAAATAGGATTACTTTTAGGGCTAAACTACATTTATCAGATTTTGTGGGTCAGATTGGATCTTGTCACACAACAGCAAGGATGCTACAAAAAATTATTCAGACACCTTTATGTCCAGCATCGCGTTATGAAACCAAGGGTACCATTATGTTAAGTCGGTCGTCAATTTTCTGCTATAACAGCTATTACTGTATGCTGGAATGTTGTTGCTGGTGTTTGCTTCCATTCAGCCACAAGAGCATTATGTTGGCCAATCAGGTCTGGCTCACAATCTGCATTCCAGCTGTTCAGTTTGGGTGAGTTCACGACTCAGGCCAGTCACATTCTTCTACTCCTGTCTCAGCAAACCATAAAATCTCATGCTATGACAAATAATTCTTGGGCTGATATTGATTCCAGAGACAGTCTGGAAATCTGCAGGGAGTGTTCCAAGTTGAGCTGAAGATGTGACTTTTAGAAGGTGTGTAGGTTACACATGGTCAAATGTTAGAATAGGCTTTAATTGTGTGTATGTTCTATGGAAAGAAATAAATGCCAGGAATCTTTTGAAGAGGTCCAGAAAAGTACACAGAAGCACTTATCTAACACCAAAGAGAGAGCACATCTGCTGAACAGCTTGACCACTGGAAAAATACTGTTCCTGAATAGCATGCTCTGATGTGCACAAACGAGTATAAGTTCTCTTTTATAAAGGATTCCTGTTTTAATGGATTCATTTATATGAGGGGCATAAAAGAGGCAAGATAATCAACAAAAAATAATATATGTGTAGGAGTAGGAGTCCGAAAAAATCAATAAATATATAGCCTTCATGGGTCCCATTTATCAAAGAAAGAAAGCATGATTTCACAAAATTTCATTAGAAATCTATTACTGTCAGTTGGCTTCTGGAGTAGTTGCGAAAGTATTCTTGGTTTAGCAAAAAAAAACTATGAAATGAATTCTAGCAGTTTCAAAGTAAACTTCTTGGGGTGAAAGCTTTTAGGCCAATACTGGGAACGTAATACATCAAGATAACTCTATTGGTTTTGATATATCACAACTCAGTGCTGCCCAAGTGGTGGCCTGCGGCCCCCCTCTGTGTACCACCCCCCCACCTGTCTGGGTGCTGTGACTGCATACCTTTGTGTAAGCTTTAAATGGTATCAATACTGAGATTAACTGTTCCCCTGCATTGTCCACACCTCAGATTCAGGCTGTAATCCCCTTTATTGTTTACACCTTTTAGTCCCTGCAATGTTCAACCCCTGCATTGGTCACACCTTTGGCTCAGACTGTAAGCGTCCATATTATTCACACATTCACACCTCAGACAGACTGTAGAAACAGAGCCAGCATTGTGTCACTGTATGTACTGCCTGCCCTATGCTGCCTGTGTGTGCCATACTCTGCCTGACTAATGAGGTCTGTGTGTGCTATACTCTGCTTTCCCTATGCTTCCTGTTTGTGCCATACGCTGCTTGCCCTGTGCTGCCTGTGTGTGCCATACTCTGCTTGCCCTGTGCTGCCTGTGTGTGCCATACTCTGCCTGCCCTATGCTTCCTGTGTATGCCATACTCTGCCTGCCCTATGCTTCCTGTGTATGCCATACTCTGCCTGCCCTATGCTGCCTGTGTGTGCCATACTCTGTCTGCCCTATGCTGCCTGTGTGTGCCATACTCTGCCTGCCCTATGCTCCCTGTGTGTGCCATACTCTGCCTACCCTACTCTGCCTGCCCTGTGCTGCCTGTGTGTGGCATACTCTACCTGCCCTATTCTGCCTGTGTGCCATACTCTGCCTGCCCTATTCTGCCTGTGTGCCATACTCTGCCTGCCCTGTGCTCCCTGTGTGCCATACTCTGCCTGCCTTATGCTGCCTGTGTGTTGCATACTCTGCCTGCCCTATGCCACCAGTGGGAGGTGAACCTGGCAAGGGTTTGTTCTGGGAGTTTGTTAGCATTTGGAAATAGTCATTATATGGTCCTTAAGGTGTGTAATTATATGCTGGGGGTTGAGGTTCTACCCACAGGGGAGGTGGAGGCATATGGATTTAATGATATATCTTAATACAACATAATATAATTCTTTTGACATATGAATGGAGGGTGATACAGTAAGCATCAACCAATACGATTATTAATGTGGGTATGGTCTTAAAAGCTCTTGGGTGTGGTTTAAAAAGGAGAGGGGTCAAAACTGGCTTCCATTATTGGCCCGCAACCATGTAGGCCAGAAAAATTTTGGTCCAAACCCCCCGCCCCCCCCCCCCACATGTGGTCATACATGCGTATGGACAGTTTATTGTTCTGATTGTTCAGAGCACACTGTCCAAACAGCTGAAAGTAAAAGGAGCTGTGGCTCTTATATTCCTTACTGCTTTCTGTCAGGAGAGATAATCCTTGACCATAAATACTTTCCATACATGCCCAGCTAGAACTAAATCAGCAAACTGCTAAACCAAATATGGCTGATCAGCTTTATAATGGGCCATGTAAATGATTTATTTGGCACATAGGCCCCAACAAAGTTTTTGAAGAGTTGGAATTCCTAATACTGTGGCACCTACCAGAGAGTTATGATCTTTTATTGAAAAGCTTACTTTGATTGTAGTATAAAGTAGTAAACTTGTCAGTTCCTCATTGAAATGTGTTTTAAATTATCTGTTAGTATATTAAAGTAGCAATTGTAAGTATAATTTCCTCACTTTTAGAGAGAGATTACTACATTTGTTTTATCCTATCCTAGTTTTTTTTTTTTCATTTTCTGTGAGATTTTTTATATAGTGCCGGCACATTCCACATCACTAGTCTATACAGATTATACATCATTCACATCAAATCCTGCCATAGGGGAGAATACAACCACTTTCCCATTTTTACACACTATGGTCAGTTTGATCAGGAGCAGGGTTGCTCCTGCAATGAGGCAAGGTAAGAAAGAAAGGGTCAGCCAGTTACCCGGGGCGTCCAAAAAGCTTCCTCTGGTAACTTTAAAGGACATGTAAAGCTTACATTTTTCTACAATGTATATAAGTTGGGCACATCTTTCCCACACAAATGGCATTATTTGTATTGTATATATCCCCTTCATTTGCCATATTCCTAAAACAAAAAACTGCTTTCACCCAGTGGCCATTTGCCTCTGACATAATCAGTGACATTTACATCTGCAAATAGCACATGTGCGCAGTAAAGTTCATGCAGTGAAGAATCAAGGCTTACACAGGTAGGAGGAGGTTAGGAGAAAATAATAGGAAAAATAGCTGAGCTAAGAACTGAGCATGCCCAGTAGCCAACAGCCAAAGTAAATTCCTGAGGAAGGGGAGCGAGAGAGTTAGAGGAGAAGAAATCTAAGGGGATACTACAGACTTACTATTAACCTCTGAACAACCAGAGTGGCAGGTATTGAAACATTTCAATAGCTCAGTGTGTCTTCACCCTAAAAAGTGTCAAAACCATAAATTTAAGGGAGAAAAACTCAGGTTACATAGCAGATAAGCTCTGCAAAAACCAATCATGTTTTACAGAGCTTATTCATTATTTAGGGTGATGGCACACAGGACATTATGTTGCCTGCAATAATTCATCACTACAATCAAGAACAAAACATCCCTTACTAACAAGCAAATCGCCAGTGGGAAAACATATGCGGCGATTTGGTTTTCTGAATTAGCCTGAAGTTTTGGTACAGACTATTTGCATGTAATCCGGTGGAACAGAAACAAGGGATGTTTGCTATATGATGGCACACAGGATGTTTTGTTGCCCCTGATAAATCATCACTACCATGGGCAACAAAACATCCCGTGTGCCAATATATAGCAACTCCCATGGCTACACAGCAGCTTTATTTATTTATTATTTAGTAGTATAATAGCAGTGTTTCTAAGATAAACACACAATTTTTACCAATGCAAGGGAACAGTACATTATTTATTACTCTGATACACTTTAATTTTTTGTGTTACTGTTCCTTTAATAAAGCTACAAGGCTAAATCCTGTATCTAAAACATAGTACCACCATGTTATATTACTTTGCAGTTTTCCTAACCTTGCTGGTTTGTACTCAAGATTTCTATGTTGAGGGTATGTCAGTACTATAAGCTATTTCATTTCTTTGGCTTTTACATACAAAATGGCAATGTAAATAGCAGCACTGAAAGTTGAAATTATTTAGCCTTTATAAATAAGGGTTCAGGTCTGTATGACTCTCATCCTATTTAATTACAGCAATTTTAGGACCACTAACATATGTTTTTACAGTTGTTTAAGCTAAGGCCAGCCGCAGACTGACAGGAACAGGTGTTCTGATTTTTTGTGGGGAGCCAAAACAAAATGTAAAGAATCGCAATGTTAACCCTATTTACAACTTGGTTTAACAAATACCTACATGCAACGTGTCTGAAAACATATGTTACAGTAAAACATCTGCCTTGTGAATGTTGTTAAAGATTAGCAACTAAAACCTATCAATAGTACATGGCATCAAGAGATGGCAAAAGAGGAGATGAATTCTTGTTGCTTCTGCATAAAAATGCACTCCAAGGCATTCTCAGATGTTTGAGAACTGATTGGCGTTTTCATATTCCTAAAAGGCTTTTAGTAGAACGGTAAACTAATGCACCATGCATAAGGTTTAGTTTAATAATGCTTTATATGAATTATATTTAGCTAAATACTATCTGCTCTTAAAGAATATAGAGTGCATTATGTACCCCTATTGTAAAATATATGGAAATTATATGGGTATGTAACTATTTGGTGACTTGTAAAGGCCCAAAGCTGAGTGCTTTTACAGGGGTCTGTCCAGTATAGTCATTTTTTTAAACACAGGGTTACTTTATTTAGTCATGTGACTTATTAATGAGCATGGTTTCTTAATTTATAACATTACTAAACACTGCTTATAAGGATTACACACACTTCATGCCTTCTGGGGGCTTTGGATGCCAGGAATACAAGCTAGGTTGCAGTTCTGAATACTTTTGTTTTACACCAAAAATCTATGCTCCTACCATTAGTCCCTGGCTTCAGATGGCCAATATGGTTATCCCCCGTAAGTGTAGACCAGAGAGGTTTAACCACTAAATTTTTGAAGTCTGGGGACCCTGGTGTGAAATAGCTCTATAGTTGATCCAGCTACCAAATATTTAATATTACCCCACCCCCCACCAGCTCTGGAGACCATTACTTCTTATGCCATTGGTAACTATTGTGGAAACAGGCACATGCTCTGTTCTCTACTATTGTAATCCTGCTCCATTAAAGTTTAACTCTAAGGGCTCTGGCACACGGGGAGATTAGTCGCCCGCGGCAAAACTCCCTTGTCACGGGCGACTAATCTCCCCGAGTTGCCATGACCCGCCATCCCACCGGCGAACATGTAAGTCGCCGGCGGGATGGCACACGTGGCGGCGCGATTTCCCGAAAGTCGCGGGCGACTAATCTCCCCGTGTGCCAGAGCCCTAAAGAGATTGTCATCTTGACAAATGTACCATTATATATGTTGTGTTAAAACAATAACACTCTTTAAAAATAACTATTTAAAGGGATCTTTTACAGGATATTCATGGCTCTTGTGCAGTATAAAGCTAGCTAAAGCCCTCTAGTTCCCTGCACTTTTAGTGTCACCTTAACAGTGCATCCCCATACCCATAACCCTATTCCATAATAAGTCACCTCAAAAGTTCTACAACTTACATAAAAGCACTTGTTCTTCTATATATGTTTGAAGAACTTCTTGCTGACTTAAATAAGATGACAAAAAAAGCCAGACAAGTGCTAGAACATATGTTAGAGGGATTTTCAGACAAAGTCTATTAAGCCAAACCACAATAAGAAGGGAAATAAATCAACACTGCTTCTCTACATTTTGTTTATTGAGACAAACTAATTAAAAAGGCACAAACATGGGGCATGTTTACATGGACATTATAACAAACATATACAGTAAAAGTGTAGGAATGTGTTTGCTTTCTGCTATACAGAAAGTTTCCTAATCTTTTATATACAAAAGATGTACAATTTAATGTCCTACAATACAAAAGATCAGTTATAAAATTAATTTTTTTATTTTTTTTTTTTACACACTGAAGTCTATTTTATTGTATACATATAAGCCCCCTAGAGCGTTTTTGTGTATTTATCAATTCAAACAACTCTTATTGAAGAGGTTTGTCCATTTTTCTAATAAAGCATGCCATTTTCTCGAACTTGGTGGAACAGACAGACATTTTTAAATACTTAGTTTAAATGAGCAGTACAATCCCTTTTACTGCTAGAGGTGCAATGCACTTCTCCAGCAAAGAAATTGGCTCCGATACATAAATAAAAATTAGCCTTTGAGTCTATTCAGTGAAATACACTTTTTTCATAAAATGTAGAGTCTTTGCCTATTAAGTAACCTCTCAATAGCCGGGAAAGGCTGCAAAACATTTGTTTCTAAGCATGTCTGCTAGCCACCACAGCAAATAAAGATCTGAACACTTATCTAAAACAAAAGTTAATGTTACATGATGGTCTAAAAAGCAGTTTAAAAAAACACTTTTGGTTGGTACTTTCTACAACATGGTTAATAATTGGGAGGGGGTATTAAAACCAATAAAAGACATATAGCATAGCAATGGATGGGTGTCTCTGCTTATGTGTAATCTGTCCAATAAGCAAGTGCTACTGGGGACATTCCACAATGGATTGTATCCCACTGTCTTCATGAACAATAAAGAAAAATAGCAAGAATGGGAAGGTTGAATATAAAAAAAGCAAAAATATTTACATATTAAAACCAGATTTCTACAACACTTATGAAATCTTTTTAAAAACCCACATACAAGAACAAAGAAAAAACCACAAGCAAAAACAATGATTCTCTTGGCTTGTCATACAGGGCCTTTTTATATAGTCAGTGGTTAGAAAAACTATATATGGATTTTAACAGAACACAAAAGTCCTTTTTCTACATAAAATGTATACGCCATTAATAAGACAAAAATTGGGAAGAGGAACTGATAAACTTGGTTACCCATTATGCTTCTACCACATCCATGAGGTTTTCTCCCTGGAAGGCATTGTTTCCTTTTGCGTTTCAGTAGTGTGTGGTTGTACAATCCACACTGAAATGGGAGAGTCAAGGTGCTTTTGAGAAGCCTTTAAACACATGCCAAGCTCCCACGGCGACAACTGAGGTGACAAAATGTATTTTGGAAGCAGTTTCTTAGCTTCATCCTGGTTTCTGCAGGATATATAGATGCCCCCGTACTTTTGTTCTTCAACCGAACCAAAAACCGTTAAATGAAAATAATAATAAAAATAACTAGAATGCTAATACTCCCTTCTGGTTATATGTTTTAACAATATTTACATTGCCCAATATCAAATTAAAGTCTATCAGGTCTGAAAACATAGCACCTAATTTACCTTGTACTAGTCAGGGATTATAGATGAAATGATTAATTTAATGATTCGACTCATTCCATGCTAGTGGACTCAATGTTTCCAGCCCTGATCGCGGTCACATCACAATGGCAAATTCTATTCTTTGCAGATCATTTTGCTTTTCCATAGGAAATGCTGCTTATAATAAACATATCTCCACAGTAAAATGCAGATTCTCTGAGATAACATTGTGTTCTACAATGTACAGATACAGAGAACACAAACAGTTGAAAAGCACAACAGAGACTGCACTAGAATTTGAAAGGTTAAGCTGCAGTAGTGATAAACATGTTCAAAGGTATGAGAATAAAATGAAGATATTGGTTGCTAGTGTTATCTCTTTCTTTCAAAAGTTCCAAGATTTTAGGTTAAAATCTTAATACAATGTTTGCTTTGACTTCAGGCATAAAACAGTCTTCTACACTATATTTTTCTTCATTTTCACTGTTCTGATCTCCTCCATTAATTGGCATGTTACAGGACAATAAATACGAAGGCTGAAGGACAAATGAAATTGGCTAAACTCAAGGGTCAGCAAGCATTTCTGCAACATTCTTAAAGACATTACTGAAAGTTGCTGGTAAATATCTACGGAACAACTTCTTAATACTGGGGTGAGTGTTCTTTACCAAGGTGGTGAAGACGGCAGAGCTTGAGACAAAAATGGCATGCTTTCTACTGGTCTCATAGCTATGTTTAACTGGCCCGCTAACGTCATTGGTGTGGGCAGATTCATAGGGCTCGTTATAGTGACTGGATGTGCTATATTCACAGGAGCAGTAACTGGTGTCTGCAAATTTACAGGTGAAGTTAAGGACAAGGGAGAGGTCATGGAAATAGGAGTTGTAATTGTAACTGGATGACCCAAATTCATTGGAGAAGTTATGTTGACAGGACTTGAAACATTCACTGGGCTTCTCATGCTCATGGCAGCTGCCACTGTTACAGGGTTTGTGAGGGTTCCAGATGCTGCAACAGAAGATGTGATATTGAAGGGAGATGTAAGTGTAACAGGCGTCTGAGAAGTAGTAGATGTTTGGCACAAATTGCTTGTATCTAAAAAGGGAAAAAGAAAAATGTTAATAACCCTCAAACTGTGCAACAAAGCCTACATGATGTTTATTTACCATTTAACAGGGAGGGGGTAGAAGAAATATAATGACCAGATCACAATGTTGGCCTTCACATTCTTTTAGTACAGGAACAGAATTATCCTAGCAGTCTACAGAAAGTAATACAATGCCAAACATTTGGCTATAAATCAAGACATAAAATCACCTATTGAAAAGGTCCTATGATTCTGATCCACAGCACAAAAGAGTGAGTCTGAAGCTGAAATAAGAGGAAAAGTATATCAAAGTCCCAAATCAGGATATGTTTAAAGGGTTATTCACGTACAATAAAAACTTTAACAAATATATATGCAATGCCCCATAAGTTATATTAGTTAACCATATTTACATTTGTTTAAATCTTTTCCTAAACAGACATTTCTGAGAAAGAGGACACAAAGGAAAAAGCAATAGTTTACAAAAACAAACGCAGAAATTGCCTATACTGTATTGATATAATTTAAGTAATTTCAAACTAGTGTGTGCATGTAGTTTCTGTAAAAATCAAGAAAAATGCGCACAATACTCTGGTTATATGAGTGAAGAGATGTTTAAATAAAATGATGCTAAACCAGAAGAGAGTTATAAAAAGGGATATATAAAAATGTGTTAGGCCTAAAACTTTTCAACACATATTAAACAGGAAGGATGGGGGGTGCTAAATACCTAAACCTTGTGTTATGCTTGCTTCAGTAAGGTGCAAGCCACATTCAGCATAATATCAAATGGCCACTGCTTTTTTCAACTAAGAAACTTAATATGATGTGGAGCAAGCTGCAATAGATACAAAACTTCATTTAATGTACATACCAGGTGCAAACAGGGGCCTATATGTGCACTTTACACATTTCAAAATGTATATACCTACATAGGCAAGTGCCTTGATAGCAATGCAGATAAAACAGGAAGGCAGAAATGTTTTTACTTGTAAGTGTTGTGCAAAAGAAAGTACAAAGGAGAAAAGAGGCCAGCAAAGCTTGCAGAATTTTAGGCATATTAAACTTAGCTAACAACACTAAGTATACAGTGGAGTTTTTAAAGGAACAGTAACACCACAAAATGAAAAGGTTTTAAAGTATTAAAATATAATGTACTACTGCCCTGCACTGATAAAACTGGTCTGTTTGCTACAGATTCGCTACTACATCCAGTGGCTTGCAAAAGTATTCAGGCCCCTTGAACTTTTCCACATTTTGTCACATTACAGCCACAAACATGAATCAATTTTATTGGAATTCCACGTGAAAGACCAATGCAAAGTGTTGTACACGCGAGAAGTGGAACGAAAATCATACATGATTCCAAACATTTTTTACAAATAAATAACTGCAAAGTGGGGTGTGCGTAATTATTCAGCCCCCTTTGGTCTGAGTGCAGTCAGTTGCCCATAGATATTGCCTGATGAGTGCTAATGACTAAATAGAGTGCACCTGTGTGTAATCTAATGTCAGTACAAATACAGCTGCTCTGTGACGGCCTTGTCTAAGAGGTTGTCTAAGAGAATATTGGGAGCAACAACACCATTAAGTCCAAAGAACACACCTGACAGGTCAGGGATAAAGTTATTGAGAAATTTAAAGCAGGCTTAGGCTACAAAAAGATTTCCAAAGCCTTGAACATCCCTCGGAGCACTGTTCAAGCGATCATTCAGAGATGGAAGGAGTACGGCACAACTGTAAACCTACCAAGACAAGGCCGTCCACCTAAACTCACAGGCCGAACAAGGAGAGCGCTGATCAGAAATGCAGCCAAGAGGCCCATGGTGACTCTGGACGAGCTGCAGAGATCTACAGCTCAGGTGGGGGAATCTGTCCATAGGACAACTATTAGTCGTGCACTGCACAAAGTTGGTCTTTATGGAAGAGTGGCAAGAAGAAAGCCATTGTTAACAGAAAACCATAAGAAGTCTCGTTTGCAGTTTGCCACAAGCCATGTGGGGGACACAGGAAACATGTAGAAGAAGGTGCTCTGGTCAGATGAGACCAAAATGGAACTTTTTGGCCAAAATGCAAAACGCTATGTGTGGCGGAAAACTAACACTGCACATCACTCTGAACACACCATCCCCACTGTCTAATATGGTGGTGGCAGCATCATGCTCTGGGGGTGCTTCTCTTCAGCAGGGACAGGGAAGCTGGTCAGAGTTGATGGGAAGATGTATGGAGCCAAATACAGGGCAATCTTGGAAGAAAACCTCTTGGAGTCTGCAAAAGACTTGAGACTGGGGCGGAGGTTCACCTTCCAGCAGGACAACGACCCTAAACATAAAGCCAGGGCAACAATGGAATGGTTTAAAACAAAACATATCCATGTGTTAGAATGGCCCAGTCAAAGTCCAGATCTAAATCCAATCGAGAATCTGTGGCAAGATCTGCTGTTCACAAACGCTGTCCATCTAATCTGACTGAGCTGGAGCTGTTTTGCAAAGAAGAATGGGCAAGGATTTCAGTCTCTAGATGTGCAAAGCTGGTAGAGACATACCCTAAAAGACTGGCAGCTGTAATTGCAGCAAAAGGTGGTTCTACAAAGTATTGACTCAGGGGGCTGAATAATTACGCACACCCCACTTTGCAGTTATTTATAAAAAATGTTTGGAATCATGAATGATATGTATATATATATATATATATATATAATTATAATACAGGGAGGAGCACACCCTATACAAGTCCAAATGCCCTTGGTGCAGGTCAAAAACAAAAATATAATAGAAAGAGTGCCGCACACATAGGGACTTGATACAAAAGAAAAAGTGGTTTTATTGAAAAAAAAATTGCATTTTTTCAATAAAACCACTTTTTCTTTTGTATCAAGTCCCTATGTGTGCGGCACTCTTTCTAAAATAAATAAATAAATTATATATATATATATATCAATAAATAAAATATATATATATATATATATAAATGATATCCTTTTTCTCTCTAATAATAAAACAGTAGCTTGTACTTGTCCCAACTAAAATAATTAATCCTTATTGGAGCCAAAACAATCTTATTGCGTTTAATTACGGCTTAAATAATTTTATTAGCAGACTTAAAGGTAGGAGATTCAAATTACAGAAAGCTCCCTTATCCGGAACCCCAGGTCCTGAGCATTTTGTATAACAGATCCCATACCTGTATTGGATATTGCATTGTATTATGGCCTCTATACAAATAGTTTAATTCCAGCTGCAACAATGCCTTTATTACATCTATTACTAGCGGTTTTTTGCCAAGCACCCAATGATGTCAGATCCAGCCACCTTGGACAATAGGCCAGGCCTCTTGCTGCCTTTTAAGTAAAGGCTTGTCAGAGCCTGAATATAACAGCTCACATATGCCAACTTTCTAATACCTTCCTAAAAGCAAATTAAAATGAAGACTGTAAGGGCTCTGGCACACGGGGGAGATTAGTCGCCCGCGATAAAACTCCCTGTTCGCGGGCGACTAATCTCCCCGAGTTGCCTACCCCTGCCATCCCACCGGCGCGGGATGGCAGACGCGGCGGCGCGATTTCGCGCAAATCGCCGATAAAGGCTCGCGAGTCTTTTTCGGCGATTCCCTGAAATTGCCCCGCCGCGTCTGCCATCCCGCCGGCGACTTACATGTTCGCCGGTGGGATGGCAGTGGTAGGCAACTCGGAGAGATTAGTCGCCCGCGAGCAGGGAGTTTTATCGCGGGCGACTAATCTCCCCCGTGTGCCAGAGCCCTAAGACTCCATACACAGTAATCTGTTTGGGATTCCATCTATGCGATTACTGCATGGCAACACTAGATAACGGATCTCAAATTTCACAACTGGTTAGTATACAGCAGGCTTTCAGAGAATTAATGCAATCTAAATACCTGTATCCAGTGAAAGCAATTGATATTAAAATGGTGTTCGCAGAAGACACACTTAAAGGACCAATAAAAAAAAAAATTTACTTTTGTAAATATTGTTATATTTACACTAGTAAATATGTAGGTCCAATACCTTCAAATACATTTTTTTGCCAACAAATGTCCTGTTAGGCCAGTGGCATACAAATTGTTTTCATCACTGACAGATATGCCACTGAGAAAAGGGCAATGTGCTCATGTCATGTGTGTGCAGACTACCTACATCAGTGGGAAAGCTGTGTATGTGTACTTCTTATATTTAAAATGTTTTCAGTATGCAGTCCTGTAGAAAAGACTGGTGATTGACCACCAGTGTGCAAAATCACTTTTTTTTAATGCAATTAGTTTGGTATTAGCTTTGCTGTGTTCAGTCATCCTGGGTTATCAAAATAGAGACTTGGGGGTTGGATGAAGCCCTGCAAGGGCCTTTTATGACCCTCAGTCTACCCATAAGGGCATAATAAATCTTCTATGCCCCTGCACCCCGAAGCATTAAATCTGTCCGGGTGCAGGCACACTCAGCCGATATCTGCGAAACTGAGATATTGCAAAGTCTAGCATTAGTTGGTGGATATCAGCTGTGTGTGCCCGCACCAAGGCAGATTCAATGCTTCTGGGTGCAGGCACAATTAGAAGATTCTTCAAGTGTACAGGTGGATTGTCAGCCTGTGCTTATACACCTTGTGAAGCCTTACCATAAGGGGCACATTCATTAAAGTACAACAGGTCCAATTAGAAAAAATTGGAATTTTTTCTAAAGTTTACAACTTTTGCGGATTTTCTGCAATATTTTCGTTAATTTGCGCAACAAAGTCGTATTTGTCGCAACGAGTACGAAAGTTTTGGATTCATTAAAGCTTCGGTATTGTGACTTTCCTTGGGCCAGGTTGGAGCTGCAGAGTGCCATTGAGTCCTATGGGAGGCTTCCAAAATCATGCATTGAAGTGTCAAAGTTGGAAAGGTTTGCCCGCCGTTTACGAACGTTCGGATATGAAAATTTTGGATCACCATTCGCAAACGATCGTTTCAATACGAAAATTTCTGAACTTTCAGATCGTAAGTACGAAATCTTCATATTCAAACAAACTGAATTTGTGACTTTTGCAATCAGCAGAAATGATCGGATTTTTTGATTCGGATTCGTACTTTAATGAATATGCCCCTAAGTGTCACAGATTTTGTAGAACACTATTTACAGGTAATTTGTCCGTTTGCTTTGCAGATCATTACCAGGGAATATTTTTCATGCTGCCTTCCAGTAACTTCCTGCCATTTCCACAAATATAGTTTGAAAATGTGCCCTCTTCATAATACTTGCAACTCACCATGAATCTCTTCCTGCCAACGTGAAAGGGAAGTGCTGTTGGCAGCATGCACTAGCAATAATTGACTGTACAAATCAACCACTAGAGCTTCAAGCACACATTATCAGGCCTATTTTTCTTTACTTGATCCCAAACAATCAGTACCTCAAAAAATGGCAGGGGTTTGTACACACTGTTCCACTGCCCTGGTAAAACTGTAGGGGCAAATTTGCACCTGGGCAGTATCCCATGGCTACCAGATATTTGCTTTCACTGTTCTGGCCACAGCTGCTATGAGATACTGCCTAGTTGCAAATTTGCTCAGTGTTTATAAATAAGCATGTGAGTTTACTTTAGAAGCTTTAATACAGTTTATAAAAAACTAAACGCTGTGCAGCCATTCAAGTTGAAATAGGACTATGTTGAACACATACACATAGCAGATAACAGATCTATGTAGCATACATATGCTTTAGTTGTAATAAAAAAATCGAAAAAATAACTTTAAATAAAAGATAGCAACTGATTTGCATTTCATTGAGTGAAATAAGTTTTTGAACCCCTACCAACCATTAAGAGTTCTGGCTCCCACAGAGTGGTTAGACACTTCTACTCAATTAGTCAACCTCATTAAGGACACCTGTCTTAACTAGTCACCTGTATAAAAGACACCTGTCCACAGAATCAATCAATAAAGCAGACTCCAAACTCTCCAACATGGGAAAGACCAAAGAGCTGTCCAAGGATGTCAGAGACAAAATTGTAGACCTGCACAAGGCTGGAATGGGCTACAAAACCATTAGCAAGAAGCTGGGAGAGAAGGTGACAACTGTTGGTGCGATTGTTCGAAAATGGAAGGAGCACAAAATGACCATCAATCGACCTCGCTCTGGGGCTCCACGCAAGATCTCACCTCGTGGGGTGTCAATGATTCTGAGAAAGGTGAAAAAGCATCCTAGAACTACACGGGAGGAGTTAGTTAATGACCTCAAATTAGCAGGGACCACAGTCACCAAGAAAACCATTGGAAACACATTACACCGCAATGGATTAAAATCCTGCAGGGCTCGCAAGGTCCCCCTGCTCAAGAAGGCACATGTGCAGGCCCGTCTGAAGTTTGCCAATGAACACCTGAATGATTCTGTGAGTGACTGGGAGAAGGTGCTGTGGTCTGATGAGACCAAAATAGAGCTCTTTGGCATTAACTCAACTCGCTGTGTTTGGAGGAAGAAAAATGCTGCCTATGACCCCCAAAACACCGTCCCCACCGTCAAGCATGGGGGTGGAAACATTTTGCTTTGGGGGTGTTTTTCTGCTAAGGGCACAGGACAACTTATTCGCATTAACGGGAAAATGGACGGAGCCATGTATCGTGAAATCCTGAACGACAACCTCCTTCCCTCTGCCAGGAAACTGAAAATGGGTCGTGGATGGGTGTTCCAGCACGACAATGACCCAAAACATACAGCAAAGGCAACAAAGGAGTGGCTCAAGAAGAAGCACATTAAGGTCATGGAGTGGCCTAGTCAGTCTCCGGACCTTAATCCAATAGAAAACCTATGGAGGGAGCTCAAGCTCAGAGTTGCACAGAGACAGCCTCGAAACCTTAGGTATTTAGAGATGATCTGCAAAGAGGAGTGGATAGTGCTGGGCGGTATGACCAAAAATTTATATCACGGTATTTTTCAAAATTATATCGGTATCACGGTATTTGACGGTATTTTTTTTCCCCATGCATGATTAGGTGACCACCCCAAACACCCGCCACCCGCACCCCCCCGCCACCCCAAACACCCCCCCATCCGCACGCAGCCCCCCCACGCACCCCCCACCCCACCCCAAACACCCCCCCATCCGCACGCACCCCCCCCACCCCAAACACCCCCCCATCCGCACGCACCCCCCCCCACCCCAAACACCCCCCCATCCGCACATGGAAATCACTGTCTTTATAGCACAAGTTAAAAGGTGAACTACACCCTTACTACAACCTAAATATAACTAAAAATGCCAAATTTTATATAGTGAACTTACTGCACCAGCCTAAAGTTTTAGCATCTCAAAAGCAGCAATGATCCAGGACTTCAAACTCATCACAGAGGCACCCCATCTTGGAAAGGGTCTATGACACTTGTATGCTCAGTGTGCTCTGAGCAGCTGTTGAGAAACTAAACTTAGGTGTCATCGAAAATTATCAATAAAATTGAGGTTGGCCTGTAATATAAGCCAATACTACAGGGCTGATTTATTAAACTGATTGTAATTGCCCTAAATTCTATATATAAATATAATAATTATCTGTATTAATTACTAATCAGAATTATATTGTTAAATTTATATTCTCTGCATACAGTATATTTTGAGTTGGTGCCGAAGCTCGGTAACTGACAGCAGCACAGAGCATGTGCAGTGACAGAAAACTGCTAAAGGGCTGCGGTTGCCTTATGCTGGTACAGAAGCCCAAACCATAATGTACAATGTTTCTGCCATACTTCTGTAATTAGGCTTTAGTTCTCCTTTAAAAGGGACTATCCCGTTTAAAAAAAAAAAAAAAAAAAAATTATTGTGTCAAACTATTAGTTTGACACACTAAATTTTCTTTATTTTTTCATAAATATATATATATATATATAACATATTCTCATTTATTTCAGGCACTACTTGCGACTCAGTTTAAACTACATATTTACAGCAGCATTCTGTACTATATATAAGTCTACTGTGCTTACAGTGGGCTTATACAGCCTTACCCTTACCAGAATATAATTTATTTATACACATGAATATGAGACAAACCAACATTTAAATTTTTGAAGGCGGCTAAATAAATCTTTGACAGTTTATGGCCTACCATGCAACAGGCCATAAAAGATTTTGCATATACAGGTTTCTTATATATTAATACTAATAAAATATAATGTAACAGAAGGCATGGAAGCTCATAAATACCTTCATATTTGATGCGACAGTGAACAGGCGTTTGAAGTTCATGGAGTTGTCCTAAAATTAAAACACAAAATGTGGCTTCCTTTTATATAGACAACATTTTTCAAATTATTGTTATACATATTGTTATGAGTGTCTTGATATCAAAATAGATTTATGAAACTGGAAGTATTTGGCACAATGTTCTTTCTGGGTGTTTAGCTTCATAAAATGCACCCATCTGGAGAGAGAGTTTGTTATTCAGGTCCTAATGTCCTACCCTATTGTTTTTTAGTTTAACGCATTTTTTAAGTACATTGTGTAACAATATATAAATTATAGGTATTTTATAAACTTTTAATTTTACAAAATACCATCTCCACAACAGTACTATTACATTTTGGAGCCTGACCCCTTGTTTGCATAAACTTTAGAATATAGTTTCTCCCAAGTTACTAGTATTTGTTCCATATATTTAACAAAAGGGAGTGTGTTTGTGCAATATCAATAACTGTGTATATCATCACTAACCAATTACTATAAAACAATAGAATTAGTTTCTAACAAGCAATACTGGTTAGTTAACAATAGGGTGTTTTGCCTTTTAAATAATGAATGTAAAGTTCTTTTAGCAAACTAAAATTAAAATTGTACAACCAAACACTAATCTATATATAACTATATAGATCTATATATTTAAAAAAAACAAAAAAAAAACCCAAAACTAAACCACAAGCAAAATCCAGTTAAAAAAAAAAGTATATTGTCAAGTTATAGTCAAGGTTTATTTTCAATGGCTGATATGCAAGGATACTGAAAAATCATTACCTTGAAACTTTTTACCTTGCTTACAGGTATTACAGTTGATACTTTGGCTTTGCCCATGTGTTTTTAGGTGACTGGTGATGTATGCTGCACTGAGAAGTTTGCCACAAATATTACAAGACACCTTTCCTTCATGGCGCACCATGTGTGTTCGAAGCCTATCTTTCGTGGCAAAGGCAGCAGTGCAAGTCTGGATGGAAAAGGTAAAGGCATTAAATTAATTATACATTTTTAATCCATAAATATTAACAACATTGTTAAAGGGACACACACACAGTTTTCTTTGCTGAATTTTACTACTAGTACTTATTGTCTACTACAGGTAAAAAAACAATTTTCATATAGCTTCATGGTTAATTTCTTTGCAGACTATAAACATACTTATGCAGATCACGGGGTGTTTTGGCTAACATTTAATATAAAATATGGGCAATGACTGCAGGTTTCTATCCACTGTCCAATTATCACTTTGTAAAATGTACTGTAGTGGCAAGCAACATGTGGAGTTGAGTGATGCTTCAATGATTTCACCATAGCCATCAGGGACTTTGTTGCAACTATTTTCATAACCAATATGTCACCTGCTCAACAATAAACTATGCACATACAAAGACCAACTGGCTCTATTGCCTTGTGCGAGTGCATGACTAAAACATAACATTTTGGGGTAGCAATATAGAGTGTCTGAAGTTATACTGACTTGTCAGTGCTGCAAATAATTGTGCTACTTGGACAGAATTCTTTAAGTGTTCTTGACTACTATTGCCACTTTTGAACATGGTGGCAGACTACCAACTTATCCATAGTCCTTTCAGATATTGATTGGGAAGAATGTAAAAATCTGGGGGAAAAGGACTTGACTTCGGATGTGGTTCTCAAACCATGGGACTGTTTCCATGTGATCCCATTTGCAGGCCTAGTGGCCAAATCAGATGTAGAACTGCTAGTTTCCAAAGCAGGTGATCATCACTTGTTGGACAAGCTGTCATTCCCCATTTTAAATTGCTAGCTTATTTTAAAGAGGACTGTGACAATAAATATAGATAGGATTGGGACCAATTAGAGAATAATGAAGTTTTATGCTGCATTACAGCTAAGTTATTACCAAACAAACAAAAAAGGAAATAAAAGGTTTAAAGGCTCTCCACAAGTATAAAGCAAAGCATTAAACCAGATAAGGAGTTACTAAAAACATGAAAACTATATTGTAACGTGGTCAATGAAAGCAAAAGTTGATGACTTTGTACCTCAGATTTTACTGAACTACAAGGTCTGTTTTATTATACAGGCTTTATTTTTCTTTTTACAGCCAGCGCAGGCAGATTCACAGCAGACTCAAGTTGCTTGCATATGCAAATAAAAATAAGGCAGAAAATAAAGAAATAAATAAATCTTACTTGGCATTTGAAGGGTCTTTCTGTGGAGTGAACATGCTTCACATGACAACTTAAATGATCAGGCCTGTGTAGGAAAGAAATATTTGTATTAAAAAAAATAATGATATGACATTATACATATCAAGAAAGGAGTATTTCAGTAATCAGGACTACATGTAAAATAATGTAAGAAAATGGATTTAATTTCTTTAATAAAAAATTATTTGCATGTAATCCTGATGAGTGTAATCTTCTGTCCTGGTTTTAAAAAAATACATACTAGTAACCATATGCTGCGCTGTAAATATTTGTTTTGGGCTAAATTCTACAGGCTAAGGCTGGAAGCATGTGATCCACTCAGATAAACTGTATGTGCTTTGGAGAAGGAGCCTGCATCCAGCTGAGCCATGAAGCCATTTAATTCTCCAGCAGGCACATACCATTGACCTAAACATGACCATGAAGGTCTATAATATCATTGCAGAAAAACAAAACATTTTAAGATAATTCATAATTAATAAGAACACTGGGGCCATCAAGGTGCATACAATTGAAACTTGTAGCTGGTATGCAAAACAAATTGTCATTTCCTGTCATACTGGCAGCTTTACAATGTAGAGATTTTTTTTTTTTTTTTAAAGCGGAACTAAAGGCTAATAGAAAATTAAAGCAAATATGCAATAAGTGCTCCCCTGGCAATTAACATGTTTTCTTAGCTTTAGTTTGTTAAAGAGCTGCAGGCTCAGTAGAGGCAGAGTAAGGTGTGTCTCCACGATATCTTTAAATATACGAAAAGCAACACCTACAGTTGACAGACATATTGTGAAATGGAGCCAAAGAATAATGATGACCATGTCCCAGCTCAAGGCAAAATCAGCATTGCTTTCTGTAAAGTTTATAAATATAAATAGCAATATGGCCAGGTAGATCTTGGAATCAACAGTCTAATTCTAACTAATTGCAAGAGCAGTTTCTACACCACCATTATTTTTGCAAACAAATGTTAAAAACAACAGAATAGAAAGAGTATGTCAACATGAAGTAAATGATATAATCAACCATTCCTTACCTTGAAAAACCTTTTCCACAAACACTACATGTGTATGGTTTTGTGATTCCACCTTCATGAGATCGAACATGGTAAGTCATGCGATCTTTTCTTTTGAAACGCTGATTGCATACTGGACATTCAAAGGGCTTTTCATCTGAGTGAGACAGTTTGTGCCTGTTGAGATGGTACACATCCCTGAATGCTTTTCCACACATCTCACAAGCATGATTTTTCTTGACAGGCTTGCTAGGCTTCTTCACTGGTGGTGCAACAGGCATAGGAGGGATACTAGGACTGGCAGTAGGAACTGTGGTAGATGATGAAGTGGTAACTGTGGACAGGATCCCAGCAATTGTGGAGACCAATGATGTTCTGTTATTGTCTCCAGCAATAGTTGAAATAAGGGGTACGACGGGTGACGTCTGTGTTTTCTTTGGCCGTGACACCAATTTTATTCCTGTGTGGCAGGACTCATGGCGCCTCAAATGGTAGCTGTCCCTGAAAGCTTTGCTGCAGTATGTGCATATAAATGAAGTTTTGGGCTTTTCCTTCTTCACTACTACAGGTTCCTTAATAGGTTCTGCCTGAGTCTGAGGTTTGTGCGTTACTGGTAAAGGTAACATGGGTTTCTGATCAGGTGGCTCAACAGGAGTACCCAAAAGTGGTAGCAGGCTATTTTGGGCTGCCTGTTGCTGATGATGGTGATGATGATGATGATGATGACTGGCATCATGAGCCTGTTAAGGGAAAAAAAAAAAAAAAAACTATAAGGCATAACAATAATAAACTAGGGTGGTGCTTTATACAAGTGTACATGTTTATATACAGTAAAATTTTAAATGAAATACTAGCACTGTATACAATGTGTACCGTTGTTCATTATTTTTTGTTTGTTAACAATGTTATCTTCACAGTGAAAAGTAGGATGCCTGCTATATTATCATAATGGATTAGTACACCTCAAATAAAACATTATGTTGGGTTTGTCTCTAAAGTACCTGCTCTACAAATACATATATAAGGCTGCCTCTGAGTTCCTTTACAAGGACATTTCGGACCCCTTCCAACTTGCAAAATGTGCAATTAGAGCGGACGGTTAATTTTTAAACCAGAACACACAGAACTCTCATACTCAAACCAATTCTGCTGCATGTTGAATAGTATTAGATCCAATGTCAAATGCATCACCAACCAATGATGTGCTGCATTTAAACAACTGAACATGGGCATTCCCAAATCCTTATCCCCAACCCCAGTAACCTAGATTCTGGGAAGCAGAATTCAGCATAGCACTGAAAAATCCCTATTGCAGCACAATTTATTAAGTATGCATGCTAACAGGACTGCTTACAACAGGTAACTTACAGGTCCTAAAGCATGTATATGTACAACTGTCTGATGCTAAAGGAATGATATAGCAACCTACCAGTGCACCCCTTTTCTTGGGTTCCTTAGTACAGGGATCCCCAACCGCCGGGCCATGGGCAGCTTGCAAATGGGCCACATCTTTTCCCAGCCGTGGTGAATTTTGCGCCCTACGCGATGCGTCACGCGAATAAATGGGCCGCGCATTAAAAGGTTAGGTAGCACTGCCTTAGTAGGTATGTGGGATCAAAGTTAACAGCCGATACATTCACTAATTCTAGGGGTGCCACTTCAACTATTTAAAGGGAAATTTTAGCATATCTAGAGCAATTCAACAGACAGCTATTGTCACCAAACATTTAGTAGCACTGCTGGCAGGTGACCAAACATCCCCAATAGAGTTGCTGTTAGGTTGTATTTTGGGGACTTAGAAATCTGAAGCTTGGGTCACCTTTTTCATGATTGTGCAGCCACAGACATAGCAGTGGTAACATTAAAAGGAAAAGTAACACTAAATTTTTTTATGTAAAAAATCTATTCTACCCTGCCCCAATAATTGCCCTATCCTGCAAACCATTTAGTTTTTTGAATTCTTTATTAGAAAATAATTGCTAAAACTTGGCTTCCAGTCATTTGAAATAAGGCAATACGGCGAAGGAAGGATCCACTATGCGCCGATCGATTGATCAAGCCTAGCCTTCCTTCTGTATAGGAAGGAGTCAGGCTAGGCTCGATCAATCGATTGTCGCATCGTATTTTAGTGTTACTTTTCCTTTAAAAAACTGAATGGGCTTATTATTTATTTGCGTTTGAAGAAACATGAATGAGTAACTACTTATTGTTACTTAAAGGCAAACAAGAATTATATTTAGCATCAGATTAAAATGTTTCAATGCAAAATAAAAAGATGACTCCGATGTTTGGGAGTAACATTCTTTTGTGGCTGCAAAACCAATATTTATGCATTATACAAAAAAAGTGATGTTACCCAATATTTTATATAGCAAAATCTCTTACAACATAGTCCCTGATCCTCACTAACTTTTTTGACACAGGTGTACAAATATGGAATAGCTCACATTTTCTTTTCAAGAACACTATAAAGATCTCTTATGGCATTTTTGTAAGAGTCCCCCCTGACAAATCAATCATGGATGTCTCTCTGCAACACATTTACATAAGGTGCTTAGTGCAGAGTAACATACAGCATTCAAAAATAAAACTGAATATAAATCCTACATTAATGTTTAGGTATGAAAGCCCTTATGCAGTTAAGTTCTCACATGTCAACAAACTTAATCCACATAGCTGTAAGGATAATGGCACATGGCTTGATATCGCCAGTGGCAAAAAGCTGATCCCCTGCCTTCAGCCCCCTATATACATATGCTCAGACGGGAATGGGATCTGCCTGTCAGTCCACATGCAGAGAAGATTTTGTTGCCAAGACACTAAGGGGCAGATTTATCAACATTCTGATTTTCGTGGTTTTGAAACCACTAATAAACTCATCTCCACTAAAACCACAAATGTTTAATGATCTATTAAAAGATCCAAATTAAAAAAGCACAAGTTACATAAAAAGGAGAACATACAAAATCTTTGTGAACTTAGTGCTGGGCGGTATACCGGTATATACCGAACACCGTTTTTTTTTTTAAAAAATGATAAAAATTTTTAACTTACCGGCATACCGGTGTGGGCGCCTCCTGGCAATTTTTCTTACTATTTCCGGGTTGCGCGCGCTAACGTCACGCGCGCAACCCGGAAATAGTAAGAAAAATTGCCAGGAGGCTCTGTGAGCTGTCGGTGGGTGCCTGCGGCTGCCTGGCCAGTAAGTTATATTTATGTGAAGGGGATGGGGGTGTGTGTTTGGGGTGGGGTGGTGGGGGGGGTGTTTGGGGTGGGGTGTTTGGGGTTGGGCGTGGTCACCTAATCATGCATGGGGAAAAAAAAATACCGTCAAATACCGTGATACCGATATAATAAAAAAAATACCGTGATATAAATTTTTGGTCATACCGCCCAGCACTATGTGAACTTACAAAAAAAAAAAAAAACCCTGAAAACCTCTAAAACCATGAATTAAGTAACTCTTACAATTTGCCTAGGACATCTCCCATTGACATTTACCATCTCTACATTACCTTGACTGCTTTTAGATGGCAGAGTTTTGAATTAGCATTTTGTAATTTTGACACATAATAAATGCAAACATAAAAATGGGTGTTTTCAAATGAAAAATTTAGTTTTGGTGTGAAGAAACACAAATTGCAAAAAATATACAAACATATTATACATGCCTCCCTTTGCAATTATATATTTTTCACTGAAATATTTTCTGATCTGTTTTCGCTGCTGGTAACGGTCACACATTCAATTTAGATTGATTTCCACTCTGCTCCATGTGTGGTGGATTACAGTTCTGTCAGGGCACCCACAGTCAATATGCACAAGGAGCAGAATTCAGCCAGAAATCCACAGTAACTTCTTAATGCAGACAGGCATCGAATCCCCTTTTAACTGCTCAAATGATTTTGAAACAAAAATGCATTTTCTCCTCTGGCACTTAAAAATGTATGTAACATATGACAACAGCCTAAGGGTAATGGCACATGGGGAGATTTAACACCCACAGTTAATTCTCAGCAACCGCGGGCAACAAATCTCCCCTAAAAAGCCACCTTATCTCTCTGAAAGGCAATAGGCACAAACATTCAGGAGAGAAGAGTAAAAAATGTTTATCAATGGTTTAAATAAAGAGTATTTGATCGCGCTTGCCATGCGGGACGCTGGCTCTGAGCTTGAAAGTATAACTAAAATCAAGCCATAAAGCAAGGCAGGAATCGTTTGACACATAATAAATATAGTCTCAAGTACCAGAGAATGGATTTCTCCATCCAAGCACAAAACTGGCAACTTCTGCAAAAAAAAATTACATTTTTTCCTAGATATAATCTAACTATGATCTGCAGATTTTAAATAGCACAGATCTCCAAGGATTATACTTCCTGGATAAAAGGCTTCACTGTTGAGGCATGTATTTGTGGCTTCCTGCCAGAATTTTAAAATAGGATTTTGAGTAGAAATGTTCACTAGAAACCTAGAGTGAAGAATGTACTCTTTTTCTCAAATGAAAGCAGGCAACAAGTGAAGATATCCAGCAAATATAACTCCTTGGAATGCACCTAATCCAGGATTCGGCAAAGATTTGGCCTTTTTCAGCAGGATTCGGTCTCACCCAAATCTATAAAATCATGAGACTTTTCTTAATATAAAAAAAGGAGGTTGAAATTTTTTTACCACTCTTTAACCCCTCACTAACATAATTTGCATATGCATGAAAAATTGTATGCAAATTAGGATTTTATTCAGTTTTACTATCTGGCTAAATCTTTTACAAAGGATTTGGTGGATCCCTAATAACTACGGACATCATAAAGATGGCATCATGTGTTTTAATGTTACAAGGATCTTAACATTTGATAAAGTATATGAAGTTAGAAAATTATGTTATTGTTAGTTCATATAAATCACCTAAAGTTTCCCATTTAAAAAAAAAGCAACTGCAGAAGGGGGGAGTCATTTTAAGCATTGCTGCATTTTACAAGACCACTGCAGTTCTAGGTGCACCATGTGCTCTTTCAGCCTAAGTTGCAAAACTGGAGCAATGTCCATTTCTTTGAATGACAGCAGCAACAAAAGTTCCAAAAATATATTCAATGAAGACTTTTAAGCAGTACACAGTTAAATTACAGAAAAACTGGCATAATTTATTATGGATACCTTAAATGGAAAAAAAATAAAAATAAAACTAGAATTGATTAGTGCTGAAGGCAAGGCAACTGGTGATAAACTCGGGGCTATGAAGCAGTTTACAATCTTCTACCGTAGTTATAAAGCCTAAAGCAATGGATGGGGAGGGGGTGCTCACCTTGAAGGGCAGGCGTTTATTGGTCGCCTAGATGTTTAGGGTGATAGCACACAGATTAGTTGGCCGCAATAAATCTGATCTTCTGCAGGCAAATCTCCGGCATTTTCAACAGCGCTAATGTAAATCACTGCTGGGAAAATATGTGTTGCTTAGTTTTCTCAAAGTAGCTGAACTTGCCTCACATGGAAACTTTGGGCTACTTCGGAAAAATAAAGTGACTCGTGTTTTTTCATAACCGATTTAAATTATTGCTAGTGGGAAAGCATTTGCAGGAGATTAGTCACCTACAGTAGAGCAGATTTATCACAGGCAACTAATCTGAACATGTGCCACAGTTAGGACCATGGCAGATGGGGAGATTTGTTGCCTGTGGCAATTCTGCACTACCACGGGCACAAAATCATGCTCAAATGATTTCCATTTAAAAACAATGGGGCTGATTTTGCCAGTTTTGTTTCCCAACCACAAGGATACAAACCACTGGGGCAACAAAAGAAAAACCCGAAACCACCCTGTATGCCATTACCCTAAGGCCAATGACCCACTAGTAGGAAATGCAACATTGTTGCATTGTTGCAATTGTAAAAATTTTGTGTATGTATTACATTTTAGGTGAGAAGTGTAATAATATAAATTAATTTAACACTCAAGCCCAAGCCCTTCAGCATGGAAATTTTACAGGAATCTTTATCCAATTTGGGTAGCTAATTATTTTTAAGCAATGGGAACATTTGCCTGTTAACATTTCTGTTTCCTTGCAAGTCGATCTGCTCAGTCTATTTCTCCATGTATAACACAGCCTCCAATTATGCAACCTTTTACACCATTAACTCTATGTTCTCTTTCTAAAGGAATACTGTCATGGCAAAACATGTTTTTTTCCCAAAATGCATTAGTTAATAAAGCTTCTCCAGCAGGGTGGTTTCGGGTTTTTCTGAAATGCTTTTTTTTTTTTTTTTTTTTTTTTTAAATGCAGATTTTTTTTATGTTTAAAATTATCACATGGGGCTAGCCATATTCTTCATTTCCCAGGGTGCCACAGCCATGTAACCTGTGCATTGATAGATTTCTTACTATAGAGTGCTTCTATAGTATACTCTCTGGAGTTTATCAATGCACAGGTTACATGGCTGTGGCACCCTGGGAAATGAAGAATATGGCTAGCCCCATGTGATATTTTTAAATATAAAAACAATCTGCATTTAAAAAAAAAAAAAAAAAAAAAGAAATCTAAGTCTGGCTTGGTACTCCTCCAGTTACAAGGTGTAGGAAAACTTAGATTAGAACTGCTTTCAGATAACAACCTAATGTGTAAAGCTCAGAATCAGGCACAATGCACTGAGATGGCTGCCTACACACAAATATTCAGATTGAATTATTTGCTATATAAAGAGTGTAATTTAGATATAATACAGCATAATAATCATGACAGAAGAATATAGTTTTAAGCATGGTTTATGTTAAACTGGATTTCACAATGAATATCCATTAAAGCATATCGCTGTAGGCTATTCTGCATAACACTCATTGGGATTGAAAGCACAGGTAAGGTTAACGGATGGTCTAGGCCAAACTAAAGAACATGAAAATCAATAACTTCACATTCTGTATAAGATTCCTACTGTTTTACATAATGAGGTGGGGGCTTTTGTCACTGTGCTCTCCTCACTAGAAATGTGCTGTTTAAAGGAACAGTAACACCAAAAAATAAAAGCTTTAAAGTAATAAAAATATAATGCACCGTTGCCCTGCACTGGTAAAACTGGTGTGTTTGCTACAGTAACACTACTATAATTTATATAATAAGCTGCTGTGTAGCCATGGGGGCAGCCATTCAAGCTGGAAAAAAGGAGAAAAGGCACCGGTTACATTATCTGCTATGTGCCTGTGCCTTTTCTCCTTTGAATAGCTGCCCCCATACTACACAGCAGCTTATTTATATAAAGTATAGTAGACTTTCTGAAGTAAACACACAACTTTTACCAATGCAGGGCAGCAGCACATTATATTTTAGTTACTTTTATACACTTTCATTTTTTGGTGTTACTGTTCTTTTAAGCTGAATTTTTGTTTTTATGAGCATGCTTTTTTTCTAAAGTAAAATTAGTTATACAATTGTCCTTGTTTGAACAGCTTTATTGTTAAGGTCACTACAAATGCAGGATTTTGCTCGCCATGGTCCTCTCAGGAAGCTCTACAATAATTAAAATAACCTTACACCTCAGCAGCTGCTCTGCATTCAAATGAATGTGTGAAGCAGCTGCAAACAAGGTTCTCTTTAAGTTGTGGACAGCACAGATTGAGTCCAACAAAACAACTAACTATGGTGCAAACAATGAACTAGTGCGAAAAAACACAATTGTGTACTTATTCTGACCCATCTGCTTATCTATGCATAGTTTTCAAAAGTGTGCACATTGCTTAAAAAAAAAAATTGTTGTTTGACCACTCTGTGCCATGAGTATAAAGTAAAGCTGGCCATACACGGGCAGATCTGCTCTCTATCTTCACCCAATATCCCCACCTACGGGTGGGTGATATCGGGGAGGCATGTAGGCGAATTCGATCGTTTGGCCCTGGGGCCACGCAGCAATGGGGCAGTTAGTTCGGGGGCCGCATCAACGAGCTGATGCGGTCCCCGATCCAACTGGATTTTCTAACCTGCCCGATCAATATCTGGCCAATTTCAGGCCAGATATCGGTCGGCCAGGCCCCTCGGTTCTGCCCCTACACGGGCTGATAAGGCCAAACTGCTAGGCCACCTGTCATGTACATTACAATTATGATCTTTACAGCATAATTGGTTGCAGGAAATATTGTTTGTTTTCTCTATCTGCATATGACAGGTAAACTGTCAGATATGCAGGTAGAAACAAAAGAATTCTACTCCAGACAGTTCAGCATTACCATTATGCTGACTTTCAGGTGCCTTCAAAGGCATGCAATAAAATTTTTCTCCTCCAGTATACACTCAACTGTGCAATTTTAGCCCAAAAAGAACAGATAACTGGGGTTATGGGCTATTGAAGTCTAAGGAAGGTAGCATAGGCACTTTCAGACCTTTCTCTGCTAGTGTTAAATTTACTTTGTTTAATATTAGTCTAAAAAATATTGTGACAGTAACCAAAAGCACTGCAATAAATATGGTATATGCTTTAAGAGAACATATACCATCCCCCCTTTTAACATGAGGTCATGCAGTAGAGCTTTTTTTTTTTTTTACACAAACATACCTGATTCCACAGATTGAAGGTACCCATGATAACTTCAACAAGCTATTTCCCATGATCCCCTATGCTGAAAGTGCAATAGTACCCCCTGCCTCATTGTTTTTGTTCCATTGTAAAGTTCTAAATTCTGGGACTTGAAGTCCCTCTGCTTAGTGGGTGGTGTACAAATTCTTTGCGAAACAAAGGGACTCCCAGGATCTACCGTTTTACAATGAAACAAGGCGAGGGAGGGGTTACAATATTGTGAGACACTGGGGGGGGGGGGGGGGAATAGGCAAACAGACAATATCAAGGGTTACTTTCATAAAATCTGTGGAATCAGGTATGGCTGTGTAGAAATAATGCATTTATATTCCTTCTGGCAATTCGGCCAACCTGAATGAGCTTGTGCCAAAATAAGGGGTATATTTTCCCTTTAAGTAACTGTGTCGTTTGATTTTGATTACAGCAAGTCTTATATCAAAAGGAATTTATCTTTCTTCTAGAAGTTGCATGTCTTTTAGTTCTATTCCCTCCAGGCACTTTGGAGCTCTTACATTTGGGAAGCTCCTGTTGACTAGCATTTTTGATATTCTGAAAAAAAAGATACAAATTACATATTATATTAGTAATTGCTACAATTAGTTGACTGTCATTTAGATAATAGGCTCCACTGGGAGAGGGTGCAATGGTGGTTCTGAGTTTTTTTACATCCTGGATACTATCTGGAGTTTTCAACCATACACCAAAATTAGACGGGTTAATTGGTCCATGATTAATTTGAACCTAGATTGCTGTGTAATTGTCATAGGAACCATAAAGTGTAAGCTCAACTAGCATAAGGACTTATATGAATAATCAATGATCTCTGCATAAATAAGTCACTGCTTTATAAAGGATAATAAAGAAAATGAATTTAAGACCAGTAGTAGCTGTACTTTACTTAACTCAAAGACATGCAAGTGTGGGCAGCTTAAAGAATGCTAAAGAGGTAACTTTAGGGCTACTGCACACAGCATTTAAATGTGTTCTACCAGACAGGATTGTATGTGTTAACAGATGCCATTCTTTTCAGTGCTGTTGGTATTCACAGGACTGACCTGCCAAATGCAGGTTTCATTGCGGTCCCGTGAGAACAAGCAAAATAATGGCTTCAGACAAACATGTATTCCTGTGCAGTGGCACACATAAAAGGCGACTGCACAGGACACATATTAAAATACCTGTGTGTAAGTGATCACACATTACAGCAGATGCGGACATGTTACAAAATCTAGATGAATCTATTGTGCCAAGACATTGCTTTAAATTTCTGACATATGTGAAGATATACAGTTAAAACAACTGCTCCTATAGCCTGGATGCAATTTCTGAGAGATCAATTGTGTACATATCCACTTGTCCTATTGCAACAAATTCAAGGCATGTTGTAATTTTGGTATCATATTAAAGGTGGAATGAATGCAAATGCTTCTTCAGAAATCATATCGGCCTACACAAGAAATCTGTTAATAGAACCATTGAACGCCCTTTTTAAACGTAGTTACACGTTACATTTTAATATAATTTCAAAGGAAAAACGCTTTAGGTTAACAAAAACACGAATGTGTATGAAATTTATTCAACTTGTCAGAACAAAGTTATTGCATGCAATTGCTCTCTTGCACCTTAATATGGTACTATATGTAAAGACCTAACTCATTTTATGACATAATGGGACAGTTGCTCCCAGACTTAAAGAACAGAAAAAAATAAAATAAAAAAAAGTAATCTTAAAATGTGATCTAAACCTCAGTGGGTCTCTCTGTTGCCAGAGATTGCATGACTGTATACAAAAGGTCACTTTCAGTTGGTCTCTGACCCTGCATAACTAACAAAACAGCCCTAAGTGAACTTTCCTTATGTACCTGATTTACAGCTCAACTCTTGTACAATCACCTGCAAATTATCTCTCATTTTAGAAAACATGAAAGGGCCAACTAAGGCAATTTGAACTACTAAAACTAACAGCTAGATCTGGAAACTGATCAAAAAAAGTCTAGTGGGTAAATAAACAACAGATCAAATTGCAGCAACTCGCCATAATCTGTAAAAGTACGGGAGGTGCAGTCAGTGGCCATAATAAGCCGGTATTACCCCAAGTCTCGGCCGCACAGCCTGCAGTGACACAGCACTACTCCCCCAAGGCAATGCAGCACTGCGGCCATGTAAGCAATTGTATGTTCCCACCCGGGGCTAGATTTCACCTGTTGGTGGGGCACAGATATTGCCTTCTTATACCTCAACGTCAAAATATCTATATACCCTTGCAATGCGTCGAGAAGTGAAACCGCAGCCAGACTTGACACACTGACCCCCCCCCCCATACGATCTAAGCCATTCTACAGAACAACGCCATTGCACTACCAGCGCAGGGTATAATAAATGTGTATCTGTACCATATAACAGAATCAAAGCTCGGCAGTCCGTTATCTGCACGAAGAGCGAGTCTATCGCAGGCGCACAGTGTAGCGGCTATGGGCAAACAGGATTAAAATGCGGCACTACAAACAAAGGGATCAATGCTGGGGCCTTGCCGTGCTACAATGCGCTCCTAGCAGCTCCTGTTACAGAACACGATCGTGAGAGGAGAAAGGTTTTGGTGGAACACACAATCTGCTGTTTGACTTAAAGTAAATCGCAATCAAGGTTTTGTGGAATGAAATTTCCAATCTAACAAGCTAACATTCCAGTTCATTCCCCACAGCTTTCCCTCCAGCCAGCCAGCCCATTCCGCCCTCTCTCTCTCTCTGCTCTACAAGGACAAAAATAGTGTCTCTTCTGCGCTGTCTCTCCCCTCCTGTGTCTGCCTCCGCCCGGTGCAGCCGGCTCCTGTCTCCCCTCTCTGCCCGGGGAAGGAGGGAGGGTGAGGAGAGAAGGAGGAGGAGGTGGTGGATGTGGGGGGGCTGTTTGCTCCCGGGTGTCCCCGCTTCCCGGGGAGGGGAGTGGAGGAGAGGCTGCTGCTGCCTCGGCGGCGGGGAAGGGGGGAGCCAGAGGGAGGAAGGCGAGGAGGGGGGAAGAGGTGGGGTGATTCCGCCGCCCTTTGTCAGATTTCTACCGAATACAGAGATGTGCAAACGGGGAAATGGCTACAGACGGATAATAAGTCTCTTTTTCATTCTTACCTGAAACAAGAAAGCGGTCCAGTTGGCCTCCATGGCGTTCCCGGGGAAGGAAGGGGAGAGAAAAAAAAGAGAGGGAAGGGAGGAGGGAGCACAGCGCTTGGAGGAGGAAAAAAGGAAGAAGGAAAAAAAAAGAAAAAAAAAGTCGCCGAAGGATCCCTACATGAAACCTACAACAAAGCAGCTGAGAATATGGCAGCGCCTAACAACTTCCGGTAACCTCTGGGAGAGACCATTGGGGAGGAGGAGGAGGGGGACTGGTGGGGGAGCGGGGTGGCGCAGCAGCTCCGCCTTCGGTCATTGGCGAAGGGGGGTTGGGGGTGGATACCATGATTCTCCCCACTACTACCACCCTTACTTGTCCTCTCCCGCCTTCTGGTCGTCGTGTGTTTGGCTAGACTCCCCCGTCTTCCCAAATCTGTGGAAGAGGTGGTGATAATAGAGTGTAAATAAACCTCCCCAATAAAGGACTGCAGTGTTGCTTGTTTATTTATGTAGCCCTCCTTTTCTGCGCGTGATGGCGGTAGGGATCGGGGGACGTGGTAAAATGGCCACTGTTCGTATCAATAATGTGAGCTAGCGGAATTACCTCATTCAGAGTGGGGACTCCAGACAAAAGGGGCGGCTGTTTAATCGTGTCTGTTAGAATTCCTTTTTTGTTGCACGCGTAACGTCGCCATTTCCTTTATTGCCTACTGTGTATTGCGGGGAATGTTCCATAAGCCACAAAATGAGCGAACGTTGATGGGATTACTGTTAGGGATGCTTACCCACTTCGCTCCCATGCGTATTAAGAATGTAACATTAGTGACCCCTATAATGAAGAGCCCCCTGCCATTAATACAGTACTAGTCTCGCCATTTCTAAGTGTTGGAGGTGGAAGCTTAACATCAGCCTGGGCTCGGTATATTGGGCGTTCATATACATATATAAACCAGTAGGACGCTTATTCTCCTAAACATCTGAAAATGTAAATCAATACTTTGATTTGCCTCGGCATAACTGCTCGTTTGCCATTACACATGCGCAATCCACAAAGAACTGACTACAGTCAATGAGTATTTCCTTCCTTTTCTTTCCTAAACATCTGCCCCAGGGCGCCCTTTTCTTTACAATCCACCATTTGTAACTGCACAATGGGAGCACAGAACAGGCGGGAAAATAAATATGTTGATTTATCTGGTCTTTTCACAACTTTCACTCTAGACCTCCCCCTCTAGCAAATTAATGCCACACAATACAAAAAAAACTGTAAAACGTGGTGCAATCTGTGTAAAAAAAAAAAAAAAAATGATCGCATGGAAGTGTGACTCTAAACGGTCTGGCTCTGATTTGCAAAATAAAAAATATACGCCATGCTGTTTACAGAAAATCTAAATTTATTTTTACACAAGATTTCAAATTACCATTGTATTAATGTTCATGTTTCAATTCAGTTGATTGCTACACTGAGAGTTTTCTGTACACATTTGTACTTTGTTTAAAATATGAGGGAAAACATGTAAAACTTGAAAACAAATGTAACAATGAAACATGTAAAATATCAATAAAAACAAAAGTTTACAAAAAAATCTGAGGGAAGTAGTGTTACGTCCATGTTTGTATCAATCTTTTCATTTTGTCAACTTTTAGCATTTTCCCTGTGTGTACATTTTATGTATAAAACATTTGGTGTGCCACTTGCCTGTAAATACTGTAAATACAAACCTTTGATGCACCCCTTTATAAAATTACATGCACCGTTTTGGGGACATTAGTTGCCAACAGTGGCAAAGATTTATCACTGGCAACTAATCTCCCTGTGGGACATTAGCCTAAAACTTTTTAAAATGTGGTTTTTACATCATTAATAATAACAAGCACACCTTACACCACCTTCAGTGTAATAAATTCAATATAATAGTGGCGTTTTTTTTAGCGAACAGAAACACCAGATAAATGGTTGTCATTTGTTGACTGTTTGCTTTAGGTTGGCAGAGGTCCAAACAGCCCCCCATCAGCCCAATAAATAGTGACTGTCCAGGGCATCTTACAGCAGCCCCTCTGGCATTTGCCAGAATTCACACATTGCCAGTCCAGGCCTGAGCTCATGGATGTGATTTTCTTCCTCTTACAGCCAGGGTAGTTAACTGCCCAGTATATTATTAGCCCTGCTAGTAAAACATCTTACTTAGATTTCAACATTATTAATTAGTGAGATTAAATAGGTACATATATTTCCTTTCTTTCACTTTTTTCTCAGGAAAAGGTGGCAACTATAGTTTAGCAGGCTAAGGTTAATGCCCCATGGAGAGATTAGTCACCCACAATAAATCTCTGCTACAGCGGGCAACTATTCTCTCAGGGCGAAGTCACAGCAATTAGTACCCGCCACTTTTTTAAAAAGTTGTGTCAACTAATTTGCACAGTGAAAACGCAGCTTAATTAGTCACAGCAACTTTTATAATATCCTATGATGCAAAAGCCACTGCAATTAGTCTACTGTACAGCACTGCGTACATAAGTAGCGCTTTATAAATAAAGATATACATACATTAGTCGCTGCAACTGACTTTTTAAAAATTTGTGGCAATTAAACGCAAGGCAACTTCAGCAACTTCGGCAAATCACGGCACCACATATGCCATCCCACCGGCGATTTAGATTCTAACCAGTGGGATGACATTGCGTGGAGATTAGTCGCCCACAACCACGGAGATTTGTCGTGGTGCGACTAATCTCAACGTGTGTCACGGCCCTTAGACACATGGAGCTACTTGTCATGGCTAGTACCAGAAAATACCCTGCCATTGACAATACCAAAAATTGTCTCTGCTAAAATACACGTGCCTCTGCTAAAATACACGTAGAGATAATTATCATTAATTATCAGCCAGATAGCTTTGAGTAATTTAATGTTAAAGTCATTTTCAGGAGATTTGTTGCCAGCTGTAACACAGATTAAATCGCTGGGGAAAAATTGTTCTTGTGCCATAACCCTAAATGTAAATCAAACCTTATTCACGGATCAATTCAGAATATCCAAGTGTTAGCCCTTTTGTGCTCAGAATTTAAGGACTGTTCATGAAACATAGGTTTAGTGAAAGTGGTTCATGTATAAAAGTTTAACGTTGACATAAAAGGAGAAGGAAAGGTAAAAACTAAGTAAGCTTTATCAGAAAGGTCTATGTAAATACAGCCATAAGAACATACATAAACGCTGCACTGAGTTCTCTTTCAAAAGAAATAAGATTTCTTGTCTCTTTGTTTTTCTGTGCCAGAATCTGCACATCTATCTCCTATCTCCCATCTCCTGCTCCTCCCTCCCTCAAGAATGTTAAGAACTCCCTCCTCCCCTTAGGAATGTGTGATCTGAGCCAATCAGTAGAAAGCTTCCTCATAGTGTCACTAACTGCGCATGTACACCAGTCTTGGTCTTGGTGCAGGAGCGTGGCATTAGAGGAATTTTCTTTACAGAGCTCAGCGTTTTTTTTCCTATGAGGCTTTTGATCATCTGAATGGGAGAAATATGGGGAGATTTAAGGGCGCTATTGAGAGAACTGAAGGTAAGGCTGCAGCTTGAGATTAACTCCTTATTAGCCTTTCCTTCTTTCTTAAAGAGTAAATCTCCGCAATTGCAGCCGACTAATCTCCCTGAGATCAGGGCCGGATTTAACTTTGCGGCGCCCCGAGGCCGCCTCCGCCCCCCCCACAAGTGCGCATGGTCAATCACGCGGCGCCCTCTCCCCCTGAGTGCGCATGCGCAATCGCACATTTAAACTCCCATACGGAACAGTGGGGAGAGGTCCTGACTGCTCCGTATGGGAGCCAAATTTAAAAATTCTGTTGCAGCGGGGCGGCATGCTGCCCCTAAACTTGTGCCGCCCTAGGCCCAGGCCTTTCCACAAATCCGGGCCTGCCTGAGATGCCTTTCCACAGCAATATTGTGAATTGCTGGTGGAAAGGCATATGTGTTGCTTTGTTTTCCGAAATTGCGCAAATTTGCCTGCAGGAAGAAACTTTGTGCGACTTTGGGAAAAATGAGGCAACACATATGACTTTCCAGCAATTTACTAGCTTATGTTCAAATGATGCTGCTCCCTTGATGCCTGACTCAAATCTCAATCACAACCTATTTATTAAGCTAATACCAATTTACCATTTTGGGGGGTCTCCACCTTCATTCATCTCCACCTTCCTGATGAAGGGAGGTGGAGACACTCACAATATAATGAATTGGTTATGGCTTATTATTATTATTAACATTTATTTATAAAGCGCCAACATATTCCGCAGCACTGTACAATAAGCGGGTTTCATACATTGGACATACAGAGTAACATATAAAGCAATCACTAACCGATACAAGAGGTGAAGAGGGCCCTGCCCAAAAGAGCTTACAATCAACAAGGAGAAAGGGTTGAGACACTAGGGGGCTGATTTACTTACCCACGAACGGGTCGAATGGAGTCCGATTGCGTTTTTTTCGTAATGATCGGTATTTTGCGATTTTTTCGTATGTTTTGCGATTTTTTCGGATTCTTTACGAATTTTTCGTTACCAATACGATTTTTGCGTAAAAACGCGAGTTTTCCTATCCATTACGAAAGTTGCGTAAAAAGTTGCGCATTTTTCGTAGCGTTAAAACTTACGCGAAAAGTTGCGCATTTTTCGTAGCGTTAAGTTTTAACGCTACGAAAAATGCGCAACTTTTCGCGTAAGTTTTAACGCTACGAAAAATGCGCAACTTTTTACGCAACTTTCGTAATGGATACGAAAAACTCGCGTTTTTACGCAAAAATCGTATTGGTAACGAAAAATTCGTACAGAATCCGAAAAAATCGCAAAACATACGAAAAAGTCGCAAAATGTTCGTTTTCAAGTCGGAACTTTTCCAATTCGGGTCGGATTCGTGGGTTAGTAAATCAGCCCCAAGGTGTGGGAATGGGTTAAGCTCCTTCCAACATATTTGGTGTGTACAGCTCCTATATACTTTATTGGTCATACATTGGACAACTAGCTAGGGGATACAATATGATTGGTTCTACATCATAGCAATAGGTCTATATATTTTGTTTTATGTTTAAACAGCAGTTAGATTTCATTAAAATGTGACACATCAGACCAGGATTCACATGAAAAGACAAACTAGTTGCTCTTACTGTACTTACTTGCAAATACTGACTTTGTGATGGTGAAGGGACCAGTCAATAAACAGTTTTCTACAATTTAGAAAATGGGAAAACAAACTGGTTGCTTTTGGCATCTGCACTTTTTCTATCTAGCACTTATGTTCTTAAATGGACAGTATACTCCGCTTTTCAACATCGGTTCAATAAATAGGGCACCTTCCCTTTTTAAAATCTTTTAGTTATGAGATATCTGTGGTATTTGTTATTTCTACACAGGGACAAATTTGAAAATGAAACTAAAGTCACATTCTATTTCCTGATCGCAGATCAGGAGTCACACAAACCAGCAACACAATGAAAAGCTACTGCATAATGAGCTGCTCTTTATCAAAAAAGATAACAGCTGGGGGAAAGGAGTTTTTTTTTTTATTATACAGAGTCTTCTTGGGGTGACAGCACACAAGCAGATTTGTTGCCCACAGTCAGTTCTGCACTACTACAGGCAAACAAATCTGAAAAATGTCTAAGCCCTATTCATTAAACTAATGTTGAAAAAGGGGTATACTGTGCCTTTACATCAGACCTGTTGTCTTATATGGAATCTAAATTTCAAAATATAAATTGGTGTAAACTTATTCAGAGCCCTCCTCTGAGCACTTTACAATTTACATTCTTTGTCTGTTTTAGGGCTCTGGCACATGGCCTTGAGAGGAAACTTCCGTGATGTCAGGGAAATCGCGCCGCCGCGTATGCCATCCCACCAGCGATTTACATTATCCTGGTGGGATGGCATTTCGGGGAGATTAGTCGCTCGCGAACAGGGAGATCTGTCGCAGGCGACTAATCTCCCTGTGTGCCAGAGCCCTTAAGTGGTTTCTAAGATATTAGTAGATTTAGAAGGTTTTATATCACTAGGCAGGCTCCTAGTTCAACAGCTCTCTTTGAAGTTTCAGAGTGTTAGGGCTCTGGCACACGGGGGAGATTAGTCGCCCGCGATAAAACTCCCTGTTCGCGGGCGACTAATCTCCCCGAGTTGCCTACCCCTGCCATCCCACCGGCGAACATGTAAGTCGCCGGCGGGATGGCAGACGCGGCGGCGCGATTTCGCGCAAATCGCCGAAAAAGACTCCCAAGTCTTTTTCGGCGATTCCCTGAAATTGCCCGCCGCGTCTGCCATCCCGCCGGCGACTTAATCTCCCCCGTGTGCCAGAGCCCTTAGTGACAATAAGGAGTATATTTATCATGCTGTGTAAAAAGTGGAGTGAAACACTACCGGTGATGTTGCCCAGGGCAACCAATCAGCAATCTGATTGGCTGCTATGAGCTAAATCAAATCAAATGATTTAATCCACTTTTTACACAGTTTGATAAATATACCCAACTGTCTATGCATTTTACGGATTTAGTTAACCCCAGAGTTGCTGACTCCCAGCTTAGCCAAAAGGCAGTCTAAAAATGATCTGTTAAATTAGAAAATCAATGTAAAATGCAAAAGTGCTCAGAAATGCTCCCTAATTACATTTACAAAAATTAATTTTATTTGGGGGGGTTAGACCCTCTTTAAAATGAATTAATGGGCTAATGCTGCCCATACTTTGGCAAACTTAAGCTGTTGATTCAGCCCCCTCACAGCAGCAGCTTATCTCACTGTGCATAGACCTTGTCTGATAGCCTCCCAGACCAGAATCGGGCCAAAGATCTGCTAAATATCTATAGGGCAGGTTTGAAAATCCTGTTGGTCTAGTACCATATCTGAGTGTTGGAGGCCCCCAATGTGATCTGATCATTGGCACAGGGGCCATGTAAGATTAAAAGTATGCCTGTGATTTAATAAATAAAATAACATTTTACAAGCCTTAATTGGATTGTTTCCTGTTTGAGTGCATGGTAACCAGTAGTGATCAGGTTTATCTGTCTCCCTATGCTGTAGGCTCAGGGCAGTGCACCTTGGCCCTCCTTTATACTGGTAAGTATACAAATTATATATAGTGTATAAAAGTTTACACAACAGCACTTCACTCCAAACTTACTACCATGTAGCTGCCCTTGTGCACAGAATCCAATAAAACACAACCAGCACCAAGGGTCTTGTGGTTCAAATCAATATTGGTGTATTAGTTTAAATAGCCTCCTCCCATGAATCCATGGCGTACCAGTGACATCATATGCACATTAACCCCTTGTGACAAATAACCCCTGACAGTGTATCGTATATATATTATCAATCAATATTTCTCTAATATATAAGTGCACCTGTAATTCTCACTAAAGCTGAATCTATTGCATTCATTTAGTATCCTAATATAATCCAAAGTGCAACAATGTTAAAAATACCTCCATTTGAGTGGATAATTTAATAGTGCAACATTGTAAAAAATCCTCCATCTCTGTGAGTAATCTGAAGTGCAATTTTGTTAAAATAGTTACGTTTAAAACCAATTGTAACCATACCTTATATCTTGTATCAAAAGTCCAAGGCCTCCTGTAGTGTTAACCCAATTGTAGCGTAGTGTTAAGTCCCCTTGGTGCAACACATCCCAATTTGTGAGTCCAAAAGGCCTCCTTTTGTAATAACAACCGATTGACATCTCCTCCTCTCCTTGAGATTTTCACACAATCTATTGGCATGCATTTAAATCTAGAGATAGAGTCCTATGCATTTGCCCAATGCTGTGCAATTGGTTGCTTTGAAATGTCTTGATTCACCTTCTTTTTATCACAATTAGGATCCAATGCTGCCCGTATTGTGGATCGGTGCATACTAATACTGTCCTTCAATTGTCTATTTGTTTTTGCATTTTATAATATACAACACATTTTGTGACAAACATGTTAACTTGTGTCTGATTTTATATATACACACACACATATATATATTTGTTGTGTAATAACTATTGTTACTACACATAATAAAATATACAAGGTAAACAAATGCTTAAGTCTTCTTCCCTTCTTTCAGAATGCAGCAGTTCTGTAATTCTTTATGTTAGTGATTCTAGCTATGGCAAAAGCAGAGTTTAAATTGCTGCCAAGACACTGATACTCTCCCCCAATCACTTCTCATTAATTTAACTGCGGAGTTACTGTGCCCTAAAGCCAGTGCCACACATGATATTTTTTCTGCTAGTATAGAAATTCCAGCAGAGAGATGGTTGATCTACTCCAGTCTATCTGGGTTTTGGGATAAAAATGCATAGTTTAGCTAAAGTCTGCGCTGTACGCATGCCAAAGACATGCCTGTCAGTGCACACATGACATAGAGTGGACAAGAGCAGAAAACGCTACATGTACCACTGGGAAAATGGCATGAGTGTTAGCAGCAATCTCTTTTCAATCTTTTGGGATTAAATTAACTGTTTTGATGAAGGCAAGATACTATAAATTATATATATATATATATAGCATTAATATGATATATTATTATATTAATAAAATATATATTATAATATCATTATTGTCATTATTATTCATAACACATATTATAAAGCACCAACATGTTTTGCCATGCTGTATAATAGGAGGATGTATACATCAAACTTGCAGATTACATTTAAATACCAACAAATACAGAAAGTAGGGTCCTGCTTATTAGGACTTATTAGCACTATAGTATTCTATAGTATTCTTAGGGCTTGTACTGACAGTGTTCTTCTATGGTGCCATTCTCCTGAGCTCTACTGCAGGGGAGCGCAGGAAGAATACACCTCATTCTTCTTTATGGGGCTGTAATCACACAGGCACATGTAAGGGCCGAACACAGGCAGAGGAAGAACTACTGCAGCGTGAGGATGAGGGGTTGTAGTATGGTTTGTGGGTGATTAGAGGGCAAAGGTGTCTGACATCTATGCAAGCGAGCTGTAAGGTAGCGTGTTGGTTGAGGGGGGGAATTCTGTGGGAGCGAAATAAAGTAAACAGAAGACAAACTATAAATGGGGATGTGATGGCAGTACAACATGGAAACAGAAGCAGCTGCCTTTACATTTGATCTTGAAGCAAAGGTGTTGGACAGGAAGTCTCACCTCCTGGAAAGAGATGCTTGCAGTTAGTCATATTTCATCATAAAGCAGAAACACAGTTAAAATAACACACATAACTTCTTGCATACATCTCAATGTATTCGTACTTTGAGCTCCTAATTTTATGGTCTAATCCTTTCACCATTACGTAGTACATTGTTACATAGGGTTGAAAAAAGACCAAAGTCCATCAAGTTCAACCCTTCCAAGTAAACATGCTGGATTTCTAGTTATCCAAAGGCAGTGATCCCCAACCAGTGGTTCATGAGCAACATGTTGCTCACCAAGCCCATGGATGTTGCTCAGAGTGGCCTCAAAGTAGGTGCTCATTTTTTTCATTTCGGGCTTGGAAGCAAGTGTTGATTGCATAAAAACCCAGTATAATGCCAAACAGAGCCTTCTATAGGCTACCAGTCAACATAGGGGCTACCAAATAGCCAATTATAGCTCTTATTTGCACCCCCAGGAACTTTTTCCATGCTTGTGTTTCTCCCCAACACTTTTTTCATTTGAATGTGGCTCATGTGTATAAAAGGTTGGGGATCCCTGTCCTAAGGTGACAAGCATAAAAATGCACCCTTTTTAATGGCCATGATGGACCTCAGTCCAAAAAATCATTTGCCATTACAGGGGAGGTGGTGTAAACTTAATTAGAGTGGATTAGAGAGCATTTTTTTAAATTTACATTTACAGGTATGGGACCCATTATCCAGAATGCTCGGGACCAAGGGTATTCCGGATAAGGGGTCTTTCCGTAATTTGGATCTCAGTACCTTAAGTCTACTAAAAAATCAATAAAACATTAATTAAACCCATTAGGATTGTTTTGCATCCAATAAGGATTAATTATATCTTAGTTGGGATCAATTAAAAGGTTCTGTTTTATTTCTACATAGAAAAAGGAAATCAGTTTTAAAATTTTGAATTATTTGATTAAAATGGAGTCTATGGGAGACGGGCATTCCGTAATTCGGAGCTTTCTGGATAACGGGTTTCCGGATAAGGGGTCCGATACCTGTATTTTCTGTTTTAAGTGGTTTCCGAAATATTGAGTTTTAGAGTCATACTGCTAGACAGGATTGACTCAACAGCTCTTTTTAAAGGCCCAGACTGTCTCTAACTGTCTATGCCAGCGTTTTTCAACCACTGTTCCGCGGCACACTAGTGTGCCGCGAGATGTTGCCTGGTGTGCCGTAGGCAGGGCACCAATGTACTAGGGGGGCACTGCTCTTGGCACCAATGTACTAGGGGGGCACTGCTGCTGGGCACCAATGTACTAGGGGGGCACTGCTGCTGGGCACCAGTGTACTAGGGGGGCACTGCTCTTGGCACCAATGTACTAGGGGGGCACTGCTGCTGGGCACCAATGTACTAGGGGGCACTGCTGCTGGGCACCAATGTACTAGGGGGGCACTGCTCTTGGCACCAATGTACTAGGGGGGCACTGCTGCTGGGCACTAGTGTACTAGGGGGGCACTGCTGCTGGGCACAGAGTTAAATTTTTTAACATTTTCTAATGGTGGTGTGCCTCGTGATTTTTTTCATGAAACAAGTGTGCCTTTGCCCAAAAAAGGTTGAAAAACACTGGTCTATGCAGTGTCAATGCACTTTGTGGATTTAGTTAATCCTTGGGTTGCTGACTCCCAGTTAAGTCAATATTTTTAGCAGTCTAAAAATGCAAAATGGAAAATAAATGTAAATTGCAAACATGCTCAAAGATGCTCCCTGATTAACTTTATATTAATTCATTTTTAGCTCCTATAAAAGTAAGGAGAGAAGTGATGAGCAAGTCTCAGCAGAGGTTCACGCATAAGTTTACGAAATCCAGGAGATTTCATACTTACATACATACTCAGGGCAAATTGATTGTGACATTTTTTCCTCCATTTTCTTTGACAGCCAGGACAAGCAAGATATGCAGTCTGATTGCATCTCCTAGTTGCCCTAACTGCCGGTTCTGTGGACAATGCTTGTGCGGAGCAGGACCATCCTCCTGCTAGGCACAAGCATTGCTGTCATTTCTCAATGCCTGTGCCAAGCAGTAGAGATCTCCTGCATAGACTTTGTGGACAGAAATGACTGGTAACACAAGCAGGAGATAGTGACTTCACTATGAATTCATCTGTGGCAAATTTTTGTCACTCATCCCTAGTTGACAGTATCATCCAAAAGGCACTGGCAAGTTCACAGTATGGGCAGATGCTGAATACTTGCAAAATGAAATAGTATGAAACTTTATTTTGCCCATAAAAAGGTAGGTCTGAATAAGCAGTAAATTAAATGTTTTTACACAAAATTCTTTGCAGGTCCCCAAAAACTCATTAGGCCCCCTATGGAGGTAGGCCCACAGTTTGGTAAACTTTGTTGTAAGGATTATTAGAACCTTTGTGTAAATCTGAACCAAGATTGACATCTTAATATAATCAAGTAAAAGCTTTATAATTATAGGGTACGGTTAAACAGAAGGTTAAACATCAGACATCTACCAGTTCTCTAAATAGGTAGGCTGCTTCTAAAAATAGGCATAAATTAACGTTGACTGAACAAATTTGTTTCTGCGGCACGCAGTTCCAGAGTAATCTGTTGGAATATGTACAAATCAATGACAAAAGGTATGGCTAGTAGACACGTACAAAGCCATGAATAGGAGGAAACATTTGGAAAGAATAGTCTGAATTCCAAACAGCTTCAGAGACAAGTCCTCATTCAATCCAGGAAACAAGCAGCAGGCGTGGCATTGCAACAATGAGAAGGCAAACAGGGGAAAATCAAAGAAAATCTCTATACCAGACAATACGTAAAATCAGAATAAAAACATCTATTAACGCCTTTGTAACAACAGTTATTCTCTTTCTGAAACCTGTAAGCATTATGACTGGCTAAATACATTTTGTTAAAGGTTCACATTCACTCTAATATTGTGTGTATTTCCTTTTTATTATGATTTTCATTATTTTTATTATTACTTTTGTTATTTAATTATTTGATAGGAAAATTTGCTCCAGCAGAAAAGTACAGGAAAAACATTCTAACCAAGAAAAAACAAGGCTTTCTGGAAGATTGCAGGCGTCTCATTCATATTCGGCTTGTCAGTGAAAGCAGCTGCGTGTGCTCCAACAAAGAAACCTTATCAGAACATTAAGCTAAAACTGTGCCCTCTAATGGCCAAATTATCATAAGAAATGTCTGGTTTTCCTAAGCTATTGCTGTAAATAAAATCTCTCAGGCATAGACGTATGCCTGTTTTACTCCATAAAAGCAATCTTTTCTAAACCAGTCCTTGACTAATATGAATAAAGGCAAAGCCCTGTTTCTTTAAAAATAAATTATTTCTTTGTAACATTTATTTTTTTTTTACATTTATTAAAAGCCAGAATTCAGTGCTTTCATGTTACAAAGATGCAAAGGCATCACACGTACATTAAGTGTACCAGAAGGCTCAGAAAAAAATTGAGTCTGCGCCCCCCCCCGGCCAAAATGCACAATGGGTTTTTAGACCCTCCTTCCCCTTACAGCTAGGGTCTCTTTCCTCCAGGTTCAGCCAAGTCTTCTCCCAGAGCCTTATTTCCAGGGAGAACAGGAGCCACACAGCCCCTCTTTAGGTCTGTGGGGCAGAGCACTAATGGGTCTACTGCACCCACAAGTCGTACATAAAACAAAGTAAAGGTGACACACAGGGAGTGCATAATTAATAAACAGTAAAAATGATAAAAAAAAGTTCTGTGAGTTATGTCCCAACCGACTGCCAGAATTATAAAAAATTCATAGCCATTGCAGAACATATAAAAGCAGTGCAGCTAAAAACATAAAGTGCATTGTGGAATTACTAAATCTCTGTGAGCCACCACCTCACATGTGCTTTTCAGGCATCTTGATGTTGCTACTCCCTGGGCACAAAGACCTCAGGCTTTCATGCTGCACCTTCTTTTTGACCAGAAGTTCAAGGTAGTCTATCTTGTAAGGAGCAACAGCCAGATTATTGTATGAAAGAACAGATAGTACCATTGATCTGAGCCAAAGGGGCAAGAATGTCCTTCTTTATATAAGATTTTTATTATACTGTCCTGTAGAGAGCCAGGAACGGCATTTGACCTTTGACCGCCGTTTATCTTCCTGTGTGAAAAGAAGTCTAATGTCAGATTCTCGGCCTGCAGATAATCACACAATTCCTACATGACTTTTTAATGAAGCATTTTCCATGTTATTAATAGCTGGGCTTCATTCACTGGGAGATTTGTTGACTATTCCTAACCCCTAACTCCCCACTCGTGTGGTCCGTGGGTACCCTGCTGGGGGGAGATGGGTATGATGCAGGTGTGAATGGGGGGATTGGCAGGAGGCAGGTACGAGGTGTCTTGGATCCTGCTGCCGCCCTCAGGCAGTCGAAGTGATGCCACCCCCTCACCCCTCTGTACTTAACTTTACAGGGCTAGAGCGGGGCAAGTGGGGGGCTGCATCACTAGTGCATAGAGCGCGATTTATCCTGAAAATTTTAAAATGGAGGTTCTACTGTATTTTATTTAGGGACAGGTTCCAGTTGCCTTATGAATATGAGAAACCACGGGTCAATGGGTCAAGGTTGGACTCCTGCTGGGGGGGGGGGGGGGGGTCTGGGACAGGTACAGGTCTGCTAAACTATACCCAAGCAGGACTCCAGTTCAAATCTTAGCTAATAAGACACTAGTCCCCAGTGCTATTTAGTGTATATTAGTATATTATACCTTTACCCTCTTTGCTACCATTGACCTTTAATTAAATAGTGCTTACAATTAGGGACCTTACACAGCATACATACTTGTTCTGTGGTCTCTAGCCATAGGATGGAGGAAGGAATGCTAATCCTTCAAAGTACATGACTGGAAGTGTGAACTGTTGTGAAACTGCCGGGGTAAGGATGTAGGCGGGCAAACTCCTCAAGACAAGACTCAGCGGTCTATCTACACCTCAAAGAAAAAGGTCACTCTTTTGAGGACAGTAACGTGCATATTTTGGACCGAGAGGACAGATGGTTTGAAAGAGGTGTGAAAGAGGCCATTTATGCCTGAGACATCGCTTGTCACCAACATACAATGGCACGTTGACATCCTTACCCCGGCAGTTTCACAACAGTTCACACTTCCAGTCATGTACTTTGAAGGATTAACACCTTCATCAATGAGAATCTTGGTACCATTGTGATTGGATCATACCTTCTTACACCTGTCAGTTTCAGCTAACACCTAACTGAACAAGTTCAATGGAACCATTGTGATTGGATGTCTGTGACTCTACTACCATCAAGAGTTTAAATACCGGGGAATTCCCTACCAGTCATTTGAACTGAAGAAGCCACTCGGATGAGTGGTGAAACGTTTTCAAGAAAAACTCAGAAAAGTCCAGTTGTTTTAGACTTAGTAAACTTGATGCGTGACTGGGCGGCATGCCACCCCTGAATTCGAGCCACCCTAGGCCCGGGCCTTTATGGCCTTGCCACAAACCCCGGGCCTGGCTTTGGAATTACCACCTGCTTCATGATGGTCTAAGCCAGAGATCCCCAACCAACATGTTGCTCACCAAGCCCTTGGATGTTGCTTCCAGAAGCCTCAATGCAGATGCTTATTTTTGAATTCCTGGCTTGAAGTCAAGCTTTAGTTGCATCAAAACAATGAGTATTGCCAAACAGAGCCTCCTGTAGTCTAGTCACAGCCCATATTTGGCACCCCCCATGAACATTTTTCATGTTTATATTGCTCCCCAACTCTTTTTTACATTGATAGCGAATTACAGGTAAAAAAAAGTTTGAGGACACCTCTTCTGGGCTTGTTACAATGGGTATCAGAATCCCTCAGTGCATGGGCGTCCGCAGAAAATTTTCCAAGGGGGGGCAAGTAAGCTAGTATCATCCTGCAACAGACAAATATATATATATATATATATATATATATATATATATATATATATATATATATATATATATATATATATATATATTTTTTTTTTTTTTTTTTTGCAGGATGATACTAGGGGAGGCTAAAGATGGCCTATACACAGACTGACCTACAGCTAATGTGACACTTAGTGGATTCGCTGCTGGCGTAAAAAGTTAACCTCCCAACTACCCTCTTGCCGTTCCCACTGACTCCCAGGGATACTGTACAAAAGTGCGGGTGGGGGGGATTTTTTTTTTTTACCCTAAAATGTTTAGTATGTAAAAGTATTCATATGTGCACTTCTGTTAGGGGATCTGCAAACATTTGTGTTTGTGATCAGTTAGCTTAAAGGGGTAGTTCGCATTCGAATTCACTTTTATTTTTAATGGTTTTTCAGTTATTTAGCTTTTTGTTCAGCAGCTCTCCATTTGGTATTTCAGCAGCTATCTGGTTGCTAGGGTCTTATTTACCCTAGCAACCAGGTAGTGGTTTAAACAAGAGATGGGAATATGAATAGTTAAGGGGCCTACTTGGAAAAATAAGTAATACAAAATTATAATAATAATAAAATTGTAGCCTCACAGAGCAATATGTTTTGGCCCCCATTTGAAATCTGTATAGAGGCAGAACAGAGGCAAATTATTCAAAAAAATTAATTAGGAAGACCAATTGCAAAGTTGCTAGGAATAGGCCATTTTATAACATACTAAAGGTTAACTTAAAAGTGAACCACCCCTTTAGACGTGTTTATGTTAGTTTTATAGCAAGAAAGGCAGTGGGTACTGACTCCCCATTATATACAGTGAGACGCAGTCCGTATTTACAAAACCAGCACATTATATACAGTGGAGCAGTGGGTACTGATGGCAGATATTCAGGCCCTGGCACTATAACACTGGCACTGATACACAGCATTGGCTCCACTGTAACTTACTATAAATGAACAAAACAATGACAAAAAAAAAAAAATAGTAAGTGCAAAAAACAACAACAAATATACAAACACACAATGAGCTTTTTCAGAGGGAAAGAGTTAACTTACCCTCCATCTGTTAGGGTAGGGGATAGATTATAAATTATTATAGATGTCAGGTCAGGCAAAAAACAATTTAATGTCAGCTAGTGATTCTTTAGAACTGTATAGTGCCTGGGTATAGCGCCTGGGTATAGTACCTGGGTATAGTGCCTGGGTATAGCACCTGTGTATAGTACCTGGGTATAGTGCCTGTGTATAGTGCCTGTGTATAGTGCCTGTGTATAGTACCTGGGTATAGTGCCTGTGTATAGTACCTGTGTATAGTACCTGGGTATAGTACCTGTGGGATGAAAACTGCAGCAAAAGTTAAGAGTTGGTTCTTAGGTAAAGTTACAGCAGCAGATTCTTCTTTTCAGTCTTCATTTCTGTTTCCAGTTTGCAAAATCTCCCGATCCCTGTGCGCATCTGTGCTCTGATTGGTAAATTTTACTGTCTGTAAAGGAAGCTGTGCTCTGATTGGAGAATCCACAAGAAGAAAGATCCAATCGGAGCACAGCAAAACGGGCTTGAGGGGACAGTGCAGAAACGGAGTAAGGCTTTTTTGTTTTTTTGCTACTTTTCCAGGGGGGGGGCAAGTGCCCCCTCTTGCCCCCTTCTGTGGACGCCCATGCCTCAGTGGTTAGAAGTCCTTTCCTAAAGACCCAGAATTGAGACTGATCCTTACCTGGGTAGTATATATGTTCTGCCCATGTGCTAGTTTCCTCCAGGTGGACCACTTTCTACCTGGTACTCCACTTCCTCCCACACTCCAAAAACATATAAAAGACCATAATTATGGAGTGCAGCCATGTAGCATTTTTTCCCAAAATTAAGTTCAGTGCCATTTCAGCCTTGAGGCAAGATGAGAATCTCCATACTCGTCAGTCTCCAATACATACATTCCAGTCAGCAAAAAACAGTTACACAGTAGCTTAAAAGGTACTAACTTATGTGTTTCATTTGGTACATGGGTATATCTCCCTGTGTTTGACAGGGAACAAGCTTGATTTAGCCCACCACTTGAGTGGCAGTATTGTAAAGCGGATGGAAAAGGTAAAGGGAAAAGAAGGAAAGGTACAATCATTGGGGGGTACAAAATGTTAGGAACCCCCAAGTGATTGTAATCACTTACCTGGTCCCCCGGACTGGTCCTCCTGATGCCCCGGTGATTGAACCTTTCCTTCCTTATTCTTTAATTCTGACACAATTTCTAATTTTGGCCACTAGATGGAGCCAAAGAATTATATAAAGAGTTATTCATTGCAGTAATACTATAAGGGCTTCTAGAGGTGGGATGCAGTGACATACTGGGTAACCCGCCATTTAGAGTTGGAGTGGATAGTTAGGGTCTAGGAAATATTTTGCAAAGAGCTGGTGAAAGGTGTCAGATTCCCACTGCAAAGCATCTAGCAAGTCTGGTGTTTTGGGCTAAGCCCTGTAAAGAGGGAACACACATGTAGCTGAAATACGCATAAAAATGCGAGAGAATGCAAAGTATCACATTTTTAGGCGTATTTCGGCTACATGTGCCTACACCTGAGCATATCTCATTCATTCGGGTGCAGGCACAGGTAGGACGCATTTACAGTAGTGGGGCGTATGGCTTGCCGAGAATACGCCACGTCTGACATCAGCCAAAAGAAAGTTTCCATAAGACCAAGACCAGTGTACATGCACAGTTAGTAAGACTATGAGGAAGCTTCCTGCTGATTGGCTCAGATCCCTATTCCTAAGGAAGAGGGGGGAGCAGGAGAGAGCTGTGTGTCTCTGGCAGAGGAAAACAGACAAAAAATCCTGTTTCTTTTGACTTGCTTATGGCTGTATTTCCATAGACCTTTCTGATAAAGCTTACTTAGTTTTTACCTTTCCTTCTCCTTTAAGTACTACTTATTGTACTGGAACTATCTTTCAGCCTGGACAGTTTTTATAGACTGTTAGGTTAATGGCACATGGGACCATTTTGATTTCTTACCTCGGTAAGAAATCAGAGGTATCACATATTCATTGCTTAGTAGCCCTATGTTTTCCCACAATCAGTGCTGGTAGAAAGTTGGCAGGACCCTAAAAAAGCAATTCACATTCCAAATATTTTGTTAGCTCATTTGTTTTCAATTAGTATACCAGAAATGATGCATTTTGAACATACCTACAATGTACAAAATGTTGTATTTTTTTACCAAATTTTTTTCTGCACTCCCAGTAACAGCTCAGTAAGTGCTGACTCACCATTTATCAGCAGCATGAGAAAAATAAAAGAGCAGTGTTTTTCTGGTGTATATTTTTCAAATTAAACTGAGACAAAAAATGTTTGTTAGGTGGACTACACCTTTGAGAATCCTATGCAATCTCTTTATTTAACGGATTTAATGTAATTATGTGTTGTATGTAATGTATATTGGGAGTGAGTGTGTATACTCACAAAAGTTAGAAAAAGGGTTGTTCTGTTCAACTCATTTCTTTTTTCTCTTATTATCAATCTCTTTCCTAATAGCAATCACTGAGTATGAGCATAATCATATTGTGAAAAATCAATAAAAATATATATTTTTTTATAGTTTATCTTTTTATTGTTTTATATAACATACATGAAACAAAAACAACAAGAAAAGAGAAAAAAAAATAGGAAGGGAGATTACATACCACAGGTTACAGTATTGCGGTAACATATTAAACATGTTTCAGTTTTGTTATGACAAAAGTAATATAATAAAATAGGTTCGGTTGGTATGACAAAGATTACAATTGTACAGCGCTGATCAATTCAATTATATTATACTAGGTTTTGCAGGTAGTGCGGACGTTTTTAAAGGGATTGTTGCATGAGGATTTTAGTTAGGGAATTAAGGTCATCTGCATGTGCAAATTGGGGTATTGCATTTTATGTCAAGGTACCTTGTCCACCTAGGCCTGCCTCCCACCATGGGCTCCAAATTTTCTCAAATTTCTTTTTGGAACCTCTGGCTAGTTTAATGAGGGGCAAAACTTGATTTACCAGGGTGATCCAGTTTTGAACTGTAGGAAGTTCAGGTCCCATCCAAGCTATTGCAATGATTTTCCTTGCGTAGTATAGGAGTGTCCTATATCTGGTTCTAGCATGGTTGGTAGTTATTAATTCATCCAGGATTCCCAGTATACACACCTGGGGTGTCAGAATTTTGGGGAATTCTAGTTTGTCTGCTAAAACACGCATAACCTCAGACCAAAATTTGGCTACCTGTGGGCACGACCAGGTCATGTGTAAGAAATTTGCCTCCTCCATTCCACATCTATGGCATCGTGCATCGGGGTTGTGTCCCATGGACCTCAGTCGTATAGGCGTGAGATAAAATTGGTGCAGCCATTTAAATTGGACAAGTTTGTCTCTTACTGAAAATAAGTAATACCCTCTGTCTGTTGCTTCTTCCCAGTACTCCTCTGTAAGGTCTGGGACATTGGACAACCATTTGCGGTGTGCTGTTTTGAATGGGGATGGAGTTGTTTGTAGTAGAGTTTTATACGATGTTGATATAGGTTTGGTTAAAGTGGGGGACCAGAGTGCAGTTTCAAACTGTGGTTGGGAGGTTTGTATATCCACTCCACCGAACTGTGCTTGAAATACCTGCCTAAATTGGAAGTATCGGAATTGGGAGAGAGTGGGTTCTGCAAGTTTCTCTTTAAAGAACTCATATGTTCCTAATGTAGAGCCATCAAGTGTGTCCTGCAGATGCCTGACCTGTTTGCGAGGCCAGTACAAGAAATCAGGGAACTTATAGAAGTGGGGGAGTCGAGAGTTTGCCCATAGGGGTATGTTGGGTGTTAAAGGGGACATATACCATCATTTTTCAGAGTGCATTAATGTATGTTTTGTAGTGTAAAATAGAAGGAATTGGCTTTTATTTGTACATTTCAGGTCAAACTTTCAAGAAACTGGCCAAAAACTGCTCGCGTTACGTCCATATCCTGGACTTCCCGTTTAAGATTCTGTGCAGTTTTCTACAGAGCCGCCGGCTCTCATAGCTTCATTAGCTACAGCGGGCCCAGTTACTGAGGGCTTGGGCTTTGAGGGGAGGGAGGGGTTTCTAGTGACGTCAGTTTGGCTGTGAGCAATCAGCATTTACTCGCACATAGATCCCCACCCTCAATCACACACCTGCAAGCTAGCCAGCCCTGATTGCCTCTTACCTGCCACCGCTGCGTTGTACCCTGCTTTCCCTAAGAGACATTCCATCCTTTCCCCCACCCCTTTCCATCCTTCTCCCCTGTGAGAGCCGTTCTTAACTTCTGACAGCTGTCCCTGTGCTTCTTATAAGGAATGTTCGGCTGTGTGCTCCTTTATCAGAAAGAAGCACAGAGCCGAACATTCCTTATAAGTAGTGCAGGGGCAGCTGTCAGAAGTTACGAAAGGCTCTCGGGGGAAGCAGGACAGAGCAGCTCTCACAGGGAAGAAGGAGGCTCTTGTGGGAAGCAGAACAGAAAGGCTCTGGGGGAGAAGGACAAAACGGCTATAAGGGGAAGGAGGACACAATTAGCTGAGGGGGATGCAGGCAGGGGGACAAACTTTTTATTTATGTGAAAAAAGGTTAATAGTTTAGAGTTCTAAATGTCACTCAAGTTATGATCACTTCCTGAGGAAGAATGAGAGGACACGCCCAAGCCTCTGTGTCAGACACAGAGGAGAAAGGATCTCTCTGCAGCTTTAGTATAATTACATTTTTAACAGGTAAAACATTTTTAAAACCTTCGCTTACAGAAGCACTATACATTTTAGAGAAAGGGGAATATATTACCAAAAAATTAGTATGATGTAATATGTCTCCTTTAAAGTTGGGGAGTGTTGTGGAGACATCTTGAGTGCTAGGTTCCAGGCTCTCCTCGGAGTTGCCATTACCGCTGGAAGGTTTTTGTGGTCTAAGGCCCTCCAGTGACCCTACTGTTACTGCTTGCAGATTCATATTTGGGTTGTATGGGTCGGGGTCAAACCACCATGTAATATAGTGCAGCTGACTAGCTAGGTAGTAGAGGTATAAGAGGGGGGGGGGGGGGGTTAGTTTCTTCCAAGCAATTCTAGGGGTTTTGCCTCCCCATATAAAATGTATTAGGATCTGGTTAATGGCTTTAAAGCAGCTTTTTGGGATGTGGATAGGAGAATTGTGGAATGTATATAAAAAGCGTGGCAGGTAAATCATCTTAAAGATGTTAACTTTCCCCCAAAGTGTTAAGGGAAGTTTAGACCACATGGGTAGGATATTATTTAGGGAGGATATGATTGGATCAAGGTTTCTTGCCATATAGGTGCTTAGGTCTAGGTGGATTTGGATTCCCAAGTACTTAAATGAGTCTACCGTCATTACGGGGATATCTTGTGGTAGAGCAGGGAGGGGAGTCGGGTCTACATGCATCAAGGCAGATTTATCCCAATTAACTTGCAAATCAGAATGTGTTGTGATATTGGCTAATGTAGTTAGTTAATGAGGGGCCTGTGTCTGCCAAGTAGACCAGCAGGTCGTCTGCATATAAGGAGACTCTTTCCTCTAATGGTCCCAATCGCCAACCTTCCAGTGCCGTGGTTTGTCTAATTAAGATGGCCAGGGCGAACAATAGGGGTGAGAGTGGGCATCCCTGTCTAGTGTCTCGTGTGAGTGGAAAGGGGTTTCATGTTATTCCTTTTGCCTTAACCTTAGCTGTAGGTTTCTGATATAGCATGTGGATCCATTTTATAAAATTGGGCCCAAAGCCAAATTTAGAGAGCACAGCCCACAGGTAGGTCCACTCCACCGAGTCGAATAAAAATATAGTTTGAAAAAAAGGAAAGGGGGCACTCAAGCAATAAAATATGTAAGTGACGAGATGTGAAAGCAATAGACTGTCCAAAAAGTTTGTCAGTAAAATAATCCAGAACCAGGTCTTCCCATGAGTAGCTGGAATCTTCTATTTCCTAAGGGTTGGTCAAACCAGAAAAAGTCTGTAATGTAAATACAATAGAGGGTCACACTCCCATAGTGTAAAACCATTTACAAGATTTAATAAAAACAAATAGTTGCACTTAAAGATAAATCCATCATCAAAGGATACAGGATTTGGACAACACACATCGGGCTGCAAATTCAGTCACTTTGCACTGATGCACATTGTAAGTGCAACTATTTGTTTTTATTAAATCACATGAATGGTTTTTCACTATGGGTATGCACCCCTCTTCTGCATTTACATTAAAGATCTTCCACAGCAATGGAACTCCCAAGCCCTATTTGTATGAAAATGTGGAGTTATCTTTTCATTCATAAATATGTCCACCAGTGAGCAAGGTGTTTATAAAAAAACAAAATCTTACTAACATTCTTAGAAATAAACAAAAGTGAGCCCATGGGCCCAGTGTTTTAAGAACATCAGTATTCTTTACATCCACCAAAATGTGCATCTCTTACTCTTTTGATCTGCTGAAAAAGTAATTTTTTAAATAAAATGCTTCAGTTTCCTTTGGTATCAGATTCCTGCTACATGTTTGACATCCATTTAACTAGTTGTCCAACTTTGGAGCACAGGGACCTCAACCTTTGGGTGCTGGCAGCAGAGCAAAGTACAAAAAAAACAAAAACATGCAGCTTTGTGCCTGTTTGTTTGCACCCTATCTTAAAAAGATAGTAAAGGAGTCAGCACTAAGGCTTCATCAGTTATATCCATATTGTTCTGCTGCACAAGTTGCCCTTTTTGGCAGCTAGAAAGCAACAAACCACATCCCTCAGGTTCCACTGACTTTAATGAGGGAACACCCAAAATCTTCAGTACAGGCATTTCAGCCAAGAAATAGAAGCATTTTCAACTTAAAAGGATAGCATACAGCTAAAAAGACCTTTTCTAAAAATTTACACACTAAATAGAACTTCCTATAAAATTATATTGTGCCTATTGTTTTAGTTTTAAATGCGGCTTTACAATAGCAAGTATTTTAAAGTTGGGCTATTTTCACTGAACTTCAACCCTCCAGAACTCCCTTATCTACTGTTGAACAAACCCTTTCCTTCTCTAAGTAGCAGCTTGAGCAGCTCATTATCAGGAGCTTCTCAGTGGACTGGTAATCAGTACTGGTAATTATTATCTCCTTTGACATTCTTAGGATCAGGAAGTGATAAATACCAGAAACCACAGATGTTTTGTAATTAGAATAGGAAAGAACATTTAGCACAAGCCCTATTTATTGAGCTCACATTAAAAATGGGGTATACTGTCTCTTTTAAGGAACAGTTTAGTGTAAAAATTAAACATGGTAAAATGGATAGACTGCGCAAAATAAAAAATATTTGTAGTATAGTTAGGCAAAAATGATTGGAGTGGGCAGATGTTTAAACAGAATAACCGGATTCTACTTCCTTTCGGCACTCTAACCTTTTAGTCAGTCAGTGACTTTGAGGTGGGGGCACATGGGACATAACCTTTGTTAGTTTGTGAGCAAGCAGGTCAGATTCAAAACCAAACTGAACAGTTTGTCCCATATGACCCTCCCCCCCTTAAGTCACTGCTTAGTTACTAACTTAACAGCTTAGAGAGCTGTAAAAGGAGGTAGTCTTTCAGTGCAAAGGCATACTATAAATATTAATATAATTCCCATTATGGAAGTGTACTAAAGGTGGCCATACAAGATAAGATCTGCTTGTTTGCCAGGTGGATCTTAACTTGCAGTTTTGATGCTCCTTTAGTCCAGCAAATGAGTGGCTCTTAGCTTGTGTCTGTAAAGGTTCTCATTTATCCAGGTCATGGAATATCCATTTTAATAAGTCAAATCAACTGGACTTGCTGTTTTTTTCCTTCAATACATTTTTAAAGAAATTTTGAATCAAGAAAGCCAGTTGGAAGACTGGCAAAACATCTACATGGAAAACACACCAAATGCAGTTGATTTGACTTACTAGAGATGTCTCTTAGCTTGATTTGGTCACTCACATCAAACTGAGCTGATCTGTTTGGGCACCAAACCAATGATTGGTTCATATAGAGGTCCAATTGAGATGATGCAGTCCAACCCTGCCTGAAAGACAATGGGTAGGCCAATTTCTGTTAAAGCATTGTGTAAATGTGTCAGCGCTACATAAAGCTAAAGTAAAGGGTAATACAATATAAAACCTGTTTTCTTACCTTCCACTCATTTGGTGGTGTGATAAAAATCAAATTAAACATTTCGGACCACCAATTTGTCTTAAGCAGCATGTGAGCTAAAACATGACTGGAAGAAAGAACATACATTACCATGTGTCTCATGTACTGTCCTTGCAGGGAAGTGAAATGAATATGTTTTCATTTTTTTTTCAGCACCTCTCATCAGTTAACCCTTTTCATGCCAGCTGGATTGCTGCAAAGTAAACGTGCTTCACATCTCATTGAAATGAATAGAAATGTAAATTTTTATTGCGTTGGCACTCAGGTCAGTACCACACACAATTTACACTACTAAAAGATCTAAAAATTCAATTTTCAAGCAAAAAAAAAAAAAAATAGGATCTTGAGCACCAGGCCTAGCCTAACCTAGTCTTTCGCATAGGTATCTAAATTCATTAAATAATCCAACAGGTTTATTTGAGCTGCTCAGTGGTTAACAATAAAGCATGCATACTGACACATGGGAACAGGTTTAAAACCCTATGTCCTAACACGTGTGATCTAAAACTTTGGTTTTAATTCAGAAGTAGGCCACAAATTTGGGAAGCTGTCAGTTCTTATATATATATATATATATATATATATATATATATATATACACATACACACACACACTTTTTTTTTTTTTTTAAAGGCCCACCTGAGAGCCCCCTTCACATGCCAAGACTGTAGGGGCCAACTGGAAAGCTTTGATTCTGTTTTAGCTACCTTTATGATGTACAGGCTAAGAACATATTAAAGAGTTTTACATTAATGCTGAAGTAAACCCTCCAAGTAGTGCAGCTACAAACCCACCTTTGAGATATACTGGGAACTTTTTTTTTTTTTAAACATATCATTACCCTGTGTTTGCTTTAGAAATTTGCCATACAAGTATATGCCCGATGCTTTAACATTACCAATCTGATCTCCCGTGCATTGTACCCGAGTCTGATCTTTCATAAGGAGCCAGCACTACTCATAACTGCTTTAGATAAGCTATTGTTTCTCCTGCTCCCATGTAACTGGAGGAGTCCCAAGGCAGACTTGAATTTCTTACTATGGAGTGCTATTCTGATATCTACTAGGAGCTGTATCTTGCTACCTTCCCTTTGTTCTGCCGATTGGCTGCTGGCAGAGGGGTGGCTGATATCACTCCAACTTGCACCCAGAGCACAGGTCACATACCCTGGGAAATGAAGTATATGGCTAGCCCCATGTGAAACCCCCCCAAAAACCATATTCCTTTAAGCGTCCCTGTTCACCTGTACCTGAGCAGAGAATGTAGAGCTTCTCAGAGGGGTTGGTAGGGATGTCACTTCCTGTCTCTGGCAATAATCAAGAGCACATGCACTGGACTGGGTGGAGAACGGAGATCTCTGTTCAGGTATGAGATGCAAGGCTAATTAAAGTGCCGACACTTATATAACTGCAGAATTTCTCCGATATATGGTCTTTTAAAACAGGTTATGCAAAAGCCTAGGGAATGACCCATAATACTGCTGCAAGGAGTAATGCCTTTGGAGAACTGATGGAGGATGTTAGCTTTAATATAAAGTTAGTCATACTTCACTAAATCCCTATTTTGAGAAAAAAGGAAAGGGGAGGATTTTTCCCCACTTAAAGTGGTAAGCACACAAACAGGCACAGAGGAGTGGAAAATATTTACACAACACAAGTATATTACTTATCCATTTATTTTTGTTTCAAAAAGCAAATTAAAAAATGCAGCCAGGAAGGGGAGGGGGGGGGTGTCAACTATTTTTTTTACTCCCATTTGTTCAAATTTAGATTTTAAGAATGGATTAATTTATATTCCCACCCATTAGCCCTTTAAGTTTACCATCTATTCGTGTGGTATCCTTCCCAGGAGATGGCTCCAGCGTGCCTCAGGTCTCCTCTTTGCTCTTAACACACAAAGGAAAAAAAAAAAAAAAGCAAGCTCCTTCTTGCATCCTAAGGGCTTCACTCGTAGGAAAAAAAAAAAAAAATTCTATGGAATAGCCAATTGATGTGAAAAAATAAAAATTCCACATGAATGCGGTTTAGATGGGGCAGGAATCCACTCCTATGTTCCTTGTTATCTGATCCCGCTCCATGAATCCTGGTTATTCATCCTCCCTATCCTATTCATTCCTATGATTTGAATCCAATGATCCAGCTCCAGGATTGGGATCCAGTGAGCCCTCTCCAATCCAAACCTTTATAACCAGCAAAACCAAAAAAAGAGGCAGAGTTAGATAGTATTAAGACAAGTTTATGGGAGCAGACTAGTTACTCATGTAATCCTACAGGGAGCAGGACTGCACAAATAGCTACACAGCTTCCCAAAACAAAAATTATCTATTGAATAGTGGTATAGGGATTTACACACAAAACAGACCCAATTTAAGCATCTAGCACACAGCCACAACTGGTATCCCAAACTGAATTATTGTGCAGAGTGTCAGATGCATAAATAAAGGTTGCTCCATCTGCAGGAATATAGATATATAGTTACACCTGAAATATTTGTTTGCATGAAGCTTATGAGCTCAGCATTGAAGCAGTTGCTTGAATACATACAGATGTACTTTTCATATTGTGATATCTTTACCAACACCCACTGAGAACATGCAGCAGGAGCATTATTGGATACATCCTTTTTAAGTAAAAGAAAAGCAGTCCTACCATGGCCCAAATAGATTTAACAAAACCTGGGGGTGTAGCATATATGCCATGAATAAGTCTAGACAGGGTCCTATCATCCTGCACCACTAAAGATCACACTTTAAAAGCACAATTATAGGGCTCAGTGTTAAAGCCACCAGGATATAAATAAACCAAATTTCCTTTTCCTTTCAAACGATTGTGGAAAAATGCTCTAGAGGAGGCCAAGTAGAGCTACCCCACAGACTGATAGCTACCACTAGTAAGGGTCAAGTCTCTAAGTAAAGGTATGTGCAAGTATCACATTCTTTGACGCAATGCACTGGAATGTTATAACATGCATCCCAGTTTGAGAACAGCTTGACTGTACAATGCACTGGGCATAAGCCAAATCATGTACAATGATGAATAGAAAAAGTAATCTAATCTAATCCACTGGTGCCCAAACTACTACCCTTCAAATACTTGTAGATATAAGACTAAGCTAGACATACATTGCTTGAATGTGCCAGTTTCATATGCTTTAGTGTTCAGACTACTAGATAGTAGTATGATCAACAAGGACTATCTACTTCTCTCCCCTAATCAATATCCTTGCTAATATCCTGGCTGGTTATGGGACTACCTAAGAGTTGGTTCATTTATTTCACATTAGCACTTCCTTATTCATAACTAAGGTATCATTCAAAGTCAGACTCATTGTTGGGAGCAATACAAGAGTAGGAATTACAAAAAGGTGGAATTTATAGGTTACTGGGAAGTGATACCAAAGAAAATATTTCTACAGGTAGAGCTTGCATAAGGCTGTTATATCTTCTTGGATATGAAAAAGATAGGAGAAAAAAACATGCAAAAAAAAAAAAAAGTAATTTTGTGTGTAACAGTTTACAATAAGTACAATTGGACCCACAGGAGGACTGCCCATTTTTACAGTGGGTGAAGTTTTATTAAAAAAGGTATCACAGAGGAAAGTAAGCATGTTGTTGGTATGCAGTTGCTATGCATAAGCTATGACTGATCAGTCACAAGCAGCCAACAGCATTCATGTAAATGTCAGCATATATCTGCAAAGCTCAGTCTGCAATGGGTATAGGCTGAAAAAGTGTATCCCTCCCACAGCAATTTACACCAACATCTGAGTTCATTTGATTTTTAATGTGACAATTAAAACAAGAGCAATGTTTAGAACCACAGAGGACATGCATGTTTAGCAGTATTGATATTATACTCTACCTAGTAGAATGAGGCCCACAAGACATTCACATGTATTGTGGAAATACCCCTACAGACAGGAATAGAAAAAGGACATGTTCTACAAGCACAGGACTAAATTTATAAAACAGATCACAGTATCACTTATGAATAATTGTTCTCTTAAAACAAGAATTTTCAGCATAAGGTCAATACTGCCAATTTTGTCTAACAGTAGCACTTGGAGTCATACCATGGCCTCCATATTTGATCTGATCCTCCTCAAGCCTCCATTTGATAATCCTAAAATGATTGAAATGTCCTCCACAATCCTTTAATCCATCTCTTCAGATATGTCTACAGAAAGACACATGAAAAGGCAAGGTAAAACAAGAATTCCCCCAGGAAAAAAAAGTTAGAATGTATGGTAATCAACCACCAAAACCCACAGTGCCATAACCATAGTAAACACCAGCTGGTGCCTCTGAAGAGTGGCTAGCTAAACTGGAAGAATCTAGCAGTTAAAATACAGTTTTAGGCATGAGGGAAATGAGGGCATTAAGGAGCCAGTCTGATGGCAATACTACACAAAGGATTCAACACTTCGGCAAAATTGAATAAAACAGTGACTTAAAAAAATGAAAGTAAAGAAAACTGTATACAACATGAGGGTCTACAAAAAGCATCACGTGTTTTTCATTTATGTACGAGAGCGAGATCTGCTGTGGCGAGGAGAGTAGCGTGGAGAACCACGGCTTCTTCTTGGAGAGTAACTTCGGCTGCGACTGTTGCTTCTACTACGGCTCCTGCTACGACTGCGGCTGCGTGACCGCGATCTTCCATAGCTGGGACTTCTTGGACCATCTACCTTAACACGAATGTAGGCAGTCTCTCCCTATCAATGAGAGAAGCTGGATTTGAACAAGCCAATCTTCAATATCTTATGAACTTAGGCACATCAAAGAACGATAAAAGTCAAGCAACTATAGTACATTATACAGAAAATTTAAAATTCCCATATCTTTTGGCACCTTATGTATTTGGCCAACATCACTATTGGCTTCAGAGGTCATGTAAAACAGATACTGCTAGTCACAATAGGTAGAGAAAAACTTAACACAAACTACTAAACAATTTAGTATTTACCTCATGAGACCTAAATTTAGTGTTATCCAGCTTCCGTACTGCATATGTCATATCTTCTTTCCTCACAAACTCCACAACTCCAGTACCATCTCGGAACACATCGGCATAACATACATCACCTGCTTCACGCATGTGATCCTTTAAATCCTGCCAGCTGCCACTTGGAGGCAACCCTAGAAATATAAAGTTATCAGAGTGTCAAATTTGGTATCAAAAGCAGTTTTATACATAATTAAAAGCATGCAAATGGTGGAAATTTAAAATGGTTTATGAACTTCTAGTGCCAAAATTCCAAGAGTAGGTATCTATGCTGGTTATACAGCAATGCATGGAGCATTAAAACAGTCCAAAGACAGCTGTATTGCTTAAATGAACACAGCATCCTGGGGAAAACCCATTGTTTTAATCTGAACCATGCTTCCAGCGAGACTCACAACAGCCCAATTCTGCTAAAATAACTCAGGGGTTTACATTTAGTACGTTTTAAAGGTAAATTTGTTGCAGTGCTTCATGTTTGAACTGAAGGTAACATAGCAACATGTGCAAGTTTTCATAGTCCAGATAGCATCCTGAGCAACCAGACAGGGCCATTTAATATCTTGTTTGAAGACAATACCCTATCCTTCCCTTTTCTTGTGACTGCATGGTTTGAAGTCCATTATGCAGGAGAATTGTGTGTGAACTGTAATACAATTATCTACCTTGCAAGGACCAAGCAGAGAGTTGCTTAAGTTCTGTTAAGCTGATGCAAGCCGTTAACTGAACTAAAGTTAAAGGGAGATATACTAGTAGTTCTGTTTGTATACATTAATGGTCAGTCATATCCACTGGTATAGAATGCATAATACTTTAGAATGTATGCATAACTGTGTCCAACTCATTATTGTATACATGTGAAATAACGCTGCTTGTAAAAACCTGATGGGCATTATTCCTCTAAAACTTTGCAACTGATGTTTTTACTTTGGTTTTTAAACCTGCCACCTGATAGAACTCTTACCTGACACAACCACTCTGTATTCTGAACGTCTTGATGGAGGTCCATATCTCCCTCGGGGAGCTCCTCCTCCGCCGCCACCACCACCACCGCCGCCGCCGCCTCCACCACCTCCTCCTCCGCCGCCGCCACCACCACCACCACCTCTGCCTCCAGCTCCTCGCCCACTTCTTGGAAACTCAACACGCAAGCGATAGCCATCATAATCATAGCCATCTCTACCATAGACAGCATCTTCTGCATCCCTAAGAGAAACCAAGGTAAGAATTGCTTTAGTTAAAGAATGCCAGGTTAAGAAGAGAATATTCACCTACAATGGTAATTACATATCCTGGAAAACTTTCTTGGCTGTAAATGAGAAAACTTTATTACAGTCATGTATAGAGCTACAAACGACACATGACCCCAGATTAATTCTGTGTAAGCAAGCCATTGTATCTTAACAGTCTTTTAGACATGAATGGCTGCCCCCATGACTACACAAAAGCTTTTGTATTTACATTTAAACAGTACATTTTCACCAATACTTTACATATGTGCATATAGTGCAGATGCTTAAACACCCATTATTCATTTTGTAGTGTTGCTATTGAATATCAATACTGCACTTCTCCAAGCAGCCTACATAAAAGGTGTTAGGAGTTCTGGTTGAATAAGTGCAGTGAGCCTAATTGCATGCTTTATAGCAGAGACATGAGGCAGCGGCTTTAAAGCAAACAGGTCAATAAATAACCCAAAGCACATTTGCTTGTTAGAATGCCTTCCCTTAACACACTAGTAAGCATGGTGCAGGGCTGCAGAACAAAGAGCGGAAGCGCTATTCGGTCCCACACACAGGGGGCGCTGTTGCCTAAAGGCGGTAATAAATAGGGATTTACACGTGCTAATGGCGATACACAATGAGTGTATAATACCTCATTCTGGCGCCACTCTGTAGGGATTATAGGCTAAATATATTAACTTGAATAATGATACAACGCACCGATGTTGAAACATAACCTGCACCATAATCAGGCCTAATTCCCCCCCTCACTGGCCTCCTCGACTATATATAAACTCTAATACAACAGCGGACGACATTTTATCAACTACAGCAGAAATAAAGTCGCAGTACCACCACCCCGCCCCCGGATACACTCAAGGTATATTGTAGTTATTCACCAGTTAACACTAGGCGAGCCCATTAGCACGATAGGCCAAAGCAAAAACATTTACACAGGGATTACCTTGGATCTTCGAATTCCACAAAGGCGAATGGCGGGCCCCCTCTGCGGTTCTTTAGGTCTATGTCCCGAATGGCCCCATACTTGTAGAAAACGTCCTCAATGTCCTTGGTGCGGATGTCTGGCGGCAGATTGCCAACATAGATACGGCAATCGTTGTTACCCGCCGGCCCCCTAATCACGCCGCCCCCTGACATATCCAGCTTGATGGATTTAAAGGGAGACGGATTGAGAAGAAAAAGAAATGGAGTTGGAAGCCAAACAGACCTTCGATGCGCGCTTCAGAGCTTGGACAAGATGGCGGAGTTACTTCCTCCCTTGCTTTAGCCGCGCAAGGATACTAAGAACTCGCAGTGGTGCGTCCTCAACAAAGGTAATCTTACGCCGAGACAATATAGAGCCTCTCGTTTCCACGTCTTCACGATGCAATGTTCCTAAAGCTATGTGCCAATTACGGCCCTAAGAAAGAATCTATTCACTGAGGTAATATTTATACTAGAAACCTGAGCTCAAGCTGCTTCTCTGTATGTGATAGGGGGGCTTTCTATACCCTGTGCTTGACGTCACGTCCGTCCAGGAAATGCGCGCCCATAGTGGGGGAGGGCAGTGGGTGTTGTTTGAAAAATGTTTTGTTACTCGTCGTGCGCCATGGCTGTTGTTAGGTGGTTTTGTATTATAGAACCATGGTCGGAGGCTGTTAGCTCTTTATCTGCAGTGACATTCATTATGAGTATGAAAATCATTAACTACAGGTGTGCTCTCAATGGTTTCCGCAATAAAACTTTTAAAAGGGTTTTACCCTTGTTTGTAGTCCTGAGTGCCAATTGCTTTTTTTGTTGTTACAGTGTATTTGGAGGGTGCCGATCCCTCTAGCAGTGTGCACCGTACAAAATTTTTTTTGGAGTGTTAGGGTGTGCGGATAAGGTCTCTGTGGTCCACTCTCAATGGTTTCCCCATTAAAGTAGCACTGCAATTCAATACTTTGTAACTGCTGTCAGGGTAATATTGCAAACAAGGTTGGGAAGACTTTGTCCTATTTATTATTATTAACATTTATTTATAAAGCGCCAACATATTCTGCAGCGCTGTACAATAAAAGGGTTTTATACATTGGACATACAGAGTAGCATATAAAGCAATCAATAACCGATACAAGAGGTGAAGAGGGCCCTGCCCAAAAGAGCTTACACTCTACAAATATTTATGTGTTGATAATAAATACATGCCTTACATTACACTCCTGTTTGGGCCTTGTGCATATTTGTTTGTTTTATTTTAGTCGAGCTTAGATTGGGCAGTGAAATTGTAAGCTCTATGGGGCAGGGACCTCCTTCCTACTCTCTCACACCACATGGCGCTCAATCTGTGTATTTATACTTCTTGTATTTATTATAACAGTTGTCCTCCCTGTGTGTAATTGTGTATATTGTAAGATTGTATAGCGCTGTGTACCCTTCTAACGCTTTATAAATAAAGTTATACGTACATTTATATATTGCCCAGCGCTTTACAGAGTAGGGAGTGCAACCCTGGGCTGAAGTGGAAAAGCACTTCAAAAAGTGCAAAAGTATTTAAGAAACTGATGCTGGAATGTAAAAAAAATCCATAACAGAAAAATACTCGAAAATGTATGCCTTTTAGCAAACAAAAATTTCTTTGAACAAATTTAATATAGCTTTTGAGAGGTCACTTCCGACAGTGGAACAAAGGGGGCAAGGGGTACTGTCATGAATAGGTGTGCAAGTTGATGCTTCCCCCCACATCGGTATTGTAGAGAGAGAAATAGCGCTCAGAATTTCATCTCTTTAAAGAAAAACTATACCCCCAGAATGAATACTTAACCAACAGATAGTTTATATTATGCAGAGTGACCTATTAAAGAATCTCGCCAAACTGGAATATATATATATATATATATATATATATATATATCAGTAAATATTGCCCTTTTAAATCCTTTTCCTTGATCCACAATTTAGTGATGGGCTGTGTGCGCCCTCAGAGATCACATGACCAGAAATAATGCAGCTCTAACTGTAACAGGAAGAAGGCAGAACTTTGTTCATTAATTGGCTGATGGGGCCCAGCATGCATATTTTCCTTGACTTGTTTGTGTGCACTGTGAATCCTATGATCACAGGAGGCGGCCCTTAATTCTTAAAATGGCAACTTTCTATTTAGGAGTACCCAATAGCACATACTACTATAAAGTATATTTTTATAAAAATCGTTTATTTAGATGAAGCAGGGTTTTACACAAGGGTGTTTATGCAATACATTTTATAGAGACCTACAGTGATTGGGGATATAGTTTTCCTTTGTTACTTTTTATTTTTTAAGATCTTTTTTTGCCACCCCTGGTAACTTGCCGGGCGCTGCCACCAAAGGTGAGTTTCTTAACTATCCTCATGGCAGCAGCACGTTGAAAAGTTGAAAAAATTGCCTCTGATGGTAGTGCCGGGCAAGTTAACAGGAGTGTCGCTTCTGGCAACCTTAAGAACAAAAATTCTGATTAAAAAGAGCAATTGCGCTCTCATTTATGATCCCCGTATATATGTATAACTATATAAGGGGACCATATTATCTCTCTAATGCTTTATTTACCAGTAGGTCCTTCCAGCAGACACAAGGGCATCCGTTTCAAAAGAAGGAATTTGTTGTTGTTCTAGTATCTAAATCCATACAGTTGTAAAAATGAAATTAAAACATATCCACTCAAACGGTACCAAAAAGGGAAACAATTGTCAATTTTGTGCCTAAAGTTTGGAGTTCATGCTGAATTCTAGAGCTGTGGATTATGTATTTTAAACAGAATAGTTGCAGTGAATTATCAGTCTGCTGTGGGTATAGATTAGTCACGTCCCAGTTTGTCATATCTGGATCCAATCTGGGTCTGCAGTTAGCCATTTGCCTCTCTGAAGCTGGAAAAAATGTATTAAAACCTGAATGTCCCTATACAGATCCTGTGCTTCTTAGAATATAGCACAATGCTATGGGCACAAAAACCTGCTCTGTTTACAAACACAGCACAAACTGCAGTCCACTGGAGCTGGAGAGCATAAAACCCCAGACTCCACGTCACCTCAAAACCCCCACATTAATTGCCTCTGGCATGGACTCATGTAGTCAAATAACTACAGTTTTATGTGCAAAAAGTCCAGTACATGGTGATCTGTTTACATGGTCTGTTCTTCCACACATTGCAGTGGGTTCCTGTTCAACAGGCAGCAATCACTCAAGCAAGAACTGATGCAGACTTTTAAAAAGTAATCATTAAATACAGAGTATTTTTGGGGTTATTGCCTGTGTTGAAAGATTAAAAAGGGTTGTTGTCAGACTTGGAATTTCTTGGGAAGAACAGTCTGGCTTTGAGAGTAATCCATCAATACATCCAGGAACTGTGTGTGCTGCATGGCAATAATATTTGATTTAGTAGTAACTTTTTGAAAATCCTGAACATATCAGTCAATCATCTAAGTGTAGTACAGTGTATATACTACTACAAGCACCATAAATGTGTTAATGATATTTATGGGAAGATGAGAGGCTGAAGAGAAGGGCTATAAATTATAATTGATAATCTTGGATCTTGCAATTCCTCATGACAGTGCTAATGAAATCTTGGTGTGCTTGCCAGATGCAGATACATGTCCTGAAGAACCAGTGTTCCAGAACAGATAATCCCCTTGTTTACGGAGCACTGAGATGAATGAAGTCTTGAATTCCTGAAGCGTGCGCTTTTCACAAAAACTGTTGGAATTAGGGTATAAACAATGCTATTCTTCCATGCCTAAAAAAAAGCTCAACATCCTCTCACTACAGTTTACCTTATCTACTAGGAGGGAACAAAGCATATGCTTCCTAAAGAATAGAACAAATAACACTGTGGGGGTATGAGCTACTTTCAGTTGTTGTCCTTGGAGGTATATGCTATCTGCTATTTGTGTCTACACCAGGGCTAACACAATGCCTCTGAGTGCAGACACAATATAGGCAGAGAAACATCTCAGTCTAGCATTAACCTAAGGTCTACAAATGTAAATATCTTTTATTCAGTCAGTGTCCTACTTACCACTTATAAATAACAAAATTATCATATAACTGGATCTGACCTAATCAGCATATCTATTACATTCAACAGGATGTTAATGCCAGGGCTTGTATACGAATCACTGAAACTGGAAAGTTGCCCTTATTCTGTTTCTTTCTCCCTAGTTTCATATTTCTACTGCCTCCCCCTCTCCCACACCAAACATCCCATGCAGTTGCACAGATTGATGCATCCCATGCAGATGCACAGAATGGTGGGTGTGGTAGTTTGGATATTATGCACTGACCTACTTCAGCAATCCCTGGTTGCAGGTGGCTTTGCTACAACTCCAAGGAGTTGTGGTCCAGCCACATCTGATTTTCAGCAGTACTTCCTGTCTGAGGAAAGGTGGCAAACTAATATGAATTAAAGAAAGACCAATTTTTGTTTGCATTTTAGATTTGACGCCTGCCCCTGTGAGTACAGACCCAGTATAACAATAACGCATTATTGAAAACAGAGAAAACGGAGGAGGAAGAGAGCGTTGGATACACCAACACCGTGCACACCATGCACATCAAGCCAGGCTTGATGACCAGCTAATGAAAGACAGAAGTGTTGCCTTGTGACCACAATAAAGGCAATTGTATTCTTTTTGCAATTAGATTGCTACATTCTGTGTATTACTGAACACAGAGGATATCATCCTAATGATCATGTACATATTTAGTTCAGATACAAAACAAAGTCTATAGTCATAGTACTGTGTATTTATTTTTTTTTTCCTAGGCAATGAAAATACAAATACTGTACTGAACCCTAGTGTGTCCATGCTGGGAGCCATTTGCTTTGTTACTTTGGATATGGGGGCAACAAAAAAATGGGCAAATATGTAATTTGTGGTTAAAATGTATCCCTTGTATGCAGTGACAGGCAGTTAAGTTCAAAATGCTAAATTGAAAAATGTCTTATTTTAAAGGTGTAAGATGACAAATATATTTTGTATCTACATTTATGCATGCCAAAGTCAACCACGGTCTAATCTTAAAGGAAATGTAACACTAAATCGACGATCGATTGATCGAGCTTAGCCTGACTCCTTCCTATACAGAAAGAAGGCTAGGCTCGATCCATAGTTCGTCGCATAGTGATTGCTGCTCCTTTCTTTGCAGATATGCCGTAGTTCAATTGACAGGAAGCCAAGTTTTAGCAGGTATTTTCTATTACTAAGTGGTTTGCAGGATAGGGCAGTTATTGGTGCAGGGTAGAATAGCTTTTTTACTTTTTACACTATTTTAGTGTTACTTTTGCTTTAAGCCTGAATTTAGGCAGGTTGCCACCAACCCTCCCCATAAAATTTTTGTAGTTTATAAGGTTTCTGACAGCAAAAATGTAAATGCTGAATGTGCAGAAAAATATAATATACCCCCAGTTGGCACTTAAATCTTCCATATTTCTATCAGAGTGATATTTTACTACAGTAGTCTTGTTTGCTGAAAGCATGTGCTTGGATTTACATTTGTTTTTTAACAATGCTTACATATAACAATGCAATACATAAGCAAAGGTCTGCTTGTACAAGCAATACTGCTATGTACAAATCTAAGAGAGGAATGTCTATCAACATGCTCAAACAATAACTTCAGCAAAATAATATCCAATCAACAGGTTTTATCTTGTGTGATTCTTCAATTAAATATCAATGTCAATATTGTTTACAAATATATCAGATACAGAAAATCAGCACATTTTACACTAAAAAAATACAGGTATAGGATCGGTTATCTGGAAAACCTGTATAATTTTAATGAAATCATATTTAAAAATGATTTCCTTTTTCACTGTGATTATTAAACAGTACCTTGTACTTGATCCCGACTAAGATATAATTTATCCTTATTGGTTGCAAAACAATCCTATTGGGTTTTTTTAATGTTTAAGTTCGAAGGCAGGGTGATTAGTCGGTGCAATTCTTAATATCTAGTCGTGATGACTAATTCCCCACTGTACTTGTGCACAGAGATTAGTTGCTGTTCCAGCGCTGTGAACGGGTTTTAAAAAAATCACTAATCACCCCATCTATCTTCGCCCTAAATGATATTTATTAGATTTAAGTTATGTAGATCCAAATTACGGAAAGACCCCTTATCTGGAAAACCCCAAGATCCCAAGCATTCTCGATAGTAGTCTATTAGTAGTACCATAGCAAGGCATAATATTTAGGAGTGCACTTAGAAGATGTAACAGATTTCAGTACTGACCAGACAGATAGCATTTGAAAGCAGTAATACAACTTGTGGAGACAATAGCTGCATGGAAATAAGCTCCTGCCGTTACTAGATCTAGGTCTCTGAGGAGAAGTGATGTGTTTGAACATGTAGGTAATAACATACACCTATTTATTTCTAAAAATGTATTATGAGAGTGCAAAATACATGAAATGCAGGTGGACTGGTGTAAGACAATGTTGAAATGGCCCATAATTTCATTGCTCATTGGGAGTTACGCACTGGTAGAGGGTGGCTCCAAACTGATGGCCTAGGGTGAGACTTGGTTTAAGTGTTCATCTTCTGTTCTGGTTAAGCCTTTGAAAAATAGTAGTGTTGTATCAATATTTTATAAACGTAGTGGGTCTCCAAACAACTGTTGGACAGCAAAGGTAAGTTTAAACTTTTAATTGTCCAAACAGTTTTGCAGCTGACTAAGGTTACAACACACAGAAGTTGTCTGAAGCTGGAATGGTACAATGCAAACACAGTACACACTGACAAGACATCACCATTCATCCAGGCAAACTATTTGTTCTACTGACGGTTCCAGAAATAAATATTATTGATGCCACAATGTTGAAGTTGTCAGAATTTGTTCATGGTCTCCATTATGGCTGAGGTTTTATGATATATCCTTCGCGTATAAGAAAATCATAAATTTTACGAGTCTTATTAACATCTATTTTGATAAGTGCTCGAGCCTGTGCCAGGCGAAGGCTTCCTTGCTTGGTACACTCATGCATTAAGGCTGCTTTGTATTCTAGATAGGCACCTGGAACCAACCTCACCACTTGGCATAACTGCAAGACAAAATTACATTCATTACATAAAACATGGGCTTTGGGCTTACCAAACTTCACATAGTAACGTATTAGAAGAAAGACAACTGAAAGGGAAAAGCAAGTGTACATTTTACATAAGCCATTTATTTTATCATGACTACTCTCATGCCGTGAGAGTAGTCACCCGCAATAAATCTCTGCTACCAGGGGCGACTAATCTCTCAAAAAAGCTTTCCATCTGCAATAGGAACTGTTTTTCCAAAAGCGAAGTTTCCTCCTGCCAGCAATTTTGAGCAACTTCGGAAAACCAAAGCAACGCGCAGGCCTTTCCACCAGCGATTCCCTTTATTGCCGGTGGAAAGACTTTTGGGGAGATTAGTTGTCCGTGGTAGCAGACATTTATCACATGCAACTAATCTTTCCCCCCCGATATGCCCACCTAAAGCTGGCCATACACGCACCAATAATATTGTACGAAACCTCGTTTCGTACGATATTCGGTGCGTGTATGGCAAATCGGTTGACCGATATCACAGGATGCTGCTGATATCGGTCGACTCTCCGATCGGGCCGGTTTAAAGATTTTGATCGGGCGCCATAGAAGGCGCCTGAGCAAAATCTGTCTTCGGGGCTGAATCGGCAGAAGGAGGTAGAAATCCTATTGTTTCTACCTCCTTATCTGCTGTTTCAGCCCTGAACGGTTAGTGGCGAGTTGTACGATCTTTTGTGCGACCGATGGTCGCACGAAAGATCTAAAATCGCCACGTGTGTGGCCACCTTAAGGGGCAATTTAAGGCTAATCAGATTAAGTGGCACTAGGGAAAAACAACTGGATTACAATGATGGGCATACAAGGCCGTCAGAGTGGAGGCTGCATTGATAAATCGATGCAGTCTTAAATCCGTCAGAAAAAATCAAATTTGTGGTTAGGTAGGTTCACCATACATATGCAGATAAGATGAAATTACCCGAATATGGCCCACGTATGGCCACCTTAACAAACACATACTAAATTACACAAGTGCAGTTGCCAGCAGCAACCAATCGGAAGTTAGCTTTTACTATTCTACCCATGTTAAAAAATTAAATCAAAAGATCTGATTGTTTGCTAAGGGTGAGGTGACTACACTAACACCTTTGTTTGTAAACCAACAGCACATAGTTTATTCAAAGTCATCTCTATACTGCTGAAGTAATACAGCAGAACAAAAAAATCCCAAACATTAGGGGTTTGTAGCGTTTCTGCATAAATCAGTGATGGAAGATTTTGTTTATTACTTATTGATTTTTTGTTATATGAAGTCATGGATTTATAATGTGTATGTTGAAAAGCCACAACCCCATATACTGGGATTCACTGGAAACCTGATTTTATAACGCTGTAGTATTTGCAAGTTTTCATTCTAATTATTCCAGGCAATGTGGCAATAGGGTGAGCAACGGCTATATGTTTTTAAGTAAAAATCAAATCCCTGCTTTCTGTGTTATAGCCCTCCCTCTGCTGTCATAACTTGGCCCCTCATACAATATCACTCCTTTCCCTGATGTCATCTGACCCCAGCAGTCTTGAACAAAGAAAATAGGTGGCAGAATATTATTTTAATCATAATAAAAAGGTCACTGGTCACTATAATTGAACTAAAATGTTGGTTTATATGGGGCACCATATAAACCAGAGTTTTAAACAAAATGTAGCTAGTCATCCTATAAACTGTATAATTTTTTGGCATAAGTGGACCATTTCACTAAATGACTGGCCAGTATGAAGTAATGTTGAGTTAACACATATGCTACCTTTCTAATACTGGCCAAATACAAACATATTGAGATTTCACCTGAGAGAGACAATGCCTGTCTGGCTATACCATACCTCCTTTTCTTTATCATTCAGCTTCTCAGTGCCAGGGAGTCCTGTTAAGTCTAGGGGTGGGGCACTACGGCGACCTGTTGTAGAGAAAACAACAAAACAATGAGGACATTTTGTTTATTAAACCAAATAAATTTTAACATAAACTATAGAATCAGCAATCATATAACCTACACTGGACATAAATAAACGCTTACTCAGATACTGATAACACAGCTGTTATGGGAAGACATGTTTTTTTTCCCAAAACACATCAATTAAAGGAACAGTAACACCAAAAAATGAAAGTGTATAAAAGTAATAACAATATAATGTACTGTTGCCCTGCATTGCTACAACTGGTGTGTTTGCCTCAGAAAGACTACTATAGTTTATATAAGTAAGCTGCTTGTAGACATGGGGGCAGCCATTCAAAGGAGAAAAGGCACAGGTTACTTAGCAGATAACAGATAAACCCCCATTATATGGGGCTTATCTACTAGTTATCTGCTATGTAACCTGTGCCTTTTTTCCAGCTTGAATGGCTGCCCCCATGGCTACACAGCAGCTTATTTATATAGTAGCTTTTTTGTAGCAAAAACACCAGTTTTTTGCAGAGCAACAGCACATTATATTTTAATTACTTTAAAACACCTTCATTTTTTGATGTTACTGTTCCTTTAATAGAGCTTCTCCAGCAGAATCCTGCATTGAAATCCCCCCCAGCAGCCGATCAGCAGAACAATGAGAAGGGAGTAAGATTGCAGATCCAGTAAATATCAGAATACCACTAAATAGTAAGAAATCCAAGCCTGGCTTGGGACTCCAGTTACATGGGAGTAGGAGAAACAATGGGTTAAGAGAAAGCAGTTCTAATGTGTAGTGCTGGGTCTTTCTGAAAGCTCAAACTCAGGCACAATGCACTGACATGGCTGCCTACACACCAACATTACAACTAACAAAAATACATTTGTTGGTTCAAGAATAAAATTTTACATGGTAGTGTGAATTATTTGCTATGTAAACAGTGAAATTCTAAAAAAAGAAAGTACACCATAAAAATAATGCCAGTATCATTTTAATCAGCAAAAGGTAATGGGAAAAAAATGATATGTTTGATTTCACTTTAATTTTATTACTGTGCTCATGTGTAATCTTTCTAAAATTGAAGCCAAGTCACTGTTAGGAGAGCAATAAGTGCAGTTGTATTTTATTTGTATAAAAACATTTATAACTGCTGAGTGTTTAAAGTGTTTATTGATCATACATAGTTTTATTTTCTTATGAAATGGATAATTAAATGATATCTCCTGAGATGGAGTTTCTGCTAGATTGCTAAAAGGGTTACAGAAGCAATTTTCATCCCAAGAGATAAAATGATTGCTCAGTTCTGAAAACATCCCTACGGTAACCATTAGCCTTTGCCTCTGAGGGTGGGAAAGATGTTGGCTTACGTAAATTCACATGATTGTATCTGAATGTGTAGCAGAGTGTAAAATTCTGGTCTAAAAAGTAGTTTCATATCATTATATTGCTCAGTGTATGGCTTAAGATGTTTAAATTACAAAAAACAAAGAGAAAAGGGACTGTAAATTAGCGCCACTATTTGTGCAAAGTGCTTAGGTAATCTGATTAAAGGAACAGTAACACCAAAAAATGAAAGTGTATAAAAGTAACTAAAATATAATGTGCTGCTGCCCTGCACTGGTAAAAGTTGTGTGTTTACTTCAGAAAGTCTACTATAATTTATATAAATAAGCTGCTATGTAGCCATGGAGGCAGCCATTCAAAGGAGAAAAGGCGCAGGCACATAGCAGATAACAGATAAAACACTATTGTTTATTCCAGCTTGAATGGCTGCCCCCGTGCCTACACAGCAGCTTATTATATAAATTATAGTAGTGTTACTGTAGCAAACACACCAGTTTTACCAGAGCAGGCCAACAGTGCATTATATTTTTATTACTTTAAAGCTCTTTCATTTTTTGGTGTTACTGTTCCTAAAGGACATGTTAACACCAAAAATAATTAATCATTTTTTGCCTAATTAAATAAAACATAATTCCAATCAACTTTCCAATGTGAACGTATTGAAATTTTTTAGTGCTTTAAAAGTTATTTGTAAATGTAATTGCCATTTAAAGCAGTGTTTGCTGAACTCCTGGTTGTTACTTTTTAAACAATGTTGCAAAGATCTTCTCCAGCAAGTCAGGTCTGTCAGTCTGCTGCCTTTTGTTACATTGTTTCAAATGCCAGAGCCACCAGGGCAGAGAATAGAAAAGGACTGGCAAACATTACTTCTAACAGCAATTATATATACAAATATGTCAAAACCATTGCAAATTTGTAATGAATGTTTATTGCAAAGTTGCTTAGAATTATGTTTTCTTCTGCGTCCCTCCATGTCAGTACACATGGGTAGCATCGCCCCTCCCCCACAGGAGGTAGGACCTATACCAAGCCAATTAAAATGAATCCTGCCCTATAAGACCACCTGACTTCCTCCTCACCACTGTTATTTTTTGTCCTACCGGACATTTGAGTGCTGCAGTGTCTCTATACAGTTGGACTTCTTCATGTTGCATCAGCGCTTGTTGGGTCTTCTTTTGGTAGGTGTAGACAGTTGTCCACTCTTTTTTGAGCTGCTCCCATTGAGCTGTGGAGTAGATGCTTGCAGGTGACAAGCTTTATTTTCTAGGGCCACTGTTTGGGGCTTAGGGTCAGTTTCTTAGCCCCAGCACTAGTGAGTTTATTATCCTAGTTGTTGCCAGTTTCTGGTGTGGTTTTTCTGGCCTGCTGGTTGTGCTAGGGTAGTGATAGTATTGAGCTGGTTTTGCCAGGATTATGGTTGTCTGCAGTGAGGTCTGGGTCTTGTGAAAGGCCCTCTGGTCTGTGAGGGAACCCCTTTTGCAGGGAATGGACATTTATTGTTCTGGCTTGCTTTTCTCTCATTATGTTAATTGTAGTAGTTGGAAATTTGAGCCTTGGTTGTCAGCCACTTCCCAATACCTTGGGGGGATTGTTGTTGTTCTTTTGGTTGTTCAGCATTCTTGTCTCATTTCCAGGGATTCATAGTGTCTGTTTCCTCTACGGGATGTTGGCCTTGTTTTTGGCCTTTCTAGCTCTTTTGGGTTTTGTACCTTTTTGTTTCCCACCCCTTACTGTTTTGTGGGGCATGGCTTGGTAGATCCCATGTGTACTGACATGGAGGGACGCAGAAGAAAAGGAGAATTTTACTTACCTTCTTGACGTAAATTCTATTTCTTCTAGTCTCGACATGTCAGTACAGGTTTTCCATCCCAATTTTGCTTCCTGTACTGCTATGGCAAATGTATAACAGTGGTGAGGAGGAAGTCAGGTGGTCTTATAGGGCAGGATTCATTTTAATTGGCTTGGTATAGGTCCTACCTCCTGTGGGGGAGGGGTGATGCTACCCATGTGTACTGACATGTTGGGACTAGAAGAAATAGAATTTATGTCAAGAAGGTAAGTAATATTCTCCTTTTATTTTATCAAGCAAAAATTATATTTTGGGTTTGCTTGTCCATTAAAACTATGGGAATAGTTTCACTTTGTCAGGTTTAATGTAAAAAAAAAAAAAAAAGAGAAACCAAAAATATTTTTTGTTAAAAAAGTATGTTCGGTACATGCCCTAATTCAATGAATTTATGTTTAAAAAATGGGTGTACAGCTCATGCTGCTGATTTATTTCATTTTACTTGTGAAATGTACTAATGAATTGTTGGATTCTTTGTACTCTGTGATAAGAGATTACATAATTTATTTGTACTTATGTGGTTGTAGTTAGGCTGTGGAGCTAATGAATGCACTTGATAAAATGTATAGATTGAAAAGATAGGAGGGGAGTTCCTGTACAGATACTTATACCAGAATTTACTTGCTGTCTGAATTACTCCCATTGATTCAATGGGTTATGCTTAGGTGAAAATATAACACAACTTTATAAATACAGCCAATAATTGTAAATGGCATACATTATATTTTATAGAAATATATCATTTTGTTTGCAGAATTCTACAAACATAGTGTGTTCAGATAAATATACAAATACTGACACAGGAGAAAAAACACATATCATTAACACATGGTCATAATAGCAGATATATGAAAAACACTTACCTGAACTAGAAACCAGAGGGGGGACATGATGTACTCCTGAATCACTAGAGAGAGAATAATTTAAAATGGCAAAAGAAAGCATTAAAGGGACAATATGCAAACTCAAAAATATAAATTTGAATGCTACATGCATTCTCAATACTGTTCTTTTTCCCCCAAAATCTATGGTTTTCATTATATATTGTACCAAACAGTACGTAACTAATACTGAATACCACTTTCAGCTTACACTTGATCCTACCTCCTTGGCCCTTTTTAGCTGCTGAAGGAGGAGGAAAAATTATTTAGGTTGGCCATACACTGAAAGATCTGCTCATTTGTTGAGGCCACTGGGACAAGGCCCTTGAATGCTTGAAATGAAGGCAGCAATTACGGAGAGAGGGCTCTTTCTGCCAGGTGTATGTAAACTAGCTCATGTACTTTCCATTCAAATTAATGAGAAACAACTGCGTGGTAAGTAAAAAGTGGCACTAAATGGGTAAAAGGGATAATTGCTTAGGTTTTTAATAACCTGTAACCTGTACAGTTCTACTTAAAATTCTGAGGGGTGTGAGGTAATTTTTGCCACAAACTAAAAATAATACAACATGTAGCCAAGACATTTTAAATATACAGAATATTTGAAAAATAAAAAAGATGCAAAGTACTTAGTAAACGCACATGGCAGCTTGTCGTTTAAGCCACTGGTGGCAGGCATTCCCATCATGGATACAATTAAGCACTTCAGACAGCATTGTTCGCTTCAACCTCTCCTCTTCACGAGTCTTTTTTAGATGGTCATATATTTTTGCACCTGTAGTTAAAGTAAATTAACAGCAGTTTTTTTTTGTTTTTTTTTTTTAGAAGGGTGGATTGTAATTATAACTAAACACAAAAGGTTTAATTAAGTGAGTGACACATTGCCCTCAGCATATTACCACTCTGTGGAGCTATGGTTAATCAAAACAAAATCCCCTGTTCCACAAAGAGACATGTTCTGGTTTCTTTCTACATGTATTATAATGTAATCCATATTTTAAAGTAGTTAACACCAGATTGCTGTTCAAAACTAAAATCCAGACTGTTCCACACAGCAAGCAGGTAAAAATATAATGATATAGTTTAATGTATAAAAATAGAGGGCACATAAAAAATGTATGTTTTCAGATACTTCCAGTCTTCCCCACAAAAGGCACTGTAGAGAAGCTATAGAAGTCCATCACAGGAGGTATATGACTGAAAACGCTGGACTAGGAATGCATGGCCAATTTTTAAAAAAAGGACAAAAAGTAGAACTTTAATCTCTAAAATATCAAGAAGTTTAATCTCTAAAATATATTACTGTATTTTTTTATTGTTTTGAAAGTTATTTTAAAAGGTTTTTATTTGTTTTTAGCAATAAAAGACTTGATATATTTAGATACTAAGTAAGATGCTCTAAAAAAAAGTGCTCAGAAAACTTCTCTAAAAGTTTATCAATTGTACCTTTGTGTAAAAGTTATTTTTTACTACATTCCAACTGTGTTTTAGAAAGTGTAGTCAAAACCGGTATTTTAAATACTTATGGAAACTAATCACTTCTACTTCCAAGCAAGTTATACCATAGGCATGGAAAACTGCCATTCTGCACATACATTTGGTTAAAGCCAAAGTGCTTTGATACTGGAAGAGACTTGCAAGCCTAACATAAGCTATGCAACAAAACTTGGATGTCCCTGGTTGACTGACCTCAAGAAAAACATCCATTAACTTTACCAACCCAAAAGAATTTCAAGATGGTTTTAAAAATAAAAAACAAGTGCTTCTTTTTAGCCCATTTGGCCATTTTACTCCAAAGAGATTGTTGAGGAGAAGCGAGAACTGCAGAAACTGCAATTGATATATGAAGCATTTGAGCTCCAGCTGACACATGCTGAAAAGGTACGAGCAGCCACTTGGAAACTAGTCTAGAGATACACACGGTTACTGTGCAAGATAAGAGAGAACAAGCGACAAGAGTGCGACAAGGGAGCCTGTTGGTTCTGAGTATCTGCAGAATGGGTGAGAGTTGTCCAGTGCTGGATGCAGGCTGGGTGGTATAGGGGGATGCCCCAATGAGTAATATACCACTAGTGCAGTATCCCTAAGTTACTCCTGACCTGCATAAAACTGTGCCCAAGTTCCTAACTGATCTCAATTGAGTAATTTACCCTTAAAAAGTCCCCTCCCCCACAGTGCTCTGTATTCTATCTGCTCAAGGGAGAACTTTTATAACAAATATCTGCACAATTCTCTGCTTTAATTATGAACTTCTTTATGGGTTTTACTTTCCTTGATTGCCATTGATAACATATTCTCTATTACTCACTGAATTTGTAATTTTATTAGATTTTAATCAGTATTTATTTTCAATATACAGTGAGTAAGTTGGCCAGGCACATTTTTTAAATTAAGTAATGTAATAAATTGTTAGCTTTGTAATAAAAACTCAATGGGCAAATTCTAAGGTACAAATGATGTGTGTCAGCATTAGCGTCATGGAGTATATCAGCCAATTAATTCTTCGCCATTATGCAGCCAGTCTCAAAACTTATTTTTATGTCATGAAATGCGGGAGTATCCTCAAGGGCAGTATAAATAAAGAAAAACTCCTAAATGAGCATTTTGTATCTATACACTAGATAAACGTGGGTTTGTTTGCAGCAAAGCTAAGGAAGAGAGCAGGTAGGCTTACATTTTATTTGAAAACCACAAGAAATATTTAAAGGACTGCATCTTCAGGGTCCTTGTCATTTATTATTACCATCACATGAACATATTACCCCCTCACATCAATGGAGAACTAAATCCTAACTAAAGATGTAGGCTAGAAATGCTGTAGATTATATTTTTGGCTTCTGTACCAGCCCGAGACAACCACAGTCCTTATGCAGGGAAGATCTGTGCCTATGAAGATGCCCCAGTAGCTCCCCATCTTCTGAGTCCCTGCAAATGCTTTGTGCTGCTGTCAGTTACTGAGCTTAGGCACATAAATATAAAAATGAATAGTAAATAATACAGATTATTAGTGCATTGCAGCCCTAAAACCAATGCATCAATTAGCATCAGAATATAGTAATCAGCCCAATGGCATGAGCTTATATGACAGGTGAAACTTTTTTTTTCTGCTTGATAATTTGCGACAACCCCTAAGCTAAGCTTCTCAACAGCTACCCAGAGCACACATAGGGGCAGATTTATCAAAACACGAGTTAGAATCCCGAATGGTTTAATAAGTTTAGTATATAAAATATGCCATTTATAGCCATATACATTTTTAGGGTTTAGTTCTCCTTTTAACCAGAGATAAAATATGAACACCATGAAATTTTCAATAAAAACAGACAAATATGCAAATAGAAAAAAAAACTATTTTAACTTACTGCAAAATGTTTTGATTCCTGTATTTCTGTACTCCTGTAATCGCTTGATCTCTCTGCGGAGTTCATACTCCACTGAAAGACAAATAAATAAAAATTAAAATGTGGGAACTGTTGGAAAGGTTATTTATTTAGAATGATTAAACCAGTAATATGAATCAAATTTAAAACCTTCTTTGACCCGCACTTATCAGACACACAGGCAGCGGTTTAAAGTTAGACAGCTTTTTTCATGTCTCCTAACGCATTTCGTGTGAACATACATGTAATCATAGGCACAATCTTAACTGTGTGGATACAGATTTAAAAGGCATTCTGAGTTTACATCATTAATAATGTCCCTTCCTTATAACATATTAACTCTTTATTACAACTGTTAAAACTCACTCTGTACATCATTCAATGCATCTATAAATATTGCTGTATTTGTATCTATGTTTGTGCATAACTAGAAGAATTAAATATTTTTTAAATAGATGACAAATTTCTCTTTCATAGAAATGAACTATCTTAATATCCCAAAGGGGAAAAAATCATGCCCTTTGCCTTTCCATACAAATATCATCTATATACCATTTATAGACGACAATGGCACAGTGTCATAATAACTAAGTTCATAGACCGAAAGGGATTGAACATTAGGTGGGATGTGAGTTGTCATGGGTAAGCATTGCTTAGAGGTAACTATTTAGGATTGATATGTCTTTAAATAAAAAGAAAGGCGAGAGGAGAAGTGATAAAAAAAAAAAAAATGAAATGGCATAGGGAAGGAAAAAAAAAAGTTGTTTTTTTTCTTTGAGATATAGTTAATTCTGGGAAAAATAAAACCTTATATTCTAGCCATTTAGGAATATGGGTTGAGTTCATTATCTAGCCAAAGACCAGATTTGGGGTTTTTAAAATTTCTTTTAAGATCATATACATTTTAGGTTATTTTTACCTAAACATTAAAAAAATAGTATCACCCCACTTTCCAGGTGTTTAATGGACCAGCAAATAAATAGCTCCATCAACAAAAAAATCAGTTAAATGTAGGGGTACCTTTCCAAAGACAAAGGAGAGATCTGCAATGGATTTTTTTGTTTTGATTTTTTAATTAATAACAATAAAATAGCACACGCTGCCCAAAACTTATTTTTGCATATAGTAATAGTATATTACAGTAATAATATAGTAACAGTCTCAGCAACTTTCCAATATACATTACAATTTTTAATGGCTTTAAAGTTATTTGTAAATGTAATTCCACAGAACTTCTTGACTGAAAATTTGTAATTTATGTTGAAGTTTATATTTCATTCCCTGCTTCAGAAGATTTCCTGTCTTGGAATCAGAAGCGACTCAAAAGTAGTGCATTTTGCAGGTTAGGGTCAGGTGTGCATTTTACGTTTTAGGGTCAGGTGCCGGTAGTTTTTCCTCACCCACACATCACTTATTTCCTTTCATTATGCAAAATACATTTAGGGGTGAAGGACTCCTTTTTCTACAGTTTTTTATAATTAAAGTACCAAAATTCAGCCTATTAAAAGGATTGTTCACCTTTACGTTAACATTTAGTATGTTATAAACAACTTTTCAATTAGCCTTATTTTTTCTTCTTCTGACTCCAGCAGCCAATAAACTTTTGTTCTGTATAGCTACAATTTTATTGTTATTGTCACTTATTATGTTTCTGTTCAGGCCTTCTTCTCCTTATTCACATTATAGTCTCTCATTCAAACCACTCCCTGGTTACTAAGATAATTTGCCCCTAGCAAACAGCTACTGAACTTCCAAACTGGAGAGGTGCTGAACAAAAAAAAATTAAATAATTAAAAACTATAGATAAAAAAAATAGAGATCAGTTTCAAACTGTCTCAGAATATCACTCTCTACAACATACTAAAAACTAATCTAAAAGACACAAAGGAAGGGTAAAACCTCTACTCTATGATGATGAAATACACCCATAATAAGAGGCAATGAAATGGCAACCTATTTTCTAGCAAAGAGGGGTGCTGCCACCTAGTGTTGTGATAAAGGTTATTTGTAAGAGCATTTGCTAGTGCACCACCACATGCAAGCCCACCAGCAAGTGACATTTTAGATCAGGGGTGCACAAAAGGTAGATCGTTTGTCTACCAGTAGACCACTTTAAAGTTTTGGGTAGACTTTGAGGTTGAATGCAGTAGGACGACATCCGGCAACTTCATTTTCCCCCCCAGCATACTGGAGCTTTCGAGTGCGGTTGCCCAAGCCTTCCGTCTTTGATTGTCCCAACCAGGCTGCGCTATATCTATATCTATATCTATATATATATATATATATATATATATCTATATATATATCTATATCTATATCTATATCTATATATATCTCTATATATTTCTATATCTATATATATCTATATATATCTATATTCCTCCCTGAGGAAAGCTCCTGTGTGGAGCTGAAACATCGGATTAATAAAAACCATGTAAGACATTTGCTTTGTTAGATTCTTTTTTGTTTTATTTTTGACAAATACTAACGAAAATCCTGTGAGTGCTAGCCTTTATTGCAATTGTACTTTATTATTTGATTTGCATTAGCACCCAGGCAGTGACCCCTTTTAGTCTTGTAAAGAATCGGCACTCACCAATATCGGGGCAAAGGCTGGGTGCTGACAAAAATAATGCATCAAACTCAACAGTAGAAAGCACTCACAGCTACAGCATCAATCAGGTCAGTGATTTATTTCAGCATACCATCTACGCGTTTCGATCACCACAGGATCGTCATCAGGATGATGATATATATATATTTGTTCCTACTTTATATATGTTTCTGTGTGCAGACTACAAAGTGGGCCATAAAGAAGGGAAGTAAAAACTACTACAATCCTTCCACATTGAACTTGAAGTTGGCACTTGAATAATGTTATTTGGGCATTAAATATGAAGTTGGAACTGCATTTAAATATTGCTATGTGTCATCGATTGATACTTGTTTATTGTGCCAAATGATAGACGTTGCACAATTTTAACTGTGGTAGATCTCATGATGGAGGCCAAGTGGCAAGAGTAGATCACAGGGTGACAAAGTCTGGGCACCCCGGTTTTAGATCATCCCTATCTGTTATCCAGAACCCTTGGGACAAGGAGGTTTACAAAGGGTATAAAAAGAACTGTTTTGCAATTAATAGGTATTTATTCTAACTTGGTTATCATTACGCCAATGTCTAATTATAGACAAAAAGCAAATCTTTAAAACAAAAAACCCCATAAACCCTGTTAGTTGAAATGAAATGGCTTTAAAGTTTTTCTGGAGTTTTCTAGACATCTGTTTTCTGGGTAACAGATGCCAGAAATTTATATGTTATAGGATATGTTATGAATCTCTCTTACGTGCATGACTTTCAATGAATTTGTCGTGTTCATATGGCCCCAATATCCTGGCAAATCTCCTCATTGCTTCATAAAGCTCTTGGACATGCTTGGGATACCGTCGTTCTAAAACTAAGAAACAATAACAAAGTATGTTATTCAATAGTGTACAGAAGGAGACATTCAGACACCAAAAACAAGTGCAAGAAAATATCATATAAAAGCAACATATTGCTATCACTTCATTACTAGGATTTTAAACATGCCAATAAATATATCTTAAAGGGCACCTATCGTATCAAAATCGTTTCCCTCACCATGTGGGCTAACAGAGTATTTTTTTCAAGAAAGCCCTCCAGACATGCGCTATACACATTCCACCACAAGGGAGTTCCTGGTGAGGAGACCATGTTTCGGCACACACGTGAACACGAGTGCTCAATATATGCATGTGTTTGACACAGAATCGACTGAAAAGTCTCCAGGACTTAAATTCATTTGTGTCTGCCATACATAGGCAAGAGACAACAATTGAAAAACAGCAAGTTGCAAAATATCCTATTCTTAAAATGTTTTTCCCTTGGACATACCAGCTGTTGCGCTGTCAGTCAGTGAGGTTACTTGGCCATAAAGGCAGCTTATACAATGAGAAATAGAAACATATTCAATACATAACCCCCAACTTTTAAAAAATTTTTTTAAACATTAGCTAAATCCAATAGGATTGTTTTGCCCCCAAACAGATTCATGCTGCTTAGTTAGAATAAAATACATAGTACTATTATTATTACAGAAATGAAATGGTTTTTTTTAAAAAGGACTCTATAGTGTGTAGGGTTCTCATCCGTCTCCATTTCCTGAGGACAGGCGCCATTTTGACACCTAGATCCGTAGGAAACATCCCCATTTGCTGCCAATAACACAAGTAAATCTGACAGACAAAGGGGTTATTAATGGTTAACTTATCTATATTTGAAGGTAAAATCTCAATGTATTGAAAGCCTTAATTACTTAAGTCAAATATTAATAGTTCCAGCAAGTCATGTTTCTGCCTTGCTACAGTATGTAAACTTTCCATTGTTTGTGGTGTGGGGTTGTGGATTCTTTTTGTCCTTCAGGTTCAAAATTCTTTTCCTACAATTTATGCATGTATATAAAAATTAGGGGTGCACCAAATACAGGTTTTCAGTTTCTGGATTTGGCCAAGATTCTGCCTTTATCGGCAGGATTTGTACAAATCCATGCTCCTGGTTGAACTGAATCCTAAAAATCATGTGACTTTTTGGCATTTAATCACGGAAATTGAAAATATCTTGCCTCGCTCTGCTCACAGCGAGATTTAACCCTTCCAAAACCTTATTAGCATATGTTAATTAGAGTTTGGATTCGGTTCAGCCGAATCCTTTACAAAGGGTTTGGGGGTTCGGCAGAATCTAAAAGTGGATTCAGTGCATCCCTAATACAAACGAGTGGAAAGCATGGAATCTTATACATAACTTAAATGGCAAGCCATCTTAATGTATTGCTGACAGGGTTCTAATAAGTTCAATTCGACCATATGTTTAAAGGAGACATATCCTATAAAAATTATGAATGTTCCAATGAATTATACTCCTCTAGATATAGAAGGATTGGGCTTAAAAATGTTGTGTTTCGAACTGATTTTTTGAGAAATTCCACAAAAACCCCACTAGCCTCGCCCATCTGTTCCACTTCCTGCTGGCTGAATTCTCTGGATGAGCTGGGGAGCCGGCGGCCCTCCGTACACTGCACTGTAGGATAGGAACCAATCAGCAGCTAGGCTGACCTGATAGGGAACTGAAGCCTGTCTTTGCTTGTGTGAGTGCAGGGCTGTGATTGGCTCTCCCCCTCCTACTGTGCTTCTGGCAGGGACCGTTAGGACACACCCGCTCTTCATTTCACACTGGACAGAGAAGTGATACGATCTATAGGGAGCTCTAATAAAGGGGCCATTTTTACAGATAGGATTAATTTTTAGCCCAAAGGGAAACCAGCACCGTATATTATTCATAATTGCCTACAAAATTAGCGTTTTTTCCCATTTATCCAATATGTCTCCTTTAATAATTACTAGCTGAAGATGTGCTTCTCCATATGTAGAACAGCAGAAGCCTAGGTTTGCTCATAGCTAGTGCAGAGATATCATAAAGCTATGCCAGTATAGGCCATTCTTCAGTTTTTCATCATCAATTTTAAATCAGAGATAAACAAACCATAATTTTTGGATTGACTGACCAAATACTGAAACCATGAATTTGTGTATTAATTCGAAAATATCCTTGCAGTTCAGCCAAATCCTAAAACAAATCTTGGATATGGTGCTACGCTATTTGCAAAAATGCTACTAGATTAAAAATTTATTAAGCATAAATGTGAGGATAAAAGAACACTTACTTTGAAATTTCCTAAGATTTATAAGGCCATGCTCTCTTATAATTCTGAAATGTGAAAACAAAAATGTATTTTAGCAAGTCTCTTTTCTGTAATAAAACAATGTTTCAATTCCAAGGCAATGATTGCCAAGCAAAAAGGGGATGTAAAGTCATCCCTTTAGGTTAAGGATTATGATAGAATTTCTAAAAACAAGAAACTTTCCAATATACATGCTTTGTTTTATTCTCACTGTTCTCTAAATAATCAATTGATTTCCTTTGCTGCCACAGGCAGCCTCAGTCAGTCCATTGCTTTGTTGCTGCAGTAATCCTATCCCTCTCTTATTGCTCAGTCCTCTGTGTGCAACAGGAGCCAATCAGAGGCAAGTATGCTCGTTTGCTGCCTGTGTATTCTCTGTTCCAACTGGCCGTGGCTACACTGAGAGATAAGAACAGCCCGCAATTGCCCAAGTTTCTTGTACAGCTGAGGCAGGGCTGGCTGAGGCTGCTTGTTATCTTCACAACTGTAAGAATAAAATAAAGCATGTATATTGGAAAATTGCTGGTTTTTACAATAATGGGATGAGTTTACATCTCCTTTAAAAAGTAGATTATGATCTACCACTAGACCTGGTGTTCAGCATTATCTACCAACAGTACCATTAAATCAGTGATCCCCAACCAGTGGCTCATGAGTAACATGTTGCTCCCCACTCCCTTGGATCTAAGTAACCTCAAAGTAGGGGCCCCATTTTTAAATCTGTGTCTTGGAAGCAAGTTTTCAAAGCAAAGCACATTTTTTAGACAGTTTTACTCCAACCAGAGCCTCTTACAGGCAAAAAGTCCACATCAGCCTACCAAATCACAGCCCTTATTTAGTATACTCAAGGAACGTTATTCATGCTTGTGTGGAAAAAAAATAAAAATTGTGTTCCCTGTATTAGATCATCTTTATAGGCACTCTTCATTCTTAAAATAACGATTCAGCAAATGAGTACTGATATGGATTATGAAAAGGGGACTGAAATGTGGCTTTTTTTTTTTTTTTTTTTTTTTTTTTTTAGAGTAGTTCAAAGATGATAATTTTTTTATGTGAACTACTACTTCAGGCTGTGAAAACTTTACACAAATTACAACTCATATTGCTAGTCTGGGCACCCCTGCACTAGTCTGGTAATCATTTTTAGTATAAACTAAGAAAAAAGTATTTTTTAGTTTTTGTGCAACCGATTTTCCCTCTCTTTAAAGGACAAGGAAACTGTTTTTTTGTATATACATCACCATTCAGTTAGTACCTCCTTGCTCTTCCAGATAGCTAGCTTTATTTTCACATATACCATTTCCAAAAGCAGTAACATCGTTAATGAGTTTTCCTTTTAAGTCTGTTGTGTTCACCATATTTGATGCACCTACATCATGAAGAACGACCATTTAGAGCAGTGGTCCCCAACCTTTTTCGCACCAAAGACCGGTTTCAAGTAAGACAATTTTTCCAAGCACCGGGAGTGGGGGGGTGGCGCAACTAGTGCATGGTATATAATTTAATTATTACATATAAAATGTAAATGTAATTATTTCATTTTATATTATGCACTTTTATTTTTATTATTACTACTACATTATAAAGTATGATACAGCTCAGTGGGAGACCTGAGCTTGTCTCCCTGCAACTAGATGTGCCCAGCCCCTTTGCTCTTCTTACTCTCACCAAAGTGGTGACATCCCCTGCCAGTTAGTATGGAGCTTTAAGTACTTTGGTCCTTGTCGCAATCAGTAGAAAGCTCCCTGGGCTTCACTTAGCTGTTGTCATGGCTGTGTAACACATCGGGGAATTGGGATCACAGGTGATTGGGACCAGATGTGGCCCGATTCAGCACAGCCCACGGCCCTGCACCGGTCCACGGCCCGGTGGTTGGGGACCCCTGATTTAGAGTATTGGCACATGCATGAGAAATCCCCTCCCACTCGCGCGTCAGTTTGTCATACAACACACACTTATCACTTCTAAAAACCAAGCGATCAGTGTGTATAAAGCAAGCTTGGTTTGTGCATCATCATAGCAACCATATTAGTGAGTTGCTATTGGTGCACGCATAGTAGTGGCAGGGCTTTGACTGATGATTGTTGGTGAGCCGTTTTTTCAATGTGCATTCACAAGGACTTTTGAATGTGCATGCGCTGCCTCATAGTCTCATCGACTGAATTGAATTCTGGGTTTTTCTATTACAGAATGTAGTGTTTTTTCTGCTATAAGGCTGCTGATCAGGCAAACAATTTAAAACACACTTGAATGAAAGAATGACACCACCAAAGGTATACAGTGGATATAAAAATTCTACACAGCCCTGGTAAAATGTCAGGTTCCTGTGCTGTACAAAAATAAGACAAAGATAAATCATTTCAGAACTTTTTCCACCTTTAAAGGAGAAGGAAAGGCAAAGTCACTTGGGGGTGCCAAAATGTTAGACACCCCCAAGTGAGTTTAATCGCTTACCATGTACCCCGGGCTGGTGCCCCTGTTAGGAGAAAACAGCACCAGACCAGGGTACCTGTAGCGATGCGCTTCCTCCTTCCGGCTTCGTTTCGCTGCGACTACACAATAGGCGCATGCACAGTAGAGTGAAAAGCCGACTTCTCTGTTAAAGTTCGGCTTTTCACTCTACTGCGCATGCGCGCGCTCGTGAAGACGGAAGGAGGAAGTGCTGCAGGTATCCTGGGGCTGGTGCTGTTCTCTCTGAACAGGGGCACCAGCCGGGGTAAAAGGTAGACGATTCAAGTCACTTGGGGGTACCTAACATTTTGGCATCCCAAGTGACTTTGCCTTTCCTTCTCCTTTAATATGACCTATAAACTGTACCACTCAATTGAAAAACAAACTGAAATCTTTTAGGTGGAGGGAAGAAAACCAAAAAAAACTAAATAATGTGGTTGCATAAGTGTGCACACCCTCTTCTAACTGGGGATGTAGCTGTGTTCAGAATTAAGCAATCACATTCAAAATCATGTTTAATAGGAGTCAGCATACACCTGCCATCATTTAAGGCTAATGCCAGACGAGGCGTTGGGTGGATATTTTCTGCAAGCGGAAAATCGCTTGCTGAAAATTCTACTCTACGCCTCGTCTGGCATTAGCCTAAAGTGCCTCTGATTAACCCCAAATAAATTTCAGCTGCTCTAGTTGGTCTTTCCTGACATTTTTTTAGTCGCATCCCAGCGACAAAAGCCATGGTCCACAAAAAGCTTCCAAAGCATCAGAGGGATCTCATTGTTAAAAGAAAATCAGTCAGGAGAAGGGTACAAAAGAATTTCCAAGGCATTAGATATACCATGGAACACGGTGAAGACAGTCATCATCAAATGGAGAAAATATGGCACAATAGTGACATTACCAAGAACTGGACGTCCCTCCAAAACCGAAAGAAAATTGGTCAGGGAGGCTACCAAGAGGCCTACAGCAACATTAAAGGAGCTGCAGGAATATCTGGCAAGTACTGGCTGTGTGAAAGCCAAGTCAGGGTTAAGGGATGCGGGTCAGGGTTAAGGGAGCGTCAATTGAAGCCTTTGTATGTGCTGAGAGCTGACGTATACCATGTGTGCCGACTCGCTTTAGCCATATGAGTGGGAGAGCGAGTAGCAGGAGGCTTGGGTGGGAGTGGTATGAAGTGGTGTGATGGCAGTTCCATATGCGGTGAATGTAACCGCGTTGCGGGACGCCAATTATAATTAGGTTGTGAATCCCTAACAATTATCGCTACGAGCGCTGCCTCCCTGTTATCAATGCGGGCCACGTGTAATTGAGATGACCCACCATTATAGCTACCCTACCAAATACAAACTGTATGTTTGATAGCTTCAAATCTGGATTTCTTTTTGGCTTTGGGTGCACAGCCTGGGGGTGGGCAGAAAGTTGTAGGGTAGCGAATTGGGGGACAGGAACCAGGCTGTGTGTTGTTAATTTAACAACTATATTAATTGTGTCTGGTAATTATAACCCGCCTTGTTTCTCCACCCTAAGGGATTTATTCCTCCCGGTACTATCTTTATTTGAATTACTGGTGTAAATAGATATATAATCATGTTCTACTCCTAGCGTACCCCTCTCCCCCCCTTCTCCTGTGATTAGTTGTAAATACAGTAATGGTAATGAATTTGGCACTGACGCTCCTGTATAGTGGATCTTCTGTGTGTAATAAGTAACTTGATATTCGGAAAATGACTAATCTTATTAAAAGATTATTAAAATCTTATTAAAAAATCTTATTAAATCATGTTAAAACAGTATAGACAATATCCGCGTCTGATGAATTAATTGTTTTTAAGGAATCATTGATTTTTCTTTTTTCTATGGGCCCCGTTTTAATGAGACATTGATTCTCTTTTTAATGGTATGAATTAAAAGTTATATTTTAATGCTAAAGGCACCAAAATGAACTTTGTATATATTTAGCTGTTTTTCTTCAGCTGGAACTGGGGCCTTAGTTAAGATAGAGGGAATTATGAACAGTTCCAAATACCAGTCAATATTGGCACAAAACCTTTAGGCTTCTGCTAGAAAGCTGAACATGAGGAGGAACTTCATCTTTCAGCATGACAAGGACCCAAAGCATACATCCAAATCAACAAAGGAATGGCTTCACCGGAAGAAGATTAAAGTTTTGGAATGGCACAGCCAGAGCCCAGATCTGAATCCGATTGAAATCCACTGTCTCTCTTTATGGAGATTAACTCTTTGTTGCACTGTCCTTGTCCTTTAAAGGAAAACTATACCCCCAGAATGAATACTCCATACCTGGATATCCATATTTATATTTGAGAGTTCAAACTCAATTTTGTTTTGCCTCTAATAAGGATTAAAAAGGATAAGGATTAAAAAGGGAATCATTTTTTAAAATTTTTTTTAGACGGCCTTCCTGTAATTTAGAGCTTTTAGGATAACTGATTCCATACCTGTACTGACAAAATCTCACGGTAAAAAAAACTATATATATTTATATTTGATTTTATAGGTCTCATTTTACCCTATAACAAAGGATACACACATACCTTTTCCTTCTCTGCCTTTCCTTTAACCGTGAATGATATATATCTACAACAGAGATTTTCAGAGCTATATTTTAAAAAGAATAAGAGGGTTAATTGTTTGCTTTTGTACCTGCACTTAAAAAACAGAAATATTACACACTGTATTGTAGTCACTGCAGTCACTCCTGTTTATCTTCCTGTGCAAGAAATGTGCCCTACAGCCCAAATGCAACTTAAATAATAGCTGCCACCAAGGTCACACAGCAGCTTTTTTATATAAATTAAAGCTGTACTTTTAAAGCAAAAGGGACACATTTAACATTGCATTATCCATTATTAGTATAGTATCTTGTGTAAACAAAACTATTGAAAACAACATGCAAATTAGCAAAATATTTGACAAATCACTTTCAAGTTATAAAACTACATCTTCAACCTGTCACAAGCAAGGTACAGTAATCAAATGTATATGTTGTATGTATACTAACATAACTCACCTTAAAATTATATAAGCTGGTTAGGTATAATATATATATATATATATATATATATATATATATATATATATTATATAGTTATATCCTCTCACTATAATCTTTGTATTTATTTACTGCTTGGTAAAAGGCAATATAATATGGATGTATGTGTTGTGCTTAAAAAGGGACATAAAGCCCAAGTAAAACATTATACTAAACTGCTCAGAGAGCTCTTTCTTGCTCTTCAATTTCATATGTGCAGTTCTTAAACTACTATTGTCATGAAGCGAGACCTGAGCGCTACCTACTGGTAGCCCCAGGGAGAATGGCAAAAGCTAATTTCACCAAAGCTGTAAGAGTCTATTGACACTTATCTGATCAGTTTAATTAGGACAATGGTACATGGGATGTTATGTTGCTCACGGCAAATCTGCACTACCGACAATGAGATAGAATAGGGATGTCTTGTTGCCTGTGGTAGCATAGATTTACTACAGACAACAAACTATTGTGTGTGTGGTATTACTCTCAATCCTCTAACACATTACCCATACTCCTATAACAAATTAATTATGACAAAAACATATTAATGATGTTACAATGTATTTACCATGCAAAATATCAGAATCATCCTCAACAAAATCGATATCTCTTAAGTCCCATTCAGCATAGTTATCAAACTCCTGTTTAAGGGGGTAGAAAAAAATGTTACCACAATCAACACTTAATGTTATCTGTACAAATGGAAAAAAACAACAAGATTTCTTAGACAATTACAATTATATTTCAAATATTGTTTACCTCAATGAAATCCGCACGAGCAGGCATATATCCTGCCATATCTCTGGACAAGAGAGAGTCAAAAGTTGGTCTTGGTGGGTCTTCTGCAGCTGGAAAACAGTCTAAGATTACTTCATCAAACATAATAAAAGAGAAGCAAAAAGTATGGTATTGACAGTAGAATATGCTATACAAGGTAAAAAAAAGCCTACTACTTTTGTTTGTGGGAGTATCATTATTTGGTTTACATACGATGAAATGGAACAGCTGTGTCCATATTCATTTCCTCCTCTGCTTGCTTCAGATTCAGCAAGGTGCTTGCAAATAGTGGGTTGTTGATAAAGTATTTCATGTAGTGTTTTTCACAGTCCTCCTTTGTCTTTGTCCGCATCTGATTGGCTACATCTTGCCTAAAAATTAAAACAAAAAAAAAAAACCTTTAAACTACATAGCAGTTACCTTGCTAATTAAATAGAAAGTGATACTTAAAGCAGAAACAAAGAGATAAAATTGTTTCATGGGTAAGATCTGGCGATTATGCCAACTTTCGCACCAGTTACAGAGAAGCACAACCTCTGCTTGGATATGCAGCTGCTTTGAGCATCTCTAATCTACAATTTAACAGAAGCTGCACTGTATAAGCTGCAAGGCACTGGTGTATAAAGGGCCAGCTTTGTGCATGTTTAGCTTCAGCCACTAGCTTCCGCAAAGACATGTAACAAACACTAATTAGACTAAGTTTAATGGAGAACTTAATACCTGTTATTTATTGTGCTTATGTTGAAAATAAATGTATAATGTCCATACAATTAAAGTGGAAATTTAGTTAAATTGGGTATGGTTATTGGTTATTGGTTAGGGATCTCATATCCAGAGGGATTAAGCAAAAAGAACTTTGTTTGGTACTTTGTGTTTACAACACCTAATAAAGATCAAATAATATAAGTTATCAATGGTCCAACCATTCTTGACGATATCTAACTGCCCATTTTTCAGATCTGATAGAAAACCTAGAAAAGACTTATGTCTAAAGACAGAGAGAGGTGTCTTTGAATCCAACATACAGGAACCTATGTGCCTGTACACACACAGTTGATAGTGCAAAGGTCAGTAATATTGCTGCAATTGATGTGTCACTGTTACTGGTATAAAGGAAGTCTCTTTTATACACTCTTTTTTTACACCTGTATCTAGCTATTAAAGTAAGATTTGTATCTGTGTGTGTAAATTGCAGGAGGGTGACTGGCAACACAAAACCCAAATGCAAAAGAGCCTGAAGTTCCGTGTCTTTGTGGATATAAACAATAAGCTGTTTTATTGTTATTTGTACAAATCAGCACCCAGCCCGGCTCCATTCCTTAACTTTTCCTTTGCACATGTTTGCTGTTGAGTGATGTGGCCTCATGACATGCCACAGCAAATCAGCTTTCACTCTGCTCTGTCACTCACATAATTCTGCGTCACTGATGCAGATCAGGGAGCCAAAGATTCTGGAGGGTGGGGAATGGGAGACTGCTTTAATTAACCATAACTCTGTAATAGTGCAACATTTTTTAAAAACTATAAATTGCCAAAATGTTTGTTTAGACTTTATATTTTTAATATTATTAACTTTTTTCATGTTTGTTCCCCTTTAAATTCTGGAGCTCTCCCACATTTGTTTTAAATCCATGTTTTTTCTTTTCTATATGTTCTCTATACACTACAACCCTGACATAAAACAAGGCTCACCAGTTTCCAAATCCACAATCCATTACTGCTTCAAGAAGTGACATTTCTTCTTGAGCTGTCCAGCTCGGATCTAGGATGGGAAAATCTGAAGTCTGGAAAACAAATCCCAAATAGTACATACATACATAAGATTCATTTAAAGAACCATCATTTATCAAAAATAATAGTCAGGGTTAGTACTGTGAATTCTTTAAAATAACACCCTATTTAAAGTGATTTTTGTGCATACATAACTAAGTGTATTCATATGGGTCTATGCCTTTTCTATGTCTAATTTTAACAGGTTTTGTTTGTACCTTTATGTCTATGGCATGCAAAGGCATGCTGACCACTAAGGTGTGCGCACGCAGAAACAGGTTGATTAAAAACACCCTTGCAGTTGCTTTTCATTGAAATCAATAGGAGAAGTTCTGCCTATGGCATACACAAATGCTGTGGGGGGGGCCACCTAGGAACACTCACTTTGATGTAAAGCATGTATTTGGCGAACATATAAGTGCGAAGACATACGGGTGATTAGTCGCCGTGACTTTTAAAAACTCTGTAGTGGCGACTACTCACAGTGATTTAGCTACTGAGTGTGATTTAGCTTGTGAAGTGCCAATTAGTCGCCCTGTGTGACACTGCTGTGAATCCATGCCACAGAATTCATGGACTAATCTGCTAAACAGGGGTATAGCTGGGGTAGCACCTAATCTAGGGGAGAGCTGTCAGTCTGTTTACATCGGTATAGTTTACTGGAAAACCATTAACCAGCAATTCACAAAAGTTGTCATAGTTGCAAGCCAAACAAATGGCCATAAAGACAGTTCCTTGGACAAAAAAAGTCTGGGCAGCGTGGCAAAACATACCGGGACCTGCACATTTCTTGGTCTCCCAGCACAGCCTTCAACAACAGGAACAGTGCCCCCAACATTTCATGACAGGGACAGAGTGGCCCCCAGCATTTCATCACAGGCACAGCATGGACCCAATAGTTCACATTTCATAACTGGGACAAAGTGGCCCAAGAATTCCATCACCATGTGGTCCCCAACATGTCAGGCACAGCGTGGTCCCCAGCATTTCATGACATACAAAGCGCAGCCCGCAACACCAGATATGTTCACCAGGAGGTGCTTAATCTCATGGATATTCAATATACACAAAGTTAATGACTAGACTGGTGCAAAATATTTTAAACTCTTTTAAAGTTGTACCTTATCTTTCAGTTATGTTTTAGTATGGCTTAGTCATTGCTATTCTGAGACAATTTAAAAATGGTCTTCTAGTTATTGTGGTTTTCAAATTATTGCCTTTATTTACCCAACAACCAGAGAACTGATTGATTCTAAAGCAAGATGTTGAGAGTCAGTGAGTGTCTTGCGCAATTCTTTCAAATATGAGCAAAGAATGTTTCAACCCTTCAGTAGTAGTATGAAAAAAAAAATTATTGCAGCATTTGGAGTGGAGGTTTAAGACTCCTTATAATTTAGGTTAAAAGATTTAAGTCTCCTTTAAGCATTTTGATTACACTTAACTCTTTCATAATTCATATTAGGCACATCAGAAAAATATATGAATGATAATTACCAGGATCTCATAGCTATGATCACTTTGGTGCTTTTTATATTCAAATCCTCTTGAGAAGCACTAGAGAATAAACAGAAAGAAACTATAGTCATGTTCAGTATGAAAACACTGGAACTGTTCATTAAAGGAACCTGTCTGGAGAGGAGCATATCAGTGAGTCAATGCAGTTCCACCCAATGGGATTTTAAAAACCAGACTGTTGGGTATCTGCCTAAAGTCAAACATCTGGTTGGTTACATGTCACATGTCTTAGACCGATCAGTCCTAGTTCAGATCTAGTAACCAAAGACGTGACATCTGTAGGAATAGGAGAGTATCTAGGTACCAACATTTCAGGCACTTTAAAATATGAATCTGTTGATAACAAGTTGTCTAATGCCAGGCAGTGTCATTCTGTGGCTACTAAAGCAAATAAAGTGCTGTCTTGTATAAAAAAGGGCATTGACTCAAGGGATGAGAACATAATTTTGCCCCTTTATAGGTCCCTGGTAAGGCCTCACCTTGAGTATGCAGTGCAGTTTTGGGCTCCAGTCCTTAAGAAGGATATTAATGAGCTGGAGAGAGTGCAGAGACGTGCAACTAAACTGGTTAAGGGGATGGAAGATTTTAACTATGAGGTGAGACTGTCAAGGTTGGGGTTGTTTTCTCTGGAAAAGAGGCGCTTGCGAGGGGACATGATTACTCTGTACAAGTACATTAGAGGGGATTATAGGCAGTTGGGGGATGTTCTTTTTTCCCATAAAAACAATCAGCGCACCAGAGGTCACCCCTTTAGATTAGAGGAAAGGAGCTTCCATTTGAAGCAGCGTAGGTGGTTTTTCACGGTGAGGGCAGTGAGGTTATGGAATGCCCTTCCTAGTGATGTGGTAATGGCAGATTCTGTTAATGCCTTTAAGAGGGGCCTGGATGAGTTCTTGATCAATCAGAATATCCAAGGCTATTGTGATACTAATATCTACAGTTAGTACTAGTGGTTGTATATATAGTGTATGTATGTGAGTGTATAGATTGGTAGGTGTGGGTTAGGTGTGCTGGGTTTACTTGGATGGGTTGAACTTGATGGACACTGGTCTTTTTTCAACCCTATGTAACTATGTAACTATAACTAACTATGAAAAGGAAAGTAAAAATCACTGGGGGTGGGGGTACCAAGTTTTTAGGCACATCCTAGTGATTCTAATCGGTTGCCTGGTAACCTGGGCCAGCTCACCTCTTCTTAAATAAAGAACAAAAATTGAGAAAATAAAGGACATGGCTCTCAGTATACAGTATCCCAGACTAGCGCATTTTATTTTTTTAGAGAAAATGGAAACCATCCCAGGGTTCACAGGAAAGCCACTAATGGCTGACGAAAAACCTAACAACTTGGCACCCCCACCAGAGCTTTTACCTTTCCTTCTCCTTTAAGTTTGCATTCCAGCAAAACTAATTGTGATATCTTGTTCTACAAAACATTCAGCCAGGAGCTGCAAATGCTTTCAGTTATGACAATGTTTTTAATGCTAAATGTATTATATAAATCACAGGCTTACCACAGTCAACATTCAGTGGACAATGAAAGCCAAACTCACTGGGAGTTATTGCTACCATTATTTCTATTGACTATATAAGCATTATATTCTGCATTGCTGTACAATAAATTGATGTATAAAATTGACCATACAGATTACATGTAAAAATACAACCGAAAACAGATACAAGATGTAGAGAGGGAACTGCTAAATAGAGCTACAATCTAAAAAGGGTTGCCCATTTTTCTATGGGTAACACTGAAATTCTTTTCTGAAAAATATTGTCTTAAATTATTCCTCTAAGTTCTTTGAGCAGGGAGACATAGGTGAGGCCATGACAAAAAGGTGAATAAACACTGTCTAAAAAGCAGCTATGTTCCCAAATGTATTTAAGGAAAAACAACATTAAAGAAATATGGTCTGGCACATTTCATATTATGCACAATTGACTGGCTAGATATTTTTCTGCTTCATGGCCTTTCAATAATCCCAAAGACAGCATTACCTAAAGACTATGCATATGCGCAATTACCTGTAAACACAGAAGAAATTCAGGAGGTCCACATTCAGCACATTTAATGTATGGTTCCATGAGATATGATGAACACCCTTTGCAGGGTGGTTTGTCAAAGGGATCACCTAGAACAACATTCAGATTACTCTTTGGGTATCACAGAAAAAGCAAATTGAATATATATTATTACATAATACAAATATCTAGATAAAAATGTAAACCCCATGTACAAACAATTCACCCTTAAAAGGGTAAGGTACTTCTTACTGCTTGCTGAAAAGACAGCACAGTCCTGCTCTGGAAAAATCAACCCTAATAAAGTTTTTCAATTAAACTGGAAGATCTGAAATCATATTTATTTTAAGGGTTATGAAATACTTGCAGGTGTGGGGTGACCTGAAGCGCTGCCACTGATCAAGATGGTAGGTTGTGGGGAAAAAGTCTAGTGCATCACTGCCCTTATAGTTTAAAGCAGGGGTGGGCAAACTACGGCCCGCGGGCCACGTCCGGCCCCTTGGCCTTTTTAATCCGGCCCGCCGACGACGCCAAGTCTCATCACGCGAGACTTGGTGTCATTGGCGGGCCGGAATTAAACAGACTAAGGGGGCGTAAAGCTGGCCTGGGGGTAAGTAAATGTGGCCCGTGAGCCAAAAAGTTTGCCCACCCCTGGTTTAAAGTGATACTGACATGAAAAAATATGAATCTACATAAAAAGTTATTTATGTTGATCATTTTTGCCGATAGGTTTGCTTTTAGAAGTAATTGTTACTTAAAGTTCCTAAACCTGACTGTCCCTTCTAAGCCTGTCAGTTATAGCTTCTAATGCTAAGCTGCTGCACAAATATGGCAGCCTCCTCACAGGCGAACATGGGGGATCAGATAGGTAATGTAAAAGCATTGGACAAATACTTATGGCAAAATGATAAAAGATTATGCAAAGGGTTTCATTTCTGGTGTCAGTATCTCTTTAATGGTGTGTTTACTTTGCCTCAGTCACAGCTTTTCTTCTCCACTCTCTGAATTAGACAAAGTTCTTGTGGAGTCACATGAGCACCAGGAAATACACAGCAATAATGCACACGTTTTTCAGTAGAAAATAACATTACCCACAACTACGCTTCTTCAAGTACTACACAGTTAAACCTTTATTTTGTCCTTTTAAATTATTTTCAATACAGTATATAATAAATTTGTGGGCAAAGTGACATTTTTCCTCCAAATATACTATGCAAACATTATCCTTTTAAAGGTAACATCATATATTAATACATTTACTTCATACAGTAAATAGCTGATACCTGAGCATTATTGTACAACGCAGTTCTAAATACAGAGGTGCAGCAGTGACTCCCCTCTATCGACCACTGGATTTACTGTATTATCACTGCCGATATTGTGCAAGGCCCACTCTGTGGTACCATAGGGAGCAACTGATGCATACCGGCTTCCATCCATCCCTTCCCCTTTTTCTTGATACACAGCGCTTACTGTACACACTATCTCTGATGGTACCCAGCATACACGACTGTTGCACTGAAATTTGCAATTTGTTTTGTACAGTCCGCGTAAAACTGCATAGTGCACACCGCCACCCTCCATCCCTAGTGTGCCCGTACACTCACTCCCATATGGTGCTAGCCGGTCCATTGCTTTCCTTTCTTTCCACGCTGGTAGATGTTAGAATGGAGGCGGCTCTGATGTCACAGACACGTGAGCAAGACGTGGGCGGGAACTTATGACGATATACAGGGAGAGCATTCCTATCCCCTCTGCCTTCTGATTGGCTGTGCGGCCTGGCCCTGTGAGTGACGTGCTGTTCACTAGTTCTCTGTCGCCTGAATGGAACTGCTCGCTCCCTCTCCCAGCTGGATAGTAGAAAAGTAATGGGCTTTTTTCATCTTTGTTCTGCAGTCCCAATTCAGCCTTGCGCCTTGTACTAGGGAAAGTGCTCTTTCCCCAGCAGCTGTCAGTGTGCGCTGTGAGTTTGGGTCTGGATGACTGCTGTGCAGGGCAAAGACGACAAAATGCATACATTCTCTGCTGTCCAACAGTGGCCCTGTTGTCATGTGGCATGAATCTGCACACACACCTGCGCATCCGTGGTCCTAAGTCAAAGTAAACAACCTGTGTCATAAAGCCTAAATTTCAGTGCTGCTTTATCATTTAACTTCCTAGCCATCCACAGAAAACCCCTTTGCAATAAATGTCCATTCATATAAAGCCACACCATTCATAGCTGTTAGATTATGTTCAAATACTTAATGCATCTGTGCCTGATCTCAAGTTCCTTAATTAAATTCACACTTTCATTTCCTTGAATGTCTGACATTTACAAAAAAAATTCCAAGTCTGGGCCAGTAAAAGTCACAGCAATTATGACTTTTTCAAACTGTCACTGCGAAAACTCGCAATTTTCGAATTGTCACATCAAAACCTTGGATTGTTGCACAAAAAACAGCGTAAAATTTTTTAAACCTCTAAAGTTTTGAGACAAAGGAAGGATCTTCAAGAAAAAGGACCTCTGCCATGGATTTCTACATTATATTTCTCGATGGGTACGCACTCCAGACACGGGTGTAGGTGGTTAAGAAATTATTTTATTTACAATAATCCTGACACGCTTCGTGTCTTTCAACACGTAGTCATAGGTATGCTGGGTCTCTCTTTCATACGGGTCTGGGGCGCTGCGCCCAGACCACCGGATCAGTGGGGTGAGTGTCCATGAAAAAACTGTGATTCACTTGATATTTTAATGAAGAAATAGTTGTAAAAAAAATTATTTTCCCTGAGTGAAGGGTCCAGGGCAAGGCCAACTCTGTGAAGGGGTGAGCGAATGCAAATTGAGACTGGCTGTTCTAAATTTTAAATTAGGCTTAATGTGCTGGGTGGCTTAGAGCAAGTCTTGGTATTATTGTATTCTACATGATATTGGCAAGTTATAGCTTTGAATTGTTGGATTCGGATTTTTAGCCATTTTGACGCATAGTAAATCTCGAAAAAATTGTGACTTTTTTTTCTGCGATTCTTAGCACTAAAAAACCAAGAAGAAAAAAAAATAACTTGGTTAGTAAATGGGCCCCTAAGTCTCTAGTAGTCATTCTGATAAAAGGTTAAACCAGGTTACAAAAAATCCTTGATAAACACACTTTATAACTATCCTAAAATTAATCCTGGGAATGACCCTGCTAATTTCAGATGGTGGGGCACTAAATTAAAAAGGTAGGCAATCAAATATGGAAGAGAGTTAGCTAGAGTAATAAATTCAACAGATGTAATAAAAATATACAGCCCCACTACAGAAACCATAGGGTTGATTCACTTAAGTGCGATAACTCTTATCGCATGCTTTTTTGTGTTAAAATAGACGCGGAAAAAACGCGTGATTCGCAAAAGTCTTATCGCATGCGTTTAGTCGCATATCGCATGCGTTAATTAGCGTTAATTTTACCGCATTAATTATCGCGCAGAAATAATACTAACGCATGATTCACAAACACTTAGACGCGCTAAATATTGCATTAGTCTATGCGAAAATTAACACCTACTTGGGGCAGGCGGTAATTATAGAATTATAGGTAATTATAGTATAGTTCATGAGCTTTTGGCAACACAATAAGGACTTTTCAGTGTAATTTATTCAAGTATGTGTTGGCCCTAGAGCAGCGTTTTTCAACCGCTGTTCCGCGGCACACTAGTGTGCCGCGAGATGTTGCCTGGTGTGCCGTAAGTGCGGTCCCCTGTGGGACACCTTCCACTTCCTGGCTCCCTGATGCCCGGAAATCGTCACTGCCTGTGACGTCATCCGACATCGGATCCAGGAGGGCGGAGCAACCAGAGAGGAGAGGCAGCACTATCCTGCCCTGGCACAACCCGACCGGGGGGAGCAACTGCCCAGGCCCTGCCCCGACAGACCAGATCCACCAGGGGCCAGGCCCATGCACAGCCGCCCTACTCCCCACCGGAGGACAATCCCGGGACACCCCTGGATGCCGCACCCCAAGACAGCCTGACATGTAAGAAAACAATTAATAATAATATATATATATATATATTATAAAATTTTTGTGTGTATAAAAGAAAAAAAAAAAATCAGTGGGGGAGTGGGTTTGTGGAGAAAATTTTTCACTATTTTGTTTACTTAATATTTCATAATAAAGTAATTATAAAATACTTTCTTTGTGTTTATTTGATTCCTATTCAAGAGAATTACTTTATATATAGTCAATATAGGCACAGAGTTAAATTTTTTAACATTTTCTAATGGTGGTGTGCCTCGTGATTTTTTTCATGAAACAAGTGTGCCTTTGCCCAAAAAAGGTTGAAAAACACTGCCCTAGAGTAATGTAGCCTCCAGTTTGCAGGGAAATGGTCATTTAAAAAAAAAGTAGTTTTATGAACGTAATGGTGTGTATGGCTAATATGGCGTGCGCGCGAAAAGTAGCGCACGTGCGTTAATTAGCGCATGCGACAAGTAGCGCGCTGCTTTAATTAGGGCGTGTTGCGTCAAATACCACACAAAAATAGTCTTCTCGACTTAAATAACGCAAACAGCATCGCGTCTAAATTAACGCAAATATCCTTTTAGTGAATCGTGTGTTAAGATGCAAAAAATAAGACGCAATAAAATTTTTAATGCATGCTATAAATAGCACTCGTTTTAACGCACCTTAGTGAATCAGCCCTCTTGTGTTAAGGTTCAGATAAATAGATACTTAACTCTGAAGTGCCAGAATAGGACTTGCCAGAATAGGTCTTCTGTGGAATAAAGAATTATATAAAAAAACAAATAGCGTAATAATGGCAAAAAACCACACCTTTACACCCTTTAATGTGTCTTTAACATTAAAATTAATTAGTGACCAAATATCGCTAGCGTGCATTTAGTCCAATTAAAGTGAAAACATAATTTCAAATTCAGTGTCAATAATTTCAAACTCCAAATGTGGTAGCTTGAGTGATCATGTTCTTATCCAACTGTGCTTCTATTTACAGACGTAGTTAAGATGGTTTGAAATAAGACCGAAGTCCATCAAGCGCAACCCTTCCTAGTGAACCCAGCACACACATAAACCTATAATAAACTATCTATACATTCACATACATAAACTATACCAACATCAATACTAACTGTAGATTTTAGCATCAAAATAGCCTTGGATAATATGCTTGTTCCAGGGCTTGAACTAGAGGTAGGCAGAATAGCCACTTGCCTAGGGCGCAACAGAGTAGGGGGTGCTACTAGGCACGTACCTTCTCAGCTCTTTGCCTACTCCAAGCTCCTGCCAGCTGAAAGAGTGGCAATGCGATGCGCTCCCACTTGTGACAATCACGCATCAAATCACCCCTGCCACTCGTCAGCCCTCCTTCTTTCTGCTCCTCACCTCACTGCAGGAAGGGGGGGCAAGCGCGATCCAGGGCGGGGGATGTGCATTGGGTACACAGCAGGTTTGGCTCGGCCCTGGCTTGTTCAATAAATCATCCAAGCCCCTCTTAAAGGCAACATAATCTGCATCACAACATCACTCGGAAGGGCATTCCACAACCTCACTGCCCTCATCGTGAAAAACCACCTATGCCACTTCAAATGGAAGCTCTGTTCTTTTAATCTAAAGGGGTGGCCTCTGGTGCGGTGATCGTTTTTATGGGAAAAAAGAACATCCCTATTTGTCTATAATCCCCTCTAATGTACTTGTACAGAGTAATCATGTCCCCTTACAAGCGCCTTTTGACAGAGGAAACAACCCCAACCATGACAGTCTAACCTCATAGTTTAAATATTTCATCCCCTTTACCAGTTTAATTGCATATCTCTGCACTCTCTCCAGCTCAGTACTATCCTTCTTAAGGACTGGAGCACAAAACTGCACTGCATATTCAAGTAAGGTAAAACTGGGGGGGTGCAGGGCCCACCAGGACTACTGCCCAAGGGGCCCTCACTGCAGTCTCTACACCCCCAACCCTGTCCAACCCTGTAATCAAGGTGAGTCCTCACCAGAGACCTATAAAGAGGCAAATTTATGTTTTCACCCTTTGAGTCAATGCCCTTTTTTATGCAAGACAGCACTTTGTTTGTTCTAGTAGCCACTAAATGACACTGCCTGGAATTAGACAACTTGTTATCTACAAAAATCCCCAGAACCTTCTCAGTTAAGGATCCCTCCAACACACTATCATTTAGTGCATAACTTTGCATTTTTCAACACTGAACCTCATTTTCAGTTTTGCTGCCCAGTTTTCCAATTTAGTCAAATTGCTCTGCAAAGTGCCAGCATCCTGCATGGAAGTTTTGCACAATTTAGTATCATCAGCAAAAATAGAAACAGTACTTTCAATGCCCACCTCTAGGTCATTAATAAACAATTTAAAAAGCAAAGGACCAAGGACAGACTCCTGCAGTACTCCACTAGCAACCCTGGCCCAATTAGAAAGTGATCCATTTACCACCACCCTTTGTAATGTTTCCTTCAGCCAGTTCTCTATCCAAGTACAAATATTATGTTCCAGGCCAATATTCCTAAATGTTATCTTTAACTTTTTGTGCGGTACTGTATCAATTGCTTTAGCAAAGTCCAAGCAGATGACACCCACTGCTATTCCAGCATCGAGGTTTCTCCTCACCTTCCCATAAAAGGCAATTAAATTAGTCTGGCAAGATCTGTTACGCATAAAACAGGGGTCTCAAACTCGCGGCCCGCGGGCCATTTGCGGCCCTCGGTACAGTATTTTGTGGCCCGCACCAGCGCCTTCTCAAAAGCAATGAATGGATCGCGATTTGTATTGCGATTCAAAGGATAATGCAAGGCACGGCGGGCGGGAGCTGCTGATTGCGGAAATGACGTTATGCCATCATAACAGTTATTATGGGAAGACGTTCTGTGTGCACAATTAGCTGCTAAGGAGCTAATTGTGCACACAGAACGTCTTCCCATAATAACTGTTATGATGGCATAACGTCATTTCCGCAATCAGCAGCTCCCGCCCGCCCGCAGTGCCTTGCATTATCCCTTGAAAGCCAATTTTTTGTGAAATCCCTTATGCGGCCCAGCCTCATCCTGACTTTGCCTCCTGCGGCCCCCAGGTAAATTGAGTTTGAGCCCCCTGGCATAAAACCATGCTGACACAAACTTATAATATTGTGTTTTGCAATGTATTCACGTACCCTATCCTTCAATACCCCTTCCAAAAGCTTTCCTACCACTGATGTCAGACTAACAGGTCTATAGTTTTAGGCTGAGAATGGGATCCCTTTTTGAATAGCAATTTGCAGTCCCTTGGCACCATACCAGACCTCAATGAATCCTGAAAAATTAAGTGAAGAGGTTTGGCACACAAAGCTAAGCTCATTTAATACCATGGGATATACATGAGTGACCCATGCATTAGTAGTTATATCACTAGAATTGGGTCTGTTAAAAGGGAAGCCTTGATTAGCTGGCTCCTTAGTTGTGTAGATAGATAAAAACAAGAGTTAAGACTTTCTGCTTTATCCCTGTTCTCAGCAGCCAACTGACCCCCTGTAATAATAATAAGGGTCCCACTCTTTCTTGCTTTATTTTTGTTTTTATATATATATATAAAATCCAAAATTAATCCAAAATAATAATAATAATATATATATATATATATTTTAAAAATTATTTTGGATTAATTTTACTCCGTGCTGCAATACCCCTTTCCAACTATATTTTAGCTTGCCTGATAGCTTTATTTGCTTTCTTGTACCTGATTAAAGCTTCAGCTGTCCCAAGCAGGTTTTTTTCTTACCAACCACCACACTAACACTTTTATTCAACCATAAAGGTTTTGCTTTGCAATGTCTTAGCTTGCTTACAAGACGAAAATACTGACCTGTATACTTGTTAAGCAACATTTTAAAGACATTCCATTCATCTTCTGTGTTTAGCCCCATGAAAAGCCTTTCCCAGTTGACACATTGCAGAGATACTTCTAAAATTGTGTGTTTTAGTTACTCCCTTATAGAGCTGTCTCTACAGCATTAGCTCAAAGGAAACCATGTTATGATCACTATTCCCTAAATGCTCACCCACACTAATGTAAGAGATGAGTTTAGTATTATTAGATATCACCAGGTCCAAAAGAGAATCAGTCCTAGTAGGATCTTGAACTGCCAAAAAAAAAGCTGTCATTTAGCATATTTACAAACCTACTAGCTTTTTGTGACTTGGCCACCCCATTACTCCAGTCGATGTCTAGATAATTAATAATAATACTTAATATGTCCCCCATAATAACAACTTGACCTAGTTGTGAAGCCTTCTCCATTTGTAATAGTAGCTGGGCCTCATACGTGGTGGTTTATAGCAATATTCTTTGTAACCTTTAGCCTTGCTGAAATCTTTACCCAAATAATTCCACATCTTCTCTATTGCCGTCTCTGGTAATTTCTATAGCACATGGCATTAAATCTGGCTTTATTTAAAGACAAACCCCTGCACCCTTTTTAATACCACTGTCCCTCCTAAAAAGTGTGTAGCTATTTAAATTCACAGCCCAGTCGCATGTTTCATCCCACCATGTCTCAGTGATACCAATTATATCATAATTTTCAGTACATGCCATAAACTACAGCTCTCATAATTTTCTTGACGAGCTCTGTGCTTTTTTTACATTAGGTAACGGAGAGATAGATCTAAGGTTACTATTAAGCTGTTTTCTTTGTAACAGAGGAATCTCCTTAGCTGGTAACCTGTATGCACCCCGTCACTCCTCCCCCATGATCTCTTGCTAATCCCTCTGCGAGGTCTACACTAGCTTTCCCCTAAAACTCTCCTTACCGCTAACGTGTTTCTCTGATACTGGCTTCTTCTGAGCAATCTGATCAACTTTGAGAGCTCAGCAAAGCGAGTACGGCAGACTGCGATAAGGGCAGACAAGCAAGTAGTGATCTGGTGCTGTAAAAGAGACGAAGGAAGAAGAAGCACAAAGTTATAGGTCTACCAGAGAGATTTTGTTGAATGCTCTATGACCAAATTTGGTCCGTAAGTAGAAGCACAGTTGGATAAGGATACTGTCACTCAAGCTACCAAGTTTGGAGTGTTTTTATTGAAACTTTTAACACTGAATTTGGAATTATATTTTCACTATAACTAAATGCATGCTAGTGATATTTGGTGGTCACTAATTAATGTTAAAGACACATTAGAGGGTGTAATTTGTTTTATACTATGTGTTTTTTTCTTATATATACAGTGGTGTGAAAAACTATTTGCCCCCTTCCTGATTTCTTATTCTTTTGCACGTTTTTCACACAAAATGTTTCTGATCATCAAACACATTTAACTATTAGTCAAAGATAGCACAAGTAAACACAAAATGCAGTTTTTAAATGAGGGTTTGTATTATTTAGGGAGAAAAAAAATCCAAACCTACATGGCCCTGTGTGAAAAAGTAATTGCCCCCTGAACCTAATAACTGGTTGGGCCACCCTTAGCAGCAATAACTGCAATCAAGCGTTTGCGATAACTTGCAACGAGTCTTTTACAGCGCTCTGGAGGAATTTTGGCCCACTCATCTTTGCAGAATTGTTGTAATTCAGCTTTATTTGAGGGTTTTCTAGCATGAACCGCCTTTTTAAGGTCATGCCACAACATCTCAATAGGATTCAGGTCAGGGCTTTGACTAGGCCACTCCAAAGTCTTCATTTTGTTTTTCTTCAGCCATTCAGAGGTGGATTTGCTGGTGTGTTTTGGGTCATTGTCCTGCTGCAGCACCCAAGATCGCTTCAGCTTGAGTTGACGAACAGATGGCCGGACATTCTCCTTCAGGATTTTTTGGTAGACAGTAGAATTCATGGTTCCATCTATCACAGCAAGCCTTCCAGGTCCTGAAGCAGCAAAACAACCCCAGACCATCACACTACCACCACCATATTTTACTGTTGGTATGATGTTCTTTTTCTGAAATGCTGTGTTACTTTTACGCCAGATGTAACGGGACACGCACCTTCCAAAAAGTTCAACTTTTGTCTCGTCGGTCCAAAAGATATTTTCTCAAAAGTCTTGGCAATCATTGAGATGTTTTTTAGAAAAATTGAGACAAGCCATAATGTTCTTTTTGCTTAAAAGTGGTTTGCGCCTTGGAAATCTGCCATGCAGGCCGTTTTTGCCCAGTCTCTTTCTTATGGTGGAGTCGTGAACACTGACCTTAATTGAGGCAAGTGAGGCCTGCAGTTCTTTAGATGTTGTCCTGGGGTCTTTTGTGGCCTCTCGGATGAGTTGTCTCTGCGCTCTTGGGGTAATTTTGGTCGGCCGGCCACTCCTGGGAAGGTTCACCACTGTTCCATGTTTTTGCCATTTGTGGATAATGGCTCTCACTGTGGTTCGCTGGAGTCCCAAAGCTTTAGAAATGGCTTTATAACCTTTACCAGACTGATAGATCTCAATTACTTTTGTTCTCATTTGTTCCTGAATTTCTTTGGATCTTGGCATGATGTCTAGCTTTTGAGGTGCTTTTGGGCTACTTCTCTGTGTCAGGTAGCTCCTATTTAAGTGATTTCTTGATTGAAACAGGTGTGGCAGTAATCAGGCCTGGGGGTGACTACAGAAATTGATATTGAAATTGAAAATTGAAATTGATAAACCGCAGTTAAGTTATTTTTTAACAAGGGGGGCAATCACTTTTTCACACAGGGCCATGTAGATTTGGAGTTTTTTTTCTCCCTTAATAACGTAAACCTTCATTTAAAAACTGCATTTTGTGTTCAATTATGTTATCTTTGACTAATAGTTAAATGTGTTTGATGATCAGAAACATTTTGTGTGAAAAACGTGCAAAAGAATAAGAAATCAGGAAGGGGGCAAATAGTTTTTCACACCACTGTATTTCTTTCTTGCCCGTAAGGCCTATTTTGGCTAAAAACAGGAGAGGGCGCTCCAGAGTTACTCTCTTGACATGCTGAACAGCAAAAAGTATCACTAGCAAAACATAGTGACATCTGTGGATTAACATTAACCTCATGCCCTAAGATAGATTTGCAAAATGTGTTTCCCTAGGCAAATACAATGCGGAAATATACTATAAGTGCTGTGGCAGATGGGGAGACTAGTCGCCCGCGACAAATCAGGTAACAGGTAAGATTTGAAAGAAATTAGTGCAAACGAGCAGTGTGTGAACAAATGTAATTTTTAGATATCCAGTATACATCTGCTTAATGTATTTTTTATAGCAACTTTTGGTTACATAATGAATAAAACACATTTTCTGAATAAAAAACATTATTATGAATAAAAATAAATAAAAAATGTAAATTAAAATTAATTGTTTTATGAATAAAAACATATTTAAAATATTTTTAAAATTTTATTTTAAAACACTAAAGAGAAGAAAGACAAGAGTGTAGTGCCAAGTAAAAGGAACTGCAAAAAAACAGTAAGCGTGTAAAAAGTCAGACTTTATACATCATACAGCCAGACTTTTACAGGTTCATGTAAGTGGCTCACTTTGTCAGTACATTGATTGATAAGTTCAGAACTGTATAGGCTTTTTATCACTGTGAGTTTCTACAAGAGCTCTTGCAGAATTGTATAACAACATAAGTTCCATGCAGGATGCTGCCGCTTTGCAGAGCAAATTCCAAAATTGGAAAACTGGGCAGCAAACTGGAAAATGAGGTTCAGCGTGGACAAGTGCAAAGTTATGCACTTTGGTAGAAATGATATAAATGCAAACTATCTACTGAATGGTAGTGTGTTGGGGGTATCCTTAATGGAGAAGGATCTAGGGGTTTTTGTAGATAACAAGTTGTCTAATTTCAGGCAGTGTCATTCTGTGGCTACTAAAGCAAATAAAGTGCTGTCTTGTATAAAAAAGGGCACGGAGGGAAGAAAATGATGAAAACATAATTTTGCCTCTTTATAGGTCCCTGGTAAGGCCTCACCTTGAGTATGCAGTGCAGTTTTGGGCTCCAGTCCTTAAGAAGGATATTAATGAGCTGGAGAGAGTGCAGAGATATTCAACTAAACTGGTAAAAGGGATGGAAGATTTAAGCTATTAGGTTAGACCAGTGCTGTCCAACTTCTGCAGTACCGAGGGCCGGAATTTCTCTAGCATACATGGTGGAGGGCCGCTAATGTAAGCCAGTTTTGACCACTCCCATTTTTTTAAACCACACCCACTTCAAACCACACCTATTTCATCACAATGGTGGTAGCACAGCAAAATCCCAAATGTTTGGTCCTTACTGCAGGGATATCAACCATCTTTAATATGTGAAAGAATTACATTATGTCATTTTAAGATATACCCTTAAATCCATATGCCGCCACCTCCTCCTCCCCTGTGGATAGCACAGCAACCCCCAGCACATAATTACACACCTTAGGGACCATTTAATGGCTATTTATTTATTTATTTTTATAACTGCTAACAAACTCCCACAACAAACCCCTGCCAGGTTCACCTCCCACAGGCAGCATAGGGCAGGCAGAGTATGGCACACACAGGCACCACTCTGCCTGCCCTACCCTGCCTGTGTGTGCCATACTCTGCCTGTCCTATGCTGCCTGTGTGTGCCATACTCTGCCTGCCCTACTCTGCCTGTGTGTGCCATACTATGCCTGCCTTACCCTACCTGTTTGTGCCATACCCTCCCTGCCCTATGATGTCTGTGTGCCATAATCTGCCTACTTTATGCTCCCTGTGTGTGCCATACACACAGGCAGCATAATCCAGGCAGTACCTACAATGTCTCAGGTGTGAACAGGTGAACAATGTGGGTGATTACAGCCTGAGCCTGAGGTGTGAACACTGCAGGGGGTGAACAATGTAGGGATTAAAAGGTGTGAACAACACAGGGGATTACATGTTTAAACAATACAGGGGGGTTACAGCCTGAATCTGAGGAGTGAGCAATGCAGGGGGCCAGTTAATCACAGTACTGATAACATTTAAGGCTTACACAAAGGAAAGCCATCAAAGCAGCCAGACAGGTGGGGGGCCACACAGAGGGGGGCGCATGCGGCCCGCGGGCCGCCAGTTGGACAGCACTGGGTTGCAAACTAACTGCTGTCCACCGACATACGGTAGTCTTCACATTTTTTTTGGCCGACATGCCAATAAGCTGGAAAACCTCTCCTCCATAAAACATTATGGAATCCACAAAGTAGTGGGTATACCAGGCTGATATATGCCGCGTATTAACAAGATGCCAGCCGAAGTATTTCAAGGTGGAGGTAGTCAAGTTGCAAGAAAAAAAGTACAGTTGCACTTTTATAGGGCCATTTACCAATAGTTAGATTTTTTTTCTTGCTAAATTTTTAGAGATTTACTATGCAACAAAACTGTGGCAATTCTGAATCCAATTGCGGAAGCTGTACTTTTCAGTGCAGCTACATGGATTTTGGCAAGGATTCTTTTTGGTTTCTTTTTTTATTTTGTATGTATATCTTTATTTACAAAGTACTACTTATGTATTCAGTGCTGTACAGTAGAACAATATATTAATACAACAGGGGGTTATTAAAATAATAACAATAAATACAAGGTACAGTTGCAATAAGTTAAGAATCAAAGAGGCAAGACAATGGAGGTCCCTGCCTTGTAGAGTTTTCAATCTAAATGGTTTTGTTTCCAGAAGTTCCAAAAAAGGAGAGTAAAAGGTTTAATTACTAACTGTGCATTTCCTGATGCAATGTATTCACTTACTATCACTTCTGTTTTGAACCTTGCTTTCATTAGCAATAATAACATAATAATCATACCCGAAAAGTAAATTTGAAAAAAAAATTGCTTTTTTGCAAGATTTTTTCCAACATAATATTTAAAAAAAAAATAAATCTGTAGATTGGCACCATCTGCAGACATGAAATAATTTGCAAAATTGTACATAAAAACTGCCTGATGGACCTCTGATCATAGTCCAGTGGAGACATACCATTAAATCAGATAAAGCATCCTCAAAACTAACTATCCCGCATAAGCACAAAGTTAAGAAGGACACAGCAGCTTTTTATTACAAAGTACTGGGATCTAGACAAATAGCTAAATGCAAAACATGCCACTTATTGGACATTATGCCAAAAGTGCATGCAACCATTCTCCTGCCACATGACAGTCTATAGTTAAAAAACCATTTTTTTTTAATAGTACCGTACATTGTTTAGCAGGATAAGGCCTCATTAAATTTTCAGAAAAAGGAAATGCCTCATCACTGTGTAAACCAATAGTTTGTATCAACTAATACCAAAAGCACAAGAGAGAAATAGTTTTTGTAGTTGCAGTACTTGGAACCACTCTTGGCAGGCAAAACAATGCGCACATCTTCATTTATAGAAACTGAAATCATTTTAACTAATATTTGACTAAAATACAGTATAATTGTGACCTGTCTCATTTATCTATTTATGTATCATTATTTTGGACAAATCACCCCAGAACTACTATGGATCAGGAGCTTCCATATCTTTAAATCTTAAAAAAAGGAAAAAAAAGTTTTAATCAAAAAGGATCAAACCCAAAACAAAACACAAGTATTTGTTAAAAACAAGTACCTCAGGATACACATGACCCTTAAACGACTACACAGTCAGTCACTCCATACCATTTCAGAAGACCCATTAATGTCAATATTAAGAAGGGGTCACAAAAAATGTAAGATCTCAACCTTATATAAACACATAATCAAAGCCAGCTATGAGTCTGCCGCTTGGAAATGCAGAGATGCATGGGAGGAGGATTTGGGGTATTTAACAGACGAACAACAGAAAGAGGTGCTCATGACCCCCAAAATGGTATGAATTAATTGTAGGCATGATATTATTCAATTATACCTTATCTACCAGGCTTATAATACCCCGGTGAAGCTTCATAAAATATACCCAAACAGCTCTCCCATATGCCATAGATGCCAATTAGACACGGGCACCTTACTGCATGTCTTTTGGTCGTGTTCCCTGTTGACAAACTACTGAGCCAATATTCTGGATAAAATCGGTGCAATTACTGGTCTAAATATCTAAATATCTAACCTGCCCCAAAATTATGCCCCCTGGGAATAACCTCTGGCCTAGAGCTAAGCTCAGGTACTAAGCTATTCCTAACTAAAGTATTATTTCAAGCCCGCAGGCAAGCATGGCTCAAGGCAGTAAATGACATCTGTCACCAAGAATGGTACTCCTTGAAAAGGAAAGGTAAACTCAAAGTCTTTACCAATATCTGGGGTAGCTGGATAGAACAACCCACATAACGACCACCCTAAAACCATTGCTCCTTTACCCCTCCAATATCCCAACAACCATCCACACATCTACCCTAGCCAAAAGGAATAACATCCCATGTGTTAAATTATATCCAGTACCATATCTGAGCCTATGTTTTGAGATCCACGAATTGATTATAGTTGTGTGAAGAAAATATAATACCATGGAATATCGTCATGTGTATTGCTAACTGATGTATATCTATGTTTCTGACCTGTTTTCTTCAATAAATCTTATCTGAAAAAAAACAAAAAACAAGCACTTAACCTACTAATATAAACATCATGGGGGTATATTTACCCTTTTGAGGCCACCAGGTGACAGGGTACCCAATGTATTAATCCAGTGTATTTCCAATTTCTTAAGCAAGCCTATCCACTCACACAGCAAAATATTCCACAAGCACCACACCTCAATTCAACTCCAGGCCTTTTATCTGCTTAAATGATAATGACATAACAACGGACTTGCCAACACCTGCCCAAGAAATAGCCTTTGAGTCAATTAGTTCTGAGCTCTTGAAATGAAGGGATTGTGTTAACAAAAATGCTTTAGTGGCCTCACATTTTTATGCAATCGTTTTGTTCACCCCACTGAATTTCTAAAAATTAGAAAAAAGTTGTCTCTGTCCAAATATTTATGGACCTAACTGTATATAAGTCAACGTTAGCCATTTGGCAATCAGACAATAAATGAATGTTATGAAAGTGACCATTGAGTTAAGTGCCACACTGTCTCTGGATCTCTATGCATCAGTACTGGATTAAAATCATAGGCCTATGCATTCAACAGGCCCTGTACATGTCACATAACATCCGCTCACAAAGTCCACATGTTAGTATATCATATCTGGATCAGTGTTGTCCATTCAACAAAACAAAAAATGTCAGTGCTGCATTTAAAATTCAATGTGTGGAAAATGTTTGTTAGACGCCATTAGCCGATTATAGATGCACTTATACCTATCTCCTTTATTAGAATCTGTGGGATCTGGCCACACATAGATACTGTGAAGTCCAGCAGACATGCAGCTCTTAACAGATAGTGGCATGCGATCAGCTTATGTAGGTACAGCAGTCGAAGAGAGGGCCCATCTCCTAGGCGGCATTTGTCTGGTGCCTCGACAACCATTTAGCTACAAACATAGCTTTCTCAAGAGGAAGATCAGTGATCCTGAGATTTCACATATTCAACTGGAGGGCACAATCCAGAAGTTTCTGGATAGTGGTTACAAGAGGACATTTTAGTCAAAACTGATTTTGTACACGTTACGAGAAAGGCCAGAATTGGCTGACCACACATACAAAATTGGGTTGCTATCACTGTCCTGACTGTGTCACATGCAGATGTTTGGACCTGACTTTCCCCATCCATGCACAGGAAAACGTTTTAAGATTTCACATAGACTTACATGTTCTTCTTTCTATGTGGTATATATCATTGTGTGCCTGTGTGGCCTCTCTTATGTGGGCAAGACAATCAACATACTACTACTGTATTCAACACTCAGAGATCAGCGGGAAAGAAAGGCAGTGCAATCTGTTGCCAGACACTTTTTATTTATGGTCCATTCCCTGCTGACTTTTAAACACCTAGATGGGGTAATAGATAGTTAGCATTATTACAGAGAGAAACTTATTGGATGTACAAACTTGATACTGTTGCACCTTGTGAAACATTACCATTGAATTTTGTTATGGTTCTATTTATCCATGTATCCTATATAAGTACTTGCCTCCTCTATTTCCTTTTGGGGCCTATCCCACAGTGTAATGCCATGAATTTTAATCCTCCTGCAAGTGGGTTTCAGCAAAAGTAAGTTCCCTTGGGCCCATTGGTTAATTGTTGGTTTATCAAGTGCAGCTGGACATGTATGACCACACAAAGTTTACGTTTGTTGTTCCTAGGAGCATGGAAGTTGGTCCAGGTTTGTGCCCCAACTTAACTTCCATACCTTAATGTGCAGTACCTGTTGCATTTGAGTATAATTATGGGCACGGACGTACTCTGCACGGCAGTCTTTCAGTCACCTACACAGAGTGCACGAGGCCTGGACTAGGGATAGGCTTGCTTCTATGTCTCTATGGCTGGGAGAGGCATCTAATAACAGGCAAATTAGGGGTGGGATAGAGGGTGCCTACATGCATCCCCAGCACACCTTTTTTGCATACAGAGCTGCTAAGTGCCGACATTCAGGGGGGGAACACTGATCTTTCCATTGCATTATGTTTAGCTTTCTTGTCACGTACTGTTGGACCTTTGAATAATATAATGGTGCCTGATTTCAGTCTGGCAGCTGCTGCAAATGAGTAGTGGGTATCATTTCCAGACCGAGAATTATAACAGATCCTGGCAAGTATACTGAGGCCCAAACAGCCCATACAGGCCCAATTAAGATGCTATCTATGGCATCTTACATAAAACCCTCTGGGCCCCTCTGCCAGAATCTACAGATTGCTATTTTGGGCCTGGAAGATATGTCCTTGCCCAAAAGCACAGAAGAGGTCAGTAGAATCAAAGGTCTGTCTTCACACACACTAATTTTATTTTTAGAGATGTATGATGCAAGTAATTTCTCAGTAAGACAACCTTCACCAGCTGTATCATGAGTAATTGTAATATGCATAAAATATTTAAATCCTTTGATGCTGGTTTATTAATTATGCCAACATGTGAATATACATATTAGGGTTTGGCTTTGTTCTGTATTTGGCTGAACCCAACAGTTATGGATTTGGTTTATCCTTGCTGACATTTCAAGATTTTATTTTTTATCCCAAAATTTATCCCAACATTTTATCCCAGTTTCTTTAAGCTAATTACAATGAAAGCAAAATAGGAACCCCATTATCACTGTATCAAGTTAATTGTTCTGGCAGATGTGAAAGTAGGGCAGCTTAGAGGCAGATAGAGTCCTATCATGCTTACCAAGCTTAGTGTAGGAGTTAATTATGTTATACAGCTTTAAAAATGAAAGCTTCATATAGGTGAAGAGGTTTCATTTGTGAAACCCCTTCTATTACAATGACTCAACATATGGATTTTCAGATGCAAACTGTGTGTGAATAGTTAATATAAATTTTTTTTAACAACAATAAACCAGGTTTTGTGATTGATCTTACCTCCATACATATTATATATATATTTACTACAGAGGGTGCTTTTGAAATAGGGGCACTATTCTACGTAATTTTGTGGGTGCGAGTGGTGAAGAGGGGCGATGAAGGGCAGTTAAGGGGGGCTGTTGTACATGGGAGGGTTTGTTCTCCTTTATGTGCATCTATTCATGGGCATGCCCCTTTGTCAAGCATCCCTATGACACAGCCAGATTGTCTTATCTCTGAAAAGGCCTGGATGGTTTATAAAATTCACTTCCCCCAGACCAGTGTCCACCAATGTTGAACATGGCAACGTCTCTGGGGTGTCCATTTGGAGGGGTTGAACTTAATGAAGTTTGGTCTTTTTATCATATATCATATATACAGAAAATATATAGGCAAAAAAAGATCAAGGCAGGCAGCACAATGTACATACAGGCAGGAGGTTAGGGCAAGTGGTGAGAATCCTAGTCCAGAAATAGGAAGCTTGATGTACACTCTTACTTTAGCAAACCTTATCAATGAACTTGCCATTAAATATGTAGATAGCCAGGTCTATATAAAAAAGTTTGAACTTGTTGGATGTATTTTTTTTAATTACAGCTACTATGACCAATCATTTTACTGAAAATCAGAGGGGTAACTATAGAGGAAATCAACTGCTGGGGGCCCAAGAACTATAAGGGGCCTCATGGGATTGATAAATTGCTGCAATATATGCTCATGGAAAATGTCCTGTTTGTAGAGTTTAGGGGTCAAATAATCTTGCTGTGGGGCCCAATAATTGGTCCTTACTCTATAATAAGTTCATATAAAAAGTCAATAGTCATTTAGTGCGCTAATTTGTCAATCATTTCATTGTGGGGCAATGGAACTTACTTTAAGTTGTTTAATTCATTGGATGTCATTGGTGGTTCATTTGTTTGCCCCTGCCTGTTAAGCTTCTCTGAATTGCCACTGCTTGCTACTTAATTTATGTAAGTCTCTAAATATATGTTGTATTTGGATTTTTGCATTAGTGATCACTATAAAACTCCTGACCCAGTTACTGGTTCTTCATTATTTTTTGTGCACTAGTAAATGTTTAAATAGTAAGAGTATGGCACACACAGACAGCATAGGGCAGGCAGAGTATGGCACACAGAGAGAGCATAGGGCAGGCAGAGTATGGCACACACAGGCAGCATAAGGCAGGCAGAGTATGGCACACGCAGGCAGCATATGGCACACGCAGGCAGCATAGGGCAGGCAGAGTATGGCACACGCAGGCAGCGTATGGCAGGCAAAGTATGGCGCACACAGGAAGCATAGAGCAGGCAGAGTATGGCACACACAGGGAGCATAGGGCAGGCAGAGCATGGCACACACAGGAAGCATAGAGCAGGCAGAGTATGGCACACACAGGGAGCATAGGGCAGGCAGAGCATGGCACACACAGAGAGCATTGAGCAGACAGAGTATGGCACACGCAGGCAGAGCATGGCACACACAGGCAGTATAGGGCAGGCAGAGTATGGCACACACAGGGAGCATAGAACAGACAGAGTATGGCACACACAGGGAGCATAGGGCTGGCAGAGTATGGCACACACAGAGAGCATAGGGCAAGTAGAATATGGCATACACAGAGAGCATAGGGCAGGCAAAGTATGGCACACATAAGCAGCATAGGGCAGGCAGAGTATGGCACACACAGGCAGCATAGGACAGGCAGAGTATGGCACACACAGAGCAGCATATGGCGCACACAGGCAGCATAGGGCAGGCAGAGTATGGCACACGCAGGCAGCGTATGGCAGGCAAAGTATGGCACACACAGGAAGCATAGAGCAGGCAGAGTATGGCAAACACAGGGAGCATAGGGCAGGCAGAGTATAGCACACACAGGCAGCATAGGACAGGCAGAGTATGGCACACACAGGGAGCATAGAACAGGCAGAGTATGGCACACACAGGGAGCATAGGGCTGGCAGAGTATGGCACACACAGAGAGCACTGAGCAGACAGAGTATGGCACACGCAGGCAGAGCATGGCACACACAGGCAGTATAGGGCAGGCAGAGCATGGCACACACAGGAAGCATAGGACAGGCAGAGTATGGCACACACAGGGAGCATAGAACAGGCAGAGTATGGCACACACAGGGAGCATAGGGCTGGCAGAGTATGGCACATACAGAGAGCATAGGGCAAGTAGAATATGGCATACACAGAGAGCATAGGGCAGGCAAAGTATGGCACACATAAGCAGCATAGGGCAGGCAGAGTATGGCACACACAGGCAGCATAGGACAAGCAGAGTATGGCACACACAGAGAGCATAGGGCAGGCAGAGTATGGCACACACAGGGAACATAGGATAGGCAGAGTATGGCACACACAAGCAGCATAAGGCGGCAGAGTATGGCACACACAGGCAGCACAGGACAGGCAGAGTATGGCACACACACAGAGAGCATAGGGCAAGCAGAGTATGGCACATACAGGCAGCATAGGGCAGGCAGAGTATGGCACACAAGTATAGCACACACAGGCAGCATAGGGCAGACAGAGTATTGCACACACAGGCAGCATAGGGCAGGCATACTATGGCACACACAGGCAGGGTAGGGCATGCATTGTATGGCACACACAGGCAGGGTAGGGTAGGCACAGTATGGCACACAAGTATGGCACACACAGGCAGCATATGGCAGGCAGAGTATGGCACACACAGGGAGCATAAGGCGGGCAGAGTATGGCACACGCAGGCAGAGCATGGCACACACAGGCAGCATAGGGCAGGCAGAGTATGGCACACACAGGGAGCATAGAACAGGCAGAGTATGGCACACACAGGGAGCATAGGGCTGGCAGAGTATGGCACACACAGAGAGCATAGGGCAAGTAGAATATGGCATACACAGAGAGCATAGGGCAGGCAAAGTATGGCACACATAAGCAGCATAGGGCAGGCAGAGTATGGCACTCATAGGCAGCATAGGACAGGCAGAGTATGGCACACACAGAGCAGCATATGGCGCACACAGGCAGCATAGGGCAGGCAGAGTATGGCACACGCAGGCAGCGTATGGCAAGCAAAGTATGGCACACACAGGAAGCATAGAGCAGGCAGAGTATGGCAAACACAGGGAGCATAGGGCAGGCAGAGTATAGCACACACAGGCAGCATAGGGCAGGCAGAGTATGGCACACACAGAGAGCACTGAGCAGACAGAGTATGGCACACGCAGGCAGAGCATGGCACACACAGGCAGTATAGGGCAGGCAGAGCATGGCACACACAGGAAGCATAGGACAGGCAGAGTATGGCACACACAGGGAGCATAGAACAGGCAGAGTATGGCACACACAGGGAGCATAGGGCTGGCAGAGTATGGCACATACAGAGAGCATAGGGCAAATAGAATATGGCATACACAGAGAGCATAGGGCAGGCAGAGTATGGCACATACAGGCAGCATAGGGCAGGCAGAGTATGGCACACAAGTATAGCACACACAGGCAGCATAGGGCAGGCATACTATGGCACACACAGGCAGGGTAGGGCATGCATTGTATGGCACACACAGGCAGGGTAGGGTAGGCACAGTATGGCACACACAGGCAGCATATGGCAGGCAGAGTATGGCACACACAGGGAGCATAGAACAGGCAGAGTATGGCACACACAGGGAGCATAGGGCTGGCAGAGTATGGCACATACAGAGAGCATAGGGCAAGTAGAATATGGCATACACAGAGAGCATAGGGCAGGCAAAGTATGGCACACATAAGCAGCATAGGGCAGGCAGAGTATGGCACACACAGGCAGCATAGGACAAGCAGAGTATGGCACACACAGAGAGCATAGGGCAGGCAGAGTATGGCACACACAGGGAACATAGGATAGGCAGAGTATGGCACACACAAGCAGCATAAGGCGGCAGAGTATGGCACACACAGGCAGCACAGGACAGGCAGAGTATGGCACACACACAGAGAGCATAGGGCAAGCAGAGTATGGCACATACAGGCAGCATAGGGCAGGCAGAGTATGGCACACAAGTATAGCACACACAGGCAGCATAGGGCAGACAGAGTATTGCACACACAGGCAGCATAGGGCAGGCATACTATGGCACACACAGGCAGGGTAGGGCATGCATTGTATGGCACACACAGGCAGGGTAGGGTAGGCACAGTATGGCACACAAGTATGGCACACACAGGCAGCATATGGCAGGCATAGTATGGCACACACAGGCAGGCAGAACATATAGCAAAATCCAAGTTTAGGGTAGGCAGAAAAAGATTATTATTAACATTTATTTATAAAGCGCCAACATATTCCGCAGCGCTGTACAATAAGTGGGTTTCATACGTTGGACATACAGAGTAACATATAAAGCAATCAATAACCTGCCTACACGAGCTTAGATCATGGTTACATAGATAAAAACATTATTATTATTAACATTTATTTATAAATACTTATTATACATATTCCATGGCGATGCTGTATAATAAGTATGCACACATCTGTCACATTGTGTAGTAATTTAAATGGGCTGTTTACCTTCCTAACATTTTTTTCAGTTCAGTTGTTCAGAAATTTGGGGGGGCAGTAGTGGGGGGGGTCAGAAGGGGTAAAGGGTTGGAGAAAGTAGAGGAACAAAACAAAAACAAAACTGCACCTAGGAGTGGTGTATTCAGATGTAGAGTAGTAAGGTGTAAGGGCCTGTAAAGATTTGTGAACTACAATCCCAGCATTACTAGGTGTTGTGGAGTATTGTTGGGGTTCTAGTTAGTGGTATAAATCTGTAATTCCCACTACATTCAGTTAAAGGGCTATCTCACATGGGTGCTATCCTGTAACAGTACAGCTGTTACTGCACAAACAAGGTGTACATTGTGCTTTCTTCGTATTACCATGGCTATCTTAATATCTGGTGGGGGTGTAAAGGTTCAGGTTGTACATTTAATTTTAAGGGCACATCAGCCCTGAGATGCTTCAAAATAGCAAACAACGTGATGCGTGCAAACTACAGCACAATTGCTCGCTTTTTTTTTTTAAAACTATAGTCCGGCCCCCCAACAGTTTGAGGGACCGCAGCCCACTACATGATTACTACATGTAATCATGTAGTGGGCTGCCTAGGGGCAGCCAGTTTGAAAATCTGGCCCTGCATGTAATAATAGTTGATACATTTTTTATCTTGAGCCCTGCCAAGAGTTTCATTAAATGTTTGTCATGATTTTTATGGTGTACTTTTTATTTCTAAATTACACTGTTTACATAGCAAATAATTTATTCTACCATTTAAAATTCTATTGTTGAACCAACAAATGCATTTTTTTAATTGTAATATTGGTGTGTTAGCAGCCATCTTAGTGCATTGTGCCTGAGTCTGAGCTTTCAGACATAGCCAGTGCTACGCATTATAACTGCTTTCAGATAACCTATTGTTTTTTCTGCTCCCATGTAACTGGAGGAGTCCTAAGCCAGACTTGGATTTCTTACTATTGAGCCCTATTCTGTTATCTACTGAAAGCTGCTATCTTGCTACTGTTCTGCTGATTGGCTGCCGGGGGTGTGATATCACTTTAACTTGCAGCTCAAAGTAATGTGTGACTGAGGTTTATCAGAGCACAGGTCACATGGCTGTAGCACCCTGGGAAATGAAGAATATGGCTAGCCCCATGTGAAATTTCAAAATTAAACATACAAAATTCTGCTGGAGAAGCTCTATTAACTTATGGTTTTTATACAACTAAAGTTTGCCTTTAAGCCAGGAATTAAAAAATGAGCACCTGCTTTGAGGCCACTGGGAGTAACATTCAGTGCGTTGTTGCTCACCAACCACTAGTTGGGGATCACTGCTTTACAGATTACTAAAGTGCCAGACTGAAACACCAGATACAGCAACATTAAACTGTAAATGTCAAGTTTAGAAAAACTGAGAAAAAACTAGAAATCAATTGAAAAAAGTATTTATTTCTGGCGTACTATACAAAACCAACTAAACTAACATAAAGTTTGAAAGGTGAACAACCCCTTTATTTACCCTAGCAATTACATCAGTAAATCCTGAAAAACTTAATTCCTTTACAACTAAGAAATAGCTGAAAACTTAGTTTGTTGCAATGATATTTAACAGCCAAGAAATTGCAAAATATCATCAGACTTGTATGTGAATGTCAAAATCATTTCAGTGCACCGAGAACTGGCAGTGTGAGTTTACTTAATGCCAGTGGTACTGAGCATGATATGACAGCTCCTCCCACCTCCTCCTCCTGAGCAGCTACTGGAGGATATGTGTACGCCTCTCCAACCATCTGTCCTGGCAGAGCCACATTCTACTGGTTCTTCCCCCAACACCACAAGTTCCTCAGATGCTCAGGAAGCAAACTTTCCCATGTCAGGGTTCCAGGGAGTGAACACATTGGCGGAAAGGGAAAGCAATGGACTGCACACTGTACGGGAGCTAGGAAAGGTGGATAAATAAGGATAGAGGGAAGTCTGCATGCACCATAGCACTGTTCAGCAGGAAGTGTGCTGTTGCAGCAATTCTGTATACAACACACTGTGCTCTCCCTGCAGCATTGTACATATAACGCTGTGCTCCTTCAGTGTTTGACATGGAAAAATTCTGGTGCTCCTATGTCAGTGGGCGCTCCTGATCCTAACCATTTGACCTATTTCATGGACATCTCTATTTCTGTATGGGAATACATTTAAAGGAAATAGACTAGGAGAATAAAGAGGATGAGTGAGGAGTAAAAAGATATTGGACTGCGGTCCTATGGTCTAATGCAGGGGTGACCAATACGTCGATCGCGGTCCACCAGTCAATCCTCCGTGGATCACTGGTGGACCGTGATGAAGCCAGGGATGCACAAGTGCTAGGGCCCCTAGCATCCCAGTACGACAGTGCCCCCAGCAGCCCTCTACATATAATACTGTGCGCTCCTTCAGCTCCTGCCCTCTACATATGAGCAGCCCCCTGCATATCACACTGCGCTCCCCCAGCAGCCCTCTGCATATCACACTGCGCTCCCTCAGCAGCCCTCTGCATATCACACTGCACTCCCCTGCATATCACACTGCGCTCCCCCAGCAGCCCTCTGCATATCACACTGCGCTCCCCCAGCAGCCCTCTGCATATCACACTGCGCTCCCCCAGCAGCCCTCTGCATATCACACTGTGCTCCCCCAGCAGCCCTCTGGATATCCCACTGAGCTCCCCCAGCAGCCTTCTGCATATCACACTGTGCTCCCCCAGCAGCCCTCTGGATATCACACTGAGCTCCCCCAGCAGCCCTCTGCATATCACACTGAGCTCCCCCAGCAGCCCTCTGCATATCACACTGCGCTCCCCCAGCAGCCCTCTGGATATCACACTGAGCTCCCCCAGCAGCCCTCTGCATATCACACTGCACTCCCCCAGCAGCCCTCTGGATATCCCACTGAGCTCCCCCAGCAGCCCTCTGCATATCACACTGAGCTCCCCCAGCAGCCCTCTGGATATCACACTGAGCTCCCCCAGCAGCCCTCTGGATATCACACTGCGCTCCCCCAGCAGCCCTCTGCATATCACACTCTGGAGTCTCCTCCTCCAGCATATATGTGTACATCACACCATGCCTGGGCCTGGGCTTTTCCCCTGTAAATCCCCCATACACTGCCTTTCTAGTAGGGTGACCAGATCACTTGAAAATTCAGGGACACCTCTAATTAACACATGTTGAAGGGCAACACTGATTGCATTTAAAATAAAATACAATAAGTTACACCCTGCTAGCTGGATTTTTTTTAGACGTGTCCCTAAATGTTCAACTGATCTTGTCCCCCTACTGTGCAGCTCACCATGCGGCTCCGCTTCTCCAGCACTCATATATAGGGCACAATGCATTTCCATATTACACCCAAAGCACTTCTACCCTCTCGCATTTGCCTCAAGCGCAGCTCCCATTGCGGCCCATTACAGCTCTCACATCAACCCTCGCCTCGCCTTACGAGGTTTCCTGCCTAACGAAACCTTTCCTTACGCCCCGCTACAACTTTCTAGCAGTTTAACCCTGCAGCAACACAATCCTACATTCATCTCTGCAGCCAGCTAGACTCTTCCCACATTACATCAACCCCTCCCTCCCACAGCTTGGTCACATGGCTTTGACGTCACGATCTCGTCCAAGCCAATCCATTGTAGCCTGTACCACATGCACTGAGGTAACCCTGATCACACCACCCCTCTGTCAGATTCTGAGGGGGCGTGTGGGGTATAGGCTTAAGGCTGGGCAACGTGTATTCACCTGTAAACAGAGGCTGGGCAGCACCATCATCTTGCTGTAGGGCACCTCTCATTCATTCCAGCCATCCAAGTTGCTGGGGGAGGTTTTCTCTGATCTTCCTTACGCAGGTGAGTAGCTGATGTTCGAGTACATGATTTAATATGGGGCATGGTTTGTTTGTTGGCATTGGTGTACAGCGGAAGAATTTCCCTACAATATAATCTGACAACAGGAAAGAATTGTTAGCCAGAATCTATGCATTTTAAAAAAAAATTGGAACGCAACTTAATCCTCTTAGAGATTTCCATGTTATTTTTGTGTATATAAGAGCTGATCAGTCATTAGTTCAGTTGCATAGAAACCAGGGTTCAGGATGCATGTTAATACTCCCAGGCAACATGTGTATTTTATAAAAGTCCCGTGCTAAAGTGGTGTGGCTTTCTGTATCAGAACAGGTCAGTCTGCTTTTAGCCTGTGTTTGCTTCCTTGGATACACAGGAAGCTTCCAGGTGCCTAAGTTCTGCATATACCAGTGGCAAATAAATACCTTTGCCCCATCCCTTTATCGCTCAACAAATAAAACGATCAGAGAATTTTATTTGAATGAATGAAGTTAAAAAGTTTTATCATGGATTGGCTGTTTCTTCAGTGACATGTATAAAGCACATAACACAAAAACATGTTCTGAACTTCCTGGATTGCTCATTGCTGGAATAACTTGTACTTAGCTAAATAATGGCAGGTGCTTTCACAGGATAGTTACAGTCTAACCACAACGGAAGGTGGATATTCCTCTTTATTTTGGCACACAGCTGTAGTTTTATACCATTTAGCTACTCCAAGTATGGCCAACTAGGCTTTTTCTCTATTAAACCACAACATCCTCTACAAGCAAAGAATGTTTGGGAATGTTGTCTGTTGTAGTTCAGCAACATCTGAAAGGACTCATATTTATTTGCTGCACCTTGTCAGGTATGCTTGGGCTTCTGGTTACTGGCTGATAAGCTGAGTTGTAAAAAAAAACAAAACTGCAAAAAGACAAATTTGCCATTTGTACTAAAGTGTAAATTATCTTTCATCCTTTGGCTGGCATTTTAAAATAGGCACTCCAATCAATATTTCTTAAAAACAGGCTACAGTTTGCAAAACTATAGCTACAGCCTCACACTTCTGTTTAATATATGTAACATATAATTCACCTCTGAGGCATCAGTACAGTTTAACCCTTGTGCATCTTTGGACTGGCATTCAAAATAGGCCCTGGCATTGCAAGTGCGCATAGACCCCACCAGCCCTCCACCGGCCAACTAAATAGTGACTGCCTATGGCATCTTACAACAACCCCATACAATTGCCAGGATCCAAAGTCTGGGCCTGCCCTTAAAGTCCATTCCACTAGTGGGGACAATTGGACCCTACCCTTTCACCTATGTCACGGCCAATTGGGTAAGTGGAATATGTAATAAATGTCAGGTCAAACCTCCAGCCCCTACTTCTTAGCCTGAGGTGGGGGGAGTGGTGAGATGCCCCCAGCCTATCCTATGAGTCAAACCACCATGATCTAGGTGGGGTTGGAGACAAATTAAAATAAGCACAGTAGCCCAGTGATTAGCACTGCTTACTTGCAATTCTGGGGCCCTCAGTTTGATTCCTGCCTGGGCACTATCTAAAAGAAATTTGTATGGTCTCTGTGTCTCTGAACTTGGGCAGCGACTAAAGTAAATGATGAATTCAGGTAAAGATGATGTACCATGGTATTAGCCAGTAAAAAAGTTATAGGATATGAATATAACAAAAGTGGTGTAAAGCAATGTTCTGAAAGCTTGCTTTGGTTATCATCTTAGTTAACCGATAACTGTATCAACTTTTACGCCACCTTCATTTCAAAAGTTTAATCTTTAAATGATAAACAATCTCTGTAAAAGTGCTATATTAATAAAAAAGGATAATAACAATAATAACAATAATAATAACAATGTATAATTATAACCACAGTTCCGCGCTCTGAACCGGTGCCTACTTAGGGACTAGGGGCACATATAGAAACTGAGCCATTCCCGTATTGGTGATTGATGAAAATTCAGATGGACTTGAAGCCAATCAAAAGGAAGCTCTTTTCCTCCTGTAGGCCTGCAACTATATGTTGTACATTATCTGTTTGCTGCTCACAGTAATATATTTTATCTATGTTTATTTTCTCTTCTGTATGTAAAAAAGATGCCTAACACGGTAAAAAAACTTTTAGATTTTTAATTACTATTGGTGGGAGGGGAGATAAATCTGGGGACCCTGGTCCTCCTCACCCCACTTGCAATTAATATCTTGGGGTGAAAGCGCTAGTAGACACTTATTTTTATGCAGGACACTTAAAGGTAATGTCACATGGGACATTTTTTCCCACCCGATCCACCATTGGTTGCAGAAAAGATCGTTTGTACCCTTCATTAACTTTCACAGCTGAATCATCAGATATGGAGGTAGAAACAATAGAAATTCTACCCCTATCTGACGATTCAGCCCTAAACACATGCCTTTGCTTGGGCACCTTCAACGACCCCTGATAAAAACCTTTTGTCCCACCCGATCTACAAGAGGACCGATATTCAAGGCTTTTGCAGTATCGATCACCTCGTAAACCCACCATACACTTGTTTCGTACGATAATATCGGTGCATGTATGGCCAGCTTTAGTGCCAGGGTTTTTACCCTTTCCCATACCCCACAAGGCACTAAACAGGATTGTATGTTATGGCACCTCACCCCCACATAAATGCATATATATTTATGGTGTCTTTTTTTAAAACCTTTAGTGGTACTGAATTTGACTAAATAGTCATATGTTCTGAAGCTGGTGGAACAGGTTTTACCATCTGTACTGGTTCTTTTATGCCCCCCAACACTGTCAAAAAAGGATGTGGTTTACAAGAGCTAGTTTTGCATTTACTCTGATTATTCTGTGGACATATTTTCAAAGTGCACCCAGAATTTTATTGAAATCTAAAAAGTTAAAAGTTATTCTCTAACTACTTCTGCCAGCAGCCTTGAGGTTAATATTCTGTACTGGAGGCTTCTTGTAAAGAAAATAAAGAATGTTACCAATACTGTATATGCAAACTTCAGAGTGGAATGCTTTTATTATAACCATTATATTTTATCTTTATGTTTTAAAGCACAAAATGGAGGAGTCTTTGCCTCAGTCTAAGTTGCTCGATCAGCATTCCCGTTTCATCATTGGCTCGGTGTCAGAGGACAATTCCGAGGATGAATTTAGCTCAATGGTTAGAGTGGACCTAGAGGATAAAGAGAGATCTTCATCTCCAGCATCCATAGCCTCCACAGCCTCAGATACCCTTTCTGATATGGGGCTCTCAAACTATCAGGACAACCTTGCTCTGCAAATGAGGTATGTCTTTTTATGATACATTACTTTCTGTAGGTTTCACAAAAGAATTTCAAGCTTTTGCCTTTTTCTGAGGTTTTTAGAAAGCTGTCCTTGATAAATATGTGACTCCATAAATCCCACTGCTTTTGTCTAGCAACATCATGACCCAGACATGCAGCATGGTGCCTCATTTGGTTGCAGAACACTGCAAAACACATGTATGGATGGTCATGTGCAGTTTCGGGCTAAGATTTAAATTTCCATTACAAAGAGGCCCAAGCAGCCTCTTACAGGCCCAGTAAACAGTGTATATGGCAGCTTACCGCAGCCCTTCTGGTATTTGCCAGAATCTATATATTGTCAGTTTGTGCCTGGTCATGTGTACAAGTCCACTGATTATATGGGGAATATGCCTTTACTGTTCTGATGTATCTAAATTACTGTGACAGTTAAATGCCCTTGTGTTAATCTGTAAAAAACATAAAATTGCGCTGTATGTTACTTTTATCATTTTTTACATATCTGCAGTGGTTTCTCAATTCCAGTGTTCATATGTTAGCAAAAAGTGGGGCATCTTTCAATCTACTGTGACATTTACTCCATTGAATTTTTCCTCCGCCCTGGGTACAGCACAGACTCGTGCAGTTCTGTACATTGTATTTGTAGCAAATTATTATAGTTTATTTATAGTGGCGCTTTATAAATACACATTAATACCAAATTGCTAATGAAGTAGCAAAATATTCATTTTCCTCTTTGTTATTTACTCATACAAATTTTTACATGGGCAATTTACAATTTTTTCTTGAATGACCATAGACTGTCATGCTGCTCTCAAAACCAATATGTAGTTTTTAGTAGGTATTGCTATGTCCCTTGGCAAGTATTGCTCCTCTGAAAAACTGTCAGGCAAAGTTTGCCCAGGTGCAGTAACCCATAGTAACTATATATTTGCTTAAACATATATAAACAGGTACCCAGTAAATGCTAAATGCTAATTGGTTGCTATAGGTTACTTCACCTGGGCAAAGTTAGTGCCTTTTGTTACATAACCCCATTCATTGTGTTACCTTAATAATATTTGTAGAAATAATGTTAGAATGTTGTTTAGCTATGCCTTAGGTTTAAGATGTTTTTACACAAGAATGTAGTTACTAGGTAACTGTGCCATGGCTGTATGAAACAACCTTGTTTGCCTTTCCTAGGCTAAAATAAAACTATGATGGAGCTTAACAAGACAAAAATTTGCATAAAAGAAAAGCCCTACATGACCTTCAATGGGAATTATTAATATTGGGTCTCCCCCATCATAGTTGTTATATTTATCCAGTAGTAGTGAAGCAGTGCTAATAAGCTCTTAAAGTTGAAATACCTGATAGAAGAGAAATAAAGGAAGAGAAAACAATGTGTCACTTACAATGGCATTAAAGTAATATATGACTTACTTTTAGCATTTTACAATTCACTATATTCTTTTTACCTTTTTATTCTCTGTTGCTGCTTTTTTCTTCTTTTGGGTATTTCTAGATCTTATTAGCATTAGTCAGCTCCTACTTATGGGGTTGTGTGCGTGTGTCCATGTGTCCATTTATTAATTATCAATCTTATTGTACATCCCATCTCCTAAAACCAAATGACTGGGCTTACATTTCTTTTTATCACTTACACTTTTATAAATTTTACCCTAGAAAAAGTCTCTCTGACAAAATGTCACGGAAAGCTTATAGATAAATGACATTACAAATCTGACCCTTTCAGAGTGACAGAGGATTGACCTGATGCAATGTATGGGTGTCAGATGGTTTGCACAATTGTTTGCATGGCTGTCTGGATCCTCTTATCTTATCACAGAAGCGGCTAGGCTGGTCATGGATTGTACCTAGCATGGTCCCTTGTGTAATTCTATGAAAGAAGTAAAGGCTACTTTCTGTGCCTAAAAATTGGCATACACAGCAGCTTTAAAGCTGCTGATTTGGCACCTTCAGGACCCAGCCAGTAGCTTATCTATCTGTGTATGAGCCTTCCCCGACAGATATTGGCGAGTTTCAAAATCCTGTCAGGTGGTGACTGCATCTGCGTGTTGATGCGGTCCTTTCCTGATGGGCATGCATTGGCCAACATCATGATCCTATGATTGGGCCATGGTGAAACGCAGGACCAGAATGAAGGGTAGGCTGACCAGGCATCTGCCAAGGGTGTAACGCTGGTGGGGGAGGCCCAAGCAGGTACCTTTCCTCCCTACCATTGTACCATTGTCATTGCACAACATACTTTACCCCCCCCACGATGTCAGTGTGCATGCACGCTTTATTGCTCACTCATAGGCATGCAGGGGGGTTGGGAGGACGCAGGAGCAAGGTGGCCCAATGCTTGTGTGTCTGCTAAGCTAACAATATTTGTACCAACTCTGGTAATGTATTTGTTTAATGTAAGATGCTGATATCTGTGTACAATTTGTTGACTGGGTACTGGCAGAAGAGAAAGTGGGAGGAGCCTCAGCTTCTAAGGGCAAGGGCACACGGTGTGTATGTCCTCTTCTCTCAGCTTTGCATCTTTCAGTCAGCTTCCCTACGCTGCACCGTGTGCCTGCACCAAAAAATACAGTAACCACATAAGTGCGGGCACAGAGATGAAAGTAGATGTTTTTCAGGCCGACTTCTGATCCGCTCTGCTCTGTGTCCTCGCAGTTATTGCAGTTTTTAGTGCAGGTACATAGTGCAGCGTTGGCAAGTGGTTTTGCTTCTCTCAGCCTGACTGAAAAATGCAGGGCTGAGAAAGGCTTGTGCCCTTGCCATAAACGCACTGTTCTGGTTGTTTGAGCTGTTTTTTAGATAAATGAAACAATAGAAAGGTGATCATACAAAACAGGAGGATTTATTTTCATGTATCTAGTATCTTGTTTCTCATAGATTATGCTTGGAGACATTTTTCAGCTGGTTTGTATTGTTGACAAAAGACCATCTACTATAACCTTAAACCTCAAAGAATTTAGTGTTTCTTTTAAATGTTTTTCAAATATACAAGCATACAGTTAATTAAGGTTGGTGTAGTTGATATTTAGATGTATTCAGTACCCCAAATCCGAAGTTGAGTTGGATTCAATTAAGTCAGGATCTATTTAAGATAAGTGAGGCATTTTCTCATGTACTCTGTGGAGAATACTTCTGTTGTACTAAGCAATATAGCTGTTTGAATCAGCTATATTGCTTAGTACAACAGAAGTATTCTCCTTGTTGTGCTATGCCCTCCATTGGTGTAACCAGGAAGACTACTTGTTTCACAAAAAATTATTCAAAGGGGGGTTCAACAGGATCCTAAATGAAGTGCAGTTTCAGACATTTGCTAGCCTCATGCTCCTAATGCCCTTCATGTCTGTTGGAAAAATATATGATTGGCTTATCCTACCTATACAGGAAACTCACTACAACCCCATTGATATGTTCTATGAAACCACAGGGCTCCACTGAGACAGCCTTATGTAGAGTGGCAAATGATCTCCAGACTGCCAAGACCAAAGGACACTACTCGGTTCTCATTCTCTTAGACCTTTCCTCTGCTTTTGATACTGTCGACCATTCTGTCCTTATGCAAATTCTCTTTTCTCTGGGTATCCGGGATCAGGCTGCATCCTGGTTCTCTTCCTATCTCTCTAACCGCTCCTTCTCTGTTGCTCTTGCTAACAAATCCTCTACCCCGGTTCCGCTTAGTGTGGGAGTGCCTCAGGGCTCTGTGCTTGGTCCTTTGCTGTTCTCCCTGTACACTCTCTCTTTAGGAGACCTTATTTCTTCTTTTGGTCTTAAATATCACTTATATGCAGATGACGTCCAGATATATTTAGACACCCCTGCACTAACTGCTGATGTTCAAACCCAGATTGGTAACTGCCTCCTGGCTATCTCCTCCTGGATGAACCGATGCCAGCTCAAACTTAACCTAGCTAAAACAGAGCTCATGGTCTTCCCGCCCAAACCTGGCCCCCCCTCCTCCTTTCACCATTACTATTGATGGCATGACCATCAACCCTGTAAATTCTGCACGCTGCCTTGGGGTAATCTTTGACCAGTCACTCTCCTTCTCTAACCATATTAATAACACTGCCAAAACCTGCCGTTTCTTCCTACGCAATATTGCCAATATACGCCCCTTTCTTTCACAAGTAACAGCTAAAACACTAATCCCTTATCCTTTCCCCCTTAGATTACTGCAATCTCCTACTAACCGGCCTCCCAGACTCCCACCTCTCTCCCCTGCAATCAATTTTAAACTCTGCTGCCAGGATACTCCTGCTCTCTCCTAAAGCTGGCCATACACGTGGCGATCTGACGATGGTCGCACGAAACATCGTCAGATCCGCCACACACCATTCAGGGCTGAATCGGCAGGTAAGGAGGTAGAAACAATAGGATTTCTACCTCCTTCTGCCGATTCAGCGTTGAAGGGAGATTTTGGTCAGGCGCCTTCTATGGCGCCCGATCAAAATTTTCAAACTGGTCCGATCGGCGAGTCGGCCGATATCAGCAGCTTCCTGTGATATCGGTCGACTCGCCAACATACCATACATGCACCGAATATCGTACGAAATGAGGTTTCGTACGATATTATCGGTGCGTGTATGGCCACCTTAAGAGGGAACCTGTTCAGCCTCAATTAAGCTCTCTTGGATGGTTACCTGTTAAGCAAAGGATAGCTTACAAAATCCTTCTGCTAACATTCAAAGTCCTTCACTCCTCTGCTCCTCACTACATTTCTTCACTGGTCTCTCTGCATGTTCCTGGTCATCTCCTCCGCTCCTCTCAGAGCCTCCGTCTTTTTACACCATCCACACCCACTGCGCTCTCTCGTCTTAAACCTTTCTATCTTGCTGCTCCTTACCTCTGGAACTCTATCCCTGAATCCCTCCGTAGGGAACACTCACTAACTCTCTTTAAGAAAAAGCTCAGCTGTTACCTTCTGGAGCACTAAAACATTATTTTGCCCAGTCCTGCGCTTAAGGGCAAATGCCCATACCTGGTGCACTCTTACCTTCCAATTTGTGCCTGTATGTTACCCAACCACTTAGATTGTAAGCTCTACAGGGCAGGGACCTCCTTCCCACTGTGTCTCATACCACATGGCACTTATATATATTTATAATTACTGTATTTATTTATTATATCACTTGTCCTCCCTGTAATTTTGTATTCTGTAAGATTGTACAGCGCTGCGTACCCTTGTGGCGCTTTATAAATAAAGTTATACATACATACATACATACATACATACATACATACAGGGCAAAGAGAAGGTGGGAAGAGCAGGCCTCTCCCTCATTCATACTAATAAATTTGTAAAAACTGTAATATTTGACAGATAAGAAAGAAAGAAAAGCTGTTTTTAAGGGGGTTATATTAAATTCTAGAATGTTTATGGACTAATGATACAAAAATGGTCTGTTCCAGCTATGCGCAGAGGCAGGCAGTGTAGGGCCATTCATGCAAACACAGCAGAGTTGTAGCACAGGGCCTTCTATGCCTCCCAGGCTACAAGGGATTCTTTCACATGAATACAGCAGTCAGGTCAGGGTTATTAAAGTTCAAATGCACACGCTACTTTCCTCTCCCAGCTACAGCTTCCACCAGTGGTATAGAAAACTCACATATGCCAGCAGTCTTGCCTTGAATAAACCATGATGCATGCTCACCCCATGTATGGTGCAGCCAAACACAGTAGTTATCCTGATCACGCTAGTTGGTAGGCGGGGTTTTAACTGAACTGAGTTTGGCAGCTAAAAGGGATGTAGTAAGACGTCTGATCCCTTCCAAATTTCTCATTGCTAAATGCATTTTTCGTCATTTCAATTAGCAATTTTCATTGATTCACATCAAAATGAAGCCCTGAAATTCTGCCTAACGATTCCTAGCAGAATTTAATTCCAAAACAATTCAAAATTTGCTAGAGGGTTAAGAAAGATGCTGTGCAATGCTGGCAGGCTGCAGTTTCTTTGGCTTTTGCCTAAAGGCAATCGCAGTTGCACTTAATTGTTTGGCTCAGGTCAGATCTGCATGTGGCAAAAAGTGTTACTGATAAATAATGTTAATGAGTAGTAGCATAGATTGTAGGATAATGAGCTGGTGATATTGAGAACGAGATATTTAGGGGCAATACAGAAACTAGCTTCTAGTTACACTACCAAATACTGTATGCCTTTTTATATTTTGTTTTTTTAACCTGTATGTACACAGATGGTTACAAATATTACAAGTTATATATGAAATCTATTTTTCAAAAACCCCTTATCCAGAAAGCTCTGGAATACATAAATGCTATTTCCCATAATCTAAGTTGGTGGCAAAATAAATGTGAAATTATTAGATTTTTATTTAGTAGACTTGGTGATCTAAATTACGGAAAGACCCCCTTATCTTAGAAACCATTGTTCCAAGCATTCAAAATAATATATTTCATATAACATGAAATATGGCACAGAATCACAGGAACTGGTTTAATAACTTAGGTATTACATTGCACTAATGCAGTTACCCATAAATACAATATTGTATTTTTTTTTCTAATTTTCATAAAACTGATCAAGACAGATTTGTGATTGGCTGTTATAAGTAGCTGTGCTGGTGCTACTGAGCCTTCTATGCTGTTGGGTCAGTGGGCTGTTAAAAAAAAAAAAGAAACAAAACATAAAAATGCAGTAAGGACCCTGACAGCAAACTTGTATAATGCCTCAGCTTCCCGCTGTCTCTCAGATGGCAATGCGGGACCTGTCACCTTAAGAAATAATTCTAAATTGTTTTCTATTGTGTTTGTCAAGCAAAATAAACTTTACTTACACTATATAAATTATTCAAATCTTCAGCATTGGAATTTACAATTGCAGCAAGCAGGCAGGCACCATTTTGTGGTGTTTTGTTATGAAAGCAGGCATTGCATCCTGCTAAAATCTTGCTTCTGTGCCAGTATGGGGGGACCCGATGCCCATATCCATGCACTGGTTACAAAATTACATGGTTAGGAGGGAGGGGGAATGTGAGGACTGCAGCAACATCTAAGAAGTCCTGAATTCAAAGTAACTGTCTGCCCCGACTCTATGCCTAAGGCAGGGCTGTCCAACTGGCGATCCCCCTCTGTGTGGCCCCCCACCTGTCTGGCTGCTTTGATGGCTTACCTTTGTGTATTACCTTTAAATGGTATCAGTACTGAGATTAACTGCCCCCCTGCATTGCTCACACCTCAGATTCAGGCTGTAATCCCCCTGTATTGTTTAATCATGTAATCCCCTGTACTGTTCATACCTTTTAATGCCTTCATTGTTTCCCCCTGCAGTGTTCACACCTCAGGCTCTGGCTGTAATCACCCACATTATTCCCCTGTTCACACCTCAGACATTCCCTCTGACACATCCAGCATTGTGTCACTGTATGCTGCCTGTGTGTGCAATAGGGTAGGCATAGTATGGCACACATAGGCAGGGGTGGGCAGGAATAGTATGGCACACATAGGCAGGGGTGGGCAGGAATAGTATGGCACACATAGGCAGGGGGGGCAGGCATAGTATGGCACATATAGGCAGGGGAGGGCAAGCATAGTATGGCACACATAGGCGGGGGGGGCAGGCATAGTATGGCACACATAGGCAGGGGAGGGCAAGCATAGTATGGCACACATAGGCAGGGGAGGGCAAGCATAGTATGGCACACATAGGAAGGGGAGGGCAAGCATAGTATGGCACACATAGGCAGGGGAGGGCAGGCAGAGTATGGCACACATAGGAGGGGTAGGGCAAGCAGTACTCTGCCTGCTCTATGCCTCCCCTATGCTGCCTGTGTGTGCCATACTCTGTCTTCCCTATGCTGCCTGTGTGTGCCATACTCTGCCTTTCCTATGCTGCCTGTGTGTGCCATACTCTCCCTGCCCTATGCTGCCTGTGTGTGCCATACTCTGCCTTTCCTATGCTGCCTGTGTGTGCCATACTCTCCCTGCCCTATGCTGCCTGTGGAAGGTGAACCTGGCAGGGGTTTGTTCCTGAAGTTTGGCATTTGGAAATAGTCATTATGTCGTCCCCAAAGGGTGTAATTATATGCTAGGGGGTTGCTGTGCTATCCACAGAAGAGGAGGAGGCATATCGATTTAAGTGTATGACATAATATAATTCTTTCATATATAAATGAAGGGTGATATCCCTTCAGTGAGCACCAACCATTGGGTTTTTGCTGTGTTGCCACCATTAATGTGGGGATGGTCTTAAAAGCTCTTGTGATAGCATGGGTGTAGTTTGAAGTGGGTGTGGTTTAAAAAAGGGAAGTGGTCAAAACTGGCTTCCATTATCGGCCCTCCACCATGTAGGCAAGAAAAATTCCGGCCCTCGGTACCACAGAAGTTGGACAGCACTGGCCTAAGGCATAGAGGCGGGGCAGGCAATATATGATTGACAGCTGGGATTTTTAAATGCTTTTATAATGGGTATGGATGTGGTAATAAAAAAATGATTTTGGGTTTCATGTTTAATTTGAAAAGGGCTTTTATTATACAGCTTTTCATGTCTGGGTGACAGGTCCACTTTAAGGGACACCCATTTGTATATAAATGCTTATACAGGTATGGTACCTGTTATTCAGAATGCTCGGGACCTAAGGTTTTCCAAATAAGTGGTATCTCCCTAAGGGATCGCTATACCTAAAGTGTGCTAAAAAATTATTTAAACATTAAATGAACCAATAGTATTGGTTCTCCTCCAGTAAGGATCAATTATATTTGATCAGTTAAAAGATTCTGTTTTATTATTACAAAGAAAAAGTAAAACAACTTGAATTATTTGACTTAAATGGAGTCTCTGGAAGCTGGCTTTGGATAAAGGTTTCTAGATAATGGATCCCCATACAGTACAAAAAAATTCTAACTATCGGATTTTGTTGTCCATGGGACCCTGAAGCAGAGTTGTAGTCTGTGTAGGTTTTATGTCCCCAGAAGGCATGGCATATTGTAGGACTAATGGTCCACAGGAGACTTTTGTCCCAAATCGTCCTTTGTCACTTTCCACAGTTAAATGTGAAACACCTGCCTAAAGCACTCAACTGCTCAACCTTAAATAGAGCCTTACAGGTTTTAGACTAAGACGTACCAGGCAGGTGTGGGTATCTTGTTAAACTATAGAACATTTCACTCTGTGGAAGACAACTGGATGTTTAAAAGGCATATGCTGTGCAGTTTCAAACAAATGTTCTTATTTCTTATAATTGCCATATTGCAGTAATTATGAGAAATAAACACAGATCCCTCCATTAAATTTAACTGCCAAAAGACCACACCTAATGCAACTGGGGCTACATGTGGAGTCCCAAACTAAACTTTGTCCCCCTTATGCAGTAAAAGGTGGAGTAACCTATAGCAACCAATATACCAGTATGATGTTTGCCTTTAACCAGGTGAATACTACCTGCTGATTGGTTGTTTTAGGTGACCAGACCTGTATCAAAAATTCTACCTTTTATCAGTAAATACTGATCCAGCTTTTCAGCAATTCATTAAATGAGCATAACCATAAGGGGCAGATTTATCAAAATGTGAGCTTACTCAAGTTCTTTTCATTCCTCTGGGATTTTTAGTGTGTTTATCAAATTAATATGTATTAAGCTCCAAACTCACATTTTGATAAATCTGCCCCCTAAGTACCCTGGGGTTTATGTAGTCATTAACAGATTTTCCAACATGCAGAAACATTTATATTGCATGGCAAAATGACCAGATCAGATGACTATCTTACCTTTTTAGCCAACCTACTTTAAATAACTGAATAAAATGTTTAAATATAAGTTTGCTAAAAAGATGCAGGCATAAACTTGAAAGAGTATATTTTCAGCTTTCTGATAGTTTGAAGTTAGCTGTTACCTAAATAAACTTTTCTGGGAAAAGTTTATCCAGAAGATGGCAGACCAGCACTGCTTAAAAAAGATACCGCTTTTGGGCATGAGGCCTAGTGCCAAAGGTGAAAAGCTTAAGCAATCTTTGTTTTCTGTCTGTATGCATTACTGCCTTTTCACACAGTTTGAGACATTTATTTTGGTGCATTAACTGTAGAGTTTTGTAAAAGAGGTGCAAACCACCAAAAACATTTGTGTACATTTTGAGAAGTTCTCACACGAAAGAGCATGGACGATTCTGTTAATGAACATACTGGAATCAACTACCACTTATTTCTAAGGTAGGCTGCTAGTAGCTTTGTTCGTTTTGGTAGTGTATATTTTGGTAGACATTTTTGTGCTCAAATGTTTGTTTTTATTAATTTTTGTAGGTTTTGTTGATAATAGAAAAGACAGCAGGTTTGGCAAATGTAGGTCCAGATTTATCAAAGTCTAAGATTTTTACTGCAGAAAAATTCACCCACTCTCTGTTCATTACTATGGCATATTTAGAAGTGTATTTATCAAATGGTGAACTGTAACTTTCACCTATTGATAAATACACTTCTAAAAAACCCATAGGAATGAATAGAGAGTGGGTGAATGTTTTAATCTCACACTTTGATAAATCTAGTCCTTTAGGGCAGATTTATCAAAATGTGAGTGTAGAGCTTAATATCTAAAAACTCATCCATGTTCTATTCATTCTTATATACAGAATATGTTGCAATAACGTCATCCAGATATAGTTCCACTGTAAAGGTGGCAATATTCTTTGTTTTTCAATCATATGCATGAAACATAACTGTGCCATTCTGCATTTACAGATCTGTCTACATGCAGCATCATAGAAAACAGTGATGGGAACACAGTGAAAATACAGTGCTGTGTGCTGCATGTAAAAATTACTCTGTGTATATATTCTAAATGGGATCTTAATCTAATTTAATTTTGTTTTTAATGTGCAAACACTATCCTCCATGTGACAAAAATAAATTTATTTTTAAATATTTAGATTTACAACTTGGCTTATGTCAGAGGAGCTTGCGGCAAGATATCCATTTGCAATTGAAACTTTATTGGGTGCTGAACTGCATAAGTATAGCCTCCATTTGCCATGATATTGGAAGGGAGTGGGTGGGGCTTTCATCTTTTATTGTTTAGGGTACCTTGATCAATGTTTATATATCAATGGCTATTGGAGTTGGCCAGAGACAGTGTTCAGGCCAACCCTAATTTTTTCATACAACCTTATTGCAATGGCATGTTTCAGTCCATTCTGTATGCACATTTTATGGTGCAAAGGTACAAAAAAAGAAAGAAACAGAACATGCAATATCCGAAAAGGACTTTATCTGAATAAGATAAAAAATTATATTTACAGAAGCCAAACAATTAAAGGAGGTTAAAAAAAAGTGCTAGTGCATTATACTCTCTTAAATATGGAAGATGTGTTTCAGGCTGGTTTATTGAAACTTTATTTTCACTTATGCTATATGTCTCCTTTAAAGCAAAGATACATAAAGTAATATTTATTTACCTGCTTCAGCTAGTGCTCACATAGATACATTTATAAGACATGTCAATCCCAAAATAAAAGAGAACCTAATTATAAGCAACTTTCCAGTATCAATTTATTAAAAATGATTAGTGCTTTAAAAGTTATTTGTAAATGTAATTGCTATAGAAAGCAACATTTTGCTGAACTCCTGGTAGTTACTTTTTAAACAATGTTGCAAATACCAAGCTCCTCCAGCAAGTCAAGTCTGTAAAATCTGCTGGCGTTTGTTACATTGTTTCAACAGTCTGAGCCAGCAGAGCAGAGAAGGCAGGCAGACACTGCCTTTATAGAGATACTGACACTAAAAATGAAACCTAGCATTGTCTTTGCATGAGCTTTATAATTTTGCCATCAAAAGTATTTCTTGATGCTTTTACATTCCCTATCTGATCCCCCATGTTCCTCTATGAGGGGGCTGCCATATTTGTGCAGCAGTAGGCCGTTAGAATTAGAAGCTATAACTGACAGGCTGTGGAGGAACAGTCAGGTTGGTAAAACATTCAGGTTTAAGAACTTTAAGTAGCAATTGCTTATAAAAGCAGCCCTATCAGCAAAAAATAATAAACATCAACAACTTTTTATGTAGATTCATAATTAAAAAAGTAGTTTTTTGTGCCAGTACCACTTTAATAGCAGTTATATATACAAATAACTAAAAATTACTATTAAAAAAATAACCATTAAAAATGAATGTATATTGTAATGAATGTATATTGCAAAGTTGCTTAGAATTATCTTTTCTTTTATTAAGCTAAACATTATTTTTGGTGTTGACATGTCTTTTAAAGGTTTTAAAATACTCCAATCAAATCTAAAAATACCAGTTGCTTCAAAAGCAGCTGAACCTTGTCAAAGAAAGCCTAAAATTTCTTGTTCTGTTCAACCCCACCTTTTTTAAAGAAAAGGGCTTCTAAACAGTGATTTTGAAACAATAATGTGTGTTTATTTGCAGAAATTTGTTGTAAACTTTTGCATGCAGTGTTCCCTTTAATTTTCATATTGTGTCTTTTCTTTTGTGTAACATTTTAGGAGTGGTGGGTGGTTCTGAGCAAGCACTGAATCGTGCATCATACTTATTATTATGTTTGCAATGCCAACATTTTCAGCAGCGCTTTACAGAGATTATGCATTATTCACAGCAGTCCGTGACCCGGTAGAGTTTACAATCTAAGGTCCCTATCACATACCTCCCAACTGTCTCGATTTTCTTGGGACAGTCCCTGTTTTGACTGCTCAGCTGGCAGTCCTGGATTCTTACTGAAAAGTCCCTCATTTCCCTTTGATCGCCTGCACTGAACACTAAAAAAGATACAAATTTAACTAGAAAGGGAAGTTTGAGAACAAACCTCATGTTGGGTTGAAAAACATGAAGTCACTGAATGGGCTCTGCCCACTTTCTCTGACCTTGGGCCACAGTTATATAGTAAAAACCACTGTGCAAAGTTTGGGGACCCTGGTTTTAATAGTGTCTGAATGGCAGCAACTTAAATTTCCCCACCGAAAGTCAACGAGTGACATCTGATTGGCGGTTGGTGGCTCCACCCCCTTTTTCTAACCTGGAACTGCAGTTACCCAGTGACTAACTCTGCAAAGTTTAGGGACCCTAGGATTAATAGTTAAAGAACGGCAGCAGTTTAAATTTAAACCAATAAAAGTCAATAGGTGAATTGTGGTTGGTGGGTGTGCCCACTTTTTCTAACCTTGAGTCGAAGTCACCCAGTGACAAAAAGTGGGCACCCTGGCATAAATAGTGTGAGAATGGCAGCATTTTAAATTTAAACCAGTAAAATTCAATGGATGAAATCTGATTGGCTATTAGTGGTCCAACCCACTTTTCCTATTTTTGAACTGCAGTCCCCCAGTGACCAACTTTGAAAATTTTGGGGACCCAGGCATAAAAATTGTGAGACTGGCAGCATTTTACACTTCACCATTGAAAGTAAATAGGTGAGATGTTATTGGCTGTTTATTGCCTCCGCCCACTTTTTTTCTAACTTTGAATGACAAATACCCAGTGACTAACTCTGGAAACTTTAACAACCCTGGAATTAATACTTAAATAATGGCATCAGTTTAAATATAAACCAATGAAATCTAATTGGTGGAAATGGATTTGCTGTTGGTGGCTCCTCCCACTTGTTCTAACCCTGAATATGTAGTCATCCAGTCACTGACTGTGCAAAGTTTGGGAAGTCTGATTGGCTGTTGGTGGCTCCACCCACTTTTTAAACCTAAAAATGCAGTCCCCTAGTGACCCTGGTGTTAATACTGTGAGAATGGCAGCAGGTTGAATTTCCCCATTGAAAATCAATAGTTAAAATCTGATTGGCTGTTGGTGGCTCCAACCACTTTTTCTAACTCTGAATCGCAGTTACCTGGTGACTAGCTCTGCAAAGTTTGGAGACCTTAGTATTAATATTTAAAGAATGGCAGCAGTTTAAATTTAAACATTTGAAGTCTATGAAAGAAATCTGATTGGCTTTTGGTCGGCTCCGCCCACTTTTTCTAACCTTGAGTACGAAGTCACCCAGTGACTGACTGTGCAAAGTTAGCGAACCCTGACACCTAACCAATAAAATTCAATAGGTGAAATCTGATTGGCTGTTGGTGGCCCGCCCACTTTTTCAAAACTAAAACTGCAGTCCTCTAGTGACCAACTGTGAAAAGTTTGGGGACCCTGGTGTTAATACTGTGAGAATGGCAGCAGGTTGAATTTCCCCATTTAAAGTCAATAGGTAAAATCTGATTGGCTGTTGGTGGCTCCACCCACTTACAAAAATACAAAAGATCTTAAATGCGTAGTCACCCAGTGTCTGACTATGCAAAGTTTGGGAACCCTGGCAACAAACCAATAAAAATCAATATGTGAAATTGGTTGTTGGTGGCTCCGCCCACTTTTCAAAACTAAAACTGCAGTCCCCTAGTGACCAACTGTGAAAAGTTTGGGGACCTTGGTGTTAATTCTGTGAGAATGGCAGCAGATTGAATTTCCCCATTGAAAGTCAATAGGTAAACTCTGATTGGCTGTTCACAGCTCCACCCACTTTTGGGCATCCAACAATCATAATATTTTCATTCAGGCTGAGCCCATAGCTGTGTGATTCAAGTGTAGACTCAAAGCTGTAAGATTGGCATCCGTTTAAATTTTCCCATAAAAGTCAATGGGTAAAATTTGATTGGCTGTTGTTGGCCCCTCCCACTTTGCGTTTAAAAAAAAAAAAAAAAAAAAAACTTGCAAAGTTTGGGACCTCTGGCATCAAGCCAATAACAATCAATAGGTGAAATTTGATTGGCTGTTGGTGGCTACGCCCACTTTTCAAATCTAAAACTGCTGTCCCCTAGTGACCAAGTATAAAAAGTTTGGGGACCCTGGTGTTATTACTGTGAGACTGGCAGCAGTTTGGATTTCTGATTGGCTGTTCACAGCTCCGCCCACTTTTGGGCATCCAGCAATCATCATATTTTCATTCAGGCTGACCCCATGAGTATGTGATTCAAGTTTGGGGAGTGTAGCCTCAAAGCTGCAAGATTGGCAGCAGTTTAAATTTCCCCATTAAAGTCAACAGGTGAAATTTGATTGGCTGTTGTTGGCCCCTCCCAATTTGGGGTCATCCAAAAAATATCGCTGTTTCATTCAGGCTGACCCCATGATTATGTTATTCAACTTTGGGGGGTGTAGCTTCAAAGCTGTAAGATTGGCAGCAGTTTGAAAATCTTCCCTGTCAAAGTCAATGGGAAAATTGGGGGGTTCGGAGCAGCGCCACAAAAAGACGGTGAGTGGGATCACTTAGAGAAGCACAAGCAACCTGCTCCGCTATAGGGCGAAGAAGTGTGGGGAGTTTGGGTGTTGTACCCCTAAAACTGTATGAGGAATAGCGTTTAGAAAATGGGGGGCGCTAAGAAGAAGAAGAAGAAGCGGAAGAATAAATAAAAGTCGAAGAACAGTATGTTGGGGCTTTTAACCCAACACAATTAAAAAGTAGTTTTTGGCAGAGAGCCCAGAAAGTTAACAGGCTTCAACTGCACTTAGATACATTGTTTCTCACATATAATTAAAAAGTTGCTTTTGCCAGAGAACCCAGAAAGAAAAAGCCACACCTACACCTAGATACAATTGTAACGTATAAGCTAAACAGGTCCCTTAGGGGAACTGAGACTTAGCAAAACTGTAATAACACATAAAACAAGACCCCCCAAACCCCCAGAAATGTGTTAAAGCTTTAAATTACGTGCCAAATTTAATCAAATGGGAGTGGTATTTAGGGGGTGTGTTTGCAAAAATGGTCGTGGTCAAATTTTTTTGCTGCACTGCATTTCTTTTTGTCCCTCTTTCCATTTTCAAAATCTTGGGAGGAAAACTTTGCAGACATTTTATTTAACTGGTGGTAGGGATTTTACCAAGCCTTTGTTTATAACCTTTAAACAATAAGGACATCTTTTACAGTAAAACATAAATGGAGTTAGGTTACACCACGTAGGTCAACAAAAATTGGCTAAAAACACAAAATGTGAATTTAAAATTTAGACTCTGCTTTATAGTGTTTTCACATAGATTTCCTCAAGTACTCAAGAGCCCAACAGAAACCTCTAGCAATGATGGCATTAAGCAAAGGACTGGTGTTCCTTTCTGCTGGGGTTTTGTTGGTGTTGTATGAGCTCTCACTTTCTGGTGGGGGAAAAGGAACAAGGTTGGTTGTGTTTGAAAATTTTACACTACACTGCAATGCAGTATTTTGGGCCAAATAATTCAAAATGCAAAATGTGCGGATTAGATTGTACTTAGAATATACAAAGTGTTTAAAACACAACTGTACATCATCTAAAGCATTTCTTTCCTCTTAATATTGCTACATTTTTCACAGACTTTCCTTTTCACCCCTAAAATATATTCCCCTAACTCTTGGGGGCAGATTTATCAAACCATAAAATTAGACCATCTGATACATACAAATTATAAAAATCTCACAGGAATGAATAGAAAGTAGCTGAATTTTTCTGTGGTGAGCACATTTTGATAAATCTGCCCCTAAATATTGAAGTACCAAATACATTTAACATTATAGCTTAATGGTCCAGTAATTAAAAAAAAAAAAGATAAAAAATACCCCATACACATTAAAATATATTGTACTCTTATTATAAATGAAGAAAGGCCGTAGCTAACTAACTCATAAGATGAAGAACTTCTTCAGGCAAACTGAACTTTAACGTTACTTTAACTTCACCAGCTTTAGAAAGTCATTTATGTGTTTTATTACTAATATTTAAGTGCAATAGGGAATACCGTATATACTCGAGTATAAGCCGAGATTTTCAGTACCAATAATGTGCTGAAAAAGGGCCCCTCGACTTATACTCGAGTATATACGGTAGTTTACGTTCTGCGCTCCTGGACGTGTGTGGACGTTCACTCTGGAAGACGCGCGCCAACCCCCTCCGCCGCCCCGTGTGCATTTTGTCTAATCTAAAGCGCAGGGAGCGCTTTCAGCAGCGTAACACACTAGAGCCAGCGGTAACCATAGTAACGCGACGCTTTAACTTACGGCGCACATGGGGTCTAGCGTGTCAGGGAGCAGGAAGCGAAGGAGCTGTCAAGCAGCGAGCTGGAAGTGCCTTTTTGGGCGAAGACACAGGAGAGGAAAACAGTAAGTTACACATTGGTAGCATAATAACTATAAGGAGCTCGTTGTTGTGCTATGGTTGCTGTTTTGGCTCGCATTTGGATATCACTGCTTAGGGGTGGGGTTACTGGTCCCTCTTATATTTATTAAATTGTAGAAATCTGTTTGTCTGTAGGTTTGTGTTTATTTATGGTTAAGGGAGCTGTCATACTATTATTCTCTTTCATAGACTCCTGAGGCACAGTGGGCTCCAGTTGCTATATTGTTATGATGCATGTTGGAAGGAGCTTACAATCTTAACCTATCACCTTCCCTTTCACTGCCATTTCAGAGCCCAGTACAGGTTCAGTTTAATCCTTTTATGTGCTATGTCTTTTACTGCCACATTAGAGACATTCAGAATACTGCACATACAATTTTAGAATAACAACTATACATGTGAATGTGTATATATATATATATATATTTCCCTACATTTTGTTTCCCTTTCAAGCTGTAGCAATAGAGCCGGAGTTTCTAGATAAACTTAAACTTGTGATTCTACATCACTCACCCCAAAAAGTATACAGAACTATATAAGAATTAAATAACAAATTTACACATCAAAATTTCAATATGTATGTAAAATTAAATGAGATATTAACCCATACAACCTTGCATGTGGTTATCTTATGTTGGATGGCCTCATTTTCCAGCCCACACCTTGTGTCTATTAATATGGTAGTCATGTAAGCACTTGTGAGTGTCCTTTTATTAAATAATTTGATTATTGAAACTTAGCAGTAGCGGCTGCATTTCCCACCCTAGGCTTATACTCGAGTCAATACGTTTTTCCAGTTTTCTTAGGTAAAATTAGGTACCTCGGCTTATACTCGGATCGGCTTATACTCGAGTATATACGGTAATAGAGTAAATAAAGCATCCAATCTTTTTATTTGTGCTTTTGTTTCTTTGGTAATCTTAAATTGTCTATCACAGAGTCAAATTCCAAAGATTTTTATAAACATATAGTGCTTAAATGTGCTTAAAATGTTACTCAAATACAGGTCATGAAATTAATGTGACAAGGAAAGGTAGAACCATTGAGGGCTCCTAAGTTGTTAGAAACCCTACAGTGATTCTGATCACTTGCTTAAGGCCAGAGCTCCCCTTCTTTCAAAAATACACCTCCCCTGATAATTTTTCTTCTCGGCACCACACCAGCATACTCTCAGTGCCTCAGTACCCTCAGCATATCCTTCGGTAATATATATCGATGGTACAGAAATTCCTGACTGATTTCTATACTGCAGAAAAAATAATAAAGTATACGGAGCAGTTTCAACATCGCTGATTAAAAGCACTATTTATTGTAATCATTTAAAAGCATATGCGAGTGCCAAAACAATCCGGGTAATACGCTTAAGCGTATTACCCGGATTGTTTTGGCACTCGCATATGCTTTTAAATGATTACAATAAATAGTGCTTTTAATCAGCGATGTTGAAACTGCTCCGTATACTTTATTATTTTTTCTGAAGGATTCGTGCTGTCTGGGTATCAGCAATTACGTCGAGCAGGACAGAGCTGACCGGTAAGTGCTCCCGTGATATTTATCAGTTGATTTCTATACTGCACATGTGCAAGCACAGAGAATGTGCAGGCAGTGGAAAAATATGGCAGAAAAGTTTATTGAGCTGTTGCATTTATGAAAGAAGAGGAGACTTTAAACCTGAAGTTGGGGGGGGGTGGGGCTGCAGTGAGTAATTCTGTGGTAGACAGGATAGATGAGGTAGTGGGCATAGTAAGGTAAACCGGCGGAGGAGACTTGCTTCGGGTTACTGTTAATGGCAGGGAGCCCATAAGTTGTTTATGCAAAATGCTCACGTTGGTGCTAGTATTAAATGTATGTTTACTAATGCAAGGAGTCTGACTGGTAAAATGGGAGAGCTGGAGGTACTAGCATTGGAGTGGAAGTCTCACGATTGGGCAGTTAACATTGGAGGTTATACATTGTTTCCGAGGGACAGGGGCAATAGAAAAGGAGGAGGGGTGTGTCTGTTCGTTAAGCAGGAATTAAAGAAATATTAAGGAGGAAGTCTATTTTCCAGAATACTTGGGGTATTCAAGTTTTAGAGCACCATACCTTAAAGGAGAATGCAAGTCAAAATTTAAAAAGCATACTGCCCAATAGTCCTCCTATTGTTTAGTAAAAACACCACACTTTTGGCTCACCTAATCAAATATTTACTCAGTCACACTTACTTCACATTTTCTAGAACAGGCAGCCATCTCTAAAAAGGTATTCTCCCTTCCTTTCCCTCCTTGCTTCATACTGCACATGTATTTCATTCCCTCCCCTCTGCAAGATCCGCTTCTGATTGGCTGGTGTGCATGTGTAGCTCAGAACAGCAGACAGGATCAAGTTACACACATGCTTAGAGAATAGGAAGGCTGCCGCTGGCAGCCTACAGGAAGGACAGAGATATTTCAGTGATGTCACTGTAGTCTTCACACTGCTGTAGGCTGCCCGCACCATATCTCAGAGAAGCAAGCAGGGATCTGGGAATTTAGATATGCAGTAAGTACTTAAAAAGAATGTCTTTAGATTTACTTTTAATTTATATTAAACTTTCATTGTCCTTTACAGCTACTAAAGTCATTATATTATAAAAAGGGTTGTTTTGTCACAAAAATGTATTTATGCTGGTTTATCAATTTTTAAACTGTTTTATTATTACATAGTAAACGGTGATCATTATTTCAGTGCTTTCTGAAGAATGGGTTTCGGAATAATAATGCATTCCTACAATTATCATTAAAATGTCACATTCTGTTGTATGATAAGTTTATTCAAACTTTTTTTCTCTTTACTTTTCTAAAGGCCCAGCATGTCAGGTTTGCACTTGGTCAAACAAGGTCGGGATAGAAAGAAGATTGACTTGCAAAGGGATTTTACGGTTGCCTCTCCAGCAGAATTTGTCACTCGTTTTGGGGGAAATAAAGTTATTGAAAAGGTCATTTTATATTTTAAAGTTTTATAAGCTTTATATATATATTAAAAGTCCTTTTAAAATTGAACATGCAACTCAAGCATAATTAGATTAGCCATACCTGTTATAAACCCATATAAAAATCTCAGCTGTAAATCACATTGCTTTCCCCACCTCTATACCCTAGGCCCAGCAATTACTTTCACTTTCATTTCTGCACTTCCTAGATGTCTCAAAGTGCCCCCTCCTCAGCCTGTCTCCTACCTTAAACTTTGCTGAAAACTAGAGGAGCAGCGCAAGCAGGTAGAGGGTGGGCCGAGTGTGGGAGGAGCCCCCCAAAGAATTTTTATAGGGTGGCCTGGCATTTCCAAGGTACACTACTTGGTCTCTAGTTATGTCACTGGCGCAAACAGAACTGAAACTAACTTTTCCATAAAAATTTCTACTTGGAGACCATATAACAAACACCACTTGAACAGGAAGCTAGCAGAGTAGCTCATTCATTTTTACCAAGGCTAAGTACTAACTAATTTGGAAAAATAATAACTCTAATTCCTCAATTTTTATTCATTTGCAGATAAACAATTTTTATTATTATTGTACACTTTCACTGCCATCATTTCAACTTGTGTTATTGTCATTTATGATGCTGTTGTTTTAAGTAATTTATTTTGCAGCAAAACTTAGTGACCTGTGAATAATATTTTCTAATGAGACATATATCAACATGCAATTCATCATACTGAGCTTGGCATTTTTTATTTGCCTGTGTCACAGCTATGAAAAATATTTCATCATGTTTGTGTCTAGTCAAAGTCAGTGAAAGTCCAATTATCATGGGAGCATAGAGGACTTTAAAACAAAAAACAAAAAAAAAGCATTGGTACATTGAGGAATCTTTATCTCTATGGCAAATTTTTATACCATTTTGCAGTTATTCTAGGACGCATTTGATTATAGGACTGTGAACACCAAAAACAAAGGCATCAAATTACTCATTTACATAGATATCTAATATATATATATATATATATATAATTTATTTATTTATTTATAAAGGCAAACCCTACATATTCAGTTTCCATGTCCTTGGTTGGCTTTGAATTAAAATTTTAAATAACACATATTCATTAGCCCATGACTACCAGATATTGAATTTATAAATGGACTGATACATGCAATACACACAATAAAGGCACAATTCAAACATTCTTGCACATTCTAAAGAACTAAAATGAAGGCCTTTATTTAGCTCCTTTTATGTATATGGAGTCAGGGCTGGAACTAGGGGAAGGCAGCTGCCTAGGGTGCAGCTTCTGGGGGGGGGGAGCAGTTAAGGAAAAATAAAATCTTTATAAACTCTCCGCTCCTGCCCACCTGCCCTTCATTGCTTTAAGTTCATACACGGACAGGCAACCAGGAACGGTCTGCTGCGAGTGTTGCTGCTACAGCTGGCATTGTACTGTGCTTCTTTTCGGCTGCGGCAGTTAAATGCGGGCAGCAGCAGCAGCAGGTGTAGGGAGGGGGGCGGGCCTAGAGGTACTCGTGTTGGGCGCAAGTATCTCTTGGCCTGGCACTGTATGGGGTAATTTGTAATGGAGCAAATGTGCCATCATCAGATTTAGAAATTGACTTGTTTGGATGCTATAGGCCATTTCTCTTTTGACTGTCTCTATTAGAAGGATTTACCAGTATATGGGGCAATATTGTGTGGTAATAATATTAACTAAGCAATAATACCGTGCAGTTAACTCCAGTGAGATGTGTTTGATTATTCATAGTATCAGTTTCCAGAACAAAGTCAAATTGTGAGTACATAAGGAGGACTTTAATTATGCTTCTAACAATAATTATTAATAATAATAAATATATTAATTTTGTTTTCCATCCGCAGGTACTAATTGCCAATAATGGCATTGCAGCAGTAAAATGCATGCGTTCGATTAGACGGTGGTCCTATGAGATGTTCCGAAACGAGAGAGCCATCCGGTTTGTTGTTATGGTTACCCCAGAAGATCTAAAAGCCAATGCAGGTCTGTAGCTGATATGGTCGTAAAACTGCATACATTCAACTGTCTAAGATATTTAGTGTTCCAAATGTAGTTATTTGCCATTACTTGCAGTGGCAATATGCTTGATCAGATAGAAGCCAACTTTAATCCCATGTTAGTTATTAATGTTAATAAGTAGTGTTGGATACTAAAATATTTAGAGGAACAAGGGAAATTGAATGACATTTACTAAAACCTGTATGTAAATAATTTCTGAGCTCTGCTTGTATAAATTGTGAATATGTGTTGATTTTGGTAGTTGCTAGATGTGATGACACGGCAAGCTAACAACTGGCTGTTTACTGTAGTTGTAAATCGGAATAACCAATAATAAATGAGTCTGTTCTTTCTTCAGCAGAATAGTTTTCTAATAAGGAACATTTTCTTTCCATTTAGGTGTTATTTGTAAATTTAAATAGTCCCCATCAACTAAAGAAAAGTAAATAGCTTGTATCTATTTTGTTTAAGTGTATCGCAGAAACTTTATAACATGATTTTTTTTTAAAATATAGAATATATCAAAATGGCAGATCATTATGTACCTGTACCTGGTGGACCAAACAACAACAATTATGCAAATGTTGAACTCATCCTTGATATTGCAAAAAGGATTCCAGTCCAGGTAATGGCAAAAGGCGTGAATATTACTAAAATAATAGTTAAAGGGGCAGTATACACCCTCATTAAACATGAGTTCAATGAACAGGGCTGAATATATTTTTTGCCTACTGTTTTAATAATGGACTCTTGCAAACAAAACATTTACAATAAAGGGTGCTTGAATACTGCTAATCTAATTATCTACCTTGTGAAGATCAAACGTTGAGTAGTTTGATTAACTTATAGGACATGGAAAGTGCAATAAAGACATAGGGGCCTATTTATGAAGCTGTGTAAAATGAAATTTGCTGAAAAAACAGTGTAAAAATCTGTGTAAAATAAATGGAAAAGTTTGCCGCCTGAATGCCAGATTTTACACCCTTATTTTACATATGTTCTGACGGAAGCCTGCTGATGTGTGGTGAATTTTGATGCCGTTTTTTAAACTGTGTTCTGGGGGGGGGTTTACACAGATAAATTAATCTCCTTTAAAAGGCATGCCTCCAGTGGTGTCATCCTTTCATTTAAGGCCACTCTTTTTTAAGCCGTTTGTGCAATCAGAAACATTATAGTATAAAAAAACGCTACGTTTATTTCTCTTTAGCTTTTAGTTTTTCTTACTCTGATATGGTCACAGAGAACTTTTTTTAAGGTTCCTATTACTGGATTGTAAGCTTCAGTGACTGGGCCTTGGGGCACCAGGAAAAAACCTGGTGAGACCTGTGGCCCCCACTGTCCCAGGCCTGCTCCCTTAGCCAACTGCAGGTGCCCCTCAACTCCCACCCCTGAGCTGCAATACAGAAGTGCAGTACGTGGTGAGGGGGTCTGATGTCATGACTGGGGTAGCTCTTCCGCTCGCCCCCCCACGCCCGCAACTTTACACTAATGGCAGCTCTCTTCTGGCTTCTCTATTTATACAGTAGACTCATGCCCGGAAGCCATGCCCCTTTTGTGACATCATTGCAGGGTGGGTCAGTGCAGGTCTATAAATAAAGGATGGAAGCCGGGTTGGGAACGGCCAGGTTAGGGTCTCGACCCGACATTTTCAAAGTATTGAGGCATGATCTTTGTATATTGATAAAAATGAGTTCTTTACTTCCAGCAGTATTGCAGGATGTAGGGTTAGAGTGTTATAGATTTGATCATTCCTGCTTTGCTTCATAAATGGCAGCTCTACCATCAGTAGGAAAGGATTGTGTCCTGGAAAGCACTTCTTGATTTAGTGAGCTAAGAAAGTGCTAAATTGTTTATGGATTGCATTTAAATATTTCTGAATGCCAGGAAAAATACCATTCATTTTCGATTTTCAGGCTGTGTGGGCTGGATGGGGCCATGCATCAGAAAATCCCAAACTACCAGAACTCCTGCTCAAAAATGGAATAGCTTTTATGGGTAAGATGAAAATGTTTTTTGTTTATTTATGTGCTTTTCCACTACACCCATTTACAATCACTCAATTATTACTTTGCTTACTTTATAGCATGTTAATTATAAAAGTTTGGCAGTGTATATTAATTTCATATTTTCCATATAAAGGTCGATTATCTATATATACATATGTATATATACTTTAGTACTGCTCTCATAGTGACTATACAAAAGGTTTTATTAAAAAAAGTTTCCTTCGCAAATTTGTGTACACAAACAAAAAAGGTGTATAGTGAATCCATATATATATCCTAACCAGTGACACTGGAGCCAGAACTCCTCATTAGTGTGTAAGTGATGTAAATGACAATGTTTACCCTAAGTGGCACAGAAACCATCTTGCAATATGCAGTGTGCTGTGTTGAAGATATATAGGCTGATTTTACTCACAAAGGGCTACATTTTTACCAATGCAGAAATGTGTTTTGCCATCAGAATGGCACTGTATTTATACAACCATGTGTTCTGGATTCTGTGCATTATATATGGATATGGAGCTGTATTTATCCTTTCATGTATGAAACAGATTCTACATATATCCTGCAATGTGTTTTGTTTTTATTATATATGGATCTATTCCTGGAATTGGATGAAGGAATCATTTCCACTTATGCGCTTTTAACATATGTGCTGTGAGGGGCAGTTATTACATGAGGCAGCCAGCAGAGCATAAATCATTTAAGTTTCACCAGTACAGGACTTACAACCCACTCTTAATGTGTACTGGATGTATAAGCGTGAGAGTTAACATTATCTCCAGTCCTAAATAATTAACTGTTAAATGTTTTTCTCCCATACCACATGTCTTACAGCCCACTAAAATGTATTAGAAATCATGTGAATTATCTTTAAATTAATTCAAAATAGAGATTAAGGGGATATTATATCCCCCCTTTCAGAATCAGTTGGACTAAACATGAAACAAAAACTTAAAGTATTAATCTGTTATGAACATTTAAAGGGTACCTGTCACCCAGACATAAAAAACTGTATAAAAAAAGCCCTTTTCAAATAAAACATGAAACCCAAATTCCTTTTTCATTAACACCATTATAAAAGCATTAAAAAATACCAGCTGTCAATCATATATTGCCATCCCCACCCCTATGCCTTAGGCATAGAGGCGGGGCAGACAATTACCTTCACTTTCTATTCAGCTCTCACTTTCTACCTTCCTCTTCACCATCTAAATGTGTAGCCAGTGCATGGGTATTGGCATCAGGTCATCTATTCTGGAACATAAACTAGAATTTGGGGTGATACAAAGTTGTCTTAATTACAATGTCCACAAAATGGCACCTGCCTGCTCGCTGTGATTGTGTAATTCCAAGACTGAAGGAAATAAGGTTTAGATTATTTACATAGTGTAAGTGACATTTATTTTGCTTGACAAACACAATAGAAAAGATTTTGAAAATATTTCTTAGTATAACAGATTTTTGTATGATGTTTATATGTTTAAAAATGTATTTTTGATTTCCCTTACCTAATGTTTTTGTGGCTGCAAACAACACTATGGGGGGACTTCACAAAAGTGGAGATAGCACCTTTTTGGAGTAAAACACTTATTAAAAAAAAATTCAGTTTATATCTTATATATAAAAAGTTTATGCCTCACATTTGCATTATTATGGTCGTTTAGCTAATTTTTAATTTAAAGGAAAAGTAAAGCCTCCCAGGCAAATTGTTAGTTTTAGCAGCAGTGCCCCCTCTTTAATCACTTCACTGACATTTGCCCCAACTTATTTGTGCCCCCATAGCAAACATAACTTGCACACTGGCACCCAAACTGGGATATTGGGGTACAGGGTTGGACTGGCCCAACAGGGCACTGGAAAAGGACCCGGTGGGCCCTAGTCCTGCTGGACCTCTTTTCACCAGGCATGTTGGTGTGTGGGCCAGATTGCTGTTGACCAGTAATGAGTAGGGGCTAGAGAAAAAGCTATTTAGATCCTTAAATCTTGTTACAGAAGTGGAATTACATAGAAATATAGAAAACATTTGAAAGCCCAGCTTGTCCTGAAAAAAATGATGTATAGTTTTCTAGGCAAACTTAAATTACCCCTGAGGAAATGCCCCAAAGTGAAATGACAAATGGCATATGAAATTTTAAATCCTGCTGGTAAAATCATTATCCCAAGGCTGTAGATGTGGGACTAGGTTCGATGGCACACTGACAGATTTACTAAGAGCTAAAGACAAATTTATAAAAAAAAACAAACACAAAAAAAAAAAACAAAACGGTAAAATGACAATCTGAAAACTGTCGGTTTAAAAGACAAATACTTGGTACTTGTGGTTTTTAGCATAAGGAATCTTTCTGAAATTTGTATCTGCATACCTTAAGTGTGATAAAAATTATTTAAACATTATAAATAATTCAATAAATAATTAGTAGTCTTGTTTTCCATTGATATGGATTCATATAGCAGGTGCTGTTTTATTATTAAAAAGAAAAAGGAAATAGTTTTTAAAAATTATAAATATTTTCTTAAAACTGGGAGAAGGCCTTTCCATAATTCAAAGCTTTCTGGATAATTGGTTTCCAGAAAAAAATTTCTATTCCTGTGAGTCAAAATCGGTAAGAAAAAAAATAATGAAACTTATTATGTATATTGTAAAAAAAGATTGTGGAAAATAAGAATATTTTGTTTGCTTGGCTAAATATTTCAAAACAACTTATTTTTCAAACATTTTCAAACATTCCTGCTAAAATGTATTAGCTTAAAGGAGTAAGTAAGGAAAACAATTATACGTAAATTTTCAACCCAATTTGACTTCTTTTGTTTTCTAGGCCCTCCCAGTCAAGCCATGTGGGCATTAGGAGACAAGATTGCATCTTCCATTGTTGCCCAAACAGCTGGAATTCCAACGCTCCCATGGAGTGGCAGTGGTGAGGAAACCCTGTCTTATGAACAGGATGCAAAATTCTTGTATTTCATGCTTAACAATGGTTAATAACTAGAAATACAAATATTGATTATGGTTATTCTTTGCACTACTTGACTACTTTTGGTTGTTTACATTGAATTATAGCTTAAATATGTCATGCTGAGCCTAAAACAGGCAGTGATTAAAACCTTTAGTAAAGCAAGGGCAGCGCAGCTTGGGTCTATAATTGTCCATTCATCCCTTACATTTTCTGGAAGACTAGTAAAAGCAAAGTTAAAAAAAAGAAGATGTAGGGTGTACTTATAAAGTGTATCTGTCAATACACAGGGGAGAAATGCCCACCTTCTGCCTTCTGCGTCTTGTCTGCAAATGTACTGACAGGCATGGCATCAGCCTGTTAGTCAAATACATGAACACATGCAGTTTTGCGCTTAAATTCGTATGTGTGTATACTGCCAGGCCGATGCTATGTGGCTGAAGGCAGTGGGTCACATTTTCAAAACCTTTCAAGGACAATTAAGGCAGCAATCAACAATCACAAAGAGCGTGTGTGTTTTTGCACTTATAATTATAAATGAATGATTTGATCGTTCTGATGTTATTCGACTGGATAATATGATAAGTAAATTAATTTAATTTGTATCCATTTGTCTGAACAATTCTTCAATTAGGGTTAGGCGAACACCTGATTTGTCAGGCTTTCATAGATGTCAACTAATATGAATACTTAAAGTTCTTATACACAGAGATGGAGATAAATTGATCAGCATAACTGTGTGCTTAGCTGTTTGTAATAGTATGTATCTGGCTAATTTAAGAATCATTTAAAATAACTAGTATTTTCCAAACAGATCAGTACTTTGGAAAACGTAATTGGCATGTTATTATTTTGTTTTCTTAAATATTCTTAAACAATTGAAAATATAATTTAATATTTATTAAAATGTGAGACTAGAGCTCACCATATAAAAATTCCACCACTTTCTATTTATTCCTATGGGATTTTTAGAAGAGTATTTATAAAATGGTGAACTGAATAGAAAGTGGGTGAATTTTCTGTGGTGAGGTCTAATCTCACATTTTTATATATCTGCCCCTTTATATTAAGATAATTTTTCAATTATCTGAGTTTAGTGCTACTGTATGGTGGTTGTGCACAATTTTAGACATAAATAGCACCTAATCAAGTTTGACCTGAAGGCTTGCCAAGCATTTACAGGAACAAACCCTAACCACATCCACTTTTACCTACCTAAAACTTGCAGGTAATGTCCATTTTCAGTCACAATGTTGTCCCATTATGTTCAGTAGTTGGTAAACCACTGTGATTAAGGACAAGGACACATACGGCAATTAGTGGGCGCAGCTTTTTAAAAAAGTTGTGGCGACTAATCCGTGGAGCGAAACCCACACGTGATTAGTCGCAGCGACTATGGCGGGAAAGTCACTTCAACACAACTTTTTTTTTAAAGTCGCGGCTACTAATCGTCCCATGTTTCTTCACCCTAAAACACCTACAGTATATATCACATATGTTCTCGCGTTGAGTTTATTTATTTATTTTAGTAAGAAAGTAGTCACCTGAAAGTGGAACATGCTGCATTCCAGCAGGAAAATTACTATAACATTTTTAGAATGAAAGTAATATTTGTTTTTAACTCTAATTTGTTCTAGGATACATTAGGAGTTATTTACATAGTGCACTGCTGTTTTCAGTGTTCAATTTCAGACACAATCACCATCATTTTTTTTTTGTGTGGGTTTTTTGCCCACAATGCATTGGTTTGTCCCATAATTCCAGATTCATTTTTGTTGTTGGGGGAGTTGCAACTGACTTAACTCCATACACGTTAATGCAAGTTTTTAAAGGAACAGTAACACCAAAAAATGAAAGTGTATAAAAATAATTAATATATTATGTACTATTGCCCTGCACTGGTAAAAGTTGTGTGTTTGCTTCATAAACACTACTACAGTTTATATAAATACCCTGCTGTGTAGCCATGGGGGCAGCCATTTAAATTGAAAAAAGGAGAAAAGGCACAGGTTACTAAGCAGATAACAGATAAGTAGCATAGATTCCCATTGTATTCTACACAGTTTATCTGTTATCTTCTTATGTAACCTGTGCCTTTTCTCCTTCTTTCAATTTAAATGGCTGCCCCCATGGCTACACAGCAGCTATTTCTATTAACTACAGTAGTCTTTCTGAAGCAAACACACAACTTTTACCAGTGCAGGGCAACAGTACATTATATTATAATTATTTTAAAACATTTTTATTTTTTAGTGTTACTGTTCCTTTAACACAACTGGCTGTGGGGAAATTAGCACCCACACAACTGTCCTTGTAGTTGTAAATGACTCCTATGGTTTTACGACACACAAAATATTTCTTTTAATGCTTCTTTGCATTAATATGTACTTCAAAGATATCTTTATATTCTAGGATTAAAAGTAGATTGGCAGGAGAGTGATCTAAAGAAGAGCACTTTAATTGTACCTCCGGAAGTATATGGAAAAGGATATGTGAAAGATGTTGACGACGGTTTGAAGGTTGGTCAGATTTCCACGTAATTGGCATACACCTATTTCTTGTTATATTGTGAAAATATAGAGATAAAAAATGTTATACACAATTAAAAAGCAGTACCTTAATCTAAAATATAAATAAAAATAACATTGTTGTGAAGGTGGGAATACTTAGGAACTTCTACTGTACAAACCTATATAAACTGCAGTTTACATACTTGTAGATGCTCTTTGGTATGCCTTTCTTATCAAGTCTTATCAAGTCTTATCACTTATCCAGGCTTTATACTGGCCTGCCATATTTTGCAACGTGCTCTTTCAAAGTTAGGAATCCCCACGCCTGAGTGTTATCAGCAATTTACTGATAAGACACTGTTGTATAACCTATGTTTATTTTGTCTTAAAAGGCAGCGGAAGTCGTTGGATATCCTGTCATGATTAAGGCTTCTGAAGGTGGTGGAGGCAAAGGAATCAGGAAAGTGAACAATGCAGAAGATTTTCCCAACCTCTTCCGCCAGGTAAGACTGAGGAGGGCTTAAAACACCAGGTTCTGACTTAAGTGCACATGTGGTTATATAGCTCATAAACTCCTTTTTACAGATTAATTGAATTACAGTTGTGATGTTAGGTTGCTTGCAGTTGTAATGTGATCCGTATATGATATGAGTTTATAGATTCACTCTTCATTGTAGATGATTTGAAAGCACTGTGGGTAAGCAAATTAGGCTTTTGAGAAGAAGTGGCAGAGAAGGCAGTGGAAAGCACTTGACTATGCCTAAAATTATACACTTTATTTTCCATAGCTAATGTGCACATAATAATTTTCAGTATTGTGGAAACCTCCGGATATTATCTGAGAGATGAGGATGACAACAGAGATGACAAGTTGCTGACCACAGATTGAGCGAAAGATGGAAAGTTGCTGATGTCAGAGAGATGCCAGCAGATAACAAGTTGCTGAGCACAAAATTGAGTGAAGGAAGGAGTACAAAAATAAAATAAAGCAGGGAGATATAGAGTACAGGTCGAGTTGGTTGAGAACACCATGTATAGAAAACAATAATTCATTCCCAGCCTGTCACTGGTGTGTGTTTTGGCTTCCTCATCCTAGCTTGCTGTTGGTTGCAATAATGGCGTACATAAAGCAATTAAGGAACAGATTTCCAGTGTGTGACATTTTCTATTTTGGCTTTGTCTTATTTAAAGGTTCAGGCAGAAGTTCCTGGCTCCCCTATATTTGTAATGAGACTGGCCAAGCAGTCACGTCATCTTGAGGTACAGATTCTCTCTGATCAGTATGGAAATGCCATCTCACTTTTTGGCCGTGACTGCTCTGTACAGCGACGCCACCAGAAAATTATTGAAGAGGCACCTGCATCAATTGCTACTGCCACAATTTTTGAGCAGATGGAGCAGGTAAACTGAACTCAATATTACTACAGGATGTGTTGTGTAGAAAGTGATGAAGGATACATTCCAAGAATTCTATCTCACTCTGAGTTAGGATTTCTTTTAGCTGAGATCATGCATAGCACCAAATACAGAAGCTCTTGTTTTGTAATTATCTATTTATTGATATCCATTATGTCAGAAAAAAAGAATAGTAGAAAAGCCATATCATTTTTAGCATGTATTTTTCCAAGGGGATTTACCTGATGGTGAGGGGGTAAGGTTCGCTATACAGGGGTTGCAGGCATTCTTAAGGTACTAGCAGGTACTTTACTAGTACCTCCAAAATAACAGTGTAAACCTCATTTATTGTGGCATTTCAAGTGATGTTTTAGTTTTTTATACTTGACTTGTCTACTTTTGCTTCTTGCAGTGTGCTGTGAAACTTGCAAAAATGGTTGGGTATGTGAGTGCTGGCACTGTGGAATATCTTTATAGCCAGGATGGTAGCTTTTACTTCTTAGAGTTAAACCCACGGCTCCAAGTGGAGCATCCCTGCACTGAGATGGTAGCTGATGTCAACCTACCAGCAGCACAATTGCAGGTATGCACAAAAACTTTATAGAAAATAGTTTGTGTTGTCATGATTAAGATCCTTGAAACTTAGTTATGTTTTGGATTATAGATATAATAGAAAATAATGTTAACACAACCTAGGTTTAATCAAGTGGTAAGATCCAAGTATTATGCAGTTGCATGTTGCATTTTTCTAGTTGGCCTCTAAATCCTGCTTATCAGAAGGGGCCATTATTCTCTAAAACTTACACCAGATGATAGCAAGGTTACTTTGCTTGGATTTTAGGGGTGATAAATATTTGCTTATTGGTGCAATGGTGTCCATGCTGGTATCATATAATAGCGATCTATTGCTTCTTTAGTAATGCTGTACCATGGCATTAGCCATGATTAATAAAGTTTTTTGTGAAAAAAAAATATTAGTTTGCAATAATAAACCTGGTTTCTTTGTACAATTTTTGCAATTGTTCCACAGATTGCGATGGGGGTACCACTCCATAGAATTAAGGATATACGAATGCTGTATGGACTCCCTGCTTGGGGGGATTCACCCATTGATTTTGACAATTCACTAAATGCCCCATGCCCTAGAGGTCATGTCATTGCTGCTCGTATTACCAGTGAGAATCCAGATGAGGTAAGGTTTATGGTATTCTTATCGGCCTACCTTCATTTAAAGATATAAATACAGTAAATATATAGGCCCTTTGGTTTCGGGTATAATAGACTAATTTACATTATTTTGTTTACATATACATACTTTATATATATATATATATATATTGTTTGTTTGTCTAGGGATTTAAGCCAAGCTCAGGAACTGTTCAAGAACTCAATTTCCGCAGCAACAAAAATGTCTGGGGCTATTTTAGTGTGGCAGCAGCAGGTGGTCTTCATGAATTTGCGGATTCACAGTTTGGTCATTGTTTCTCATGGGGAGAAAACCGAGAGGAAGCCATCTCGTAAGTAATAAGTAGGGATGCACCAAATCCACTATTTTGGATAGTGGCAATTGAAGGCAGAGTTATCATATACTCACAATGCAAGCATGTAGATGTTACTTGATAGTACACTCTGAGGACAAGAGATGGTGTACTCTGTTTTATCCCACCTCTTGATAGAGTCTAGGCTAGGTAAATAACTAACTCTCCTTTGGTGGGGCTATTAAACTGCCCTTGCTTACTAGAGCTTGCTATATCACTTTTCCTAGAAAGTGCTGTGACAGACCTGCTATGCTTGCGTAACCTCGTTCACAGGGCCTGTCCCCGACTTCTCCAGAGGGGATAGTATCCTCTGGGGTAGATGGCTTGACTGGGGCCTATGTTCTGCTCCAAAGCTCAGTGGTCCTTCACCTGAGAAGCAGAGGCAGCCAAAGAGGAAGTCACACCTCCTTGCCAGACACTATATCAGTCTGCAAGGGGTGTGAACAACCAAACTAACCAATAGGTATAATTGTATAGTGCAAACTAGATACAGGGGACTCTGCCCAGTAACGGTAGAATATGTGAAGAGGTAGGGTTTAAAGCCATAGGGAAGCTTAACCCTATGGGTCCCTACACCTTTGTAAAAAAAAAATTGTCTGAATCCCGAAAAGAATCCAAATCTGCGTATGCAAATTAGGTTAGTGAAGTGTTAGAGTGGTAACTTCTGTGTTTATATGAAGAAAAGTCACTGATTTTAAGGATTTGGATTCAGTTCTGCCAGGCACATGGATTCAGCCGAATCTGAACCCTGCAGAAAAAAGCCAAATCTTGACTAAACCCCAAACCAAAACCAGTGCATCCCTGGTAATAAGGGCATATTTTTGTTGTGTAATATATAATGTGAGTACCTGTATTTACTCTTTTTATAGATGACTGCCTGTTATAATAATTTTTTAGTGGTTTATATCAGAGGAATGTGTAGAATTGTACCTCTATCTACAACACAGGTCAAGCAAGGAGTAGTATTTTTTTTTTTATGCCTTGATTCAAAAACTACTTACACACTGCTTTATGGTAGGGGGATCTGTCTGTAGTAACTGGCAGCTAAGTAGATACTAATAGAGAATTGAATCTTCTTTCTTGAGATTTTATTACTACTAATTATGATTACTGTTACATATATATAGTAGTGTTGTATAGCTGTGTTTATTAACAGCATAATCCATCCATATTCATGGTTTTGACAAATACCTTTTTACACCTTAGGGATTCTACTTTCAGATCATGAAAACTATATGTAAACTTACAATAGAAAAATGAGTCAGCCAAAACAATTTTTGAATGGGAGGGGTTTGTGTACTTAGCAGATGGACGTTACTGGGAATTTTCACCCTTTGTTAATTCATTAGTTTGCTGTGCTAATAAATCGTTTTTTTCTTAGAAATATGGTGGTAGCTTTAAAAGAATTGTCGATACGAGGCGATTTTCGAACTACAGTAGAGTATCTGATAAAACTTTTGGAGACCGAAAGTTTTCAGAACAATCGCATTGATACTGGCTGGCTGGATAGGCTGATCTCTGAGAAAGTACAGGTAATAGCAGCTCGAGTAAAAGTTCATTCAAGTTGTAACAGTCAAGTCATGATGCCAAATCATGAGATAAAATACTATAAAGTTTTTTTTTTGTTTGTTTTGATAACACATCCCCAAATAATATATATTTCTTACACATGTAAATAACTGTTTAGGGTAATGCTTTATTTTTAATGGTATAAAATGCCCTATAAGGTTCTAAAACATGAGGAAAGTTTGTTAGAATTCACATCAAGACTGCAAATGAATTATGAGGCAAAAGTACTAAGAGAGCAAGGAGCTAGCAGCCATCTATAGCCGTGGCAAGCACAAATTACTAACAGATTTGCAAAGAGAAAAAGAATAGATGTTAGCAGATGTTTGCCATACTTTATCCAGTCGGTGTAGGCCATTTTTTGTAGTCTACTTTTGTCCTATCATTACTTTACTGTGTAGTCTCTCTGGAAAGTTTTATTGATTACTATCTAGTATAATTTTGTCCCCCAAAATTTGATAAAGTGGATCAGGTCTCAAAATGTTGACTATCACTACTCCAATGTCTTTCTGTCTGGCAGTATAGAGATAGGTATGAAACAAAGAGAACTGAGCCTTCTCCTTTCTTTGACAGGCTGAACGCCCAGATGCCATGCTTGGAGTCGTTTGTGGAGCCTTGCATGTAGCAGATGTTACCTTCCGCAACAGTGTCTCCAATTTTCTTCACTCACTTGAGAGGTAAAATTAAACTAACAGATATATTATTTGCTTATTACATATACTAATATCTATATTAAAGAAGTAGCTCATGTAAATTAAAGAAGAATTGCTTTTTTTGTGTGTGCTTTTTTGTGAGTTGCTAGGGCTTAATTGTAAGACGAATAGGATTAAAGGAGATGGAAAGATTAAGTCGACTTTCTTGTTAAAGTTCGACTTTTTACTCTAATGTGCAAGCTTGCTAACCCGGTAAAGGAAGCGCTCGCAGCTACCCCGGGCTGGTGCTGTTCTCTCTTAACAGGGGCACCAGCCTGGGGTACAAGGTAAGCGATTAAAGTCACTTGGGGGTGCCTAACATTTTGGCACCCCCAAGTGACTTAGGCTTTCCTTTTCCTTTAAATGAAAAGCTGGTTAGAATAGTTCCACCTACTAAAATGTGATGGTGTGTGTATGTGTGTATATATATATATAATATACATATATATATAATATACATATATATATAATATACATATATATATATATATATATATATATATATATATATATATATATAATATACTATATCATCTATCAATTAATCTATCTAGCTATCTATAGATATAGGGTTTAAGGGACTGCTATTATTATATTGTTTGGTTTGTACTGCAGACAAAGTCCGGAAAATGTAATTTTGTTCAGTACTTATTTTATAGGTGTCCATGTAAAATACATTTTTGATATGGATGTCCCACATCCCTAAATATAAAAGAAGGCATTAAGATGCCTAGGTGCAGTACCTCATAGGAGCCAATAAGATGTTTGCTTTTAAACAGGTGACCAGTAAATTCTTCATGCTGATTGGTAGCAATTGATTACTGCTCCTGGCCAAATTTAGGGCCTTTTATTACATAATCCCCTGAGTCTTTTATATGAATTCAGCTTATGAACACTATTTTGAGTGACACTTTCAGGCCCACTGCCTTCTTACCTGGAAGTTTTGATTATCCCCACTACAATATGGAATCTAAATACAACATGTAGAGGCTGTTAGATTGTGCTTCAGTTCAACACTTTTTCATATTTGCTTACTGTGTTAAAAATGTTAATGACAACATGGAAATTGATTCAATAAAGCACCACATGGGGAAATCGTAACCTATTTCGTCACTTATTACAGGATATTATAAAATGTGTTGATTCTGAAAATAAAACATTTCTATATTTATTTGTACCTCATACAGAGGGCAGGTTCTGCCAGCACATACACTGCTGAACACAGTAGATGTGGAACTCATCTACGAAGGAGAGAAATATGTTCTAAAGGTAAAAATTCTCTCTTTGACAACATTGTACCATTTCTATAAATATATTTGTAGAAAAGCAAGCCTGCAAACTCAATGATTGCTTATAATTGGGTAAATGAATGGAAATTTATTCTCATATGTAATTGCACAGATGAAGGAGGAGGAAACAGATTAAACAGAGAGTAATGGCTTAGTACAAATGTACAGCTCTTTATCTGTTTAAATGATAGTGATTGAAAAATAGTTAAGTGCTCTGCTCTTTTGTCTATGTCTGTATTCAACAAGTAGATTTGCCATGTGCAATCAACTGTATAAATGGACATGTTTGCACTAAAAATATTTTAATGCAGAAAGAAGGTAACAATACCTGTAGGGTAACAATCTATAGAGAAACACCCTCCTTATTACTGAGGCCTCTATTCTGGGTTGCCAGGCATCTACCTGTCTGCAGCCAGGGTGCTATCCCACTAACTTTCTGTTGGACATTTGGGATGCCAGTCAGGGTATGCCTGGCACTAAGTGGGTGCCAATTCACTATAGCACAGGCTGGCTAATCCCAACTAATATCTAAGAGAGGATTCCCCTGGGGTTTTTACCCTATATGCATGTTAATGATTTATGCTGTCTTAATGCCTGGGCCGACCTGGCCCTGGTTGAGAATGGAATTCAAAGCCCCACCCCCTTAGCTGATGCCATAGATGACGATATGGGGTCTAGTGATGTGCGGCTTACCCGTGGGTTTCTGGCTGGCATGCACATCACTAATGGGGACAGGCTCTAGGATGTTTCACTGTCCCTCCAAGACTGAAGGAGACCAACCACAACACACAAAAAAAGTTATGTGTACTGCAGGAGGGCAGATATATCCCGCACCCAGCCAACTGGTTGGACTGCTCATCATTAGATGTCAGTCTTTAAAAACTATACGCTAAAATGTGGTTTTGATAAATGAACTTATGATACAGTGACACCTACTGCCAATGTTTGATATAGCATACATTTATTTCAGCAGAATATTTATTATCAGTATTTGGTAACTGCAACCTTAAGGTGCACATGGGGTGTTTTGTCCACTGTTGCCATCCAGTGACTGGTGTTTTGACCACTGCTTCTTTGTGACTGAAAACAGCTTGTGTGCCACTGACCTGTTTCTGGTCTTAAATCAGTTTTTATTTTTGCTGTCTTTTCATATACAGAAATTATATTTACATTGTGTGCATGTTATTAAAATAACATGGTCATGGTCTCACTCTAAATTAGGTGACACGTCAATCTCCTAATTCGTATGTGGTGATAATGAATAACTCCTGTGTAGAAGTAGATGTTCACAGGCTGAGCGATGGTGGCCTTCTTTTGTCCTATGATGGCAGCAGCTATACCACTTATATGAAAGAAGAAGTCGACAGGTATAGCTTTTATATGTGTGTGTTGTGTATCTGGGAGAGGGTGTAGCTTGTGTCTGAAAAGACCCCTGACCCACGGCCCACTACAAAGTTTGGAAGGCTTTACTTAAACTGACACTCTTTTACTTTGAAATGTAATCAAAACTTAGAATTACATTGTGTTCACTTATTTCCATTAATGATATATAATGATCTTAATGCATTTGCTTTAAACTCCACACACAAAAATTTAATCAGTGAACAGCCTCTTTGAAATCTTTCAATACCTGCCGCTCTGGTTGTCCAGAGGTTTATAGTAAGGCTGCAACTTCTCCTTAATCACTTAGATTTCCTTCTCCTCCTGTAACTCACTCGCCCCCCCCCCCCAGAAATTTGCCTTGATTTCTGGCTTATCAGACATGCTCAGTTGTTCTAAACTCAGATTACTAAACATGCCCTTCAGTCTAGCAGCCAGTAAAGAGATGGCAGTGGTGGTTCCCATGGAAACTCATCTCTAGCTGCCTGCTTCAATTTTTTTCTCCTAACTTTCTCTCCTGAGCTCAGCTCAAAGCAAAAAATCAGAGACAGTGCCTGTGTAAGCCTGCATTCTTGATGAAATGTATGCTGAATAAGGGTCTTTGTGTGTGTGTATGCTGTTTGCAGATTTAAGTGTATCTGAGGAAAAATGGCCACCCGGTGAAAGCTGCTATTTGCTTTAGGAAAATGTGATGTTGCTAGCAAATGGAGGGGATATATGCAGTACAGATGATGCCATTTGGGTGGGGGAGACCTGCCCAACTGATATACATTGTAGGCAAATGAAGGCTTTACATGTCCTTTAAATATTTTATATGTCTTATATTCCTCTTTTAACTCACTGAACAGTGCAATGCAAGAAAATTGTTTATGTCCATTCATGTAAGAAACATCACTGATATGTTATAATTTCAGCACATACACTGGGTTCCAAAGCTTTAATGGGAATATTTGAATAAAGCTGATAATACGCAGCTGCAATTTTTTTCCTCTTGTCTCATGCCTGGTACTGGATTTATGCTTTTGTTTCCTTTCTACATTGTTTTAAAATATTCGATGATATTTGTTGGCCAGGTTTGGTATTGTTTTATTTAGTGACAATTTTCATTTCTTAGTTACTTTTATGACACAGATTTTTATTTGTGTAAACTCTATAATATAATGTTGTTTGGTGTTTTAAGAATTAAGGGCCGCCTCCTGGGATCATAGGATTCATAGTGCACACAAACAAGCCAAGGCACACATACATACTAGGTCACATCAGCCAATTAATGGACAGAGTTCTGTCTTTTGCCTCCACACTTCTTCCTGTTACAGTTAAAGCTGCATTATTTCTGGTCATGTGATCTCTGAGGGAGCACACAGCCCATCACTAAATGGTGGATCAAGGGAAAAGATGTAAAAGGGCAATATTTACTGATATATATTCCAGTTTGGCGAGATTCTTTAATAGGTCACTTAACATAATATAAACTATCTGTGGTTAAATATTCATTCTGGGGGTATAGTTCTCCTTTAATAGTTGGTTTATGTTAGTGTACTGGTAAGTTAAAACGTAACAACTGATGCTGGTAAACCAGTACAGTGTAGAATATCTTTGAAATTTAGAAAAATACATATGTTTGTGTATGACAACATATGATATTCTCAGGCATTATAAACATTTAACAAAGGCAGATTAAATTGCTATTTTTTGGCCTCTATGATACTAAATTGTGGTACTTGCGGTACTACATGTAGCCTTTTGAATTCTGCGCTAACCTAAAAAAATCTACTTTTCATAGGTACCGCATAACTATTGGGAATAAAACATGTGTCTTTGAGAAAGAGAATGATCCCTCAATCCTGCGCTCACCATCTGCTGGCAAGTTAATTCAGTATGTGGTGGAGGATGGTGGCCATGTGTTTGCTGGTCAGTGCTATGCTGAAATAGAGGTGAGGACCGCAACTGAGCATACACAAAAGTTACACAGATTAAAGCTGCCCTGACAACCTTAATTAATTTTAGTGACAACTATTTAACTCATGGTTTTGCCAGTATGACATTTCCCATTTGAATGCATAACTGCAACAATTTTTTGTTTTGAATTTTGATGAAGTTTAAACGATCTATCCCTATCGCTAACCGCTACCTAAAAATGCAGAGAAGCACAGCCGCGTACCTCACCGACATCTTCATACCGACTGAAGACTCTTCGGGTCTCACCACCGACACTTAACCTGCTTGAGCAGTTGAAGCGGATTTCCTGCTACCTCCAACTGCGCATGCGTATTGGCGGAGAGACCCACAGTGTCTTCGGCCGGTAAGAAGATGTCGGCGAGGTACGCGGATGTGCTTTTCGCCATTTTTAGCTAGTGGTTAGCGTTTAAACTTCAAAACTATGCGATAAGGGAGAGGTGAGGGGTGTCTAGGCAGTGATATTTAAGGGGGGCATTTAGCGCCCTGGTGTATAGTTCTCCTTTAAATTAAAAAAACTTTGACACAGGCAGATGCACAGACAGATCCTGTTCTATTTAATTACACTTGATCAAAGTAAAAATGCCCAGTAAATTACCCTCACCAAAGATAAAGATAAGGGAGCAGTTGCGCTCCCCAATATTTAGTTATACTACTTAGCGGCTCAAATGAGTCACTTTGCTACTTGGGTGGAAGGGGCGCATCATCTTTTCCACATGCAAGCTTTGCTGGTGGGGAATAAATGCACACCCTTCCAATGGTTGTCTATTAAAAAACCCTCCAACACAGTATACCAGAATGTAGTAATGCAACACGCTCGATTAATTTGGACTAAGGTGACTCAAATTCTTAAATTCACAGGCTTCCTTCCATAAACCCCCCTATGGTGTAACTACTGGTTTCCGCATGTTGCTAAACTAGGCGAAATGCCAATATGGATGAATTGCGGAATCCTCAGGATAGGGGACGTATGGCAAAACGGGACAATGGTTACTTTTAATCATCTTAAAGAAACCTTTCAGCTCCCCTCCAATCAGTGGCTACAATACATGCAAATACAAAAAAAGATATCACTGCAAAACAATAAAGCAATTATCCAAATATCGAAAAAACTCAACAGTAGACCTAATAATGCGAGGCTCCACAAAAGGGCTAATCTCTTCACTGTATGCTAATCTGCATAGCAAAGTGTTTAACAAACCACTAGAGATACTAAGGGGAAAATGGGAAACAGACCTGGGAACTATAGAGATAGGATGATACAACTATATTTTGTACATAGAGCGTATTACACTCCAGCTAAGCTGCATCAAATATTCCCAAATACAACATCGGAATGCCCTAGATTCCATGTAGAAAATGCCACACTAATGCATATGGTGTGGGAATGCTCAGTCCTGGGTAAATATTGGACCAAGATTTTGAATAAGCTGGACCTGATCCTAGAGGTGAAACTCCCAAGAACCCCCCAGGTGTGTCTGCTAGGCATAGGACTCAAAGAACTACTCACACAACATCTTAGTGTATTCACCAGAGAATGTCAAACACCTATGAAGTCAAACACCTATGCACATTGGAAAGTCTAATATATAAAACTAGAGGAGATCCCAAAAAACACGAAAAAATATGGGGAAAATGGCTAGAAAAATCCACTTAAGAGAGCTACAGGCGGTATTTTCTTAAAGCATTTTAAGATAATATGTTTGTAAACTGTAATATGTGCCAACATCCAGAGGGAAACAGTCAGAAATGACAGGGGAAAGGAAAATGCATACAAAAGAAAAGGTTACAATGTATTTTCAAATGCAACATAACTCGCAACATAACTCGCAACTTTTGTTACTGCAAAACATGTCATATACTAGAACCTTACTACATTGTGTAACTCTGCCTCATAATGTGATCTATATATGCTGAAACTGCTGTAAAATCTTCTCAATAAACTTGCCTGAATTAAAAAAAAAAATGCCCAGTAAACAGGGAAATTATGTGGAGAAGAAGTGTGTATTTCAGTTATTATTAGCTGTATCTTCTACTCTTGGGGATATAGTATCATATCATGACCCACAGTGTGATAGCTCCAGCCCTGAATCCAGTTTGTTAGTTGCCCAATTCAAGACGTGAAAGCTACCAACCATAAATATGGAGGCATTGTGATTGGATCTATAATAATGCAGTAACCTGCTATAATAATACAACTTTGATAAGTTCAACCAACTGTTTCAAGCTGAAGCTTTTTTTCCATGTACATAGACCTGCTACGCTATTACAATTTAGCTCTATGAGACTAGATTATTTATTTATATGAGCTGTATTATTTACAAGAAGGGCAAGATTTATCACAATTTTTATTACTATGAATTTCATTGTATCCAGCCTACTATACAATTATGTATATAGCAATTGAATAGAAGCAGGAGCACTGAAACAATCACTAAGCAGTTCCACTCTGTGCTTCACTTGTATATCACACCCCCACACAGCACTCAAAGCCAAGAGCAAAAGGAATATTACTGAACACCAGAATTTCTGCTGTAAAGTTAACTTTTATTTTCAGTAAAAAACATCAAAACTACTTTTTTTAGTTTCCTTCTGAGAAAGTGGCACGATGCCACAAAACTCATTAGCATTAGGTTTGATTATATTCTTTGCTTATTAATATTTTGTATTGTGAATATAAGTTTGGAGCAGAGTGATATTCCTTTTACTATACAAATAGAAAAAAAATATCTATCCCTTTCTTATCAGTTAAAATTTAAGTGACCACTTACAATTTATATGTAGTTTAGTTAATTAACAATTAATTAACAGTTAAGTATTTTAAAAGGGTGGTTCACTATTAAGTTAACATTTCGGGGCATATTTATTATGCTGTGTAAAAAAACGGCGAGAAAATTCGCCACACGTCGCCAGGCTTTGCTGTGTAAAAAAACGGCGCAAAATTGGCGAAATTTTACGTGTTTTTCGCCCACCTGAACTTACGTAAAATAACAGCGTAAAATCTGGTGTTCGGAAGGCGAGCTTCTCTGTTCATTTTACACAGTTTTCGCCGTTTTTTCAGCAAATTAGTTTTACACAGCTTAATAAATAATAAAATAAATATATAGAATATAGGGCAATTCTAAACAGTAGTTCATTATTCTTCATTATTTAGTCTTATTTATTTTTAATAATTTTATGAAGTATGTTCTGCCTGCTTCTGACTTTTTCCAACTCTGGTTTTGTCTATGGTAAAGGAGCAGCTGCTTCTTTTTCTTAGTTGCCAAAAAATGTATTTCTTCTCCTATAGGTAATGAAGATGGTGATGACACTGACAGCAGTGGAATCAGGGTGTATACACTACGTAAAAAGACCTGGGGCAGCCCTGGAACCAGGATGTGTGATAGCTAAGCTTCAGCTTGATGACCCCAGCCGTGTACAACAGGTATATAAAATAGTTCTTTCTCGTTAAAAATCATTTCTCATGGACGGAGTTGTTAAGAATGCATATGTAATCGGTCCCTGTCCCAGTGTAGCTAATAATCTAAGGTCTCTATCACAATCATACACCCAGACTATGGTCAATTTTATGAAGAACCAGTCAACCTTCCTTTTTTGGGGGAGGGGGGGGAAGTGAGGAAGGAAGCCCATGCAAGCAGAGGGGAGAAAATGTAAGCTGCTTGCAAATAATTCCCTCGCTGCAATCAGGGCTGCCATCAGAAACTTTGGGGCACTGTACAAGTTATTTATAACAAGCATGCAGCACCAACATTTGTGTGTGGTTAGGGAGCCCAATGATCTTGTTGTTAGGCCAATAACCAGTCATTCCACTGCAGAAAAGTTAATGTAGGAGATACATAATTCAGTAAATAGATCCCAATGTACACAGCTGATATTACTCTTTAATAAGTAGTTCAAACTAATAGTTAAATGATTAATTAATATGCTAATAAGTCAGTCAGTTCGGGGGTCAGTGGGAAATTCTTTGGTGGTCAGTGAAGTTTGCCCCTGCCTTCCCTTGTTAAGCTTCTCTGCAGTCATAGCTTGCTAAGTACCTTAAGTAAGCCTTTAGGGTGTTAAGATACATTGAACTACTCGTTGCAGCTATTTTTTCATGGCTACTAAACACCAGAAAATACCCTGCCATAAACAGCCACAACAATTAGCTGCTACTAATAGCTGAGTGTGTCTTCATCCTTATGCAAGTTATATTACTCTCTAGGCTAATCAGGTCAGTTTTTGTGGAAGTTACGTAATTGCACAAATTTTTTATGTTGTGCAATATGTGCAGGTTAGCAATATAGCTAGGCCCACCTTTTGGAGAAAGATTTTACTAGGCCCAGGACAACATTGCCCCCTCTTCTCCTCCTATGGCAGCCCTGGCTGCAGTTGACCCAAGGACCTTGGTGCTGCAAAGCATTCTGCTGAGCAGAGTTTTGAGGTTTCATTGCAATTTTGCAGACAGCTGTGTGTGTGCCTATAGTAGCATCTTCTTTTTAGAGCACCAAAAAGAATTCTGAATTAGGCATTGCCTTCTGGTTGTTTTGGATATCAATTTTTTAAGTGGAGCAAATGTAAAAACTTATGTAAACATTAGTGCTTCAACACAACCACCACAAAAAAAGTATGTCTACTGTTTTGAGTTGCTTGATGGTACCAGCAACACTAACCTTATATTTCAGTATTTATAGTTTTGTTTGTTTTGCTAAAAAGCACTGTGAATAAAATTAATTATTAATTTTCTTAAAAGGCTGAACTTCATAGGGGACCCCTTCCTCTGATTCACAGCACAGCCCTTCGAGGAGAGAAACTTCATCGGGTGTTTCACTGTGTTCTAGATAACCTGGTCAATGTGATGAATGGATATTGTCTTCCAGAACCCTACTTTAGCAGCAAGGTACCGGAATTCAGCTCTTGAAAAAAAATTCTGATTAATCTTAATATGTTGTTTTCTAGACCAAGACACTCAAACTGGAGGCTTGAGGGCCAGAAATGGCCCTTTGAAGCATATTTTGGACTCTACTGTGATAAGTCAATTTTAAGAAAGTAATGTTCTGATAAAAAATGTTTACAGTTATGATTGTTTTACATTTTCCCAGGCTGTGGGAATAAAAGTAAAATCATTTTTTTAATGTAAAAACAATTAAAGTAGATATACTTGCTGCCTTGTTCCTTGACTTGCATAAAAACACAAAGTCCAGTGGCAAATTAGTATTTACTTCTATACAAATATGATCATTGGCCATGCAGATTTAAATGTGATATTGTCTGCTTTTAAATGAATGGTGAAATCACTCATTTTTATAATGTTTCTATATATGCTGTTGTATTGATTTCATGTGGCATTGTAATTCAATATTTACTTTATTTTACAGAGTTAGAATTAGGCTAGAAGGACTATAGAGGTCCCTATGGTGGAGAAAAGTGGCCTAAGGAAATGGCACAAGGGGTGATTATTTTCTGCTGTTTTGTCTAGTAAAAAACATTCTCACATTCTACCTGCTGCCTTCCATTCTGTTTAAAGTCAGTTGCTTGAAAGCACCAACTCTGGTGCTTTAAAGGCATTTTGTACTGTCCCATGGCCAATTAAACATAAGGTGATTTTAGGTCATTTTGACACCTTTCTGTGGTGGTTAAAATGCCAGTGGCCTTACAACATCATAGAAGGTAATTCCAGCCCTGCCTAAAGCTCTCTTTTCTGAATGATAACATCCAGTGTTCAAAGTACTCAAAGTTAAAGTTTATACCAGTTAAGCCAATAAATGGTTTACCATCTGAAGAATTAAGAAGGCATCTGTTCTTTGCCCTTATTGAACTACACCTTAAATGTTTAATTGAAAGACAAAGTCTTTCTGGATGACTATAGGATATATTTTCTATAAGTTGCAGTAGGTCTACCTATACGCACACTTGCTTTCAACAGATAATCAGAATCATTGTCGATCCCATAGGAAATATAATAATATACAATAACCAAGAATCTTTAGTTTTAAGTTAGCGTAAATGCAACTGAATGTAGTACAGGTATCTGACCCCTTATCCGGAAACCAAGTTCCTAGTTATGGAAAGGCCTTCTCCCATAGACTCCATTTTAATCAAATAATTCACATTTTTAAAAAATTTCCTTTTTCTCTGTAATAATAAAACAGTACCTTGTACTTGACCCCAGCTAAAATATAATTAATCCTTATTGGAGCCAAAACATTCATATTGGGTTTAATTACTGTTTAAATAATTTTATTAGTAAACTTAAGGTAGTAGATCCAAATTTCAGAAAGACCCCTTATCCAGAAAACACCAGGTCCAGAGCATTCTGGATAATGGGTCCCATACCTGTATTTGTTTATCCCTTCTGTATTCTGGTTCTAAATCTTTTAACAATATAGAAGAAATAAGTTCTCCTCCTGTAAAATACCATAACACAGACTTTTGCGTTTTCCAGAGCCATAGAAACATAAACCATGGCAGATATGGGCCAAACTCCATTGCCTCTATCTTTGATCCAAAATTATTGAAAGATCCTTTATTTGAAAAATCAGAAGTCCCAAGCATTCAGGATAATAGTTACCATATCTATATACAGGTATCGGACCCCTTATCCGGAAACCCGTTATCCAGAAAGCTCCGAATTACGGAATGCCCGTCTCCCATAGACTCCATTTTAATCAAATAATTCAGAATTTTAAAACTGATTTCCTTTTTCTATGTAGAAATAAAACAGAACCTTGTAATTGATTCCAACTAAGATATAATTCATCCTTATTGGATGCAAAACAATCCTATTGGGTTTAATTAATGTTTTATTGATTTTTTAGCAGACTTAAGGTATTGAGATCCAAATTACGGAAAGACCCCTTATCCGGAATACCCTTGGTCCCGAGCATTCTGGATTATGGGTCCTATACCTGTACAGCGAACTCTTTTAGTGTCTATCTGTTCAGTTTGTATTAGTAGATCACAAAAAATAATCACTTATTTATTTCTGAGCTTGAGTATTTATTCTTATATTTTAACATTTTACTATTTGCTGCTCAGCTGTTTTTCTTGAACTGCAGATAAAGTCTCACCAATGGCGTGAGTTGGCTTTTCAGCCACTGATGCTCCTGAGCTGTCAAAAAGCAAATGCCTAGATAGGAATTCTTTCTCGTGTCAGCTTTCTCTTAGCAGCACAGGCACATTCTATCTACACTTCCATTACTTTGTCAGTGCAGCTGGCACAGAACTTGCTTCTCAGTCTGCACAGCTGGTATCAAGCTTGGCATTTGCTCAAACACCAGATGGTGTGAAGCCTACATAAAATTGCCCTTGGGGTGTGAAACTAGCACTCAAGGCAGTCTAAGATTTGTTTTATTTTCTTTACTTTTTTGCTGGATGTTCATGTTGAATGATTGTAGTGTATGTATAGTATATAGCTAAATTCACAGTAGTACTGTGTTATATTTTTCTTGAATGCTGTATAAGGCAGTCATACATTGCTTTTCACAGTTGTTTTTACTCTGTTGTTGCTTTGGTCACTTTATGCTTTTATTCTCTCTTCTCTGAAACTGGCTACGTCCCCCTTATGTTCTTGAATACACAACCACTGTTTCATTTGCTAGTCTGTCAATAGCTTGTTGTGACAGTCACAAACTACTTTGAAATGCATGATTTATCATTCTGTATGCTGTTTTACATGTGAAAACATAATGTTATACTGATCCAAATATGGGGGTTTAAAGCTGGCTTTATGTCTGGAGATTGTGACTGCCACTGACCATCTACTGATGAGCATATAGGACCAAAGCATTAGACAAGATTTAATATTCCAGAGTTCTGGCAAATGTGTCTTCTTGAGTACTGAATCTCTAAAAGTTCTGAATACCTTCATTAAATGGGTACCCCTGGTTAAGAGGCCATTGGCTCGATTACCAAATAATTTTGTATAGTTTAAACCAACATTTTTGTTCAGCCAAGCAGGTCACATTTCCAGTGCTCAGGTACTGTTAACTTACTTGTGAACTTTTGAGTTGGGTCAGGAAACCATTTCAATAAAATCAGTGGAATTCTTGTGCAAATTGATGTAATGAATAGTAAATATTGGAGAAATGGTACTTAGGATTTCTAGCTAATTTGAAAAATCAGAATGTTTCCTAATATTATTAAATCTGCCTCTTACTTCAGTTGTGCTTTGTAAGAGACCAAATTTATATTTATATATCATTGCTCTAACTTTAAGTGAGTATTTAAAATAGGGCAAATATATACCTGGCCTGTGAGGGTCCTAAGGCTGGCCAATCCTATTATACATAAGACAAACTTGTGGAGTATTCTCTTGCTGCGTGGTAGATTAGGATACATTTCATGGACCTCTGGATTTCAGTTTTGATTGGAAAGATGCAAATTTTTTTGTATAAGATGAACAAATGAAAAACATTTTTAAGCACTCAGTCTTATTTAACATTCACATAATAAGGGTTTAAGGCACTTGTAACTTTTGCCCTTTAAAAGCACAGAAACTTAGCCTCATATAGGATATGGGGAGGGATATTGAACTGGCCATCCCTCTGAATTGTTGCTAGATATATGTGCAATATGGCCACACATGGATAACCTAATTGTACTGATTCATGAATCTGCCCAGACCTTACATGATAAGAGAAAAGGACCCAAACACAAGCAATATCCAGTATTTTCCCTACTGTTTTTTTAGTTAAAAGACTGGGTTGAAAGACTGATGAAGACCCTAAGAGACCCATCCTTACCTCTGTTGGAGCTTCAGGACATCATGACCAGTGTGTCTGGTCGCATTCCTCCAAATGTAGAAAAATCAATCAAAAAGGAAATGGCCCAATATGCCAGTAACATTACTTCTGTGTTGTGCCAGTTTCCCAGCCAACAGGTACGAAAGAAAACATTGGCTACTGCATGTTTGACCCAATATAATGTGGTGTGTGTGTTTTTCATTGTAATTATATTCCCTTCAAAATTTCTTTTCTACTCCCATGTTAAAGGGTCATAGTTTGACCCTTGTTTATCTCATATTTGAACAGTTTTTAGTTTAAAGCCTTTCCCTTCCAGTGGTTCATTATAATAATGTTTCACTCTGCTGCAGATCATTACTGCTCATCCATTTCTTTTGAAAGAGGGATATGTTGTGGCAGACTAACATATACTCTGCTGGTCCACTGAGGGAAATAAGATACACATACAATAACTTCTACAGGTCACATTACATACAGTACATTATATGATAACCTTTTTTGCTTGTTGTGGACCCAGTTATGAAGGCTGGCACATTTATCTAATAAAAAATTGCTAGACAGTAGAGGCACTGGAATGATTATTAATAACCATTATAAAATGGTAAAGGTGTTTAATAATTATATAATAATTATTATATAATAATTCTGCATCTTTTTATATACTAAAGTTTTTTGCTTAATTGTGCCTAGATCATTCTACACAGAATTGGTCTGAGAATGGGAAATTATCAATGATTAGGGTCATTCCAGAATCGTCATCAGATAACTGATGCCATCTTGTTAGTCTGTCCTGTGCCCACCTTGTGCTGCCATTGTCTTCTTGCTTTCTGAGTCTGCCCATAATTAAAGGGGACATATCACACACATATACATGCTTAAACAGGAAACAGGATATGGGCCATCTAAATCTTTTATATAAATAAAAGACCTAGGACATATCTTTCAAAATATTACAGTTCTTTTGAAATAATACAAAAACTGGTAGTGAAACATGCTTTCTAACTTTTATCCAGATTGCTAATATACTAGACAGCCATGCTGCAACCCTTAATCGTAAATCTGACCGAGAGGTTTTCTTCATGAACACACAGAGTATAGTGCAGCTGGTTCAAAGGTAAGAAAAATAATAATATTCTTACATCAGTTTTAATCAGATGTTGCTGAATTGAAGTAATGTAGGAATAAAAAAAATCTGTTAAGGCAGCCTTTTTATTGATGTGTATTAATGTGTGTTAATGGGATCATATCTTTGCAGGTACCGAAGTGGTATAAGGGGGCATATGAAAGCAGTAGTTATGGATCTGCTGCGTCAGTATTTGAAGGTGGAGACACAGTTCCAACATGGTATGTTTTAAGACAAATTTTGTTGTGTGTGTTTTTGATAAATCTGGATACATGCAGTCTTCTGCTTGGTTATTTTAGTTAAAGGGACTTAAAGGAGAAAGAAAGGAAAACTCACTTGGGGGTGCCAAAATGTAAGGCACCCCCAAGTGACTTTAATCGCCTACCTTTTACCCCGGGCTGGTGCCCCTGCTTGGAGAGAACAGCACCAGCCCAGGGTAGCAGCGATCGCTTCCTCCTTCCTGTTTCCCTGCGCGCGCATGTGCAGTAGAGTGAAAAGCCGAACTTTAACAGAAAAGTCGGCTTTTCACTCTACTGCACATGCGCTGACCTCTGGCATTTTCGGAAAGGGAAGCAGGAAGGAGGAAGCGCGTACCCCGGGCTGGTGCTGTTTTCTCTGTACAGGGGCACCAGCCCGGGGTACAAGGTAAGCGATTAAAATCACTTGGGGGTGCCTAACATTTTGGCACCCCCAAATGACTTTGCCTTTCCTTCAAAAATCCCACTGTATCCTTTGCGTATGTGTGCTCTTTCTTAAATGATCTACCAAATGACTTCTGTCATTGTTACTCTCATATTCCTATGAAATTAAAAATATTTCTCTTTGTTACTGATCCAGTATTGTGCATACTCTCAACTGGCTTTGGTATATTAACTTTTGGCTATCTCAAAGTGTCCGCAGGATTAATTTAGAAAGATTTTGAAAATAACAAAGGGAAAAAAATTAAAAAAAAAACGTGATGATTGAAAATCCAGGTTTCTGTCTTGTTTCTTAATTCTACCTTGTTTTCCAGCTTACCTCATTGTAACCACATTTCCCAGATAAACCACAGGGCAGCAGTAGTGCACTGGATACAAAAGGAATTCAATGAGCAGCTGTTCTATTTCCTGAAATGTTTTCTTGTTTGTAGAGCAGCACTGGCTAAAGTAGTTTTAAGAATGTGTTTTATTTGTTTTTTTTATGTTTAAAATTTATTTTCTTATTCTTGTTTTGGTGTTTATATAATTTGTTGTTCTTCCTTAATAAAAAAGAAAATAGCAATCTGCTCATGTTTAATTAGAGCCCATTGATTCTCAGATTCCACTTTCTGAAAAGGACCAAGGGAATGTGCTGCTTATGGCTCTGTAACAAATTAGGGCCTTAGAGATTTTAGTGAAGGGTGATGAGAAGCGAAACTAAACAAATCAATTATGAATACAGCTGTCAAATAATACTAATTATATATTAACAGGTACAGTTGAACCTTCATGCCTAGGAAATAACATGTGCCGTGCATATATTAACCCTGTGTTTAAAAATTCTTATATCCTACACAGATCCAGTTTGACAATAATAATAATAATTATGATGATATAGTTATAATATACATTTAATATATATTTGTTTATAAAATACCAACATATTTTGCAGCATTAAATAATAGAAGAGTGTACATACCAAACAAATACTAAATGTGACCCTGATAGTGTACAGTGTGATACTTCACACTGAGAATGTCACAGAGTAGGTACATAAAGAGGACCTAAAAGAATGAATTTTCACCAACCAAAAGCCACAATGTCTCTAGACTGCATAGTATGCTCCCTAGAAAATGTTGCCTGGTGGAAAGGGGGAAAAAATTATGTTTGGATAATCATGCGAGCATACCACTTCTTGAAGCCACTATAACCGGGAGAATCAGAATATCAAGATAACACTAGTGCCACTTCAGGGGGCAAGTGAAATGACAGAAAGGTGGGAGCAGTGCCAGGTTAAGCAACTAACGTCCTGCATCTGGGTAGCACACTTCTGCTATAAGCAGTTGACTGTATTTTGGTGAACTGGAATTGGATAAAAAAATCTGCACCTAAGTGGAAAGCATACAATGCCCTATAATTCATTTTTAACTTGCTAGACATGTGCAGTATATTAAAATTTTCAAAGAGGAGCACTAGTCCAGATAAAAAAATCACTGTACCTCCACAGTGAATTAAGATTTCCTTGTCTTTTAAAATTGTTTTGTAAAGTTGAATCTGTCAAAAACCTGTCAGATCATTTTTTATTTTGTTGCTCAGCATCAGACAGTAATTGATGTCTGTTCTTAACTATATCCGTTGTCTAATTTCAGGTCACTATGATAAGTGTGTCTTTGCTCTCCGTGAAGAGAACAAAAGTGACCTGACAATGGTGCTGAATTCTATATTTTCTCATGCGCAAGTCACCAAGAAGAATCTGTTAATCACCATGCTCATTGTAAGTTACTTCAGTGAACTTTTTGAAGTTGTTTTTTAGCAGGAGGGTAAAACTTTCCCTGATGAACAGGCTAAGATCTTTAACATATAGGAGGATGCACCTACCAGACAGAGCTGAGCACAAATCACAGCACGTGCAACTGGAAAAATCCAATCCCAGAGGCATTTTACAAAGCAGACCCTTTATTAAATAAAGAAGTGCTAAACAAAATAATAAGTACTATAAATACTATTATATATAGACAATCTATCTCATCACACCTTTAAAACATGACCTCTCTGCATTGCAGCTATTACTGTTCTATTGTTTGGGGTCTGTATATGGTTTAGGACAGTGAGGTTTTTGTTGTGGATTACATCTACATGCAAAAACAGTTGAAGTACTACAGTAAGTAACAGCCATCAATAGAAAAAAACATTTTTGCATTGTTTCTTTTAAATTCAAGTTTAGATTAATGAAATATGCTGTTAGGAGTATTTTAACTCCAAACATCTATGTTGCAATTACCTTCTTAATTGTCTATGTAGTCTATAGTAACTTAATGTAATAAAAATAGATGTACTGTCCTGCCATAAAAATATATGAAGTGTCAGAGTACTGGCAGTTTTTCTCCAAACAGTAAATATTGTATGTTAGACACATGGAAACAAAATGTGGGTGTGTACTGGCACCTGAATGAACCCTAGGATGGAAAATAGTACACTCATGCAAATGTGTTATTTGTCTGTTTGAATAATGGAGGACACATTTAGCTTTTCCAATTTTATATGTTGCTTTAGTTCCAGTTGACTGCTGCTCTGAATTCTGCCAGTAGATGACACTGTGGTATTGTTCTACAAATTCTAATGCACGTCTGTTTGTTCCTTTAGCAGCATTTTGCCCTCTGTTCAAGATGTAACATTTGATTCCCCATCTAAGGTGTTTTCTAGACATGCTTATTTTTTTCCCATTTAGATTATATGTGCGTTTAGAGCATCCCATTCTAATATACAGTGTATGCATAGTTTTATACCTTGTTAAATCTCAGATTCTGTTTTCTGTGCTGATTGAAGGTTGGTTATATGGTTAGTGAGATTTTTAAATCTCCTTTGTATATTCTGATAGGGCTCTTAGCATTGTTTCATTCATTTTTTATAAGTGGAGAAAATCTAACATACTTCATTCTATGGGGTTAATCACCATTCATGTACTGGCAGCTTCTGTTTCCGTCATTAGAAATGCTGCTGCATGACCTTGTGCACCTTTTTAAACAGCCTGAAAATCATATGCTATTTTCATCCTTTTCTTTGTAGCTTTTTTCCCTTTGGATATGGTAATATTCTGTTTGCACCAGATGCAGATATATAAAGACTAGAGTGGTTTCTTGATGTAATAGTACCAAAATGGGATAAAATAAAATTTGAGCTTATGTCTAAAAAATTGCAAGGCTAAAACGTTTTTACCGACACAGCTATAGAGAGTTTGTATATTGCTGTTCTTTAATGTACATGTCCTGACTGATAGGAACTTTAAGTTGTAGGAACCATTAGACAAGAGCTACGTATCTGCAGATTAACACATACTGTATATTATAATATTATTCCCCGCAAGAGCAACAATACAAACTGCAGCAAAGCACTAATATGGCTGAGTGGCTCCACTGTATTACATATCCAATTTATGTTGCAATGCTGGGCTGCACAATCAAAACCCAACAAAATTGCCAAAATGTAAACATTAAAATAGTAATGAAGGCTGTGATCTTGGCCTTGATTTTTTTTATGTTTTTAATTTGTGACATGAAGGGGGCCCTGCTCACCGCTTGGCAGTGTGATTCTAAGTAACGCTTGCCTTAAGAATCTCATTATTCGAACACAGGACCACATTTCCTCTGAGAATTCTGGAGTAGCTTTGAGCTGGGCCTGTTCATTTCTCAAGCAATCATAGCTGCGTGATGGAGAGAGAAAATGGCAGCTGTTCCCAGCTCAGGCCTTCAATTTTCTTCAGAGTCCAGCCACTCAAGTGTGTAATTACACAGCGATGACGGGGAAGCGTCAGGCCTTGTCAGAGAACTGGTTGCAGGCTTTTGCTCACTGACTTTGAGAGTGAGGACAAGCAAAATTCAGTGAAACCACCTGCATTTTTTATGTGCACCTTGTATGGTGATTATTGTACGCTGCTTTAGCTGAGGTTTTAGATATCATTTCTCCTATTCTTTTCCGCACATTTGCCAAGTGTTTTTACTGTTTGTGGCAATAGCTATAGAATTTGTTTTAAAATAATTCCAGAACATTGGGTCTTCCTTTGTATTAGTTATACAGCAGATTGGAAGTCTAGCATTATATTGCTGCTTAAAAAAATATGTGTTTTCATCCATTTTTTGCTGTTTTGCTTTGCAAGAGTCAGAAAAACACCTGGAATAGTTTAAAACACTTTTTTCTGTTTTGCTGTGAATTAAATCTCTATGTGTAGAAAATAAAAAATATCTTAGTACAGATAATTTGACAGTCTTATTTCTCCCCTGCTTTTATCTTTGTCCATGTTATGAATGATAAAAAAAACATAATAGCATATATTGAAGATAAAAGGTTTATTTAAAATTTAGGTTGATGGCTGACATTTTTAGGCTCTATACCCCACATTGGGGATATATTAATCATGCTGTGTAAAAAGCGTAGTAAAACATTACCTGAGATGTTGCTCATAGCAGCCAATCAGATGCTTTGCTTTGGTTTTCTAACTGTTGAAACCTAATTGCTGATTGGTTGCCCTGGACAACATCGCTGGTAATGCTTAACTCCACTTTTTACACAGCATGATAAATAAACCGCTAAGGGGCATATTTTTTATAGTGTGTAAGCCAACATCACCAATTAGATCTTTTCTTTTGGTTGCTATGGGCAACATCACTGGTGCTGCTAGCTTAAACACAATAATAAATATGCCCAGTTTGCCCAGTAGTAGTAAACCATAGCGACCAGTAAGATGCTTGCTTTTAAACAGGTGAAAATTAAACTCTACCTGCTGGTTGGCAAATCTAGTGTTTTTTATTACAGTATATAACCCCTATATTTTATGTGTGTGCTTGAAGCTTGAACCACACAGCATTATGGTGCTATGCTCTGTGGATAGACAAGCTACAGGATTATTGGAGTGCCCTCTTCTTTTAACCCAATGGCAAAGACTGAACACTTGTATTTTAAAAATTACTACAGAAATAAATAAAGTATTATACAATATAATTCTGACTTTGTTTCCCCTTTAAGCTGGAAGAGTTAAAAGGAAACAATGTTTCATTTTAATCAGTGTAGAGTCTGAAAGTGTATGCAAAGAATGAGTTGCTATAGCATGGGGCCAGAGAGGGTGCTTTTATTAGTTTTGTTTTTTGTGTGTGTGACCATACTCACAAGCAAGAGTGTGCTCTTGTCATTGTAAATTGTACATTCAGCTGGAGCAAATAAATGGCAGTCACTTAAGTGTTAGCTTTGTGAAATAAACCTAAAACTCTTAGATACAAATGTTCCTGCCCTTGGGCTGCTAGATTTAAACCCAAATATGATGCAGCTGAAAAGCTGGCCGTCTCACTACAGACAATGGTGACATTGCATCTTCTTCTTAGCTATGCCCCTTCTCTTACTGCTTGTTATATTATGAGTAAATGACCAGGGTGTAGAGAGCTGAACTTGACATACATGGCTAAATTATCAGTCTAATGGTTTGGTTACCCTTTGAAAATACTTTTTTTTCCACTTAATGAAACTTTTAATTTTAAGTTTAATAATATCTCAGGTTGGAGGGAAATTGTCATGCAGTTGTCACTTGCCTGTGTTTTTCCCTAGGTATAATTCTAATAGGAAATGTATTGTTATAATTTCTCTTTAATTAACTGCTCACCTTAAAGAGTGGAGATGATGTGCTGCAACGCTGCTAATGTCCTGCAATGTAATTAGCTTTTAGCTGGGCTTTAGTTCAGTCTCAGTCAGTATGATTTCCCAGCAGTTTATTTTGTACATTTTCTAACCTATGGAGGGCTGTTTTTAGTAAAGGACACAGAAAGGGTATACTTCACCTTTCTCTAGTTGATGGTTCCAGGCTTTTTTTTTTTTTTTTTTTTGCCCTGGGCCTCATATTGTCCTGTGCACTCATACACAAAATCTCTATTTTTTGTATCATTGTTCTTGTAAGATGTGGATGAGCCTTGGACTGTAGTTATAAGTCTGCTATCTGCATCACTTGTTTCTTGGTGTGTTGACAATGGGAACATAAAGAAAGGAACCAGGTTATGAAGAGCATGCAGTTTTACACAGCTCTGATGCATGCCCACGTTTGTCAGCTTCTCTGTTCATGTATGTGTATGTCCGTAACACATCCAAGCACATTGATACAGTAGTTAGGCAAAGCTGAGTGCAAATAACTCTTCCTGCTGTGTTCATTAATAGCCCACTTTATTAATTATGAATTAATATATCAAATGATCTGGCAAATGCATCTTCCAGTATTTACCATAAAGTTGACTATGAGTGGTAATATTATTTGAAATAGAAATGAAGTTTAGGCAAAGAAAAGATTTCTAAATGATATGTAATATTTGGTATTCTGTATTTTATGTTACCAACAGTGGAGCTTTATAAAAAATCTAGTGCTTTATAAAAAAAAAAAAAAAAAAAAAGAAGAATTTTAATAACATCTCATATTACCTTCCTTAGGACCAGTTGTGTGGCCGAGATCCCACATTAACAGATGAGTTGTTGAACATACTTATGGAACTTACCCAGCTAAGCAAAACAACAAATGCTAAAGTTGCACTGCGGGCCCGGCAGGTATGCATCAGTTACATGATACAATGTTTAAAATAAAGTGGTTGATATGTATTTATATTTCCTTAAACTGATATTATGACATTCTAACTCTTTTGGTGCAAATACTATACATTTACTACATAGTTCCATGTAAACATTGAAATTGGGCCTGCACAGCCCCCAGCTATTAGGACCAGTCCGTCAGTGCTGTCACTTGTATTTAAGAAGTCAGCCTGTTGCATTGTAAATTTTTATGGTCATGGAACTGCTGGAAGACCTCTAATATACTTAGACAGATATAGATTAGATATGCAGTATAATATATTGGTATATTTGCCATTATCTGCTGTTTAACAGCACCAAATATAAGGATATATTTTACCGATGTTTTTAGTCACTACCAGCCAGTCTATACCTGCATTAACACAAAGCAATACACAAGAGCAATGAATATACTGTAAATTATATCCTTATAAATAATGCTTACTGATGTCGTCAGTTATAATCGGTGCTTGCCCTTTGGCTTTGTTCTTTTATATGGTCATGAATGCCTCAGTGACTTATAATATAAAATTACATATATATGTAACAGAAATGGGATTACATTATGTGATACATATTCAAAAGTCTAAGCAAAATAAATGAATGATAAACCGAACTTATGGACATTAGTTCCCTTTTAAGAGCAAATGCTCACATGCTTGCAAAAGACAAAGTAATTTGTTTTTAACAAGTTGTGCAGGCAACATCTTTCATGCTGTAAACCTACAAAAGATTTACCATGTACGTGTAATATTTGTGTTTGACGCCAGCTCATAGCTTAAACAGGAAAACTGAGCTTCTCAGTTAAACATTGAGTAAAATGGAAGAAATTCCAAGTAATCATATGAGGATATAGTGTTTGAAACCTAGCACCCAGTAAGCCTGTTAAGTCCACCGCTGACCCTCTAACTCCTTCATGCAAACTGATAAATGACTTTTTTATTAGTCTGAAAAATAACCTGTTAGCCTTGGACTCCAAATGTTATTGCAGTTGTAAAGTTCACCGCGGTCAGCTCTCTGACATTTTTGACTTATCTTTTATTTATTTTTTTTATTCCACTAGGAAAAACAATGTGCAGAAAACATATTAGAAATGAAGGTTAAAAATGTGCATGGGTTTTTCTCTATTAACTTCAATGTTTTGATATTTTTCACCTTTTGGCCAACTGCCTTTATTTTTAACCAGTAACGGTGCCATAGGCAAACAAATCTGAAATCTTTTATTTGCAGACAATGTAATTCTTTGCAATCTGTTTACATTTTTAGGTCCTCATCGCTTCACATTTGCCTTCTTATGAACTTCGGCATAACCAAGTGGAATCTATATTTTTGTCTGCCATTGACATGTATGGGCACCAGTTTTGCATTGAGAATTTGCAGGTAAATTACACACAAGCCAGGCTTTACTAACTAGTACAGGTATCGGACCCCTTATCTGGAAACCCATTATCCAGAAAGTTCCGAATTACAGAAAGGCCATCTCCCATAGACTCCATTGTAATCAAATAATTCACATTCACATTTTAAAAACGATTTCCTTTTTCTCTGTAGGAATAAAACAGTACCTTGTATTTGATCCCAACTAAGATATAATTTATCCTTATTGGAGCCAAAGCAATCCTATTGGGTTTAATTACTGTTTAAATAAATTTATTATCCGACTTAAGCTACGAGATCCAAAAAAAGAAAACCCAAGGTCCCAAGCATTCTAGATAATGGGTCCCATACCCGTACAGTATAAATAATGCTCACTGCAACTGCATATTGAAGCAGTTGTATTACCATGTCACAAAATGTTCTGTTTTGGCAAAAAATAAATAAAGGGACTCATGTTGGAATACAGGTTACAAGTAAACTACAGGAGTATGTTGTAACATCTACAGAACTCTTTTCATTTTTTCACTCGTTGTGATAGGTAGTAGGTTTGTTCTCTAAATTAGTGGATAGGAACTAGGTTGGGAGAGGGAAATATTTCATTAGATTATTTCAAGGTGCCGTCCTTCTGTAGCCTTCTGAAAATGTGTTCTCACAAAGAAGATGATGTGCAACTGCTTGTCCTAATTAAGCCAGGGTAGTATAAATGTGGCCATACACTGGTCCATTCTAGCTGCCAATATCGCTCCTTTAGATCGATTCAGCAGCTTATCTACGCGTGTATGGGCAGAACAACGGACCCGCCCGACCGACATCTGGCCTGAAATCTGCAGATCTCGATTGTCAGGTTTGATTTTTCCGTCTGATTAGGGACTGCATCGTCTTGTTGATTCGGTCCCTGAACCAACAGCACATATACCCACCGTTCTAAAGGTGGAGGGTTGAAAAGCACAAATGGAATGGAACTAGAATTGGCGTATTGCCTGACATTCACAGTACACCTTCTAGAAGTTTTTTTTTTTTTGAGAAGACAACAATTCTCATGTCTGTACTATTGACAGTTGATTAACTTAAGCAGGGTAAGGGTTGCACTAGTGAATTAGGTAATCTATAAAAACTGAAAAAATATTTATAGGATGTACTTGGTATCTTACTGAGAACTCAAGGAACACTTTTTTATGGGAGAGTCATAAAACCTGTATTAAAGGCTCTACAGCTAAACAGGACCAAATGGGAAAACCATTAATGTGAAAAACTTCACATATAAACGGAAACAAAATTCTCCCTATTTAATGGTATCTTGACCTCTTGCCATACTAATTCAGAAGCTGTAGGTCCCAAAGGTCAATGGTCAATATTTTGTGGGACTGTCCAATTGAGAAAATTCTATGAGGAAGGGCCTTTAACATGATGGATAATGTTCGGCAAGTATACTGCAAAAGGATCCATGTAAAGCACAGGTAAACAAAGCAAAAGAGCGTTAAGGGAAGTAAATCTACATTACATTTTTTTCAACACCATCAAACAAGTAGCGATAATTATGGTGTTTTTGCTTAATATACCTTATTCATAATGAGATGTTTGGTATACTCAACTTTTTATGGGTTTTTTTTGTAAATTTTTTTATAAAAATCAAATTAAAATGATTGAGAAGAAGAACAAGTATGTTCATTTTAGATATGGGTAACTCAAATATAGATTTACATGAACAGACCGAGTGGGCTGTTTGGTTCTTTTCTGCCCACACATTCTATGGTTCAACTCCTTCTTTAACTGAATTGACAGCTGAATGACTTTCCCCCTATTATACCATATGCTTTCTGCTGAGTAGGTGTTTAAAACCCTGAGCCACAGTGTTTTAGCTTGTTTTTGAAATACATTCTGTGTAATATAAATTATACATAGAGGGGTTTTAATTCTGGCATTCCTGTTTTAAATGCAATTGAACAAGAAAAAATGGATATTAGCAATCACAGTGGTTTGTTTTCCTTTTAATGGCAGACATTACAATGCAGTGTGACAATAAGGCTAAATGATGCTCCCCCTGCCACTCATGAAACATTCAACATACATTAAAGAAACATGAAATCTAGTTTGGGGCCAATTTTTTGACCTGCCTCCTGCCAAAACATTTCCTCAGCAGGATTTATCATTGCGTCTGCCACAGAAAGCAGCATGTTTACTCTCCAACAACCCTGTTAGTAGATGGATTACTTTGTTGAAACACTGGCCTTAATGCCAAATGTGTGTCTCGATTAAATAGTTTTGGAATCATTAAAGCTGGCATTTCCCCCACTTACAGTTCTGTATGCTGCAGGAAATAATGAAACCCCTCTGTCATTGATGGAATGTAATAGTGAAATACGTTTCTACTAATTGTCTACTCCTTTCTTACAAATAGAGAGGGGCACTGAGGCTTAAAAGGAACACGCAGTATCATTTATTGTAAGCAAATTAAGTTCATTTACAGAAGAACAGAAGCTTTTCTGTGTTTTTGTGCTTAACAATGCTAAACAAGTCAGAATTCCCTAGGTTTTCAGAGCTGTCTGTAAGAGGTTCCATACACAGGCAACCGTGTATGGAACCTTGGGGTCCCCCAAGAGTGTGGGAAATTTTCCAGGCCTCATAAGCACTGAAGCTAAAAGGTATTGTTTAGTAATATAGTCGACATAAAGGGGTTACTGTAAGAATACTTTTTTTTTTTAGTTATTCTTCCTCTCTTCTGTTATCTGTTCAGGCTAAACTTTCATGGGCTCATTTATTAACACAGTTGCAGTTATTCACTTATGCAACAATACAGCAAACTACCAAATCTTCACCTATGCTAGTAAATGAGCCCACAAGTTTCAGAAGCTGCTATATGTGAAGCATCACCACTCCAGTTATTTTCTGACCACTAAATGTACCCTAGCCAGGTCTTGAAGATGCATGATATACCCATGTTAACACACGGCTGTGATGCTGGGGCTACTAAAGTGCATCTGTGTGGATAAAAGTAGTTCCATTCTTCAAATTACACTTGCTTAACTGTTATTGTTATATCCTGGGAATAAATAAGCACTCTAGTAGGGGTATAATACTGTGCTGCAGTGTGCAGGTTGATATATTAGTTTTGCTGAGCCTCCTCAAATATGTCAGGGTTTTTTCAAATGTGATGGAGTGTCTATATGAAAAATAGAAGGGTGAATGTTGAATTTGTTGAGAGCTGAAAATACTATACTTTATTCTTTCATGCATACACTCATTTAGATCCAAAGAAAAAAAAAACATTTTTTTTCTTTTAAATGTATTTTTAAGGCTGTCCATTGCATTTTAAATATCGTATTTACTTGGTGAAATCGTTCTAATGTAAGCAAGCTTTGTTTAACCCTAAATTCTTATGCATTTGCCTTCTAGGTGATATCTAGGAAGTGCTAAAGTAGTTGTAATTAGGCAAGGCAGGCAATATATGAGTGACAGCTAAGATTTTTAAATACACTTATAACAGATATGGATTATTTAATTAAATTACTTTGGATTTCATGTTTAATTTTTAACGGATTTTTATTATACAGCTTTTTATGTGTGGTTGACAGGTCCCTTTTAAAATCCTGGATTAAAGGCAAGTTTTGGTTGCATAAAAACCCAGACAGAGCCTTCTGTGGGCTGCCAGTCCACAGAGGGGCTAGCAAATAGCCAATCATTGCTATTATTTGGCATCCCTGAAACATTTCTCATGTGTGCTCCCCAACACTTTTTCCATTTGAATGTGGTTCTCGCGTATAAAAGGTTGGGGTTGTCTGCCCTAGACCCTTGTAGTACAGTCACAGATGAAGCCATTAACATTAGGAAACAGTGACATATTTCTGAGCAGTAGTTGTACCTGCGTTGGCAAGGTCAAAGCATGGAATAAAGGGGCAGTTCCAATTGTTTTGCCACCCTTCAAGCTAAGAAATTGTGTGGGCAGCAAAAAGACTGCAATTGTCCGTGTGAAACCCCACGCCTACATAGTAAGCAGCCTTGTTGCATTTTATTTGTTATCCTTCATTTATGTAGTGCTGACACATCTATACATATATATATATAGATAGCATTAAAAATAAAAAGATGTGAGAACCTGTTTTTTGGATGATATATTGCTTTAAACGTGGATGTTCTGTTGTTTTTTTCTTTTTAAGAAATGTTGCTTTCTACAACAAACTATAACTCAAAAATAATATTTATTTTCAATTAAGAAGTAAAGACAGCTGCAGCATTGTGTTAGAATGTCCTGGCAAATTGCAATCAATAATCATTATTCATTTTAATGATTTATTGGTGGTTATGCTGGACCCCAAGGAACAGGTTAAGGAGGACAGTTAAAAGCTTCTTTTCTGTAGTGCATATATACCTGATAGATCATTATTCCTTTAGAATACCAATTAACAGGACATGCTAGATTAGAATCTGACAAGTTCACCTATTTGGCATTATCAGCCTACATTTCTTTAAACATACACCAATTAATTTGCAGCACAGCCAGGTCTGTTATTTGTTTGGGATAATTTACTTAATGGTTTGACCTGGCATTATTTATATTTAATTTCTAAGTTTCAAATATCTGTGGATTTTGTATAAAGGGCTAGTAATGCCTTTTCCATAGGATCACTGTATGTAATTTCCACATTCAGTACCAGAAACTGTAATAACCTGGATGAATGACATAAATATTTATAGTATACCAATATGTTGAAATCAGACAAAGCTGCAAATTTTATGATTGAGGGGTTGACTTACTTGCTATGTTTGTATTGCTTAAATTACTGATTATGGTATATGATCTGGGAGCTGTATTAAGGCTGTGGATAATCTGTAGCCGGTATGCTATAAAAAGGACTAGTTTTGCTCATTTTTATCTTTGATGATTACCTTTGATGATGGGGATGATCAAGATGATGAATGAAAGTAAGGTCCAAATGACTTTGTACCCATGGACAAAGATCATACTCCAGGTGAGAGTTAGATAATAGAGGATCCTAATAATTGAACAAATCAGGGCCTCTAAATTAAAAAAAGAAGCAATGCAAATAAGTTCATCCTGAAGAAGAGTTCTCCAATTTTTGTTGAATTACAAACACTGAAATCAATGATTGTACTTTATTGTATGGTTGTAATTTAAATATCCCATTCAACTTGTTAAATGATTGAAGTATATAAGAACCCAACAACATGCCCTTCCTTGATCAGAAAAATTATCAGTTTTCAAATGTTTTTGATTCACACACTTCTTTGGGTTAAACATTTAGCCACCCATATGGGTATACAAGTTACTCTTAAGCTGCTGTTTTGGGGCCATTCAGGGGTAGGGGTTCCATAGGGGGTTTAAAATCTTGACTGATGCTAATTTCTTCAAAGAACATTTGCCATTAGAAGTGGTATCAGCTATATTACTTTTTAATGTTGTTTTATCTGACAATTCTCCTTTTATTTAAAAAGAGTTTTTAAAATTTTATTAATTCTATTTATTTTATTTTCCTTCAGAAACTCATTCTATCAGAGACCTCCATATTTGACGTTCTACCAAACTTCTTTTACCATAGTAACCAGGTGGTGAGGATGGCAGCATTGGAGGTATGGAAATTATATAGGCATTTAAAATTAACTTACCTTTGCTAAAGTATGAGAAAGCTAACATTTTTTTAGCAAGTAAAAATATAGGAAAAAATTGCCAGTGTAGGCACAAATAACTTTTTGAGAAGCATTGGATTCTGCAGACTTGATACTGTAGTCTCTTGAAATTTTGATTGTTGAGAGATAAATTAGTGGAAGAACTTTAAGAAAAGGCCATGTTTAATGATTATGTATTTGTATCAGTACGCTGTACAAAGATGTGTTCCTTCTGTTGCTTTTTATTATATGTCTTGGTACTTTTACATAAAAAGAAATCCTTCTGGTAGTTTTAGCAAAAATTGAGTTGTAAAAGGTTAAAAATTGGCAAGTAAACGCTGGTGAATTATGTGTATTATATCATGTAACTGTATTAATTTTCCCCTTTTAAAAAAGTTTGGATTGTTGGATTTTCACAAGTGTGCAATTTTTCCAGAGCTGTGGAGTCGGTAGATAAATTCTCCGACTCCTCAGTTTCTGATACTTCCGACTCCTCTGTTTTTAATATGCTAATATATTTTATACATTCACTTAAAACACAACTGAACTGATAATAAACTGATAGACAATTTTATCTATACTCCTACTCCTAATGATTTCCCTAGAATCCCATAGTCATGTTTAAAGTTTAAGCTAACATTACAGCTGAATTACAGCAGTTTTTCAAATGTTTTAAAGCTTCAGTCTTAAAGTATTGACTATCCATTCCCTTCAAGTATACAAGTATTTCTAGAAATGGAATTTTTTTTTACTTAGTTATCAGTGAGAGCTAGGCTAGGTTCACAGTGGGCATTGTGTTCCCTGTAACAGAGGAACACGACGCAGTGGAGCTGCTGCACCTTAACTGTGCGTTACGTCCCAATTAGTGAAGCATACAGTCAATGAAAAGCATGCTTCATGGTCACTCAACGTGTTCGTTTATGCACTGCGTGCATTGGGCTTTATTTTTATAGCAGAGAAGTAATTAATTATTACTGTTCATGAATTGGGACATTTAAACTTGCTTTATTTTTTTTTTTTATTCCCATTTAAATTTAGTAGGAGTCGGTTCATTTTTTGCCGACTCCAGGTACCCAAAATTGCCTCCGACTCCGACTCCACAGCCCTGAATTTTTCTTCTGCTAGAAAATGCAAACTTGACTGTTTGGTTGAATTTTTTCCTTTAAAAAATTAGTGGGTCAAGGTTTTGGTTATGAATCTGTGACATTTCTCAGGGACCACAGCTGTTCCTGTGGAAGGTTACAGATTTGTGACCAAAGCAATGGACCACTCATTTTTCTCCAATAAATTTTTTCTCTGTTTTTGACCTGTAAAGTTTAATGCTGTTTTTTAAATCTAATTACTTTGATTTGTACCTAGGCAGTTTGACCAATTGAGGTAAAGGACATGTCAACCCAAGAAAAACATTTTTAGTTTAATAAAAGATAACATAATTCTTAGCCACTTTACAATATACATTCATTACAAATTTGTTATGTATTTTTATATATTATTGCTATTAAAAGCAGTGTCTATCCTTTTCTATTCTTTGCCTTTGGGGGGAAACCCTCACTTTTGAAACAATGTAACACAAGCCAGCAGATTGAAAGACCTGTCTTGCTGGAGGAGACCAGCTTTTTGCAACATTGTTTGACTAGTCATAACAAGGAGTTAAGCAAATGCTGTTTTCAATATCAATTACATTTTCAAATAACTTTTAAAGCACTCAATATTTTTAACAAATTCATATTGGAAAGATGCTTAGAATTATGTTTCCTTTTATTATTACTTTTTGGCTTGACATGTCCTTTAAGGGAGATCATTTCTTGGAACTTAATCCTACATAAATTATATAGTAGAGTGTGTAGTGTTTATAGTACACTAGTGCTTTTCCATGTAAGTTAAAAATATTGAATGTTCTTAGATTACCCAATGGCATAAACTGTTTACACAGTGTGTATATGTGTATATATATATAGTATAAATATACTGTGTACTATATATAACAACATATTTTAGTTAGAAGGAATTAAATTGCCCGATGATATTTTAGTGTGCTTCCCTTTATTCTATCACTTACATTGCCCAATGCCAGTGTTGGTATTTAAATCACTACATTATATATCATTATCTTTGTTAATAAGTGTACTTTTATACCGGTTAATATCTGAGGTTAGTAGCCATGCTTAAGACTGAACAGGTTTCTTCACTGATGCAAATTGCAGATCCAGCGAAGAGACTTTTATTCTAGGACATTTATTCTTCTAGGTATATGTTCGGAGGGCTTACATTGCCTATGAACTCAACAGTGTTCAACACCGGCAGCTTAAGGACAACACGTGTGTGGTTGAGTTCCAGTTTATGTTGCCAACATCGCACCCAAACAGGTGAGTACTTGTTACACCTAAATGCTAAAGCCTGAAATGTTCTGAAAACTTCTTAGTGTTTCTTTTGGTTATTTTTTTACATTTAAATCTGGATATATAGATTCTTGATGAGGATTATGCTATTGTTAACGTAACACAATATATGCTAATAATATGCAAGGGAAGCTGAACCATGGTTGTGAAACAGCAGATTTTTAAAGGAAAAGTAACACTAAAAATGAGTGTAATAATTAATAAACAGGTATTTTGTAATAAAGCATTCAAAATACTAAATGGTTTGCAGGATAAGGCAATTATTGAGGGAGGGTAGAATAGATTTTTTACTTACAAATTTTTAGTGTTACTTTTTCTTTAAGAAGAGGCAGGATTTAGTTTTTAGCATGCTTGTATAATGTGAGATCTTCATCCACATCTTCCTAGCCTTTAATAAAAATAAAGTCAAGGCTGTGGGATATTTCAAACATAACTTTTGGATAATATTGCTTATGTAGTAACAAGGACAAAATTTGCTGTCAACCAGTTATCTATGACTCCCAGTCAAAAGTTATTTTCCACTACTTAGAGAGTAATGAGGATAACAAAAGCAAAATCTATTCTGCTTTACTTGATTTAGGCAATCTTTGCCCATTTTACTACAAAATCCATTCAGGCAGCAACAGTATTACTTGAAACATGGTCTTATTTACTTGTACAGGTAATGGGATTTTTTTTGTTGGGATCTGCACAGTTTAGAGAAAGTGTTTTGATTGTGCTGGTCAGACACTGTGATGAAAATGCTAACGTGACTATGGTTGCATGGTAACAGTGTTAGTTAGAATGTTATGTATGCAGGCAGGGGAATTCAGCACTCATCATGCTGTGATATTTATAATGTATATCATTCTGTTTAAGCACAAAACAAACCATATAAATATGGTTTTAGTGCTGCCATTTTTAACAGATCAATAGTAACCCCTCCTTTTTTTATTATCTAGAATGCACATTAACATTTCAGTGGTTAAACTGATTGTAAGCTTTTTCGGTATGGAGAATCTTTCCACTTCTTTCTACTGAGATAGATGTATGCTCTTCATTTATTTGCTTACATGGCCTGAGAAATTTATTAAATATCTTTAGCGGTGGTAATTTACATGGGGTTGCCCTTCATTATGGGAAATGCTTGAATACCCATTACAGATATATAAATAATATTCCTGAATAAATACAACAAATGCACAAACACACATACATACACAGTTATTAGCTTACATTACATTGCATAAACAGTTCCTTCTCCTAATTGATTTTGAAAGACACATTAATCCTTTCTGGTACTCAGGCAGAATAATTCACTGGGAGAACCAAGTAAGGTTTCCATTTGAGCAAGAGACATGGAGCACAAATACTAATAGAGCAAGAAGTAAGCAAGTTAGCCAGAGTAGAGAAAGAGGTATGGAGAAGCAATGGTACAGACATTTTTACAACTAACTTCAGGGTTAATCTTCTATAACAATATAAAATCTTAAGCAGAACTATGGGTAAAAGCAGCCAGATTTCATTTGTGAGTAAAATATGGAGGCATATGTATGTAAAGGTTCTCATTTATCCATGTCATGGTATATCAATAGCAATAAGTCAAATTAACTGGACTTGCTGTATTTTTTTCTCTTGAAGACGTGTCACTAGTTGTCCGACTGGCTTTCTCATTTCAAAACGAAGTTTTACCTGTAGCTTTCTTGCTTTCAATGTTAAAACTACCAGAATGGTTTCCCTTTTTATTGGCCACCAGACTTTTAATTGTGAAGCAACTATGGGTGGGTTAGCTCACCAGTAACCACATGGTCTGGGTGCACATGTGTCAGGAGCGCTCCTTTGCAAATGGCTCCACTTTGTAGTCAAGATGGGGACACCCATGGCCGCACAGTGACATCTAGTCCCATGTTCAATGCCCGAATATAGGATTTCTTCCTTGAGCTCCTGGGTGCACTGTAAATTGTTTATTTGGACTGATTTTCTGGTTTTGACCTTTTTTGCCTGATCCTGATTCTGCCTGCCTAAACTGACCTGTGCATGAATATAGACTGAGACTTTTGTTAACCCTTTGGATACCACACTTTGGACATTTTGTACTGCCTGTACCCAGAATTCCTCCTTGGTCCTTACTCTGACCTCTGCAGGAGTAGAGCAGGCCCTGACAACATGTCCCAGACCAACAGCTTGAGATGAAGGATCAGACCAAAGCACAGTAGCAGGCAGTATTCCCTCTAATTCCTTCTCGGCTATGGGCACAAAAAATATTCTTTGTGTGCACATTTTAGGCTTATGTGTGCATTTTTGAAAATCGTGTGCTCAAGTCAGAATAGATGCAAAATAGATGCAAAATGTAGTGCGCACAAAATTCTTTGTGCGCACTACATTTTGTTGTGTGCACTGCCCCCAAAATTTGTTTGCATGTGCACAAATGCACACCTTAGAGGGAACATTTTTAGCAGGCGCTCACAGATCCCATGGACAGGCCAAGTAAGAGAAATGGCAGACTTTATTAAGCAAAAGTAAGATTAAAATGGTCTTGTGCGTTTTGTGCATAAGGGCACTTAAAACAGCCTATGATAAAGTGCCCTTGTATACAAAATGCATAAGGCTGTTTTAGTCTTATGATTGCTTAATAAAGTCTGACGGTTTTTTTACTTGGCCTGTCCATGGGATCTGTGAGTGCTTGCTATGCCTTACTGAATCAGCTGACTGTAGCTTCCATCACCCCCAACTACAGACGGTGATCCCAGTGTTGAATTAAAAATGATTAGGAAATTTTAACCTTGGAAAGCAAGTTGCAGGTGAGAAATGTATAATGGAGCAGAAAAATTCTTTATGAATCGGGTTAAGCTGGGGCAATTCAGATTTATGGTTTCCAAAAGGGGTTGGGTTTATGCAAATGTAAATAATGGAAAAATCATAACTGGGTAAGACGAGACGTGGCCTGTTAGAGTTTTGTTGCAGGAATATATATATGTATAAAATTCCTTGGAGCAATGTCATGAAAACGAACCCACTTAAATGTGGGTTTCATTATTTATTGAGCCAACCTATAAGACCAGTGCAGTGACCAGGAAGATGATTCTTAAAAGGAAATGCTATATAGCCTCTTAAGAAGGGTCTTGACCATGGAAGCATTGCTCAGCTCTGTTGTAGATAATAGTAAACATGTAATGTAGCCATTGTATTTAGTATAATGGTTACGTGTCCTCTGCTGTATTTTTTCAGTGGGTTAGCTCATTTACAGACATGGGCAATAAAAAGAGAAAAGACTGTTGCATTCACAATGAAATTATTCAGTTAGGGCTGTCTACTGACTGCATAATAAATAATGTCTAGTATATTGCTGGTGGATCAGAATTGTTTCATAAGAGCAAGATTACAGTTATTATATCTCATCACATGAACAGGGCTGCGAAACAGTTTGGTGCAACAACAAATAAGAGCGTGGGGGTCTTTTTTTGCAGAAGGCTTTTTCATACAATATATATTTAAGCACTTGTCAAAAATGCATGCCAGGAACAAGCTGCCCATTAAAAGCTGGCTGTTGTAATTTTTTTTATGATGAACAAAATAATGTGTTCTATGATCTGTATGTACAACATATTGAATATGACTCTACTTCATATTATATTGGGATGCTCTCATCCTCACAGTCCCATGGTCTGTTCCAGACACATTGATGTCTCTTACACATATTGATTATTTTGTGTTTTTGGCAAATGCTATTCAGATGTGCATAGATTTGTCAGGGCACTAGATGGCAGTGTTTTTCTGTGCTTGGAAGCTGATCTATTATTGTGTACCTTCTTTCTCATATTTTCTAGGAGACAAAATAATTCAGCTTGGTAAAGGCACAGAGAAAAACCTTTACTTTTGTTTTTCTTAAATTGTGTTTTTGGAACTTTGAAGCGCCACCCTTAGCAAGAAAAAACAAAAACCGAAAACACATAATTACCCTCTCTTTTTAGTATTTATTCCCACTCTCTAACCTTTTACACTATATATATATGCTTATTTTATACTTAATACCTAATCTATCTAATCAAAAATCAGTGCAAACCCCCCCCCCCCACAATTTTGGTGACTAACAGGCAGAACACTACCTTAAGACATTTATGTATGTTTGTATGTATATCTTAATTTATAAAGCGCTCCTTATGTACGCAGCGCTGTACAGTAGAATTAATACATTAATACAAACAGGGGGTTATTAAGATAATAATAGATAAATACAAAGTATAACAATAAATACAAATAAATAAATAAATAAATACAAGATATTTGCAATAAGTTAAATGTCAAAGACACAAGAGGATGGAGGTCCCTGCCCCGTAGAGCTTACAATCTATATTTATGCTGTTGTTTTAACAGTTGTCTGCCTTGTGTTCATATTGTTTCTGGGGAATGCCAGATATATGGAGGTAAAACAAGGAAAGACTAGTGTGCTGATGCAGTCCCCGATCAGATGGAAAAATCAAACCTACCTGATTGATACCTGGTCGATTTTCAGCAGATCTCAGGGCGGCCCATTGGGGGTCCCCATACACTGGCAGATAATTTGAGTCCAATTCGGGAGCTTAACAGCTAATCTGCCCATGTATGGCCCCCTTTACTTGTGCATACACAGAACTGCCAAACCCCCAGTTTGTTTGTAAGTTACCTAATTTTAATTACTTTTCCCCGGTCTCCTGCCCCCCCTGCTGCATTCTCCTGATTTTTCCAAATTCTAACAAAGTTCTGTGGTGAATTCTAGGCACACATATAATTATTTTGTTTTAGTGGTGATTTTGTGCGTGATGTTACTTCCAAAAGTGTGACGCAGCGCACCACATTTCCCCAAAACACTTGACCTTGTAGGTGTACAGCTTTGTACACATTTAGAGATTTCTCAGTACACGGTAAGCTATGGTCACTTATCTAAACGTCTGTTTAAACATTCTCATATTTTTTAAATTTCACTTCAGCCACTTCAGGGCTTATCAGTCATTCATGCCACAAACTGCTGAGGTGCAAAACAAACAGTTAAAGAATTCAAATACCAAAAAAATGAGATGAGATAAACTCATCGGTTAGGGCCACTGCCACTACCACTTAACAAGGTTACAGAAATATGACAACTTTTTATATATCAGTTATCCTCATATATATCCAAGAATATCTAGGACAGCAAACGTGTAACCCAGTTCTTACTCTAACTGGCTTTCAGATTGTGCCTCCAGAAATATCTAGGACAGCAAATACTCATTCAACCCAAATCCCATTCTAATTGTCATTTATGCCCCCCCCATTTACTAATTTGAGTCTCGCTAGTGGGACCAGCCTCACAGTTTGGGAAACAGCTAGTTTGTTTCATCATTATAATTTTAACACGCACTTTAAAAGAAAGTAGTAATATTGATGTAGTATAGTGTTATATGTGTAACCCCTTTTTTGGCTGTAAAACAGACAATTGATCAGCTACAATGGAATAGAGCATGGGGTACACACAGGATGAGCCTTTACTATGTGAAAGGATCAAGGGGGGGTAGTGCAACTACAACTCACTTATGCTGTGTGCAGAAATAGTAAAGAAAGGACTCCAGAAGCAAACTCAAACAGAACTGATTTATTGTCCACGGCAATTGGCCCACAGAGATAAGCACAAAATACTCACAATGCAGATGTTAGAGCAAATGGACATAAAGCAGACCTGGATCAGGGAGCAGCCCCTCATGAGCATGCATGCGCAAACGTTTAAACTCCCACACAGAGCAGTGGCGAGAAGTCCCCATTCCTCTGTATGGGAGCAAAATTTACAAATTTTGCTTCTGGCATTTGTGAAAAGTTTGTGCCGCCCTAGGCCTGGTTCTTTATGGCCTCGCCACAAATCTAGGCCTGTCAGGGAGAATCTATCTAAGCCTGATATCCTTGTCACTACTGCGGTCCCTTAACTAAGGCTGTAGAGGAGAATACTTCCAGCTATCTATCCTGGCTGTAGCCAAGAAGCTGCACTTGCTAGCTATTTCAGATCTGACTCACTTTCCTATATAACAAAAGATATCCTGCACTAAAAGGTCCCTCTGGGCCAGAATAGCTTTAATGGGTCCTTTGTTGCACCCAGGCTTAGTGGGAACATCCACCTGGTTGAACAGATGATGGCCAAAGAGAAAGATCCAGCCCCTGGTTAACATATATTACAGTGTGCAGAAAGTGGTTATAAGCCTTATGGGCCAATAACACACAATATGCTACATAGAAAAACAGATGCATGGGCTCTATATACACATATATAAGGGAGAGAGTTAGGGAGGTTGAGGTATGTCAATTTGCCATTCACTATGCAGTAGTCTGTTATAGGGTAGAATTCCTGCAAGGACAAATGTGTAACACTTTAATATTCCCAAAGATAGTGCCGCCATCTATAGCCAGTGTTTTCTGTAGTGTGAGATAGCCACGTGGATTTGTTTTCTGTGGGGCTACAGTAGTAATGAACCCCTTCTGCATTAGGTTTCTGTAGTGTGTGACTCTTCTGCTTTTGCATACTCTACACAAACCACATGAAGACAAATGCTCTCACTGGTTCTCTCTGGGTGTAACCAATATAGGAATAATTAAAATAACTAAAAGCTTAACAATCTACTCATGAGAGACCCATCAGACAGATTTATCATAATGTGAGTTTAGAGCTTAAATAAGAAGGAAGGGTAAAAGTTACTGGGCACCCCCCAATGATTGTAACCACTTACCTTTCACCCGGGAGTGATCCTATTCCGTCTCTCTTCACTCTTCTGAATCCCGGGGCCGGCGCATGTGCAGTAGGGTAAAAATGATGAGTTTCTTGTTAATTCTGCTTTTCACTCTACTGTGCATGCCAAGCACAAGCATGAAGACGGAAGCTCCTTCGCACCTACTCCGGGCTGGTGCGTTTTTCTCCTAATTGGAGTGCTACCCCAGGGTAAAAGGTAAGGGATTTCTGTCACTGAGGGGTTATCATTGCTTATCATTTGGTGGAAAGTTAGAACTTAATAAAGTTAGAAGTACGCTTCCTAAAATCCCATAGGAATGAATAGAACATGGGTTAGTTTTTATGTATTAAGCTCTAAACTCACATTTTGATAAATCTGCCCCTTGGTCTAGGACTGGAAGACCCATATTCAAGCTCTCCTTTTGTGATGTGGGGGTGTCTATGCCTACCTGCCTCTCTCCGCCTATTTCTCTTAAATGGAGTGCTTCCTAATGCAAGGCAGCATTCCATTCAAAGCACAGTCTGCAGGTCTCTGAGAGGCCTATGGCTATTTGCAGCATTGAAACATAGCAAGCAAAGTGCAAAAAGAAGCAAATTAGGACTTTTTTTTGCATACTGCGTTTCAGTTTTCAAAATGAGCCCTATAATCATTCCAAAAAAAAAAATGGCAAACATCGATTTATTTGATCTTCTTGATTTTCACTGAGATGTTTATTACATTTTCACTATTTTTAAAAATGCAGCTTTTTAATGTCAAAGTTATTTTTTAAGGTATTCTCTTTGCCATGCTTCCTCTTTTGGTTAATTCTCATCAGGCCCAATCTTGCAGCGTAGTTTTATCAGCCGAGCAGCAGTCCATTAATTTTAGTGCAGTGTTTTTAGTATGGGGTGAGCTTGCTATGAATAAATGAGCTGCTCACACAAGGAAAGTAATCAGGATAGGAATAGGACACACAGCTGGGCCCATCTGCTTTCCCCACTCTTTGCACACTTTAAAATAATGCAGTCCCATTTTTATACAATTTCGGCATAATGATCTTCAGTCTTTGTTCCCCAGCTTTCTGTTCTTTTATACCATCTATCCCTTAAATCGGTTTGTCTTTATTGGGGACCTATGTACATTGTGTTGCAAGAAGGAAAAATAAATTCTAAATAGGTGCTTTCCAGTACTGTTATTCCAATGTTTAAATCTTTGTGTTTTAAACAAAAGTAGTGATGAAAATGTATACTATAATACAAATGTGTAATATATAAGAAGCAAAATCTGATTAGGTGTGTACATTTATATATCATTTTGCATATCGGATATTTTTTTTTTTTTATTAAATATCCCTGTTTTGCTGATGCCAAAGTGAGTAAATGTGCAGGGACTGATGTGAATGTTAAATAATCTTTGTAAAGAGTTGTGAAAATATGTCGGCGCTGTATAAATAACAGGAAATACATATAAAATCATAATACACGTGGTCAATACAAAACCAATTGGACAACAGTGTGCCAATTGGACAACTGTCCTGTTTTTCTAGTATGTTTAAACAGCATATTTCGTTCTTAGTCTAAAGGGCTACCACAGAAAATTTTATACAGTGATAGTAGACACTCAATTACAGAAGAGGTCAGCCGATTATTTATGCTCTAAATACTATTTCTCCTTAAACAAAGCAAGAATAAAACATGATTAACAGAAAATACATCTTCTGTCTGTCTAGGCTGTAATTACAAAAGTTCCTTCTTGATATCAAATAAAATTTGTTTTTTTAACTTTCTAGCAAGTTTGTTTCTTTGAACTTGCAGTATTCACAGCCTACATCTCTCCTCGTTACAGTCATGCACTGCTTTTCTCCATATAGACCAGGGGGCTCAAACTCAATTTACCTGGGGGCCGCAGGAGGCAAAGTCAGGATGAGGCTGGGCCGCATAAGGGATTTCACAAAAAATTGGCTTTCAAGGGATGATGCAAGGCACGGCGGGCGAGAGCTGTTGATTGTGGAAATGACGTTATGCCATCATAACAGTTATTATGGGAAGATGTTCTGTGTGCACAATTAGCTCCTTAGCAGCTAATTGTGCACACAGAACGTCTTCCCATAATAACTGTTATGATGGCATAACATCATTTCCGCAATCAGCAGCTCCCGCCCGCCGTGCCTTGCATTATCCCTTGAATCGCAATAAAATCGCGATCCATTCATTGCTTTTGAGAAGGCGTTGGTGCGGGCCACAAAATATTGTACCGAGGGCCGCAAATGGCCCGCGGGCCGCGAGTTTGAGACCCCTGATATAGACTCTGCAGTGTTTATAGCCTGTTAATGATTTTAATCTTCCTGTAATTTTTGTGGATAGGTTTATTCCAGGAGCACATAGACTGTATTCAAAATTCAAGGATGCTGTACAGTGTGAGTCTGCCTCCTTGTATATGATCACTGAGTATTATTTTGTGTCATACAAACTAGAAGGTGAGCACATTCCATCCTTGCAATGGAAGCAAAGCATAAACTAACATTTCCAGTTAATGGGGGACGAGTAATGAAAAGCAGAATTTGCACTGTAGTGTAAAAGCAACAAACTGGAAAGAAAGCAATCCCAACAAATACAGTTATTTTGTACTGTAATGGACAAATGGGGAACATGGCCGCCTTTATTAAGAAAAAAGTGTTCTTCCTAGAAAATATAACCAAATATGGTTATATATGGTTGTATTACTCCTTTTAATTATTTTAATGGGAGCCTGTTATTCTTCACTAATGCATGCTGCATAAATATAAACTTTAAAAAAAAAAAAATCTTCGAAGGGTCCTGCCACTGATTAGCAAACTCACCCAGCCCCCCCACCCTGACATGTCCTCCCTCTGCTCTGACATGTTCCCCACCCCCCCGGGCACTTACCTGTAAATCCCCGCTCTCATACCTGGTAGCTGTTGAGCTGGGATTTACATGAAAAATGGAGGAAGCAGACCCTGCGGTCCAGACCCCCCCGCCCACGTGCGCGTGGTCTGCTTCCTCAATTGTTACGCCACTGATCACTGCTGAGTTTCATGACTAATACAAAATACTCTATTTTTGTGATGTTAATCATTTTACACTGTGTGATAAATAGGCCCTATGTGTATTTTCTCAAGTCTCTGTATTAATAATGCAAACATAATTTCTGACACTTCTTCCTTGTATATTCTTGTATAAAATATACCCAGTCACTGTGGGCAGTCTGTATTCTTTCAGTGAACTGAATACATGAGTCTGCAAAAAGGTATTTACACCATCTGGAGAAGCTGATTATTTTCAATAGGTCAGCATTTTAATTGTATATTGCTGCAGTCAGTTTGTTGCTCTTGACAAAATCAAACAAAACCCTCTTTATAAATAAAACAAAAGGCCAAGTAAATAAAAAATTCAGAGGCTCCTCACCTGATGGAAAAAGTCAGGCCATAGTTGAATTGCTGCCTGAGCCAGTGAACAAAAGCGTACATTTACTTTGTTTTATTGGGGGTGGATATATGCCTATTTTAACCAATATTTTGATTTATTTGATGTGATAGAAATAAACCAATTTTGAAATGCCAAAAAAAATTCTCCAATTACTTTCTAATCTAATAGCCAGCTAAAAGCATCCCATCTATTTGCTGAACTTTGTTTTATTGTAAGATCTCCAAATCACATATATTTCACAGCTTGCATGCTTTAATATGTCATAGACTTTTATTTATACATACAGCTGAGTCTACATCATTAAATTCTCAGTAAGGGAATAGGTTATTGGTGTACCTCTCCCTAGTCTCCTCTACACCCCATTAGTCTCTGCTTTCTGTGCAAAAACCAATTCTGTGCAAAAATCAATTTGGCGGAATGCATAGTGTAGTGTAATCATCCACTTACAGCCCTTAGTTTGCATATCTATGTATTCCCTTTTCCAATCTTGTACATAATTATATACAACATTGTACATACAAGAATGAGACAGTTATGTGGGGCATAGTTAAAATTACTACAGATGTCTGCCACACTTTTTCTGCATATTCAGATGAGATTTGACAGAAACTGTCAAACGATAGAATCTAAACCAATATTGTACTACATCAGCATTTGATGACTATTTATGGAAAAAGCCTGAGGTGCTGTCAAGGTGGGTTTTTCCTGTATTCATATCTAACTTGTATGTACAGAACATTTCACCTTTATTCTTCTATAGAATAGACTTACAGTGCTTGCAGTCTGTAGACATTTTAATCTTTCTCAAAATGCTTAGAGGTCATGCACAAACAGAGGAATTAATAAAATCAACTAATCACTCTCCATAAACTTAAGATGACAAATATACAAAGCTTTGCAAAACTATTCTTAATCATGTCTTTAATTTAATGGCAGATACTGAATTTATATATATGTCTACCAGAGTTGAACCAGGTTGTTCAGCTTAACTGGATGCAGGGGTGTAACTACTTCAGTCCCTGCTGTTGCAAGGGGCTCAGGAGGGTAGAGGGCCCAAAAAGTTCCTATTTAATGAGCAATTTCAATATATCATATTAGGAAAAATCAGTTTACCAATATTTGGAGCCCCAAATTGAATTTTCTGTGGGGTCCAGTAATATCTAGTTATGCGGTTCCAGTAATACTTAGTTACACTACTGATTGGATGGCACGTACACTTCAGTTCCCCAGCGGCCCAGACCCGACCCTTGCTGGTGTTCACCCGGCATGTGGTTCCTCCCCTGAAGCGTTAAACTTATATGTGCTCAGGGGAGGACGTCAGATGGGGGCCCCTGCTGAGGGTTAAGGAGGTTCAGCGGGGGCCCCTGCGCATGGTAAGGGAGGTTCAGTAGGGGATGCGGCTGGTGGGGGCACCTGCAGGACCCCTGGGGCGGCAGCCTGGTGGACCCTGCACCCCCCAGTCCAACCCTGCCCAAACCACTGTGAAATATGGTGGTAGCCTCATGCTGTGGTGTTGCTTTTCTTAAGCAATGACTACACTGTTAAAATAGATAGAAGAAAAACCTCTTTTAGCACAACAATGATGTCAAACACAGGGCTAAAGTAGCATTGGTGGTTCTACAACATATTCAAGTGTGGGGCTTGAACATAATAATTTCCAATTGAATACATAAAAGACATTTTTGAGCTTCTGTTCAGACATATTGTTATTCAGATAAATTAGAGGAAAAAAAAGCTTCAGAGCTTGAATTAGATTATTAACTAAGTTAATATCATCACAAGCATTTACCATATGTTATTCACTTTAAATGAATAGGTAATTTCTCCATTTATAACTATTTTCTAAACCAGTGATCCCCAACAAGTGGCTTTCGAGCAACATGTTGCTCACCAATACCTTAAGTGTTTCTCCCTGTGGCCTCAGACCAAATGCTTATTTTTAAAATTCTGGATTAGAGGCAAGTTTTGGTTGCATAAAAACCTGGTGTACTGTCAAACAGAGCCTCATTTAGGCTGCCAGTCCACATATTGGCTAGCAAATAGCCAATCATTGCTTTTATTTGGCACCCTGTGAACTTTTTTCATGCTTGTGTTGCTCCCAACACTTTTTCCATTTGAATGTGGCTTTCACATATAAAAGGTTGGGGGTGCCTGTTCTAAACCATGTGTTATGCCCTATTTGTATGTTATGATTAACAGTTTAAGGGAACCCCAACAGATATTTACATTTAATTAATGCATCTATCCCTATGGCAGACTTCATAAATATCACTTATAAACAGCTTTAATATAGTGGTAGATATAAAAGGTTCTAGGGTTTGTCATGCTTTTTTAAATGTGTGTCAGGAACTGCCTGCTTTAGAACCTTGATATAAGGCCTGAATATATCCAGGAAACAATAGCAGTGTATCAGCAGTGAGATTTACTAGGTTTAGTTGGTTACTGGTCTAGGGCTATTAGAATGAAGAAATCAAGCATCTGAGTTATGTGGCCCAGGTCAACTCTTTCATTATGATATGTTACCCTTTTATATTTTCAATATTCAATAATGCAGTGTCAAAGTAATATGATGGTATTAATTCTTTCCTCTAGCCAACTTAAAAAATTAAAGACGAGGTTTATCCAAAAAGAAGTCAAGTAAAATTCACAAGAGAAATGTGCTTTTACGTTTTTTTGTATACGACTGCAAGTTAAGTAAAAAGCTGGTGGGGAGAGCGGGTTGCAGTTAATCTCTCTAGTAGTCTGTGTTAAATATATGCATATGTAGTAGAAATAACTGCCATCGCTATATAATAGGATTTCTAATATTCGTTTGTGTTTCCTTGATTAGATTTGAATTTGCTTGAACGTGATTTTGCATGTGTTTCATGAACAACTTTACTTGTTTCATGTATAGTCGTTGTCTTCCTGGAGTTATAGACATTATTTTCTGACATTTAATATTATGAAAATATATATTTAACATTTCAATATATATATATATATATATATATATATATATATATATATATATATATATATAAATATATAGTCTGTTTCTTTCACAAAAATGAAAGCTGGTCTTAGGGGCCAATTCATTAAAACATGAGTTCGAATACCGAATGGGAAAAATTCAGATTGGATTATTTCTGAAGATCGCAAATATCATGAAAATGCTTGTGAAAAAATCGTATTAGTCATGATAATATCGTATTGGCGATCCAAAAGTCACACAAAATTTTTTTTGTAAACAGTGGAAAAAAAAAAAAAAAGCGCAAGCGCGTAAAAATCATCGAAAATACGCTCAGAGCGTTCGTGTCTTAATAAATCTTCCCCCTTGGGTTAGAACTTACAACATTTTCCAGCAACATGAAGACTTTACTACTTTTACTACTACAAGAAATGTATTATGATATTATAAGTACAGGTATGGGATCTGTTATCCAGAGACCCATTATCCAGAAAGTTCCGAATTACGGAAAGGCCATCTCCCATAGATCATTATAAGAAAATAATTAAAATTTTTAAAAAGGATTTCCTTTTTCTTTGTAATAATAAAACAGTACCTTGTACTAGATCCCAACTCTAAGATATAATGAATCCTTATTGGAGGCAAAACAATCATATTGAGTTTAAATGATTTTTTTGGTAGACTAAGGGCAGGGGTATACGGGGAGATTAGTCGCGCCACGACAAATCTCTGTTGTCACTGGTGACTAATCTCCCAGCAATGCCATCCCACCAGCTAGAATGTAAATCGCCGGTGGGATGGAATCCCAGTGGCGATTAACATTCTAGCTGGTGGGATGGCATTGCGGGAAGATATGTCGCGTGGCGATTAATCTCCCCATGTGTCACTGCCCTTAAGTTATGGAAATCCAAATTACAGAAAGATCCCTTATGCGAAAAGCCCTGGTTCCTGAGCATTCTGGATAACAGGTCTTATACCTGTACTCCAAATGTTAATGAAAGGAAATGTTCAAATAAAATGGCGTTTCATACTGCATTTTGTTGCCAGTAATCTAATTCTAACTGCACATTGACCAATAGGGTCTTGTTATTCTCTCATTATTGTGTGATTATCAATCCATTTGTATTTTTTTTTTTTTAATAAACAATGGCAGCAGAGCTTATCAGCCAAAATTAAAAACAAGCTAGCAAACTACTTCCAATAGGGTGTTTGAAGTCATTGTCCAATCTGTGAACTGCATGGGGCTATTCTGTATTGATCCAGGTATGCAGATATAAAAAATAATTATATTAAAATATTTAATCACTAATCAACATATGGGCATATGGCTATGACAAAGTGTATTCATACATAAATAACAAGGCTAAGAATTTGGAGTTTGCCTTATAGTGGTGCATATAAACTACCTGGCTCCTTCATCATATACAGTAACATATGGAGAGCTGGACACAGTACATCAATTAATGATGCCTAACCAATTCATGTTTGATTTAATTAAGACACCAGTCCACACAATGAGCCAGATTCAATTCATTGAGAAAAAATGTGTCATGGTCTATGACGTGAAAACTCATGGACATGATTCAGTTTGAGGAAAGAAACCTTTTTTCCATAGACTTCAATAGAGTTTTCACATGATAAACTTTGAGACTTTCTGAATTTATTGCATCTCATATTGAATCTCGTGCATGAGTTTTCAGGTAAACCGTTTTCTTGTAAATGAGTTTTCAGGTAAACCGTGATCTGTCTCAATGTTTCTTGGGTACATGATCCTTGCTCCACTGTATGTGGGATTGTTCCCATGAGGCTTTACAACTGTGACTTGATCTAGCACTATTGGTACACGTGATGTCTCCAGGTTGGAGAGATGAAAAATAGAAAGATCAGCTAAAAGCCATAGAAAATTATGATCACATTTAAATAATTCTTGGATTTGACAATGTATCTTGAATTTTTCCTGATGCTTTAATTTTTTCTTTAAAACTCTTCTTTAAACACAAAGTATGATTAATTTTACATGAATTGATTGATAATTATTATTTATTATGAAAGCGAATGTAAACACCCAGCTTTTGGTTTTAACTTCACTTTTCGTTAATGAGGCTTTCACTAATCTAACCAGCAAATAATTAACTGTGGTTGTTTGATTACAGAGGGAACATCCCCACGCTTAACAGGTATGGCATTCAGCTTCTTTTCAATTACTCTTTCTCTCTCTCTCTCTTGTGTTTTGGAACTACTTTATAACATGTTGTAACAAATTCAAGCACGGTTGCATTAAATATGAACCATTATGTTTTTACTCAGATACTAAAGAGCATAGCTATACCAGCTCCATACAATAGGTTTATCAAATTTGCACACCTTCAAGCTGTTTAGAGATGCAACTTCCAGTATTTTCAGCCAACAGTAGATTTGTGATACTAGGGCTTGTTTATTATTACACGTGGTATGCTGTAGGCTTTCCCTTCCTTTTTTCTGATCATTTCAATTATGCCACAGACTGCCAAACTTTGCTGTCTGTACAGGGGACTCCCAATTCAAGTGCTAAAGTGAACCAATACTATTCATATTCATTGCTTCTTTTAAAGAACAACAAAATTGCACAGGTCAGCACTGCAACAAATAGAGAATGCCATACAGTGTTCAGAAGCCAAACCTTTTACTCTTTCAAAACATTGTTATTTGTAGCCTAGTTTACAAAGACCAGAGAAGACATGAATGATCATAACCTGCTATGCAGTCAATCGTTTACAGTACTTACATACAAAAATCACATTTACAGAGTGACATTATTATATAGCAGTTAAGACAGAAAAAAGACATCCATCCATCAAGTTCAGCCATCTTGATTCTTGTTGGGCTAAAGGAAAGCAACAAAAATGTGCCATCCCCAGATTGTTTCAGAAGAAGAAGAAAAAAAAACCCCCAAATTAAATATAGCAATCTCACCAATTTTTGGACCAAAATTATCCTGGCCTTATGTTTTCTTACTTGCCAGTACAGTTGCTTCAGAAAGAAAGTTTCATAGCTACTCCAATTTTGCACCTTGAGGCAGATATATCAGGGTCTGGAAATCCTGCAGGAAAGCAGACATTTTAACTTTGATGAAATTGATTCAACTGGCTGATTAATTAGATCAATTTGATCAATAGGAATCAGTTTTTATTGTCCACGTCTTAAGGATTTGTTATCTTAGACCAGCCAAAAGAATGCTTTATATGGTAACTGGAATATATTCTCTGCATTATCATATATGTATATATATATATATATGTAAAAAAAACAAAACACTTTTTGTTTTCACAGCACAAAATTAATACAATTGCTATATTCAGTTTATACATTTTATATACTGTCCCAAAACTAACTGTCCTTATATTTACTATACATGGTCAACCCCACTGTTTTCTGAGACATACTGAAGATACTTGTCACTGGACGCGTGCAGGTTCATTAGCCAGACAGATCTTCAGTGGAAATATTGTGCTTTATTGTTATCAAATGCAGAAGAAAACAGTTTTTGCAATGGTGCAGTACAGACTTTTACCAGCAGGGTCAACAGTAACCCTGCAAGCACACTTCTGGAGCTCTAGAACTGCCTCTTACAAAGGCTTGACACAGACTCCCAAAAGAAACCAGCTTTTATAGCCTCAAAACTGCTCTATGCTGCCCCCGGTGGTTAGCATCTACTCTATCAATATTCATTCAGAGAGGCTGCCCACCCCTTTAGGAAGTGGCCTCTCTGAGAGCTCCAGGCAAGTGCTCTACCAAATTCCACTCCATACAAGCAACGGCAACGCTCTGTACAGAAACAATGCAGCCCCATGCACACACTTTTATATACACCCGTGGCAAACATAGCCCTCCACAAGCAGTAGCTCCAGCACCATCCAAAACATACCTCCAGCACAGCTGAGGCACACGCCCCAAACAAAGCAGGCCCCAGTCTGCCAACCAAAGCCAACACTGTTTCCACCTTTAAAGGAACAGTAACACCAAAAAATGAAAGTGTATAAAAGTAACTAAAATATAATGTGCTGCTGCCCTGCACTGGCAAAAGTTGTGTGTTTACTTCAGAAAGTCTACTATAATTTATATAAATAAGCTGCTATGTAGCCCCGGGGGCAGCCATTCAAAGGAGAAAAGGCACAGGCACATAGCAGATAACAGATAAAACACTATTGTATTCTACAGGATTTATCTGTTATCTGCTATGTAACCTGTGCCTTTTCTCCTTTTTTCCAGCTTGAATGGCTGCCCCCGTGGCTACACAGCAGCTTATTATATAAATTATAGTAGTGTTACTGTAGCAAACACACCAGTTTTACCAGTGCAGGGCAACAGTGCATTATATTTTTATTACTTTAAAGTTCTTTCATTTTTTGGTGTTACTGTTCCTTTAACACATATATACCACATACACATATACACGCAGAAATACTGAATAATATTTTACTGAATTATTAAATTACTGAATTACTAAATTCTGAATTACTAAATTACTGGCCAGTAAAATCAACATTCAAAGACCAACAAACAAACAATTTTTTTTAGCTAAATTCACTCCATCACAATACTGGAAATTGAATCTGCTACACAACTAATATACTAACACAATACAATTCTTGCCATCTATGTTTTTGTTAGACCCAAGAATAAGGAAGCAGGGTAAATCTGATTCTTCCAGTATGCTTAAGGAGTGTGATTGATATCCTTTGTTTAAGGGTATGTTGAATTGTTACTGTAACAAAGCTTGCTTACATAGGGGCAATTAATTCAGAAGGATTCCCAACAGTTCAGTGTATTTAACCATTTAGCAAAACTTTCCTCACAGTCAGGAAAAGGCTAAAACAAGTCTATTGCCAGTTGTCTACTTTTTTTTTTTTTCACTGGAGCGATGCAACTCTTCTTTAAAAATGCTTTGGCTCAGGGTTTCTTTTCTTCAGAGTGATATGCAATTTTTCCCCCACTCCCAAGTATCCCTTTTGTGGATTCAAGCTAAGAACAGGCGCAGTACATTAAGCTCCAAAGGATAGTGTGTATATCCCCCCCAGTGGCACAAGGAAACTAGAAAACTAGAAGGAATGATTACAGAGCAGAAAATACATTGTTAAATTCTAGAGTTCCAGTAATGTTTTACCTACTTGTAAGTATTGTTTACACTCTGAACCAACCCCTCAGAAAAGTATTTGTAATTGTTTCTTCAATTATATGCAATATACAAGTGAAACCATGCTGACTCATTTTTCATTATGTCAAATATGCTTTCCATAAGGGTTTTTGCACCCTTTAATATTTCCTTATGTAGCAACCAAATTCTGTTTAGTGTTTATGAAACCTAAAGGGCCCTGGCCAGTATTAATAGATGTTTAAAGGGAGCAGAAATAGAATCTTGTAGAAATTAATTTGTCTTTAGAGGGCACTGTGGCTGCAGCTTTTATTGATTTCCAAGGTACATCCGCACCTTAACACATGCACAACAAATATTTCTTTATGTTTCTTCTGCCTTCATATTATTTAATTGCCAGTTTTCTGTAACCAATATTTTGAACTTAATTAAAAACGAAAATAACTTCAGTTTATTATAAACACTTCCCTGCCAATTTTTATGATATATGATACATGCGGTGAAAATAAAAAATACCATAAAAATAATTTAATGGCTCCAATTAGAGTCCTCTTTGATGTGAGCACAGAAACAATCTAGGATTCACAACAGCAAACTGTACAAATTATAATGTTTAAATATTTGTTATTTCTCAAATGCTGATTTCTTTTATTGACGTCTGCCTGTTTCACAGTGCAAGTACTGTATGCGTGGATTTTTCCATACTCATGGCCTAATGGTCTGCTGAGTAAGAAACTATTATAGTACTGATGTCAGTGATAATCCTGGGAAAATGTACATACTTTATCCAAATTTAATGCAATGTTGATGTAAAAATTAGATCACTACATTTACAGTCACTTGTAGAAATATTCTTATTTAGAGCCAGGTCAACTGTGAGGTGCGCCCAAGGCACATTCCGTGGGTTTTGAGGTGCTGTTATGTAGACCAAATGTGATGGAAAGAAAGTTTGATAAGCAGCAATGCAACAGGGAGCAAACCAAAGGTATGTAGGTAGCTGAGGTACATGCCTACTGCCCCCTTCTGTTGCACCCTGGTATTTGCCTCTTCTGCCTACCCCTATTTCTGGCCCTATACGTTTGTATTTTTTTTTACTGTGCTTAGTGTATCGCATATTATAACAAAATCCTAAATAATGTTACTCTTCTGTTAAAAAAAGCAGTTCAATTATTTGTAGCAAAAAAAAATATATATGTGTTTTTAGAGCATAGATGGAGATTGCTGCCGACATAATTTCATAACAAGATCTATTTCCTTTTGCCTTTAAGAATGTCTTTCTCTTCGAACCTTAACCACTATGGAATGGTTCATGTCGTCAGTGATGTACTATTGGATACTTCATTTACTCCACCCTGCCAAAGGATGGGGGGCATGGTTGCCTTTCGGACATTTGAAGATTTTGTGAGGTATGTCCATTCTCTTTAAATTTTAATGGCAGTTTCAAGGATTTATCCTCAGAATTTTAGTTTGATTTGAGTTTATAGCTTTATGCATTTAAAGTTATTGTAGGGTATACAATAATACTAAATCTATCAGTGTTTAAAGCAATGGGTAATTATACTGGGCAGCTTCAATGGGAACTCTAAACTGTGAATTTCCTTTATAAAAATGAAGTAGGCCACAATATAAATGTTTTATATGTATCTGTAGATACTCTAAATATAGTCTAGGGCAGGGATCCCCAACCTATTTGACTCGTTAGCAATATTTCAATAAAAAAGAAAAGCTGCGGTGCAACACAAGCACAAAAACTTTCCTAGTAGGTGACTAATAAGGATTGGTTAATTCAAAAACAAACACCAACTTTGAGGCCACTGAGAGCAACTTCCAAGGGGTTGGTGAGCAACATTTTGCTCATGAGCCACTGGTTGGGGATCACTGGTCTAGGGGTTTTTCCTGTTTCTGGTGTGCCGTAAGTACTTACTGCTATTATTAGCCCTCTATTGTCATCAAAGCATGCTCATTGGCTGCTAGGCCATGTCCAATGACAGCCAAACTCATAACAGAGTTGTCTACAGCTAGACAAAACAGAGAATAATTGTACATTCATCTCTTATCTCTGTCTCAGACAAAAATATATATTGTAATAATAAATTATGATATAGTAGTCCTTTCATTGCTGAGACTTTCCCATGTCCAGTGTGGTAAAAAAAGAAATGACAACAAAAAAATTAACTGTTTGTTTCTTTTAAACATTAAAATTCTTTTAAATATTAAATTACTGATCCAGTATTTGGTAATTGTTGGAAGAATATGTGGCAGGAATATTGCATCTACATGTTTACTTATTAACAATTTAATCTTTTGTTTCCATCTTTCACTGTTAAAAGAACATTAGCCAAGGCTCGACTGCAGTCATTTGAGGCTCTTGAAGTTATTTTTAGTGCTGCAGGACTGTGTGCAAAAATCCTCTTTTCATGAATAATATCCTCTTTTTAATCCCTTCACGTCTTTGCTAAGATTTTTCTTTTTTTTAAACCGCCATATGAAATGAAACAATAGAGCAGAGATATGCAATGAACTGGATACCTGAATATATTTATTTTTCCTTTCCTCAATATTCTGTGAAGCTCTTCTGTTTTGTTTGCATTGTACAAATCTGGAGTGTTTTCTTTCCCCTTAAGCAAAATTATCTCCATGAACATGGCATGCATTTTAACCAGATGGCAGGGATTCTCAGCATCTATTAACTAGTGATAATCAGAAATGGAGTGAAGTCTATCTGATTGGCTTTGTGGGAGATTCAATGGTTCCACTGGGTGTATACGACTATTAATAATGTTCATCCCTATCATTTCTAGACAGATTGTTTCCCACACATGTTATATGCTGTTCCCCTAGGCTGCTCCTGCCCTTAGGAATAAAAGGGTGAAAACTAACATATTCAAGCTTGTCACCGTGACTCCCCTGCCCATTTTCCCTTATAACAGTTTCAAGTACTGAATCTTAAAGCCTTGAATAAGCACCCCTAATGTTCTTCATTATTTATTTTTCCTACATTACTCATCACACGCATTTTGGGAATGGTAAATGGTGTCTCTTTGGGGAGTGTAGGAAATACAAGAATCTGCTTGCACAGTGAGGAATGAAATGTCAGGAAGAATTAGGCATAGCCATATAGTACTACCCAGCAGGGACCTTCTTCTCTTGATTCAATGGGTGTGCCATCTGGCTTTGCATGTGTGTGGATGAACGTCTCCTGGGAGGAGAGGTGATTACCCAGCACTCATTGCTCACGTCATAGTCTTTTCTTTTAGTTGCCTAATGAGAGACCATTAGAGCAGTATAACTTTTTAAACCAGAATCTTTGTGGGCCTATGAAATCTGCAAATTACTCGTCCTAATGAACAGAGAAACTGCAAACCTTTACTTTATGTATTTTTATTTTCATTTAAGCAAATAGCCTCACAAATGTTCTGTTTTTACCAAACTGAATAAATTACATACAAAAAATAGTCTGTCATTTTTTCCCCAGATTATTTGACGATGTGATGAGTTGCTTCTCAGATTCTCCCCCTCAAAGTCCTGTATTTCCTGAAGCTGGTCATCCTTCGCTTTATGACGAAGATGATAATAAGGTACCTATCAGTTAACTGTAGTTTCTTAGAAACCTTTATGGGTAAACTGAGTCTTATCTGTTTTACAACTAATATTCCTTCTCCTAAATATTTACACATGCAAACAGGCATATATTCATGTACTTATTCCCATACTTGCACCTTTGTACACACAACAATGCCTGCACTATTCTGCACAAATGCTCATATTTATATCTACAAACCAGTTGCACACACATGCACATGCAGCCTAATACACATTAGCATGGAATGTAGATTGCAAACATATATTTTTGTAGCCCCCAGAGAATTATACACACTGCTTAGGTAAGTCACCCTAGCAAATTTACAGCTGGTAAGACAAAGTAAAAATTTGCACATTGTACCTCCTTTCCCTGAAATTCGGCCAGTGCCCAAAGGCAGTTCTATCTGAGCCCTCATATTGCAGTTGCCTCAATATGTGGCAATTTTGCATCACTTCTGCTGACTGTGTGAATTCTCCACAAGACCCTTATAAAGGATGTGCAAGGCAGGAAAACCAAGGGATGCAAGTGGCAAGGTTGCTTTATACCTGATGTACTGTGCACCTTGTGCCTGATTTTTAGTCTAGCACTATGTGCAGATTTCAGCAGCTTAAACTATGGGAAGTGATTAGACGCTAAGGATCACAACTTTTCCCTCTTTTTACCTTTTGTCATCAGTTGGGGATAAAGGGCAAACTAATAAAATGATAGAAAAATAGCTTTAGCTTCTTATTCAATTTGAATACAGAGCAAATAAATTGGAAATATTGAGATAAGATGGTAATATCTTCTGGTTTTGCCTTCTGGCTTTTCCTTTTCTATATAATAGCTATCTTTTCATTTGCAGAGCTCCAGAGATGAACCTATTCACATCCTGAATGTTGCCATTAAAACAGATTGTGATATTGATGATGATGGACTGGCAGCCATGTTTCGGGAATTTACACAGAGCAAAGTAAGCATACTGCTTTAATAAAAAGAAAACTTCTATACTCTATGTAGGAAAATGAAAGTGAAACAACCATATTTTTATTAAAAGATGTTTGTGAAAAAACTTTGGAATGAACATACAATTGATGCATAGTACAGTATTAGCAGATTATATGTGCATGTATACTTGTTCATTTATACATACCTATTTAAATAATGGAGAAATCTGATAAACACGATATTAAGGAAAACCGATCCGTTTGTTAAAAAATCAAGTCACTCAGGTAAAGGGTTGATCTGGTTGCTTGGCCCCTGTACCAATAGATGGATCTTAACAGGAACCTGATTTTCAAACTTGTCTGACCTATAGACAGGTATTAGTTGAGCAGGCTGTAGTTTTGTCTGTATCAATGCCTTTGCAATGATCATGTAATAAGGCCATAGAAATCCCCCTTGCACTCATCAAAGAATTAGGTATAATGTCAGTATCTGTGTTAAGTAGCCACAAAGTACCTCCATCCCCATTTACACTTAAAATGTAGAAGGGGGGTAAAAGAGTGTGCTGACGGCTCAGATCAATACATCTTTAATTCCTAATAAATATGATTGGCTAGCAAAAATTATATATGTTGCACTACCCCTTAGTGTCACAGGAAGATGCAATATAATGTATTTGGTCATGTAGAAAGGATTAATTTAAACACAGCTATTATTAGTCTCTATATTTGTTTGTTTGTATATATTTCACTAATGAAGGTTACAAGCTAGTGACTGAAATGCTGGATTTTTAGTTCACCTTTAAATTAACTTTTAGTATGAAGTAGACTGATATTCTTAGACTCTTTGCAAACGTTCATTGTTGTTTTATATCTTGTGGTTTTTTAAATTTTACATTTTAGTTCAGGCCAGTCACTTTAAAGTTTGGAATTTCATTTTCTATCTGGTTTCTAGTGTATACCTAAGTAACCAGGTTTGAATCAGAGACTGGACAATAAATAGGAGAGGGAATGCAAAGTAGGCTAAGTAATAAAAAGTAACAATAAATTTGTAGCTGCACAGAGCAATAATTTTTTCTAGGGTCACTGCTGCCTAGATGAAAGCTGGAAAGAGTTATAAGTAGAAGAAAAACTATAAAAAAATAAAGACCAAATATATACTAAAACATGCTAAAAATATATTAAAACTACCCATTTTATATACATTTCAAAATCTGTTCACTGCAGCAAAATATAGTATTGGGCACTCTTGTTCCACAGTACCTAATATATCCAGGAACCCATTATTATCCAGAAATCTTCTAATTATAGGAAGGCCATCTCCTATAGAATCCATTTTAATGAAATTTAACTTTTTAAAAATGATTTACTTTTTCTCTGTAATAATAAAACAGTGCCTTGTACATGTGATCCCAACTAAGATATAATTAATCCTTATTGGATGCACAACAATCCTATTGGGTTTAATTAATGTTTAAATGAATTTTTAGTAGACTTAAGGTATAGAGTTTAAAGGAGAACTATACCCCCGGGTGCAAAAAGCACTCTAAGACATCACTGAAATATCTCTGTCCTTCCTGTAGGCTGCCAGCAGCAGCCTTCCTATTCTCTGAGCATGTGTGTAACTTGATCCTGTCTCCTGTTCTGAGCTTTACATGCCCACCAGCCAATCAGAAGCGGATCTGGCAGAGGGGAGGGGGGGAGGGAATGAAACACATGTGCAGTATGAAGCAAAGAGGGAAAGGAAGGGAGAATACCTTTTTAGAGCTGGCTGCCTGTTCTAGAAAATGTGAAGTAATTGTGACTGAGTAAATATTTGATTAGGTGGGCCAAAAGTGTGGCGTTGTTACTAAACAATAGGAGGACTATTGGACAGTATGCTTTTTAAATTTTGACTTGCATTCTCCTTTAAGGGTGCATTTTGCAACAGGGGGTATAGTTCCCCTTTAAAATTACAGAAAGACCTCTTATGCAGAAAACTCAGAGCATTCAGGATAACAGGATAAATTAAACAGCTATACCCGTTGACAACGGCTAGCCTCAACTGGCACATGGTAGTTCGGGTGCATTTTGGTGCATTGCATGCAAATGCATTGGATACAACTATGTGCTAGAATAAAAAAAAAACGTGATGCAGAAAACTGCATGTGCTGCATTCGTAAAATATATTTATTGTGTTACTTAATTAAACCAAACCTGTATTTTTATAATGCTTGTCAAATAGCAGAAGTAGGCAGGGTAAGAGAGAGGACATTACATATGCTGGAATAGTTTTCTTGTTTATTATTTTGCACTTTCAGTCCATATCATGCTGTACACTATTCCAACCTTCCCACTCAGCCAAGGATCAAAAATAAGCTTTTTCCTTGCTCAGAGAGAACTTCTCCAGGCAGCAGGCTTTATTATAGCCTTCAGCTCTGTTTGCAGACACAATACATACATCATAATTACCCTTTGGCCTTCAGTACATACTGAGGCTTGATTGCCATTTTGACTTCGTAGCTCGGTTCTTGCTGCTCCTTACTTATACCTGAGATAATATCTATGTACCTTTCTTTCCTGTTTTTCAAGTAGAGAAAAAAAAATCTGTATTTCTTTTTGACAAAAAAAAAAAAACCAGAAGCAGAAAAAAGACTAGTTTTCTGATTTTCATTTGCATCAACCTCCAGGCAGTGGGAGGGAAAAAAAACATTTAAACATCTACTAGAATGATCCAAATTGTCTAAATAATCTCTCGGCCCCAGCATGTTTATAGAAATTAGGATCATATACTTGTAAATGACTTGCCGAGGAGATGGAAGCAGTCAGCGTTAATGGAGTTTCTCCAGGTGCTGCTGCCTAATCGCCTGGTTATAACTGTAGACTGGCTGGGAACCCTACATTATTACAATGTAATCAGAATCCTGTTGCTATGCTGTTATTATCTGCCACTTGTGGAATTTTAAAAGCAATAACAATTTTGATTTTAAAACCCTGAGTATTAAAGTTATTTTCTCTCCCGAACAGTAATATTATTGCAGATGCTTGCTATAAGGGTTTTTGGCCTTAATTGCACACAGCTTTTTTTACCCCATTTTTTCCCTCCTCAGAGGCTGAGTAGATTGTTCTTTCAGTTCTTGTGATTTTGAGGGACATTAAGCACTATATGTGTCTACAGTATGATGATTACTTGTTGCTGATCTAAAAGTACATATTTGAAGAAAGCTCTAACAAATGTATTTTTTATACACATCTTTTAATACATTTATATGAAATAGCCTCAGATCAAAGTCTTTCTCCTGAAATGTTTAATCCACCTAAAAACAGAGGAACCGTCTTCCTAAATGTCCAATTGTTTTCAGTGATCATTTAAAATTGTACAATTGACACAATAAAGAATATTTTATGAGGATCGCCCCTATATTATACCTTACTAGAAAGAAATTAGACTGACTTAGCATGCAGATTTTGGGTAGAGATCTTATTTTTACCCTTTGGATATGCATAAATAATTAATTTCACGGGTATATGTTCACGATCTATTATACAAAAGATATGAGAACTGGTGTTTTCCAGATAAGGGGCTTTTCCATATTGTGGAACATGCATTAGGTCTTAAGGCCCTGATTCTTTAACATATAATCAAGAGTTAAAGCATAGAGTTGTAGTCCAACACTAGCTATGTACCCGAGGTTAAAAAAAAAATTAACAAAAATGGTTTGCGGTTACATTGGATGAGGATCGGAGACACTAGGGGGAGGGCCCTGCTTGCAAGAGCTTACATTCTAAAAGAATGTAATGACTAAATAGTAGTCCTAGCCCTACCATTGTCCATGGGAAAGACTTGATGTCGCTAAACAAATGTATCAGTGTTCCAATATATGAAGAATATGTATTTGTTGGTGTTCATTGTTAGAGGAGAAATGCAATGCACAACATCTAACTGTCAGAGAATGGCGGGAATTAAAGATGAAGGACCGTTGTGGAGCCATAGGCCTTCAGTCAGTGCTCCATGGTAAAGCATCTAAATGTGAATGGAAAGGAATGATCCCTAAGGGTACAAGAATTGAACTGATCCATATTCTCATGGGTTTAGACTTTTCTTTTGTACACAGTCACCTGCAAATACAGATAGGACACTGACAGAGTTCATATAGCTACTTATATTCCCAGAGCTGAATATATGCAGCTGACGTGTTCATCTTCTTTGTATGGTAATGCAATGCCCGCACTTTGTGCATTGTGCATATGAATGTAAAAGAGCAAAAAAGGTGAAAATGCTAAATCACATGCAATGCAGTTTTTTTTTACCAAAAATCTTTACTGCCCTTTTCATTCATGACTGAGTAAAGCCAGAATTGTCAATATGGTGCATTTTATGGCAGATTCGATCTTTGTAGACATCTGTGTTCTGGAATAGAGGACTATCTACACTGGGCATGACCAACCCACTGCCCTGTTGATAACCCTAGAACAGTGCTGTCCAACTGGCGGCCCGCGGGCCGCATGCGGCCCGTGACCTCCCTCTGTGTGGCCCCCGACCTGTCTGGCTGCTTTGATGGCTTACTCTTGTGTAAGCTTTAAATGGTATCAGTACTGTGATTAACTGCCCCCCTGCATGGTTCTCACCTCAGATTCAAGATGTAATCAGGCTGTATTGTTTAAATATGTAATCCCCTGTGTTGTTCACACCTTTTAATCTCTGCATTGTTCACCCCCTGCAGTGTTCACACCTCAGGCTCAGGCTGTAATCACCCCCATTGTTCCCCTGTTCACACCTCAGGAGCAGTAGAAACCCACAAATAATCCCTGCATACTACAAAAAGAACATATACTGAGGTGGTACTGCAATTAAAACGTTTTTTAATATATAGTTATTGTGCAGACTGTAGGAGCAGTGCCAGCATTGTGTCACTGTAGGCTGCCTGTGTGTGCCATACACACAGGCAGCATAGGGCAAGCAGAGTATGGCACACAAAGGCAGGGTAGGGAAGGCAGAGTATGGAACACACAGACAGGGTAGGGCAGGCAGAGTATAGCACACACAGGCCAAGTATGGCACAAACCAGCCAAGAATGGCACACACAGTGAAAGTATGGCACGCTGGCAGGGTAGGGCAGGCAGAGTATGGCACACACAGGCAGGGTAGGGCAGGCAGAGTATGGCAGGTTTTTGCTGTACTACAACCATTAATATGGGTATGATCATGTGATAACATGGGTGTGGTTTCAAGTGGGTGTGGTTTCAAAAAGGGGAGTGGTCAAAACTGGCTTCCATTATCGGCCCTCCACCACGTAGGTCGGAAAAATTCCGGCCCTCGGTACAACAGAAGTTGGACAGCACTGCCCTAGAACATCAGCCTTAATATAGCTCAAACATGAGGCTGATTTGCTAACACATCCATTTAGCAATCCACAGTAACTTATAGCAATTAGTATTTAGCTTTGATCAGCCACATACAAATTGAAGCAACGAACCAAATGTATGTAATGCTTTATTAATGATTTTTTATTGAAACTTTGGACAAAAGACATATATTTACAGCTTTGTGAAATTAAATGTTATTTCTGTTTCTTTTTTAAATTGTTCTGTTATTTAATTTGTGTCTTTATGGTAACAGAAAGCTGTGTTAATGGATCATGGTATTCGTCGGCTGACATTTCTGGTAGCACAAAAGGTAACTTTTCAGTCTTCTGAACCCTTTTGTCTTCATTTAAGATTCAGATATTAGGAAATCCCTGCACAACATTCTACTTAAGTTGTTAGTATGCCTTTTCTCTATTGCAATGGGTGCAAGGGCAAAATGTAAAGAGCACATTCATCTTATATTGATATATATGATATATTAATATATTTAATCAACTGGGTCCCCTGGTAGAGGATCCTAAATGTTAGGCTTTCCCATTGCTATACATGTCTGCTTTTGATCTTTCTATACTTATATTTGGTATGTATATTACAATGTATTGCTTTAAAATGCCTGTATGTAATTGCACATGATGTCCATGGTGCTATATAAAAGATCACTCAACAAACCTACCAAATGGCCTTATTTTGTGCTGGTTTGCTCATTGTGGTGCATTGCTTTATATATATTGGAATGCTTAAACAAAACTGATGTATTCTTTGCACCAATATCTGCTTTGAATCTAAATGACTAATGTGCACTCCTTACATTTTTTTTGCTATATTTAATTTCACACCAGACTAATGCCATAATTAACGCAATTATTTTACACAACCCCGCATCTGGTGTAATCCATTCACATCAGTGGGTCGCAGACAGCCACCAAAGAATAATAGAAAAATGGCACCTTTTTACATCAGATATTTACAACCGCCTTCACATAGATAAACACTCAATACACAGTTTTATGACTGTCAGTAATTTTCTTGACACTTAAATGTTTAAGCAAAGTTACTGTTAACAAGGGCCCTGATTCTGATAGAATATACCCTTGGACACTTAGGGGCACATTTACTAATCCACGAACGGACCGAAAGCGTCTGAATGCGTTTTTTCCGTAATGATTGGTATTTTTGCGACTTTTTCGCTGCCGTTGCGATGTTTCGTATTTTGCGCGACTTTTTCGTCGCCGTTACAACTTTATCGTATATTTTCCGTGACTTTTTTGCCGCCGTCGCAAAAAAATCAAATTGGTTTTTCGGCCGTTTACAATTGCTGAATATGAAAAAATCGTGTCGGCAACGAAAAATACGATAAAGTTGTGACGGCGACGAAAAAATTGTGCAAAATACGAGAAAAAACATGACGGCGACGAAAAAGTCGAAAAATTTTCGTTTCCAATCCAATTTTTTCCCATTCGGATTCATGGATTAGTAAATGTGCCCCTTAGAGAACTTAGTTTAGCTTTAGCTAGGCCACTTTCATCAGGTATAATGCCTATTGAATGGAGGGAAGATAATATAATTTCAATAATTATTTTTTAAATACATTTTAAAAAGTGATTACAATCTCAAAATAGAAAATTAATGTAAATTGTAAAAGTTCTCAAAAAGCATTTTGAGTAAGTTTAATAATACAGTATGCATATATGTTTGCACTTGTGTTCTTTATGGTCTATTGCATGTTTGATAGGTTTTTCAATACCACACATTTTAATTTTTCACAAATAATGTATGATAAGCTTTCCTTAATTTAATAGTGATGGTATGATCAATTTAACTTGGGATAATTTGTATGTAACACGAATCATAATTACTTAACACACATTTTAATTAGGTTAATTCAATGCTAATTGTCAGCTTTTTTCCCCTGCTGTTTGTTTCTATGTTTGGCTTTTCTGTTCCTACATAAGGATTTCAGGAAACAGGTCAACTGTGAGGTAGATCAACGATTTCAAGTAAGTATCATTAATCAAATACAACCTTTATTTAAAAACTGATATCCAGATCTTAAAGGGTATCTAAACTCCAAACAATAAATTGCTAAGCACTTTTGCTATTTACATTTGTTTTATATTTGAAGTGGTTTCTGAGAAATTAGCAGCTTTAGACCGTTTTATATTGCTAGGCAGGCATGGCTCAACAGCTCTCTTTGAAGCCTGTGGTGTCAGTGATAGTTAGGGGCATATCTATTACAGTGTGTAAGCCAACATCACTGGTGATAATGCCCATAGCAACCAATCAGACCTTTGCTTTTGTTTTCTAACTTGTAGGTGACCATTCAAACCTAATTGCTGATGGGTAACATCGCGGTGATGTAGGCTTACATACTATAAATAAAATAAATATGCAACTGGCTATGCACTTTCTGGATTCAGTTAACCATAGGGTCCCAGTTGAGCCAAAAGCCTGTTATTAGAAATGAAGTACTGTAAGTAACTTGTGATTTTGTTTAGATCCCCTTTAAAGGGTTAAGCCTTAGGATTTATTCAACAATGTTTCCAAATGCCAAAAAAATAAATCTTCCATTTTTGTTCATGAGCTTCTTTTTTATTCAGAATATTGTATAATTTTGTCTATAGGACTTTTTCTTGAACTTGTTTTGAGAATTGCCTCCCTTTTGTAATAGTGTTGCACTTTTACTTTTTATCGTATAAAAAACAAGAACATGTAACTCTGGTACGTGTGAAAGCAATAAGAAAGCAAGGATAAAATTACATATTCGTAAAAAAAAAAACTGCAAATTACAGTAGGATGGGTTAAACGTAATGGTTACTCCTTCAAAATATGAATATTTCCTAAATATTTCCTGAATTCTCAGCTTCAATAATGGGTTGTTCTTAGAACAGAAAAGCTGCAGAATCAGTCCATTCTGATATATGCTTTTAAAAGAGGTTTCAGTATCTACTTTTTAAAAGAAATGATTTTTTGATTCTGTTGGATTAGCAGAGAGAGATTAACAACAGTTTAGTCTCCAGTTTGTTTTTGGGGGGTGTGAGGGTTGAGAACAACATTTCAAGTCAACACAATACATAAATATGCAGGTCGAGAACGAAAGGGTTTTAAAAACTCTTAGACAGGTTTTTGAGGATTATAGGTTTGTAAGGCCCTCTATACTTGTTCAGAAAACAAATTATAGTTCATTTTGAGAATCCACTGCCTCCCAGCAAATTTGTTCAGCTTTTTTGTGGTAACATAGTAACATAGTAAGTTGGGTTGAAAAAAGACATACGTCCATCAAGTTCAACCATAATGCCTATATATAACCTGCCTAACTACTAGTTGGTGTTAAGTGGCGTTCAGCCTCACATATATTCTGTTAGTTTGCTCTCTGTGCAATTATTCCTCTCAATTATATTTTACGATCATACAAAAAATAGTTTACTTTGTAAAATTAATTTCCACTTTTGTAACATTTTTTGCTGTGTTTTCAAATAACCCCTTAAGTCTGTAAATTTTGGAGGTATATTTCCCGATTAAAGGACTGCATCTGAAACATTTAGCTTTGTGATTTCATAGTCAATTAAATAAAATGCTGAACTGAATCGTTTTTAAGTCTTTTCAACTTTTGCATGTGTGACACACAGATGTTTGTCTCACTCATGATCATTCTGCTAAACTTTCCCACCAGTTGGCACATTTTTTGATCACATATGGTATGGTAAATCCAAAAGTGCCAAATGTTTGTTCGGAGGAGCCACATGCTAGACAGTTGAACAGATCAGAATAAGATTAACCAAAAATCTGTATGCATATAGTGCATCTTAATGTTCTTTCATCTCTCATTCAATGAAAATATGTGTTCTCTAAGTCAGGGGCCCTCTGTGTGCATCATTGCATAAAACAAGCAGGATTTTAAAGTTAAGTTATTACTGTTATATAAAGCAACCCTCAGTTGATAGAATGCTTATGAAATAAAGTTGTCTCTATTCTATTATATTGCTATGGTTTCCTCCCATATTAATTATTTTAAAAAAAATCTTACATCAGCATGATATCCACCCATATGCAATAATTGAAAATCACCAGTCTTGAAAATAAAACTACCATGTATTCAGACCTGCTAATAAACTTTTCTAAGGACTTTGGGTTTCTTTTTGTTTTAATTACAGTCTGCATAATTAGTTCCCAGCATGTATAGGTGGTGGAGCCCTGCTCCAGCTAACTTCCAATTTTCTCATCTCATTAGGTTTTTAACATGATTATTAGTATAATAATCAGCTATGATGATTTTTGTCTCTGGTTTCCACATTCTCTGATATGCGGGATACCTTGATTGGCTAATTTAAGTAAATTGTTTTGATCTTCTTGATGATGGTTGGCTGATTTGATCGCAGCAGGAGCACAATTTGCATTCTTTTTCTTGTTATTGTTGAAACACAATTAGATGTTTTCAAATTGTGATATTTGCCCATAGCATCAGTGTTATTCCTTTAAAATAACTTCATTAAAGATATAACGTGAATCTGCTGTAATGACTCCTTGTAGCCTGAAGGAGAATGTCATCCATCTATTATATGAAAAGCTCTTCTTAATGTTAAGGGCTCATCCATACTGGAGTTTTCTTGTGCCGTTTATTTTGTATGAATCAGCATTATGATTATGGTGTAAAAGCTTTTTTTGATGCAAAATTATAATTTTAAAGGGGAAAGTGTTACTTTTTCAGCATCAAAATAAAAACAAACACCTAAAATAACAATAAAGTAAGCACAACCAAGTAAGGTCCTATACTCAGGATTGCAAATTGATGGTGGATAGGAAACATTTAAGAAATTATGCTGTCTTTTTTCAATGTTTTTTTTTTCAGAGAGAATTTCCCAAGTTTTTTACTTTCCGTGCAAGAAATAAGGTACGTTGAAGGTGAAATTCCATTAAAATAATGAAAGCAAGTATCTAATTAGTTGATATGGATTTTAGAATTGAAGCAAAGCTCACAACCATTTAAGAACTAAGAAAAAAATAAACATCACAGGCTTTTAGCATAACTATATATAGAATGGTGTGCTCTAATCTCTTTGCCATTTGACCCTTTGATACAGAGGTAATCACATTTCCTATCATTACAGAGCCATCATTTTTAAAAGAAGGCATTTCTAAATTTAGGCTCAAAAGAATGGACCCTTAATTAAGGTTGAAGTGAAGTGAAGCAGGCTATACCTGCCATGGTTTGGTTAAATTTAGTTTTGACCATACTTATTAAATATGGCCGCCTCAACAAACAAAATAATGAAAGGAGACTATGGGCATGTAAGGCACTTGTATTGTATCTATACATTTGGCTGGTCAGATATCATGGAGGATTGACCAGAATATGGGTGCATCTACAATTACAGTGCTTTAAACATTTTTCCAAAAGTTATATAGAGCTGGTATCTTCAGTTTTAATCTTTGTTAATAAAGAAAGTGAATTCTTTCTTCCATTTTGTATTTTTTATGTTATATAGTTAGATAGTAAGGAGATTATTTTCAATGTCTGTCTTATTGTCTGCATTATGAAACATGAAAACAAGTTTTTGATTGGTTTCAGCTTTTTTCATGTCATTGTCTCATATTTTTTTTTTTATAGAGCTAGTATCTTCAGTTTTAACCTTTGTTAATAAAGAAAGTGAATTCTTTATTCCATTTTGTATTTTTTTTTATGTTATATAGTTATATAGTAAGGCTTATTGTCTTAATTATGAAACATGAAAACAGGTTTTGGATTGGTTGCAGCTTTTTTCATGTCATATGTTTTTTTTCTAAGTTTGAAGAAGACAGAATCTACAGGCATTTGGAACCTGCTCTTGCCTTTCAACTGGAGCTGAATCGAATGCGGAATTTCGATCTGACAGCAATACCATGTGCAAATCACAAAATGCATTTGTATCTGGGAGCCGCAAAGGTTGAAGTAGGCACTGAAGTAACTGATTACCGTTTCTTTGTCCGGGCTATCATCAGGCACTCTGACTTGGTTACAAAGGTATAAATATTTTTTTTTTTCATCTCTACAAGTCTTATGTGTTACATCAACACTTGCTTATTGATGAACAAATAGCCATAGTCCTTAGAATTTAGTCATTAAGTACAAATGACAGTTGTAAAGTTTGGGAAGATTTTGCCAGGACCTTAAATATTTTTCAATAGTGGTGACCTTGTTATAAGAAGGCATGAAAGGCATAAATGCAGTGTATACTGAAGAACATGGTACCCTCAAAATGAAAATCTGAAACAGAATATAACTAGATTCTATGATGTTTTACAGGAAGCCTCATTTGAGTACCTGCAGAATGAAGGGGAGAGATTGCTTCTTGAAGCAATGGATGAGCTGGAGGTGGCTTTTAATAACACTAATGTACGCACTGACTGCAATCACATCTTTCTTAACTTTGTACCTACTGTTATTATGGACCCCTCAAAGGTATGACATTGATATTTTTTCAAGAATAAAAAATAAAATCTGCTTTACAATAGCCAATTGACTTAGTGATCCTGTTGCAGAAGGTTTTATTTTTCACAAACAGCGAAAACCATATCTGAATGGATTCATGCAGCTTAGTTAACATCAAGTACAAGGTACCATTTTATTATTGCAGAGGAAACAAAAATCTCATTTAAAAATTAGACTTATTGGTTAAAATGGACTCTATGGGAGATGGCCTTCCCGTAGTTCTGAGCTTTCTGGGTAAAAAGTTTCCAGATAACTGATCCCATACCTGTAGTGCTGCTGTTTTTTTCTTTCAAAGTGTGTGAATCAATGTTGTGTTCCTTTCAGAGCACCAGAAAACTGGATTGGAGTGCGCTCTTAACAAAATTGATGCATGTTCAATTTAAAGTTTAAAACAAGTTTAAACAACTTAAAGGAACATTTTAGTGTAAAAATGAAACTGGGTAAAACAGACTGCGCAAAACAAAAAATATTTGCAATACAGTTAGGCAAAATCGTAATGTTCAAAGGCTGGAGTGAGCAGATGTCTAACATAATAGCAAGAACTCAACTTCCTGCTTTCAGCTCTACTTCTTAGTTAGTCAGTAACATCTTAGTTAGGCAGTGACTTTAGGGGGCACCTGGGATATAACTGTTCAGTTAGTTTGTGAGCAAGTAGATTGGATTCAAATGCAAACTAACTGAACAGTTATGTTCCATATGGCCCCCCCTCAAGTCACTGATTGGTTGCTGACTGATAACAGCTTAGGGAGCTGAAAGCAGGAAGTAGTGTTCTGGCCATTATGCTAGACATCTGCCCGCTTCAGCCTTTATAGATTACATTTTTGTCTAACTATATTACAAACATTTTTTTGTGCAGTCTATCTATTTACCCAGTTTCATTTTTACACTGAACTATTCATTTAATGCTCTAATCTCCTCCCCAAACTATTGTTAAGCTAAGGGTCAATTTAGCAAATGGAAGTATGGCTTGTACATTCTTTTCCCCCATCACTGACTGTTACGTGTTAACATGACTGTATGTAAATGTATTTGAGAAAGGGTCTCTTGTGGCCTAAAACATGTCTTGTTAAAAAATAGTCATTTGCAGCAAAGAACTGCGATGGCCTGTGCTCTTTCCACTTTAAGATGATGCTAACAGTGTAAGTGTGCTCTCAGTGGTGGAACATTTTGAGCAGCGTGGTGAGATAATTCTGTGTTTTGGGGAAAGTCCTTGTGTGTCAACCAAAGCTGTAACTTGTCATTGGTGTCTTTTAAAGGGAAACTCAAATACCCCACTTTTCCCATTACCTTATTTCAGGTGGGGTATGATGTCAGTATTCATAGTGCATTCATGTGCTGTAAAATGTTTTTCATTAGTATAGGATGTTAAAAATAATATAAACTGACAATAACATCTCCCAACATCAGACAATGCCAATAATCCTGATTACACAACAGAGGCAAATTGGGTACTAAAATACTGTATGTGTATGTAAGAGTTTGATGCAAATATACTTCAAATAATTTTAATTTCTCTGTCGTCCCTAGGCAGCACAGGCACCAGTGGGTTAATGCGCTCTTCCCTTTAGGAGGCAGGATAGCAAAAGAAAAAAAGGCTAGGTCCTGTCCCCCTGTTTCCCCTCCCTCATCCCTGCATTAACCCCACCTCCAGTAGTTTTTTGCTATCCTGCTCCCAGGAGGCAGGAAGCCTGGGAGCTCTGCTCCCTTCACTTCACTTTATTTTATTTATTTATTTTTGATCAGGTTATCACTTTTATTACCTTTATTACTTTTATAACTTTATTCTATCACTTTTATTATTTTTTTCTTCCTGCTCCTGAGGACTCCCACTAGGCAAGCTACTACGCTGCCTAAGGAGACACACAAATGAGCTCATACGGCATGCTTCAGCGCTGCCAGGCTCAAAAAAGGGGGAACCGAAAAGGGCATGATCAGATAACTGATCCCATACCTGTAGTGCTGCTGTTTTTTTCTTTCAAAGTGTGTGAATCAATGTTGTGTTCCTTTCAGAGCACCAGAAAACTGGATTGGAGTGCGCTCTTAACAAAATTGATGCATGTTCAATTTAAAGTTTAAAACAAGTTTAAACAACTTAAAGGAACATTTTAGTGTAAAAATGAAACTGGGTAAAACAGACTGCGCAAAACAAAAAATATTTGCAATACAGTTAGGCAAAATCGTAATGTTCAAAGGCTGGAGTGAGCAGATGTCTAACATAATAGCAAGAACTCAACTTCCTGCTTTCAGCTCTACTTCTTAGTTAGTCAGTAACATCTTTGTTAGGCAGTGACTTTAGGGGGCACCTGGGATATAACTGTTCAGTTAGTTTGTGAGCAAGTAGATTGGATTCAAATGCAAACTAACTGAACAGTTATGTTCCATATGGCCCCCCCTCAAGTCACTGATTGGTTGCTGACTGATAACAGCTTAGGGAGCTGAAAGCAGGAAGTAGTGTTCTGGCCATTATGCTAGACATCTGCCCGCTTCAGCCTTTATAGATTACATTTTTGTCTAACTATATTACAAACATTTTTTTGTGCAGTCTATCTATTTACCCAGTTTCATTTTTACACTGAACTATTCATTTAATGCTCTAATCTCCTCCCCAAACTATTGTTAAGCTAAGGGTCAATTTAGCAAATGGAAGTATGGCTTGTACATTCTTTTCCCCCATCACTGACTGTTACGTGTTAACATGACTGTATGTAAATGTATTTGAGAAAGGGTCTCTTGTGGCCTAAAACATGTCTTGTTAAAAAATAGTCATTTGCAGCAAAGAACTGCGATGGCCTGTGCTCTTTCCACTTTAAGATGATGCTAACAGTGTAAGTGTGCTCTCAGTGGTGGAACATTTTGAGCAGCATGGTGAGATAATTCTGTGTTTTGGGGAAAGTCCTTGTGTGTCAACCAAAGCTGTAACTTGTCATTGGTGTCTTTTAAAGGGAAACTCAAATACCCCACTTTTCCCATTACCTTATTTCAGGTGGGGTATGATGTCAGTATTCATAGTGCATTCATGTGCTGTAAAATGTTTTTCATTAGTATAGGATGTTAAAAATAATATAAACTGACAATAACATCTCCCAACATCAGACAATGCCAATAATCCTGATTACACAACAGAGGCAAATTGGGTACTAAAATACTGTATGTGTATGTAAGAGTTTGATGCAAATATACTTCAAATAATTTTAATTTCTCTGTCGTCCCTAGGCAGCACAGGCACCAGTGGGTTAATGCGCTCTTCCCTTTAGGAGGCAGGATAGCAAAAGAAAAAAAGGCTAGGTCCTGTCCCCCTGTTTCCCCTCCCTCATCCCTGCATTAACCCCACCTCCAGTAGTTTTTTGCTATCCTGCTCCCAGGAGGCAGGAAGCCTGGGAGCTCTGCTCCCTTCACTTCACTTTATTTTATTTATTTATTTTTGATCAGGTTATCACTTTTATTACCTTTATTACTTTTATAACTTTATTCTATCACTTTTATTATTTTTTTCTTCCTGCTCCTGAGGACTCCCACTAGGCAAGCTACTACGCTGCCTAAGGAGACACACAAATGAGCTCATACGGCATGCTTCAGCGCTGCCAGGCTCAAAAAAGGGGGAACCGAAAAGGGCATGCTTCAGCGCTGCTCCCGGCCCTCCTACCTGGGGACCCGGCCTTAGAGGTATGCGGTAGCGCTGCCTAGGCCTCCCAATCCCAGCAGCAAAAAAGGCAAGCCATGTCGCTACCAAAGGGTCCATTGGCGGGTTAACTGGTGATCTGCGCTTGTACACAACGGCCAGCCTTTCCCCCCACAGTCAGTCTGTGCAGTTTTCAAATGCGGCGCCATTTTCTTTACGCACACAGACGCGCCAACCGGAAGTCCCGGTCACCAGCGGATCGCGCACTTCCCCTGGCAGCTTTTTGTCTCACGGAGGGAGCAGGCACGTACGGGAACTCCCGGGGGGGGCTCCTAAATGTGCGGGAGAGTACTGCAAAGGCGATTTAAGGCAATTTTCTCAGACGCCACAGGTACGGCAGGCCCAGCCCTTTCTTCCCCACTCTGGTTTTTTTTTTCTGCTTTTCCTACCTGGGTATTACTGCACTTCACTTAGCCTAACATGGCTTCTGAGCTAGGCAACTCTCCTAGACCAGACATAGCAGACCCACCAAGGCCCACAGACCCAGCTCAGGGAACGGGCAAGTGGCAAAACAAGCGCACTAGGCCCAAGGAGAAGAATCAAGAGAGCAAAAAGAGCAGACTCTCTCCACAGCATACAGAAAATCCAGTTGAGATCCCTGATTGGTTTAGACCTTTTCAAACCACGTTACTAGGCATTTCCTCTTCCCTAGAGAAAATTTCCACAATGCAGCTCCCGCACCAAGTTACCTCATCAGACAAGTCAGGCACACGGGGCCCAGCCACCACTATCGTGACCGAGCCTACACAACCAGAAACAGAGGGCTATACCTCGGATGAGGAAAACCCAGCATTCAGCGATTCTGACTGCACAGACCCAATAACACACTCAGCTGAATCATCGCATAGATCAGAAGCCGTTAACGTTTTACTAACAGACATGTTCCAGACGCTAGGCATACAAGAAGAAGTTAAAGAACAAAGGACCTTAGACAAGCTCTTTGGCTCCACTCCAAAACACCAAAAACACTTCCCTGTACATGACACGGTACAAGAGCTCATTAAGAAAGAGTGAAAAACTCCAGATCGGAGACTTTCTAAGGATAAGAGGCTTGACACCCTGTATCCCACTGACCAATCACACAAGGACTTGTGGGACAGTATCCCAAAGGTGGATGCTCCAGTAGCTAGATTACACCATTCCCCTGGAAGACGGAACGTCCTTTAGAGACCCCATGGACAGAAAAGCTGAGGGCTTACTCAAGAATCTCTTTTCCTCGGTTAACACAAACTTTAAACCTACAGTAGCCACAGCTTGTGTATCACGAACATCGGTTTTGTGGCTTGAGGAAGCCATCACTGCGGTTACAGATGATACCTTCGACATGCATGGCCAGTTATCCAAAATCCTCAACGCAGTGCATTTTCTCTGTGATTCCTCCATGGACACTCTACAGCTGCTAGCCAAGAGATCGGCCATGGCAATCGGAGCCAGACGGGCCCTCTGGATGAAAACTTGGAACGCAGATCCGGCCTCTAAGAAAAAACTGGTAGCCCTTCCGTTTACGGGGGCTTCACTATTTGGACCCGAGTTAGACTCACTAATCATCAATAAGATCACAGGAGGAAAAAGTAATTTTCTCCCACAAGATAAGAAGACACGCCCAGGCAGTGCACAACCTAAATGGTCCTTTCGTCCCACAAACTATACGAGACACTCCCCCCCAAGGCTCGAGACTGCAGAACACATATTCAGGACCCACTAAGGGCTACCTACCCAACAGGAAGCCAACTTGGAACACACAGAGGCGCCCCTTTAAGGGAACCTCAGACAAATCTCAAGAGTCATGAAGGACAAGCCACCCCTGAGAGTTCAGAGGCAGTAGGGGGCCGCCTCTTACTCTTCAGGGAGGTATGGCAACAGACAAGTGGGTTCATCAACTCGTTTCTTCGGGGTACATGATACAACTTCATAGACCACGGAGAATGGTCACTACATAAAGACGTGTTCCGACAGATTGCGCAACTCTGGGGGACACCACAGGTGTCCCGATTCAATCATCAGGTCCCCCGCTATTGCAACAGATACCAAGATCCACGAGCATTCGCGATAGACGCAATGACCACCACGTGGCATTTCAACTTGGTGTACATTTTCCCCCCCATACCCATGATCCACCCAGTCATCCGCAGACTTCAGTTCCAGACGACAGCCATTGTCCTCACCCCATACTGGCCATGACGGCCGTGGTTCTCCGACCTCCAAACACTAGCAATAACACCACCGTGGAGGCTTCCTCTGAGACCAGACCTCCTGCACCAGGGCGAGTTCCTCCACCCTGGGCTGGAAAACTTAGCACTCACGGCATGGCTATTGAGACCGCCATCTGGTCATGGAAGGGCTTCTCCACCAAGGTGACATCCACACTCATGAAAGCCCGTAAACCTGTAACCGTAGCTGTCTATCACCGGATCTGGAATACTTTCCTCACGAAATGCTCAGCGCAATACGTCCACATCCCCAAATTACTGAACTTCCTTCAGGACGGCTTGGACAAGGGTCTAGGAGTTAACTCCTTAAAGGTACAAGTTTCCGCCCTCTCACTACTTTTTCAGCACCAGCTCGCGATGCACCCAGACGTCAGGACATTCCTTCAAGCAGCAACACGCATTAAGCCCCCCTACAAAAACCCACTCCCCCCCATGGGATTTGAACCTAGTTCTCCGGGCTCTGCAGAACCCCCCATTCGAACAGTTAGCTACGATAGATCTGAAGCTCCTAACCTGGATGGTAGCTTTCTTGATAGCAATTGCTTCAGCCAGAAGAGTGTCAGAATTGGGAGCCTTATCCCATAGACCTCCTTACTGTATCTTCCATAAGGATAAAGTGGTACTCCGGACTCTCCCCACTTTTCTACCTAAGGTGTTACCTCAGCCTTTCACCTTAATCAGGAGATTGTTCTACCTACACTCTGCCCCAAACCATCATCCCCACAAGAACGACTTCTCCACAACTTGGATGTGGTAAGAGCCCTGAAGTTCTACATTTATAGGACGACATCTGCAAGTCAAATTCATTTTTTGTCTTGTATGGTCCCCAGCGCAAGGGCGATAAAGCTTCCAAAACATCCATTGCTCGCTGGATCAAGAGTCTGATCACCTCAACCTACCATAACAAGGGTCTACCTATCCCATTCTAGACCTCTGCGCACACTACCAGAGCCCTCAGCACCTCTTGGGCCATGGCCAACACAGCATCTTCAGAGCAGATATTTATAGCAGCCACGTGGTCTTCAATACACACCTTCACGAAGTTTTACAAGTTCCATGTGTTTTCCTCTGCGGAAGCCTCTTTCGCCCAAAAAGTTCTTCAATCAGCAGTGATGTAATTACCACTTTACCTCAGTTGCCATGTTAGAGCACCCACAGTTTTTGTCCCTAGGCAGCACAGGGAGTCCCACCCCTATATCTTTATCTTCAGCTGTGCTAGCCGGAACTACTGGAGGTGGGGTTAATGCAGGGATGAGGGAGGGGAAACAGGGGGACAGGACCTTGCCTTTTTTTCTTTTTCTATCCTGCCTCCTAAAGGAAAGAGTGCATTAACCCACTGGTGCCTGTGCTGCCGTGACGGGACTCTGAGAAAAGGCTTTATCGGTGAGTAGCACAAATCCTCTTTTTGCATCTAATCCTAGTCTGGGTTTAAATTGACAAACGAGAACAGGGGCTTCTTGTTACTATAATTGGAGACAATTTTCTTTACTCTTTAATATGTTTCCTAGTCCTTGAATTTTGAATGTTGTATCTTTTTAATGTTATCGGCCTTTGTTATTTAATATAAAAAGTACAGTAAAAAGTGAATAGTTAACTGTATTCTGGCCACTATGTATAGCTAAATCTGAAGTCATAAAATATACATATGTTTACAGACTGTTCTTAATTGTGTAAAGATTAGTGTAGAGTAATATTTGCTTTCCATGTTGGTAGATTGAAGAGTCTGTTCGTAGTATGGTGATGCGCTATGGAAGTCGTTTGTGGAAACTCCGTGTCTTACAAGCTGAACTGAAGATTAATATCCGCCTGACACCCACAGGGAAGCAGATACCAATACGACTCTTTTTAACCAATGAATCTGGCTACTACTTGGACATCAGTCTTTACAAAGAGGTGACTGACTCAAGGACTGCTCAAGTGAGTAGAATTCATATTCTTAAAACCCATAAAAGATTAAGACCTTTTTTGTTTTACCATGTGAACAAGAAACAAATGGAATTATAGTTATAAAGCATCCCCTTGCTTTGTGGAAGTTCACAATAGGGCATAATAATATAAGTAAAAACAAACTTTAACCAACTTTCTTTTTGTGATTTTCTGCAGCCATACCCAAACAAGGTGGCGCTTTTCTTTGTCCAGGAACAGCTACATACCTCCCCCAACCACTCCCCTCCCTCACAGACACACACCCAGTAGGCCTAATAAGTTGAGAGTAAAGGACAGATATTTGAATTGGCATTCCTTTAGCATTTATTGAATAATTGAATCAACATATAGCATAACTATCATAAAGTGAAGCAAGTGAAGAGCCACACTCACAGGATTTGGGATGTAATTCATAAATTGATTTATTGACAAAGTTGCAGCCTTCTCCAAAGTTGTGAATGAAATGTCATCTTTGTCAATAAAACACTTCCTAGATTCAGATGTCATGTGAGTGCAGTGATGGAAATTGTTATATATTCCCTGCATGAGATAATTTGCAATTGGTCTCCTTTTTTTAATTTTTGTGGTTTTTTAATAATTAAAGAAGAAGAAAAGGTAAAAACTAAGTAAGCTTTATCAGAAAGGTCTATGTAAATACAGCCATAAGCACTCACAGAAACGCTGCACTGAGTTCTCTGTCAAAAGAAACAGGATATGTTGTCTCTTTGTTTTCCTGTGCCAGAGACACGCAGCTCTCTCTCCTCTCCCCTCTCCTGCTCCCCCCTTCCCCCTTGGGAATGTGGCTCTGTGTCAATCAGCGGGAAGCTTCCCCATAGTCTTACACACTGAGCATGTACACCGGTTTTGGTGCAGGAGCGAGGCATTATGGGAACTTTCTTTACAGAGCGTTTTTTTTTCCTATGAGGGAGACTTAAGGGCACTATTGAGTGAACTGAAGGTATGCCTGCAGCTTGAGATGAACTCTTTATTAGCCTTTCCTTCTCCTTTAAGCTTTTTGTTAAGCAGATCTCCAGTTTGGAATTTCAGCAGCTATCTGTTTGCAAAGCTGCGAATTACCTTAGCAACCATGCAGTGATTTGAATGGAACATGCATAGGAGAGGGTCTAAATAAAAATCACATCAATAAAGAGTTATAGCAAATTCTGTAGCCATGGACATTTTTAATTTGAGTTTTTTGTCAGTACATTTTTTTTTTTTTATAGTTGTTCTTTGGTCTTCCTCATTTTCCACTATGCGTGTGGTGTCCTAAACTGAATAAAGATACTTGATGCTTCATGTAGTAGAAGTACTCTTGATGTAGTAGAAATAATAAGCACAGAACAATAAAGGGCTGATTTATCAAGATTCGAGTTTCAAATCAAGACAAATGTAATGATAAAATATGAACACAAATGTACTCAAGAATATTTTCTAAAATCTTGAATAGTTGCCATTTACCACGAAAAAAGTCACCAGAGAAACACAGCAAGTAAAAGCTGGAGAGTTTTTATAGAAACACGACTATGAATATTGTCTCAATTTTTTTTCTTAAATAGGCTAGTGATTGAGGATTAAAAAAAGCAATCATGGAAAAAAAGTTATGCGTTTTTCCCTCTTTCCCCAGCTATTTTCTGCGCACATTATTTTTTTGGGCTGCAACAAATATATTTTTTTACAGTTTCTGTGGACTTACTCTATGTTTGCTGCCTAAATCTAGTACTTTCCTCACCATCTGTTTCACAGCCCAAAGTATATCTGCCTGAGGTGTGAATTACTTAGCCAACTGTGGCTACTGCTGCTGCACTGTTGTATGCACTTTTCATCCAAAACAGATAAACAGACTTTGTCAAAGAATAGTGAGAATTCTGACAGGCTTTTTTGTGATGCTATAACAAGCTGCAATATTTTGTTTTTCTTGTTTGTCTAAATAAAACCTTTTTTTTCTTTATTTTTCCTTCCTAAGTTCTGGGTCATGTCTGGCACTTCCACTGCTATTTGTTTTCAGATTGCACAAAAAGTCCCAGACAAGTTAAATTATCCCAGACTTCAGCTGGCACTAAGACTCAAGACATATTAATACTTAAAATTACTTTCAGAATGGAAGGTGCAAGCTACAGTTCCCTTCTTCTGGCAGAACACAGTTTTGCTACTAACTGCATATTGTTGGGACAATCTAGAGAATTATGCAGAATAATTGCTTCCACTATTTCAAACTTTTTTCATGGTTTTAGAGGTTTTTGAAACTATGACTAAACTAATTTTCTCTAAAACCATGAATGTCTAGTAATGTATTAAAAGATCCAAATTGCAAAAGCAAAAATGAAAAAAGATGTGAAAAAAACAGGAAAATCTTGTCTTTTTCATATTTTTACACAAATGCAAGTGTCCAAAAAACCCAAAAACTTAACCTTAAAACCACAAAACAAAGGAAGATCTTCCATTTGTAAAAAGGACACCTGCCATTGACTTCTACATTAGCTCGACAGCTTTTAGATGCTGTATTTTTGCTTTCCGATTTGTTGTGTTTGTGATGCATAACAAATCTTGAAAAAAATCATGTTTTTCCATAAAGAAAACGTATTTTGGTGCAAAAAATACGAATCGTGAATAAGTTCAGCAAAAAAACAAATAAAAACAAAAAACTATACAGTAAGTGCCAATAAGGGTTGTTAACATAGTAGCAGAAATAGATAGGAACATATTATTTGGAGCCAGGAGATTAGATATAATGTATATGGAGTCTTCATAATGTAAGTATGTAAGTGCCGGGATTTTCACTAGTAAGAAAGAGAAGTCTACATGCTGCATTACGTAATAATAACAATAACTTTGAGCTTATACAGTTCAACAATAGAAATACCAGCTTGTTAGTAATGTGTAGTAATTAAAATGGAATATAATGGGGTTCAAAATTTTTATAGTGTCTTGTGTGAGATACATAAAAAATGTATTGTGGTGGAGCTAAAGGATTCTGAGTTTACATTTATAAAATGGAAAAAACAGAAGCAAATGGGAATCTTTAGAAACTGCTACAGTCTAGAACTGATTATGTGTTTTATTACAAGCAAAACTTATTTGTCAGTTAGAAAATGTATGGATGTTTAATACGTTTGAACCTGCATGATGTGTATGATTCCTGAGCAGGCAGTATTGCAGACGGCTTTGGTCAATAGTGCAGCAGAATGTTTTAAAATGTATTTAAAGCCTACATATAAAAATGGTACACTGTCACTTTAAGTCTCTATAATAAGTGGATAATAAGGATAGTCGGTAAAAGAATTAAAGAATAAGCAAAGTAAAAAATACTGGAGGTTGCAAATCTTTTCCCCCAGGCCTATGGAGAGAGGTGGCACCATCTTTCTTGTGGTGGCTTGGGCTAGGGAGGTGTACATTATGCACAAATGTATATTAAAGTACTAGGAGAAAGCCATACTGATTGTTCATGTACCCAAGACACCACAGTTTTAAAGAAGAGGTGTAGTGGTCTTAGGTAAAAGGTTAGCCACTGTACTGTTCTTTACATTCCTTCTCCTTCAGTAAGGAGACATGGACATTTATATTTTTTTATTTAACACTCTTTACAATCCACTCCATTCAAGCAACATAACACTTCTGATATTATATAAAAATACAAATGAATTCTGTATTGCTGATGACTGCTACATTTACTGTCCTTTGCTTCTAAATGATTGATTTGCTAAACTGATATAAGACTTCCTTTTTCTTTGCTTCCTTGTTGAGGTCAGAGTAAAAACATCCTGATGAGAAAAACATACACAAATATAATGAATTATTTTTTAGTTTAGAGGCCAGGGATCTTTTTTAAGGCTTCTTTAAATATGTTTTGAAAGTAAGCACTTAGTGATGACTTGTTTTTAATTAAAGTGTACTTGATGCCTCAGGCTTTCATTTCTAAAACCAAGTGGCTGCCTTGTAATAGTTTCTTTGCCTGATATGCTTTCCATCAGTAGTATGCCTTCTGAAGCCTATTTACCCCAAATTAGGTTTTGATTATCAGAAACATTCTTTTTGAGTCTCTGATGACCATGAATATGGATCTTTCCCTCCTGCAGCAAATCTCCACTTAGCTATTTCCAAGACACAAATCCGGTTGAGTCATCAACCTGCAATCACAATGCCTAAGGCTGTTTGTTATAGTTTTCCTATATCTGGAAAATGACATCCAAATGGATAATTTGTTATTATTGACCCAGACTCCTGTAGCTATCTTTCAAGTTAATTTCTTATATGGCAAAGGTCAAGAGTCATTGTGAGTATTGGAGGTGTGGCTGCCATGCAGTAATGGTCAAAATATAAGCCAAATGACATTCAAGTACACTTTTAAATTAAAGCATAAATGAGGATATGTTAATATTTTGTCTGGCCCTTCATCAGTCAGGTGCAGAAGAATGGCATAGAAAATGTAAAGCTTATTCTCTAAACCAACTACAACTTAATTTGTAATTTCATAACATGCTAATTGTATTTTGATGTTATTGACTTATGCCACAATCTAAACTGTGCTCAACATAGTGTGTGATATGGGGTTTTATCTTATATTACTAGAATTTGTTTAGTGAAGTTACTGATAATTTATATTTACATTTGTTTTTCAACAGATCATGTTCCAAGCGTATGGTGACAAACAAGGTCCACTTCATGGCATGCTAATTAATACTCCTTATGTGACAAAAGATCTATTGCAGTCCAAAAGGTTTCAGGCACAGTCTTTGGGAACAACCTATGTTTATGATATTCCAGAAATGTTTCGACAGGTAATACATTTCCATCTTTCTAATTAATCACAGTCTTTTATTTATATAGAACCAGTGTGTGTGTAAACAAATTCCTGTTCTGATATACATTCCATTTGACCTGACTGATTCTTATATTCCCTGGGAGAATATGTACTCTACTTGCTTCTTGTTTATATAACAAGTAGTTAGGGTAATGCAAGCTTTAAGAAGTATTACTGGATACAAATTATACTGTTTAGTGTTCTTTTGCTGAATGACTGTATGCTGGTGTAATGAATGTGTCTTAACAGGGGTGTGTATAAAGAAGAGTATAACCACAAAAAATGCAAATGGCACTCAGGGCTACAAACAAGGGAAAAACCCTTTAAAAGTTTATTGCGGAGGTGCAAGAAGAGTATACCTTCTGATACAAAATAAGGATATTAGAACTCATTTTAGCATATTTATAAAACTGTGTAATATATTTCTGTTCTAGTCCTTACACATGAATTAATGTCTTACAGTTGCACAAATAATCACAGAGATAATTGGCTAATTTATAAAGGTGTGTATAAATGTTATAATTTTATTTTAGTAGACTAAGCTAAAAATAACACATTATTTTATACCACCTAAGTTTTGGCAGTCAAGAAACAAAATTTAGGTGAATTTTTGGTGCAGTAAGAGGTCTAAAATGCTTTGTAAAAAGCAGGCTCGTAATAGACAATCTTTAATGAGTTAAAAACATTGATGATAATTACTGATGATGTCACTAAGAACCTTTGTTAGGATGTACATAATATTGCTATGTGTATTTTTGGTATTTGTTGGCTCTTCCATCTCACCCATGAATTGGCAGCCTGCAGCACTGTGATACTTTATCACCTGCCAGTAACACCTGACCTCTTTCTTCTCAGGCACTTATTAAACTATGGGAATCTATGGAAGCTCATGCATTTCTGCCCAAGAGCCCTTTGCCTTCAGATGTTCTCACTTATACAGAACTGGTACTGGATGACCAAGGGCAGTTAGTACATATGAATAGGCTTCCTGGTGGAAATGAGGTATTTATGTTTTTATTGCCACATAGACAGCAGTATATATTCCTAATTCTGATGAATGTCTTTGTTTCAGGATTTAAAAAATGTTGAAACCTCTTTTTTCTGTATACAAATAAAGTACAGTATTAGGTAAACTGTATCTGATTAGGTAAAAATCAGATACAGTACAGTATAATCATCTAACAATATGGAAGACTGCCTCTACATTTTACAAATGCAATTACACCCTGCCCCGCACATAAAATAATGACCCCCTCTAGTCATCAGTCTCTCGCAGGTAATTGGTCAACTTCCATTTACTAATAGTTTCAGTACAGTTCTTCTTACTGTATGAAAACTATTGTGTTTAAGATGAGCAGGGGTATGATTTCCAAACACCTCTAGGAAAAAGTCATTTTAATCTAGAGGCACAGCAGAATGTTTTCTGTCTCTTTATATGTTAAAATATATTCTTTTGTCAACTATTTATTGGTATCCACTACTAAACTTTTTAGTTTGTTTTTCAGCAGTGCTTTCAACTTTTAAATGGCAGATACCAGAGATATACTCTACTTATAGAAGTGCTCATAAAATCGTCATCAGTTTTAATCTGTTAATTTGTATTTATTGTAAAACATTTATCTTAATAGAATAACTGGAGAGTAGGATAGCACCACTAATACCAGAACATAGTTTACATTTTTGTATTTTTGATGCTGTTTCCTGTGTTTTTGGTCAGGAAATTTAAGACTGGCTGCTTTATGCCAGATTTGGAAAAATCCATGTCAGCTGGGTAAAATGGATTTTACATGGAATACATCCACAACATTTTGAAGGAGAATTGTAAAAAAAATATTTCTAGTCTTTAGAGGTACAGAAGGCAAAATAAATATTTGTACTGTATAAAGTGTCTGTTTATGAAAAAATGCTGACAACACCTTAAAAACTCTAGTAGTGTGGTGTACAGGCTATTTTATGTACTACTTTTCAGTGGGAGTCAATGTATGTCTAGTAGCAATTTAAGGCATTCCAAATAGCCCATGTGCCAATGCTCTTAATTAAGAGAGGAATTTCAAGAAAAATACTTGAAAAATTCAAGCAAAATTATAGTCAATAGATCCGAAAGCCTAATAATGCCTTTAGCAACCCTTCTTATGTGTTATCGACCTGGACAAAATGTATCTAATATTTGTGCTAGAGGAATTTTCTACAAAGTAAATTTGTTTAACTTTGTTCTTAAATTAATCTGAATATAAAAAAATATAGGCTTAACATTACTTGGATGGCAAAGTAATAAAAGCAGATTAAAGGAGAAGGAAAGGTTAAAAACTCAGTAAGCTTTATCAGAAAGGTCGATGTAAATACAGCTATAAGCACTTGATCAAGTCCTCGATCAAAAGAAACACAGGATGCCTAGTCTTTTTTTTGTGTACACATGTACTTCAGTATCAGACTTCCTCTCTCAGAAAAATCCTTCATTTCTGGGACTGCAGTCTGTGTAGCTCTCTCCTCTCTTCCTTCTCCTGCTTCCCCCTCCCGTAAGAATTTACTCCCCATCCCATCAGAATGTGTGATCTATGCTACCAGCTGCAGGAAGCTAAGGAGACAAAGCTAAAGGCAGCTGCAATCTTAAGCAAACGTAGGGAGCTTCTAGGGCTGTTTACTCAGGTGTGGTAAAGCATTTTGCAGAATAAATATAGCCTTCTAGCTTGCACTTATGTGGCAATTCTATTGCCAGTAAAATGCCAAAATGACGTTCCTTCTCCTTAAAAACAGAAACAGGCATAGTAACTTTTTAAAACATCTTCTTTCTCTGATTTAAGACAATAACTTTGCTCATCTTTTGGTTCAAAAAATATCGACACTGGTTTGGTCTCCCTGGGGAAAACAATTGAAAAATTAGTACAGGATTGGTAACAGGCTCAGAGAACAAGCTCTGTTTGCTAAATAACAAATTGAAGGTTATTGGTAAAGCCCTTCAGTACTTAGAAGAAATACTGTCAATCAAGCAAACAGCTTGCCCATGGTGACATTGGTGTATGATATAAATATCATATAAATATATTTTGAATAGCATTAAAATTTAGAGAAACAAATCCTGTAAGATGTCAATGCTCTTACATTTATTTAATAAAATCAAAATTAGGTTTACATGTGTTTAATTTACCTTACTAAAATAGTTTATCAAGGGACATCTTTAAACACTGAATTTTGGGAAGTAAACATTGAAGTCTAAGGGGCTGATTTACTAACCCACGAATCCAACCCGAATTGGAAAAGTTCCGACTTGAAAACGAACATTTTGCGACTTTTTCGTATGTTTTGCGATTTTTTCGGATTCTGTACGAATTTTTCGTTACCAATACGATTTTTGCGTAAAAACGCGAGTTTTTCGTATCCATTACGAAAGTTGCGTAAAAAGTTGCGCATTTTTCGTAGCGTTAAAACTTACGCGAAAAGTTGCGCATTTTTCGTAGCGTTAAAACTTAACGCTACGAAAAATGCGCAACTTTTCGCGTAAGTTTTAACGCTACGCAAAATGCGCAACTTTTTACGCAACTTTCGTAATGGATAGGAAAACTCGCGTTTTTACGCAAAAATCGTATTGGATCCGAAAAATTCGTAAAGAATCCGAAAAAATCGCAAAACATACGAAAAAATCGCAAAGTACCGATCATTACGAAAAAAACGCAATCGGACTCCATTCGACCCGTTCGTGGGTAAGTAAATCAGCCCCTAAGGCTAGCTTTATTGACTGTTATGATTGTGCCTTCTCTTGAGGCTTACAGAAATTTACATTGTTTAAAATATTTTTAAATGAGTAAACTTGTAATTATGTAGAGTACCCTTGAGTAAGACATGGAAATGAAATTCATACAATAAGAATCTATTTGGCATTTGACTTTCGCAGGGTTATGGATTGAATAGCTGAAAATGAACTAAACAAAACTACAGTTTGATTTTTTTTTTTTTTAAATGACAGCTTGCTGCAATGTTCCAGTAAAAAAATGTTAACTGTGGAATTCTGCATATAAATATTTTCCCAAGCTGGCCAAACCAGTACTGCTCAGTCAGTAGCTTGTGACCTCATTTGGGTTTGCAAGTTGTGATCTTGGTAGTCATGGAACACACTTGGGCAAGGTCATTTTCTTAATTAAAACATTTATACCAAGTATAAGACATAATAACATAACAAATTGTAAGAAAAAGGGGGTATTAATTAAATAACCAGTGTATCATATCTGTGAATCCATTCAGAAGCTTTGTACATATAGCTATTCATCAAATCATGCTATCATGCCAAGCCAAAACGCAATGCACTGCCTAAGCAATTTGTCACCTTGGCAAGCTGGTTTGGTGTCAAGTCACAAGTAAAGTATTTAAGATTGTATTTTATAATCATGCTTTTATAACTAAAACAATGATGTAAATAAACTAATCTTTTTACTATAGTGTGGCATATGTTTTGGTAGAAATAGGTCACAAATAACTAAAAAATGTTGCTGTGGCATGTTAGTTTAATGCTTTTACATTTACTCTTTCTTCTTTCATTTTTGCACTGGGCATATTCTGAAAACACCATCAAAACAGAGAAAAATACAGTAGTGTGTAATTTTGCCTGAATTAAAGCTAGGGAATGGTTATTTATGAAATTACTTCAAAGGTGCAGGTCACTATTAAGTTTTATTTTAATTTCTATTTCATTTCTATTGCTTATCGTATTATTTATTCTTCTTCTATCTATCTTCTCTGACTTTCAAGTAGCCTAATTAATAGGATAAGTAAACCCTAGCAAAAAGTAAATTCCAAACTAGACAACTGTATAACCAAATGTTAAGCTGTACATTTTCTTAGAATACAAACTGTTAAGCAGCTGATAAGCGCAGGGCTTTCACTTTCATGAATGACACACAAGTAAGGAATGTATTTGGGTCATGCTTGTGTTTGACAATGTGACACACACGTTCATGGCCCATTTGTGAGCAACCAGTTTTCTGTCAATTTCTGTCAATTGCAGCTCTTGAAGTCAGTACAAGAGGCACAAACAGAGGCAATTGACAGTTGCTGGCCCATTAGTACATGCCACCCAGCCTTGAAAGATGCAAATACTACTGTTTATTTAATGGCATGTTTCTACTTTATTTTCCCAGAAATATAATTCATCTAGATTTCAATCAAGCAGCAGTATACTTTTATGCCGTAGTTTGTTTAAAAACGTAAAAATAGCATTACTGTAAATGAACTGTGCAACAATTAGACAATTGAAAAGCCAATACGCTTACTTTAGAAAACAAACTTGAGCATCCTGTATACCCACCCACCCCCTTATTCCTAACAAGCAGCGCTGTACTAATGGGACAGAAGAAGTTCTCTGCGCTCTAAAGTTCAGAGACCTGTGACCATTGAGAACACAGCACAAGTGCCCTGCATTTGGTAAATATGTTTTGTAAGTATGTGGCATATGAAAGCTTTGCCCCCTCTTACTTTCAGTAACATTTACTTTTATATTTAGCATGGTTTATATTGTACTGTTACTGTTTCTCTGTATAGTCTCTTTGGGTGCCATGTTTGTTGAAGAAGATATGTGTCTATAGTGTCTGTAAAAATAAAACAAATAATGAATAGGTTTTTTTTAAACCTTTAGATGAACTACATATGTGGTTAAGCTCCCCTATCAAGGGAAGATATTTTTTAGAATAAATAATGATACTTCAGAGCCAGAACTTACTCCTGATCCATGGTTGGTGCTTTTTTTTTTAGCAAACAAAACAAACAAAATCACATCTACCGTCTGGGAAGATTTCTATTGATACAAATCTATAATTGAAATTAATGGTTACAAATGTTACCAAACAAAATAGTTTCTACTTTACATACTAAAAAGTAACAAGAAACATGATAGGTCTGGGATCTAAAAAGGAAAGAACCCAGCCTACCCGTAAATACTTTATCAATAAAGAGATGCAAGACACAAAATTTGGTTACCAAACATCAGTTTATTTTACAAAACCATGTTGTAATACAATCTTTTCAATATACTGTATGTCTGTATATATTGTGAAATCTTTAATAAAAGTTTTAAAAGTGAAAAAAAGATTCTGCACTCAAATATGCTAGCAAGATACTGGAAGGGCATGCGTCACTATTAAGGCTGATGCCACACCAGGCGTAGGGCTGATTTTTTCGGCAAGCGTCTTTCCGCTTGCCGAAAAAATCAGCCCTACGCCTGGTGTGGCATCAGCCTTAAATGGGTGAATTTGGAATATATGGTTATACAGACATGGCCATTTGATTTTTGTTTAGACATACTCAGTACTTTCAACTATTCCTAGAATCTGCATATAAAAGACAACTCCTACTTTATCTTTCACCTTATTTGTTTTTATTTGCGGCAGACTGAACTATCAAAATGTCAAAGACCTCAGTATGCCTGTAGAATGGAATGACAATGACCCACTCCATTTTAATATAATCCAGATGAGCATTGACTTGTTCTTTGTTTGGGCAATTAGGTTTTAAGTTTTAAGTCCTACTAGCTGGTAATATTGAAGACAAGTATTGTTATGCTGCTACGCCTGAAGGTCAAATGGTGACGCAGAAAATCAGAACAGGGCATAGACACATTTTCAAATACATATAGGGTTAAGTAAGCTACATAGAATTAAAACTGAAGAATATCTGTCTATTGATCCCATAAAACTTAACTGGAAAAGGTGGGGCTGCTTTGCAATTTGCAAGCGTTATAAAATATTTTCACACTGTACAGTATGGTAGGAGTTGATGAGAGCAACTTATCTATAGTATTTTTTCCACATCAATGCATAGATATAAAGGTGTGTGCATGGTGTGCACAAAAGGGCCCATCTACTAAAACAAGGCACAAGCAGTAGGCACAAAAGGCGCATCAGGTGCAGCATGCAATGTTTGGATTTGATCTACTGAATCACATGCAGGTGGTCATCAGTGTCCCAATTTCTTCTTGCTTCTTACATAATTGGTTTAAATTGATCCCAAGATGCATGCTACGAACTACCAGTGCAAATCATTATTGTGCATTGGTTTGCCTTAGGCACAGTAACACTAGATTCAGTAACACTGTATACAACATAATAGTGTCTTGTTGGAAATAACATGACAATTTGCACAAGTTCTTTGCTTGAATGAAACAAAGTATTTATTATACTACATAGTCTGTTTATCTTACCTACTGTATATTGGCTTACATATTTTATTAACACCAGATGGTTTCCGTAGCCAGCATTAGAGGTTAATGCATATTTCCCCGTATTTATAGTTTTTTTTTTTTATATCTGTGGCATGTCCTTTCTCTAAATTCTCACTAGATGTCACAATTTTTCTTTTGGAAGACCTCCCTTTTTATGATTATTATTTCTCTTCTCAATATTCTTAATTTATTTCATAGGATCAAAAAGGGGACTTCTTTTTCTTGAGGCAAAAAGCCACAGGCTATATTTAATCCTTTTGGCCAAAACATATTAATTTTTCTTTAATTTTATGTATCAGCTGCACACTGTATCCTTCTAAGAAATGTGCTATTTAAAATAAAGATGTTGCAGACACCACACTGCCTAATAATTATCTTTTTAATAACTACCTAGGAATTGTATTTTATAAAATATCTTTAAAGCGCTATTTACTAAAAGAAAATACATGAATTTTTTTATTAGTTACAACACTGTAGTAGATCAGTCAAATGATCACTTGTGACTGGCATGACACACATTCAAAATACATGCATATATATTTATGTTTTATGTGTTTATGTAGGTATATGGATGTTTGTTCGCAGACAGATTAGCACACCCATTAATGGTTGGAAACTTGCCCCTATAAATTCACTGTCAACCTAGCAATTGCACTTACCCCACTTTTGTAATGGATATAATATGTCCTTTACCCTTGGCTAAGCACATCAGGTATGTGGTGATTATGTATGGTGTAAAAGAAGCCCTGTAGTTAACACAAATTTTAAATAAAGATTTTAGCTGAACATTAAGGATGTTTACTTTAATGCTTGTTAAGGTCTTCATCTCTTGGTTTCTCATTTTCATGGGTGGAGTAAAAATTAATCAATTATTTGGGAAAACAAAATATATATTTAATACAGTGACTTTAAACTGCTGACCCTTATTTTCAAAGCAGTTTGCAACACTGGTCTACCCTGTATCTGTCAAATTTTCTGCAACTATTAACCAAATTTCTCATTCAGTTCTTCATATAATCTACTCCTCAACATCTCACCCGTTACCTCTTCTTTTACTTTCATTAAAGACTTCACTAGAGCTTCACCCCTTCTCTGGAATTCCCTTCCATATTTCTACAGACATTTCCCAAACCCTATGCTTTTAAAGGAGAAGGAAAGGTAAAAACTACGTAAACTTTATTAGAGGTCTATGTATGTACAGCCATAAGCACTCACAGAAAAGCTGCACTGAGTCCTCTATCAAAAGAAACACAGGATGTCTTGTTTTTTTTGTGTGTACACATGTACTTCGGTATCAGACTTCCTCTCTCAAAAAAATCCTTCATTCCTGGCGCTGGAATCTATTCAGCTTTCTTCCCCCTCCCATAAGAGTGTGTGATCTATGCTGTCAGCAGCAGGATGCTACAGAGACAAAGCTAAAATGGCAGCTGCTATCTTAAACAAATATAGGGAGCTTCTAGGGCTGTTTACTCAGGCATGGTAAAGCTTCCACTGAGTCCTCTATCAAAAGAAAGACAGGATTTCTTGTCTTTTGTGTATACATGTACTTTGGTATCTGACTTCCTCTCTCAGAAAAATCCTTTATTCCCGGGGCAAGAGCTCTCTCCTCTCTCTCTTCTCCTGCTTCCCCCTCCCATAAGAATTCATAAGAACGCACTTCCCCTTTCAACAGAATATGTGATCTATACTACCAACAGCTAAAGCTGCAGCAGGAAGCTCTTAAACAAAAGGAAGGGAGCTTCTATGGCTGTTTACTCAGGTATGGTAAAGCATTCTGCAGAATAAATAAAACATTCTAGCTTGCACTATTGTGGCTAATCTATTGGCAGTAAAATGCCAAAATGATTTCCTTCTCCTTTAAACAATCATTTAGAAAATTATACTAGCCTAGCATTTCTTCATGATACAGTATAATCCACTGGCACCTGTTAAGGGCCTCCTGATCTTGCCTCTTTACCTCACTCTACTATTGTGCACTGCTGCAGAACATGTTTGTGCTTTATATAGTTATATAGCGAATAATGAACCACTTGTTGTAAAATATAAGGATATTATAAGTCATTGAGGAGTTCTGTTAACATATAAAACATTTCTAATTCATATTTTACAGCAGGGGTTATATTATTTGCTATAAGACACAAGTTTCAGTGAGTCGTTACACAAATTACATCACCAAGCACCAATTATAACTGATAACATCATGAAGCACCAAGTCTTCAGCTTTTTTGTTTTTTAGAATTAAGAACCTTCTTATATAAAGGTATACTGTATGTGTGTGAAAAATGAAAAAAAAAAAGATCCTGTGTGCATTACATTTAGCATACCACAGAAAAAAACATACAGTGTTTAACTGACTCTTTAATATTGAGCCCCTTTTATTTAACCTTACAAAATGTATGACTCCCCAACAAATCAAGGAGCAATAAAACCGATAAAAATATGGGCAAGCCATTAGGGATTGTTAAGCCTGTTAATGCCACCATTCTATTTATGATACTGTTATGAAATTTATATTGAAAGCCTTTTTAAATTAACAATAGATTTTCTATCACAAATTGATTTCATTATGTGAAACACATTTAGAAATGAACCATTGATAATGGTTATAATTCAAAACTTCAATCAAACTTAAATTGCGCCCCAAAAAAAGGCTTTAGAGAGCTCCTGTGGGTTTGTGTTCAACTTTTGAATCCTGTGTTGTTTTCTAATTCCAGTGCCAAAATGACTGCATGAACCTTCTTCGGTTTAGTGATAACCAACCCTCCTGAGCAACTCATTCCAGTTAGAGTACAAAAAAAGACATCTCCGCACTTTCAAAAGTGTTCACTTCAATCATACTCATGTTCCAGTTGTCATAGATGTGACTCTTGAGGGTGTAAAGGGCAATAAGTCAAGATGTTTTATAATAGTCATGTGCCCCTTATGTTGTGAGGCATTTACATTCTGCAGTGCCACGGTCAGAGTTACAACAGATCTTTAAAGAGATAAATTGCACTGAAGAGTACTCCAAGGCCATAGGCTATAGCTTATTATTGATCCACCGGCTGTTTATTTCAAATCTTTCCTCTAGTATAAAAGTGCCAACCTGTGTGGCCCACCCTAAAAGTCATCAGGAATGAATGTTAGAATGCCTTCCTCATTGTGATATAAAAAAAATCCCAACTGTGTATAGATTTTTCTAAAGCAATTTTATTGTCCGCACATTAAGGGGTTCTTTTTCCTGTTGTGATCATACCTTTGTATTAAATGGAATCCAGGGATCGACCTGCACATTCCCCATTTTGAAATGGCATTTTTAATTAATTGTTTGTTTAACTATTCCTGGAAAGTTCTTTCTTTGCCACAAATAAGCAGGGAATATTTCTGCCTAAATGAATATGCATTATCTGTTTTGTTATATTTATGTTGTTGAATTGCCTTGAAACCCTGTACCACAAATTCTTATTTGCTGTTTCTAATTACATGTGATTCGATTTTAGATGTACCGCAACCAAAATGTGTGTGATAGGATTTCCATCAAAGCGCATGTTCAATTTTATTATGATGATCTGTATTTAATTTTTATTTCTTTTAGAAATGTTGAGGAAGACATTTTTCTTCTGTTTTAACATAGTATAGAATGCATCTGGTATGATCATTTTTTATGTAGGAGAATGACCATGTATATATAGCTGTTTTTTTCAAAATATATATTACAAGAGCAAAATGCATTTTAGAGATGGCTTAATCTTTATATCATAGAAAATGCTTATTTATGTGCCCGTGCAATTTAAGGAGGGTTTTTAAATTGTACAAGGTAAGCAAAGGTTTTTTAACAAGAATGTGAACTCCTAATTCTTATAGATTGGTATGGTGGCTTGGAAAATGACCCTCAAGAGTCCAGAGTATCCAGATGGCCGTGACATCATAGTTATTGGAAATGACATCACTTATAAGATTGGCTCATTTGGTCCACAAGAGGATCTTTTATACTTAAGAGCATCAGAACTCTCTCGATCGGAGGGGATTCCTAGAATATATGTTGCGGCAAACAGTGGTGCAAGAATAGGACTAGCAGAAGAGATCCGCCATATGTTTCATGTCGCATGGGAAGACCCCGCTGACCCTTATAAAGTAAGTCTTTCTTTTGAGGATTTAAAAGTATTCTGTTATTATAAATAGCAATTGTACCTATGCCTAAAACAATGTTTAATGTATAATTTGTAAAAAAAAAAAAAAAAAAAAAAAATGTAGCTACATGGTCAGGAATCCTAATTGAAAACCATATCAGCAGGATTTTGTTCCCAACAGCATTTAATGGGGTCTCCAACCAAAGAATATAAAAATCAGCCTGCTAATAGAAGATGTCTAAGCAACTTTTTTCACAATATTTCAATTACAAATTCTGAATGATTTCATGGAAAATTGCTATTTTTCCTAATTCAATTCATGGCTATGTTCCAGATGAGCCTGTGTGAATGTTCAGCAGGGTGGGAGGGACTGGAATAGGGTCACATCATTGTTACACTTAGTAACCTCTGCTAGCGAGTCATCACCTCTGGCAATAGAAAACCATATCTCCCACAATACATTGCTCTCTTCTGAGTGTATGATATGACACTGATTCAGTTATATTGGCACATATATTAGATTTCTTCAAGTAGGGGTTGAATGGCTTTTCAGCAATTGAGAAAATACAGGGTTTAGTAGAAAGTTAATCCAGGGACTGGTGTGATTGCCATCTTGGAGTAAATTAGGAGGGGTTTTTTTTCCCGCCGAGGCAAATCGGAGAGGCATTAGATGGGTTTTTCACTTTCCTCTGGATCAGTTAGCAGCTAGGCAGGTTTCATATAGTCATAAAAGGTTGAACTCAGTGGGCGTGTGTCTGTTGCAACCTGACTTACTGTGTTACTGTGCCACCCGTCTCTAGGAGGAGTAGACACACTGCACCACAGGACACATGGAATACAGTATACCATGGAGACCATAACACTCAGTGCAGGGCGGGAAGATATAGACTGTAGCTTGATACCGGGTGTATTGGATGTTCTGCATGGTGCTGCAAAAGATGATTGGGGACAGACTGTGCCACTTGATCATGTAGGATATGATGCTGGTGGAGGGAGATGTACCACTTGTACAAAAATACATCCTGTTTTAAGTCATGTTAAATAAAGGTCAGCCTTTCTTCCGATTTCTTTTTTCCCCCTCCAGTGTCTTTTCTCAGTTTCTGTATGTTCCTTTTTTAGGGTTTTAAATACTTATATTTGACACCCCAAGATTACAAGAAGGTGAGCGCTCTGAATTCTGTACACTGTGAACATGTGGAGGATGAAGGTGAATCCAGGTAAATAACCTTTTTAAACTAAAAAGGTCAGAACTTAATATTCCCTTTCCACTAGAGACTAGTCTCTATACAAAGTTCTGAATGCCATAGCCAAGTGTAAACAAAGGCAAAGGGGATGAGATTTAAAAGTATTCCTTGTGCCTCTGTTGTTTAATATATTGAAACAATTGTGCTTGAGGGTTCAGAGTCCAAATAATGGTTTAGTGTATGAGGTCATAAACTTTGAAAGGAGCAGGATTGCCACTAATTTATCTGGTATCTTTTTTGCTGTTACTTTTCTGTTACAAATTTGACACTATGGGGCCGATTCACTAATGTATGAATCCGAATCACGAAATCGATAATTTCTGATGATCGCAAATGTCATGAAAATTCTTTTTGTTCGAATACAAAAATTTCTTACTTACGATCCGGAAGTTCCGAAATTTTCGTATTGAAACGATCGTTTGCAATCGTAAACGGTGCAAACTGCTTTCTGACTTTGACACTTCAATGCATGATGTGGGAAGCTTTCCAAATGACTCAATGGCACTCTGCAGCTCCAACCTGGCCAAAAGAAAGTCACGATACTGAAGCTTGAATAAATTCTGTAACTTTCGTTCTTGTTGTGACAAATATGATTTTGTCGCGCAATGTACAAAAAAGTTGTGCAAATTAATGAAAATATATATCTGTTCTAGTCAAACCTATGATACTATATAATACTTGTATGACTTTATACATACGTGAGCTTGAGCTATTTCATATTAGTGGTCTGTCCGGACTAATTGATTACTCCAACTAAATGTAGGGTAATGTTTCTACTAGGATTCTTTAGCTTTCATTTTCCAAGATTTTAGGCAAGAAGATGCAAGGCTGAAATCTCAGTGCGATTTCCTTGTAACATTATAAACATATCTGGGTACAAGCATGGTATATGCATATGGCACATATATATATATTTTTTTTATGTAATTGTTGAAAGGCAGCAGTGGACAAACAAGTAATAATGTAATTGTAATTAAAATTTGTTGGTTCTATACAGCTGCCCATTCATTAACTTAAAGGAGAACTAAAGCATAACTAAATAAATAGGGCAGAAATGTTGTGCATTATGTTTTGGGGTTCTGTACCAGCCTAAGCAACCGCAGCCCTTTAGCAGGGAAGATCTGTGCCCCCAGAAGCTCCCCATCTTCTTTTCTGCTGTTTCACTGCACATGCTCTGTGCTGCTGTCAGTTACTAAGCTTATGGACATATGCACAATATACTGTATGTACACAATATAAAAGGCACAATAAAAGGCTGAATAGTAAATAATACAGATGGCTAGGAAATGACAGCTTTGAAACCAGTGCAGTTTGCATCAAAATTTAATAATCAGCCCTGTAGCACTAGCTTCTATGACAGGCAGATTTCATTTTCTGCTTGATAATTTGCAACAACCCCTAAACTTAGCTTCTCAACAGCTGATCAGAGCACACTGAGCATGAGAATGTCATACTTCAAGGCCTGGATAATTACTACTAAAGAGATGCATAGCCTTTAGGCTGGTGCAATAAGTTCAGTATATCTAAAAAATGGCATTGCTAGCCATACTCATTTTTAAGGTTTATTTCTCCTTTAAGGTCTCAATGGGTTAAAAAGGGGTAATTGAACAGGGCTTGGTGCAAAGTTAAAAAAGAAACAGTCGGTAAAAGCAGGTAACTAGCCAGAGGCGCAGGTCTGAGTGCAAGAACCTGCTCTTTTGGCATTAATGCAGTGATGCCTGCATTTATTAGTGCTATGATAGATGGGTTGGGGAGGCACGTAGATGTCCCCACCCACCCCTTACCTGTCCCCATACTTGTGCGGAACATGTTGCAAAGAGCCCTTTGCGTCATGATGGATATTTAATCTATGTGAGGTTCAGAGTACAGCAAGACCCCAGATACTTATTAAACAAGTGCTAAGGGGAGGGACTTTTCTAAATGACAAGTTCCCTTTATATACATACATGTATTTGTGGATGTGTGTATAACCTCATCAGATCTTCATATAAGTGGCTACTTTACAACAAGACACAAATCCTCTCACAGTGTTTTGCAGTAGCCACCTGGTATATGTACACTTGATTTTCCTAAAAAAAAAGTCAAAAGGGGGACCAGGAACTGGAGCCATTAAATTCATAAATAAAAATATTTCATTAAAACCAATTGTGCAGATCAACATTATTGCCAGACTTTTATCTCCTCTGGCCCTGGTGCAGTTAAAAAGTAGCCAGTTCATTCTGTTGTGTATACCATGGGGTTTGCACTCATTACACACAGAAAAAAAAATAATACCATTAGCAATATTATTATTTAAGTATAGCCATTTGATATAGCCACTTTCATGGCCTTTGTTGACTATAAACCCCTTTTTGATACAATCATATTTATCCCTGAGGGCCTAGATTTTCTGAAGACACAGGAAGCAAGGTCTTTATGAAATGAGAGTAATTTGTGCTGGGTTTGTAGTCCTTTCCTCTCTTCTTTTTCATGTCTCATCACCTCTCTGTAAATTTCTTTATTATCTCAGAAAGAGTAGCTGTTGAAACATATTCAAATTGGTGTCAGTAGAAATTAACTACAGATTAAAACAATGATTTGTAGACACTTTAACCCAGTGTAATGCCAGAGGTGCAATTTTAATGTAAGAGGATCAATGACATCAAAAGGGTAAATTCTTTATTATGAAGTATAGCTACACCTTCATGACTTTAGTTGTATTTAGCTGCGTGACTCATTAATAAGTGTTCTGCCAAATTCGAATATGGATGAAGAAATCACTTTTACCTTAAAATAATGTTGTATTCTAATTTCCAGAGCTGTCTTTCTGAAATGTGTATTTTCTTAAATGTTTACAATGTCTGGGAATTTTACACTGTTGTCAACTAGGTCATCTCATTGAAGAGTTACTAAATATATAAGGGCTTACTTACATCTGCAAGCACACTTTTCCCTGCAGTGAGTTGTGCATTAAATCACTTTTAATAAAGGTACCTGCATCAAAATGCACTCATTGTATATTCAATGGCGCTCTGTGCCGCTCAATCCTTTCTACCTTAAAACCACCATATGTAACTTTACAAAAGTAATTTGTTATCATGTTGACTGTAAAAATTTAAATCACAATAGTACTAATATAACATTTAATGTTTCCACTGATTCATTTATAAACCCAGGTGGTCATGCTCGATGTTGGATTACAGTGACTGAAACTTGTTGGATATTTCTAGGCCCTCTTCCAAATGTTAGTGCTAGAGACTTGCCTCAGAAATATAATGTCACTAAAATATCAACAAAAAACTTCATGGATTTCCAAAATCAAATTGTATTTAAAACATTTATTTTTTTCTATCAGATATAAGATAACAGACATTATTGGCAAAGAAGAAGGCCTTGGAGTGGAAAACCTCAGAGGATCTGGCATGATTGCTGGGGAGTCCTCTTTAGCCTATGAAGAAATCATCACCATCAATCTGGTAAATCTTCAAAAGGGAAACTAATGAAAAGGGGGGGGGGGTGTTGTAATCATATAGGCACATAGTTATAAAAGGCCTCTTTGCCCAGTAGAAGAATTATGCTTAGCATAGGCACATTCTTACATATGCTTAGACTTTTGTGTACTGTACTTGTATCAAGAAAATACAGGAATTTTTCTCTGGTATGAAAGACTCTCACGCTACACCCCCTATAGGTTTTGTTCTAATTGAATAATAAACAAAATAGGAGCACTGTTGCAGGTGCTTGTAGCCAGTTTTAAGACTATGGAAATGTGGGTTAGACTAAAACAACTGCAGGGCACTTCATCCTGGTTGAAAAGGAGGGTTGCACAAGAATAACCTGGAAAGCCTGTGTTAATATTAACTTTTAAGTGTTAATTCTATTATAAAACATATTGCAGGGAGGAGTAAAAACTAGTGATGAGTGAAATTTTTCAGCAGGCATGGATTCACAAAAAAAAAAAAAAGACTCACGTCAAAAACAGTTGGCACGAGCGCCAAAAACAATTGTCAACAAAAATGTTGCATATCGCAAATTTTCCGCCGTTGTGCAATTTTTTTCACGAAGCAAAATGGGAGAGATTTGCTAATCACAAGTAAAACCTGTTATTCACAGCTACTTTAAAAAATCTTTCCATACATATTTGAATAATAATAATAAAATGCTGCGTGCATTTATATCCTGTCTTCCATTACCGATGCTTTGCAGGTCTTCAGAGCAAACATGTCGCTGCTTTCTTTTTGCTATGCATCATAATGGAAAAATGTCCAGTTTAATTTAAATGATGGGATTGATGCAGTGCTAAATGTAAACCAAACTAAATATATCTAATATGTCTCCATTACACCAATTACATCCAAACCAGCAGCGCCTTACTTCAAAGCACAGTATGATTATATATTATTCATTCATAATTGCTCCTTCTATCATGATTTCATAGGATCCATTTAGATTGCAAAATGCTGATATTTTTCTCCTTGTGTTGTTTGTCTGCAGCTGTCAATTGGCACACTACATACTGTGGACTGTATGCTGGAAAAAGATAAACAAAATGCATACCTTTGGGTTGTATTGTACATGTAACATTTGTCCATGTTGAAAAGGGTTTGGCAATAAAGAATTAAGATAAGCACTTTTATTATTTTTGTCTTGTCCAGGTCACATGTCGTGCAATTGGCATTGGAGCCTATTTAGTTCGACTGGGTCAACGAACAATCCAGGTAGAAAATTCACATATCATCCTGACAGGAGCAGGGGCTCTTAACAAAGTAAGTTAATATAGCACCTTCAAACTAGATTTCACTCTTTGGATTTTTGTTCAGTACTGACTGTGTCCTTTGTGTTAGAGTGTCACCTGATATCACCAGAGAAAACAGTTAATGGTAATTACGACAATATTCTGTAATTTGTTCCTGTTTTTATTACTTACCGGAAACGGGTGATTGTCTTGAGCTGGTCAGTTTTTAGCATTTTTTACACTTTAAAATCACAGACAGACAGAAAAGCATGTATGCCATTAAGAATCTTTTAGAACAATTTTGGCATCTAATTCTGCTCCTGATTCTTTAATCCGTTCAGACAGAACAAGATCTCTATGGACAACTTGGAGACAAGCTTGGATAAATGACCCTAGGTTGTAGGCAGCCTTCCTATAGTTTGAAATGAGTTATAGTCAAATATTTGTTGTAATGAGGTAGCATTTGCATTTTCTAGTGTAGTGTTTGGTAAAGGTTGGCTATTCAGATTGCTACAGTCTTTTTGTTTAATGGTAGCCCATGTGATGAAAACTGTAGTTAAAGGAACAGTAACACTAAAAAATAAAAATGTTTTAAAATAATTAAAATATAATGTACTGTTGCCCTGCACTGGTAAAAGTTGTGTGTTTGCTACAGAAAGACTACTATAGTTAATAGAAATAGCTGCTGTGTAGCCCCGGGGGCAGCCATTTAAATTGAAAAAAGGAGAAAAGGCACAGGTTACATAAGAAGATAACAGATAACTGTGTAGAATACAATGGGAATCTATGCTACTTATCTGTTATCTGTTTAGTAACCTGTGCCTTTTCTCCTTTTTTTCAATTTAAATGGCTGCACCCATGGCCACACAGCAGGGTATTTAAATAAACTGTAGTAGTGTTTATGAAGCAAACACACAACTTTTACCAGTGCAGGGTAATAGTACATAATATATTAATTATTTTTATACACTTTCATTTTTTGGTGTTACTGTTCCTTTAAGTATTTGGGTCTCAAAGCTCTTCTTTCTGTGGATATTCAGAACCACACACTGTTAATGAGCATTTGGAAGAATGTAATGTTTTAGACTAAGCTTTTGTTAGTAATACAACATACTTGTTTTTAGTCTAGTTTCTCAGTGGTTTTAGCCCCTGATTCCTATGTGTTAGAGCTTTGGAATATAAACTTATGTGTTAATGTGTTGGAATAGAAGCATTGTAATGCAGCATATTAATGTACCTAACTAGGGAGCAATATGTTCACATCTCATTATAACAGATTGCAAAGCAATGCAATTTAGCACTGAATTTTGGTACCAGTCTGTCACGTAGCAATGTCACAGTTTAACTAGGTCCTCAGTGATTACATTTGATCTGAGCAAAGTAACCTTTCACAGAGCCATAAAACTGGTCGCAGAGAAAGTTAACTTTAGAGGGGGTTAAAGAAAACTGTTTATAGAATTGGGCACCTGATAACACAGCAAAATAACTTGAGACCAAGTGTCATAAACAGGCAGCAGAAATAAGGCTCCTGGAACTAATTATAATAAAGTCTGCACTTTGCACTAATCTTTATAGATTTACAGAATGTTTCGGGATGTCCTAGTGCTTAAGTATTCCATATAATCATTGTTTAAAAAAATTTTCAGATGGTTCCCTTGTTGGTTCTACAAAACCTGAAGCGCTGGCTTCTTTCTAGGTTTGTAATTATGTGAAGAGTGGTGAGAAAATGGAGAATGATATCATTGTGTTTTTACATCTGAGAATGTGTTCCTTCATATTTTATAGCTGTTTGGGTTGTTTTAGGTTAATGTGTTAGGCATGAAAAGCCCTATGTTGTTTTTCAAATTGCTCACATTATCTCTTTGATGGCAAAACAGTTCACTTGTAGCAGCACAAAACACCTCTGAAAGTGTGCATATTTGAATACCCAAGATGAGACAGAAATAAAGAACTAAAACGCAACGCATACCAGAGTTCTGAAGTGTAAATGCCATTTGCCTGTCTGTAGCATATCAATAAAAGTAGAAAATAGGCACTTACTGACTGCAAATTTAAGAATATACAAGTTTTGATTTTTCTGAATTCCATGTTATGCATTGCCAGCTAAGTAGTAGGCTTCTTCCCTGAGCTTATAATTGGAAATATTTTTGTCACAGCACATTTTGCCTCCATTGATTTTCAGAGAAGCAGTGAAGGTGAAGTAGACCATTTTAGGCCAAGGTACACATAAGCTAAAAATATGGCACTTGCCTTTTATTTTACAATAAGTAACAGCAAAAACAAAAGGTTGGCTGTTTATGTCAACCTTAACAATAGTAATTTATAAACAGCTAATATAATAATAATATAACTGAGGCAACTGAAAGGGAATGCAGTAGATGCAGTGTAAATGAAGCCACCTGAATATGTAAATATCAGTAAGCTAGTTATTGGGCTTTTCTGCGTTGATTGTGGCTTGTGCTGGAAGTGCTGGAATTGTTGAAAATATGATTGAATTTAATATTTTGAAATACAGGTATTGGACCCTTTATCCGGCGTCCCAATATCCGGCACGCTCCAAAAACCGGCATTCTGGGGGGCCCGCTCCAAAATCCGGCATCTGGTCTCTCAAAAAAAAAAGATCCGGCAATCCGCTCCAAAATCCGGACATTTAATCCTTTAATGAGTAAAGCCATCGCATGTTCAGTAACCTTTTAACATGCGAACAAGCAGAGAACTTTTACCGATGTTAAACTCCCCCAGTTTCTTGTGGTATGCGCTGACTTCCGGTTCCCCGCTGCCACAAGAAGCTGTCTTCCTAGCTGTGCGTTGGAGCTGCAGGTCAAGGGTTACAGCCTCCCACTCGCTCACCTGTAAGATGCTTTTAATTTACTGTTAGTTGACTGACTTTTGGTCTCTGCTTCTCCCCCCCTGATAATTTAAGTGTGTGACCCAGCCTTACACAACATAGCTGAGTACCGGTACCTTTTCAATCAAGCTAAGGGCTTGCAGGGATGGAGGCATGTAGGTGCAAAGGACCCTGGTTATGCACTGAAAACTGAAACACCCCCACTTACCATGTTTAATTGTTGCCCCAATTCCTCAGCCTGACAAAGATATTTTTCCCTGTTGTTAAACATACCCATTTATATTGGTGCAGAAATGGCAGCAGTACCATCCATGACTTAATTATTCTTATGTCAAAATGTTTAGTTTCTCAATGTGTTTTTGGTGGCACTGAAAAATTTAGGATATTCTGAAACTACTCTGCAATCACTATGCCCAAACCCCTGGCCATTTGCAATAGGAGTGTTGCAGAAGGGGCTATACATTATTCAAATAAAAGCTGTTGTTGTCAAAATACTGTGTTTTTTTCCCAACTTTTAAACAAACTGGTAAAAGTGCTCTGAATTACGGAAAAAACCCTTATCCGGAATAGACCAGGTCCCGTGCATTCCAGACAAGGGATCCTATACCTGTACCCAAATATAACCAGCCCTGGCAACCAATTGGCGCAATCTTTAATCCAATGGGAAGTGCAGAGCACAGCAATGCTGTGTAAAGGAACACTAATGGCTACACTTTTACACCTCTGTTGCCGTTTTAGAAATAATACATTGCAGCTATAGAGTTTTCCTCCCAGGTTATTAGTAGTTTTTTGGGAAGATTATAAAAGGTAAATGGATACAGTAATGTTTTATTTTATAATCTCTACAATACAATTAATCACACTGTAACTTAAATCATTGTAAATGAAAGGGGCAGTCACACAGTACAAATATATGCTTTCTGCATAAGGGATTGTTCCATAATTTGGACCTCCATTCCTTAAGTCCTTTAACCCAATATGATCGTTTTGCTACAAATATGGATTCATGCAGTTCAGCTGCCATCGAGTACATGGTACTCTTTTATTATTACAGAGAAAAAAAGGAATCGTCCAAAAAAAATAAAAAAATAATGAATTGTTTCCCATAATGGACTCTATTGGACATGGCCTTCCCATAATTCGGAGATTTCTAGATAATCAGTTTCTGGATAAAGGATCCCATATCTGTATTACTATAGGTGCTTTCCCACGTTAATGCCCATAGCAGTGCACTAATACAGGTTATGTAAATAATATGTCTACCAAAAGCACAGTGCATATTATGTGGTCACAGAACTCCTTGTTAACTTTAAAATTACAGAAGGAGGGTATATTATACTCTATATTCCCTTAATTTTCCATATCACATGGTGGCTGTATTGTGACAAAAGTAGAAAGGAATTTTAGACTGCTGTATCTTATTTGGCAAGCCCCAGCTAGACTGGAAGGAGGCAGGAAACTTTGTTTATCGAGAAGTATGAAAGTAGAATATTAACTTCCAGGGGTGTCAAACTCAATCACATAAGGTGGCCAAAATCTAACACAGGCTATGCTCTGGGCCGAATTTTTTATTGAGATGGAAGTGGATCACGCTGGATGGTCAGACACACTCACCAAGGGCCACATAAAGCAGCCAGGCGGACCGAATTCGGACCGCCGGCCTTGTGTTTGACATATGTGGCTTAGTCAATCAATGTTTTTAATTCTAAGGCAAGCCTTGGACTTTCTATTATAGTTTAGTTTAGTAGCTTAAGGTAACAAACCAGCTCTGCGCTTTCACTGTACTGTTTAAAATCAGAAAGCAAACATCCTTGGAAGTGAAAGTGAATACATTAAAATCTGGAGGAGATGGCACTTCTGAACCTTTTTATTAAATTGGTACACTGTATCAGAATTGGATCTCAGATTCTACCCTTCAAAACCTATCAGCAGGGGTACCTAGACATTAATAACAAATAAAATGTATGTAACAAATGCAAAAAATGACCTCTCAAAAGCCATAATAATAGCATGAGGACCTGTAAACTCAATGCTGAGCCTGTAAAAGAGATACCATGTAGTAGAAATATCCCATCTAGTTTATAAGCCCTTTTAGAAAGGAATTATATTTCTTTTGTGTTTCAGTCTGTAAACTTGCTTTACTTTTGGTATTCATAATTACGACTAATTTTATTGGTGCAGTGGCACCAAGTAAAACCTGTATGTATTTGAAAAAAAAACATTAGCTATCCCAACATAAATGGTTATTTTTTAAATGTAATTTTTGTGGCTGCAAACCCTAACCACAGGAAAATGAATTTGCTATTTGTTACTGTTCTGGGAGAGAGAGAGAGACACCCAACTTATTCACAGCAATGTACATTTCTATGATGCAAGTTGATCAGAGATGAGAATATTTTTTATGCTGTCATTAAGCCGCCACTCAGTTGCGTGCATTTCAGGTCCAAGTCCAGTTTTATGCCCTGTGAAAGGATTTATAGGTTTCATTAGTATGAAAACGGTTTTGCTTTGTCTGGTTTCAGTTCTTCGTATATATTCTTTGAATTCTACACACTTGGCTATTACGTGATGCAATTAACTGTCCTCTGAGAGTAACCGTGTGTTCATTTGTCTCTTTTGCGTACATTGCAGGATTACTTATGTGATTTTATATTGTGTGGTAATTGTTACATAGGTACAATGACCTTATGGCTATATGAACTCCAGTGATTAGCAGTGATTTTTTGCCAAAGGATTCTCTCTATTATCATTTCCCTAGTTACTAGAATAGTTTTTTCTCTAAAAACCTTAGGCAACATCACATATTGGTTTACATAAGGAAAGAAAATGTGCACTTTAGGCTATGAAGTGGAATGGGAAAAGCACAAGATCTCTGTGTTCTGCTTATATGTATAGTATACATAAGTATATGGCCTAGAGTAAATGTGTATTTTCATACTTTTCTGTTGATTCTTGTGTTATTTGGACTTAATCTTTACTTTAGCTATACTGGTTTACAATGCACTACCCCTCAATAAACGTAGGGGCTGGAACACATCCAGATTTTGTTCTCCCATCTTCCCCCTTTTGTTTGTTTTTTTTTGTGGTGAACCTGCTGACCCCCTTAAAAACGGAAATAATAATAATGCACCTCTACTGGCTGCATCAAACGTATCAGCACATCAAAAGCCAGGAGGCATAAAATGCAAATGATAAAGTGAAAGCATATGGATTGTGCATGATCGCCTGACGTCCAATGAATTTTAAAAGGTGCTTCCTAGCATGGAAAGGAAGGAGGAGGGGGTGGAGAGAGGACAAGGGGAGGGGGGGTTGAAATAAACACATTATCCCTGCACATTTTTTTTTATTCTTTCACTCCTGACAATATTTTTTTACACCTCACTGAGCACTCGCTCTGTTTCTCCCTCTCTCTTTTGCTCTCTCTCTCCTGCTCTCAATACACCGCACACACATCTTAGGTCATGTCACTGCAGCTCCTGTAGAAATAATAAAATATAAACCACAAGGTTGTTATTTGCATAGAAATAGCATGGGGCCCCAGGCAGGAAAAAAAAATGATATGGAGATGGCCTGCCTAATGAAAACTTTTGTTGAGACAGATTAAAAACAAACAAAGAAAAAAAATAGCACATACTTTGCTCCCCTCACCCCACAACATGACTTTTATTAAGAGATGAGTGGGTTAAATATCACATAATGCCTTTGTCAGTCTTTACCATCCATTTTCCACATTTTACAATTGGCAATATGCTTCTGTCCTTTCCCCACCTCTGTGTCAGATTAAGCGGGATTATAGATTATTTGGCATCTAGGTTGTTAAATGTTCTAATATGTAAAACCAGCTGTCTGTTAAACTGAAAGGCCATTGTAATACAAGGCAATAACTTTCATCATGATGTTATTGTAAATGACTGAGAATCCCTAAAGAAATGTTTGAACTTAAAGGCCTGTACTTTTGAAAGGGAAGGATTAATAATGCAAAACTATCAACTCTATCCTGTGCAAGTGTTACTGATATTTACCATTAGGATCTAATAGACTTCAGTGAACTTTTACTGTTAAGAGTCAGCAACATCAATTAAAAAGCCATTTGCTGACCTTAGTTTCCACAATCTCAGTGATTTCCATTTTTGCACATTGACCTTTTAGTTCAAATCAGCAAATGGTTGTGACAATAAACATAACCATTAAACTGGTATATTTATTCCTTTGTTCAGTTATCCTGATTAGTTATATAGTCTTAACTGCAGAGTAAATCTTCATATTTGTTGGTGTCTCTTGTGAGTGGCTGCAGTGTAACATCTGGTCTTGAAATACTCATCTACTCTGGTTCTTTACTCTCTACTACATCATTGTAGCATGCTTTGTGTATTCAAGGTTTTCATCCAAGTGCGCTTTGCAAAAAGAAAATGTACAGTCCCTCCTTTCTACACTTGCAGTCACTAAGACCACTGTGGCCACAAAATACACATTTACTTTAGCGGTAAGTTAGTTTATGTTGGGAAATGCTAAGCGCAACCATTATTTGTTACCCTTCTTATAGTTCTCTCTAACCATTTATCTGTAATTAGTCTACATTTTGAGATATTATTAGTATATACTGGATAAGATTATAGATTGGCCAGTCCCTTGCAACTTTTTGGTTGGTCTTAATTTATTTTTTTTTTTTTATTTTTTTTTTTTTAATCATTTGCTCATCTTTCCAGCTTTCAAATGAGGATCAGTGAACCCAACAGCCAAAAAACTTTGGTTATTTTTGGTTGCAAAGGTAATTTGGACACAAACATTCATACACACAGACTCAAACACATACACACACATGCACACATATGTTCATGCACAGACCCATTGCATATACCCATTGCACAAAAATAAATTAATTAGTTTTTCAGAAACTTATTTAATTTTACTGCAAAAGTGTAATGTTCAAAACAGAAGATCAATATCTGGTAAGTCCAGATTACAAAAAGTTAGAACTTCGGCAACAGTACAGGGGTTGAAACAAATACTCCAACAATTACACAGAAATATGCAGAATTTTAAGTGACCATTGTAAGGTTCTTTACACAGTCTTTTGATATTGGGATAAGGATTTTTTTTTAGAAATTAGAACAAAGGACTTTGCAGAATAACACAGTGTCAATGGTGCCCTAAAACAGGGATTCCCAACCTTTTATTACTCTTGAGCCACACTTATTTGTAAAAAGTGTTGGTAAGCCACAGACACATGGAAAAAGTTCTTTGGGGATGCCAAATAAGGGCTGTGATTGGTTATTTGGTAGCCCCATGTGGACTGGTGGCCTGCAGGAGACTCTGCTTGGAGAAAAACTGTGTCTCTGGGCTTCCAAAACTTGCCTCCAAACCAGAAATTAAAAAATGGGCACCTAATTTGAGGCCACTGGGAGCAACATCAAAGGGGGTGGTGAGAAACATGTTGCCCCCGAGCCACTGGTTGGGGATCCCTGCCTTAAAGGGATCATTCTAAAAGAGAACTATTCAATTAGTTAGCCCACAAGTGTTATTTTTTGCATTTTCTATGGTTTGCGTACAATGTTCAAGTATGCAAGGTTCAGACAGGAGCAGGACAAGAGTAGTTGTTATGCAACCATAACATGATACCCTCTACTATTACACCTCCAAGTAGAGACAACTATTGTGCAGTCCTACATCACTGTAAAGGAGCGTTGGCCAGGGAGTTTCAGGACTCAGAGCAAGTCGATAGCTCCAATGGTCTAGAACAGTGCTGTCCAACTTCTGCAGGGCCGAGGGCCGGAATTTCTCTCGCATACATGGTGGAGGGCCGCTAATGGAAGCCAGTTTTGGCCACGCCCCCATTTTAAACCACACCCGCTTCAAACCACACCCATTTTATCACAATGGTCGCTGCAGGGATATCAACCATCATTCATACAGTGGTGTGAAAAACTATTTGCCCCCTTCCTGATTTCTTATTCTTTTGCATGTTTGTCACACTTAAATGTTTCTGCTCATCAAAAACCGTTAACTATTAGTCAAAGATAACATAATTGAACACAAAATGCAGTTTTTAAATGAAGGTTTACGTTATTAAGGGAGAAAAAAAACTCCAAATCTACATGGCCCTGTGTGAAAAAGTGATTGCACCCCTTGTTAAAAAATAACTTAACTGTGGTTTATCACACCTGAGTTTAATTTCTGTAGTCACCCCCAGGCCTGATTACTGCCACACCTGTTTCAATCAAGAAATCACTTAAATAGGAGCTACCTGACACAGAGAAGTAGACCAAAAGCACCTCAAAAGCTAGACATCATGCCAAGATCCAAAGAAATTGAGGAACAAATGAGAACAAAAGTAATTGAGATCTATCAGTCTGGTAAAGGTTAGAAAGCCATTTCTAAAGCTTTGGGACTCCAGCGAACCACAGTGAGAGCCATTATCCACAAATGGCAAAAACATGGAACAGTGGTGAACCTTCCCAGGAGTGGCCGGCCGACCAAAATTACCCCAAGAGCGCAGAGACAACTCATCCGAGAGGCCACAAAAGACCCCAGGACAACCTAAAGAACTGCAGGCCTCACTTGCCTCAATTAAGGTCAGTGTTCACGACTCCACCATAAGAAAGAGACTGGGCAAAAACGGCCTGCATGGCAGATTTCCAAGGCGCAAACCACTTTTGAGCAAAAAGAACATTAAGGCTCGTCTCAATTTTGCTAAAAAACATCTCAATGATTGCCAAGACTTTTGGGAAAATACCTTGTGGACCGACGAGACAAAAGTTGAACTTTTTGGAAGGTGCGTGTCCTGTTACATCTGACGTAAAAGTAACACAGCATTTCAGAAAAAGAACATCATACCAACAGTAAAATATGGTGGTGGTAGTGTGATGGTCTGGGGTTGTTTTGCTGCTTCAGGACCTGGAAGGCTTGCTGTGATAGATGGAACCATGAATTCTACTGTCTACCAAAAAATCCTGAAGGAGAATGTCCGGCCATCTGTTCGTCAACTCAAGCTGAAGCGATCTTGGGTGCTACAGCAGGACAATGACCCAAAACACACCAGCAAATCCACCTCTGAATGGCTGAAGAAAAACAAAATGAAGACTTTGGAGTGGCCTAGTCAAAGTCCTGACCTGAATCCTATTGAGATGTTGTGGCATGACCTTAAAAAGGCGGTTCATGCTAGAAAACCCTCAAATAAAGCTGAATTACAACAATTCTGCAAAGATGAGTGGGCCAAAATTCCTCCAGAGCGCTGTAAAAGACTCGTTGCAAGTTATTGCAAACGCTTGATTGCAGTTATTGCTGCTAAGGGTGGCCCAACCAGTTATTAGGTTCAGGGGGCAATTACTTTTTCACACAGGGCCATGTAGGTTTGGATTTTTTTCTCCCTAAATAATAAAAACCCTCATTTAAAAACTGCATTTTGTGTTTACTTGTGTTATCTTTGACTAACAGTTAAATGTGTTTGATGAGCAGAAACATTTTGTGTGACAAACATGCAAAAGAATAAGAAATCAGGAAGGGGGCAAATAGTTTTTCACACCACTGTATGTTAAAGAATTATATTATGTCATATTAAGACACACCCTTAAATCCATATGCCTCCTCCTCCTCCCCTGTGGATATCACAGCAACCCCCAGCATATAATTACACACCTTAGGGACCATTTAATGGCTATTTCCAACTGCTATCAAACTCCCAGAACAAACCCCTGCCAGGTTCACCTCCCACAGGCAGCATAGGGTAGGCAGAGTATGGCACACACAGACAGCACTCTGCCTTTCCTATGCTGCCTGTGTGTGCCATACTCTGCCTGCCCTATGCTGCCTGTGTGTGCCATACTCTGCCCTATGCTGCCTGTGTGTGCAATACTCAGCCCTACTCTGCCTGTGTGTGCCATGCTCTGCCTGACATATGCTGCCTGTGTGTGCGCCATACTCTCCCTACCCTATGCTGCCTGTGTGTGCAATACTCAGCCCTACCCTGCCTGTGTGTGCCATGCTCTGCCTGCCCTATGCTGCCTGTGTGTGCCATACTCACCCTGCCCTATGCTGCCTGTGTGTGCCATACTCTGCCTGTCCTATGCTGCCTGTGGATGCCATACCCTCCCTGCCCTATGCTGCCTATGTGCCATACTCTGCCTACCCTATGCTGCCTATACACAGACAGCATAGGCCAGGCAGCACATACAATGTCTGAGGTGTGAAGAGGTGAACAATGTGGGTGATTATAGCCTGAGCCTGAGGGGTGAACACTGCAGGGGGTGAACAATGCAGGATTTAAAAGGTGCGAACAGTACAGGGGATTACATGTTTAAACAATACAGGGGGATTACAACCTGAATCTGAGGTGAGAACCATGCAGGGGGCCAGTTAATCTCAGTACTGATACCATTTAAAGGTAACACAAAGTTAAGACATCAAAGCAGCCAGACAGGTGGGGGGCCACACAGAGGGGGGTTGAGGGCCGCCAGTTGGACAGCACTGGTCTAGAACAATTTCAAGTCCCCTTTCAGAACTTGCAGCAGACTAGGTTTACTAGTCTCAGCTTGTATACCTTTTCCACTAACTTGTTTTCTGGTTTTGGATTATTTTCGGCTACAATTTCATAGCTGAAGAAATGTCATGACCTTGAGCTTGGCTAAAGAGATGATTAAATAAACAGACATAAAATGTGAAATTCTACGAAAGCATTTGATAAATCATGCAAGCATTAGAAAGTGGTAAGCTGAAATTAAACATAAGCAGAAAACCCAAGGATTGCTTGTTTAGCCTCTACAGAGCAATATGTTGGCTTTCCAATGTTATTATCACAGGTTATCATCGAAAAGATAGCAACTACTGTTTCTAGACTGGTCTCAGGCAAAAGTATCTTAGCGTGTTGTATAATTCAACTTTCTGGATTTCCACTGGAAATGCAGTAGTACTATTGATGAGTTCTTATCCCATCGTGGCATGGGCACTGCATAAAACCCCAGAGCTAACAAATAGCTTAGCAAAGACTTGAATAAGTTGAATGAACACCCCCTTAATAATACATTTGCTTGGGTTTCTGTTTGTTTTTGTTGCTCTTTTAGAAACCAAAAGATGAACTTGTAATAGGGGTATGGCATCCTTTATCTGGAAAGACATTATCCAGAAAGTTTTTAATTACGAAAGGGCCATTTCCCATAGACTCCATTTTTAAAAATGATCTTTTTCTCTTGATCCAGACTAAGCTGCCTAAATCCACATTGGTGGCAAAACAATCCTATTGGGTTTGTTTAATGTTCAAATTTTTTTTTTTTGGTAGATTAAAGGTATGGAGATCCAAATTATGGAAAGATCCCTTATCTGGAAAACCCCAGGTCCCGAGCATTCTAGATAACTGGTCCCATACTTTTAGGGGCTGATTTACTAACCCACGAATCCGACCCGAATTGGAAAAGTTCCGACTTGAAAACGAACATTTTGCGACTTTTTCGTATGTTTTGCGATTTTTTCGGATTCTTTACGAATTTTTCGTTACCAATACGATTTTTGCGTAAAAACGCGAGTTTTTCGTATCCATTACGAAAGTTGCGTAAAAAGTTGCGCATTTTTCGTAGCGTTAAAACTTACGCGAAAAGTTGCGCATTTTTCGCGTAAGTTTTAACGCTACGAAAAATGCGCAACTTTTTACGCAACTTTCGTAATGGATAGGAAAACTCGCGTTTTTACGCAAAAATCATATTGGTAACGAAAAATTCGTAAAGAATCCGAAAAAATCGCAAAACATACGAAAAAATCGCAAAATACCGATCATTACGAAAAAAACGCAATCGGACTCCATTCGACCCGTTCGTGGGTAAGTAAATCAGCCCCTTAGTATATTATATAATGCTATTTAAATGTGGTGGCTTAAAAGGGTTCAAGCGGTTCAAATACATACGTCTAATTGCAGTTTGGAGGATTTCTTTAGTAGTTTAATTTTACTGATGAATGAGAAGCACAATATTGTTTTACTGTGTGTCCCTTTCACATAAGATCATCTTTTCTTATTGCAAGTTGTGTTTTTGCTTCAGTGCATCATTTGAGAAGTACAAAATGCAATAGGACATAGAAAATAGAAGTTGACCTTTGATTACTATGTGCAGAGAGGGAGATCTGTACATGACAATCCTGTAGACAGGACAAAAGGTAGGAACAAACAATCCTGGGATGTACAGAAAAATTACATTGTGCAGAACTTGACAGTTTATGAAGCAATGTAGGGTACTCAGTGAAGCAGTTATTCCCTATAATACGGCAATGAACCTACTAAAAATACAGATAAGCCAACACAGGGTATTCACACAAGATCACTTGGAAGAATCTCATGCATGTGTTATCCAGTTTTTATACTGCATGTACATGAGTACATGCTACATGTGCATGGGTTTCAAATGTTAATGTGGATAGTGCTTCAGTTATTTCCTTTGGATAAATTTAGAACTCCTTTAAAAATATTAAATGTCTTTTATATGTTAGCACTTTTTTGTAGTTGAAAACAAATTTATTAAAGGAATAAATAGATTTTGTGATTCTAAAGTTATTGTTACTCTGCTGTATTCAAACATGCTGCAGTATCACTATACCCATCAAAGGAACCTATTGTGATTTTGCATAGCTTATCTATCTGGTTCTATAAACTTATTCTTAAAGGCTCAACCTAGGTTAAACAGATTGTTATGTATCATTTTGCTATACATTGTTGCCCTTTTAACCCTCTATATCCAGTATTCAACATTTTTACTCAATGTTTCAGACTTTTCTTGTGAAAGATTACTGGTATAGGGAAGTTAAAGTTACTTGCTCAAGTTGAAACCGAGTTAGCATATCCCAATTTTTTTTTAATTTTCTTTGTCATCCAGTTATTTCTTATCCATTTTATTCTACTTGTGTAAAACTTAGCATTCCTTATGCTTGATCATCTTAGGTATCCACTGCATGCCCTGCTAAGTTGTTTTGTTGTCTCACATTTCTTCCACATGTCACTTCAGCACCTGTACTTTTATTTGCTTTCTTTCTTTCTTATCCCTTTCCATTATGGAAGTATAGAGTACAGTACAATTTAGTGTACATCTTGCATCAAATCAGTTGCCCATTTTAGCCTTTATTACCTGCATTTCAGTATACACAATACTTATATTCTCAGATGTATATTTCCTTCATTTATGCAATAATGATCATCATTCAGCACTCCATTCCAAGCTAAATTTTTAAACTATAAAACTATAAAGCTCCACATCTCAATGCATAAGTTTGACACTTTAACATTAAGGGGAAGATTTATTAAGACAATCGTGCTCGGAGCATTCATTCAAACGGTCCGAGCGTATTTTTGCCGATTTTTTGTGCTTGTATGCTTGCGCGACTTTTTTTGTACACTTGCACGAAAAATTCGGAAAGGTTCTGCCGCAGTTTACAATTGTTCGGTACTAAAATTTAGTGACTTTCGGATTGCCAGTACCATATTATTGTGACTAATATGATTTTTTCGTAAGCATTTTAGTGATATTTGCGATCTTCAGAAATTATCGTATCCAATCCGAATATTTCCCATTCGGGATTTGAACTCGTGTTTTAATGAATCAGCCCCTAGGTCTTCTGCTGATAACTGAACCAGTGTACTGCAACAATATGTAATTTGGGCAAGGTGCTTTTTACCTTTAACTATAGCCTTTCTACCAAAATGATATAAACATACATCTGAGATCATTCTAAAGTTGTTTCCCTGTGTTCAGTCAATTACAAATAAAGGTCAGGCTTTTTGGTTCCAATATTTCTACAGTATTAAAATACACATATGTTTCAAATTATTATTAACACAGTATCTTATTTTATAACACAGAAGCAGTTACCGTTTTGCAGTTTCTATATTGCAACACTGATATACACATCTACACATCCACAGGATAAAACTTAAATATTAATTTATTGACTGATTTACTATTACTATTACTGAGGGGAAACATAATATCCACTGTCACATTCTAGTGATGATTTTCTGCTGGGATGCTACAGATCCAGAGGATCATAAATTGACTGATTTCATATACACTGTAAAGTGATTCGCACTTATGCTCAAGTCTTGTCGTTTGGTATATCTTGAAACTTTACTTGCAATTATAGCATGTGGTGGAATGCTGGCAAGAATAGATGTCTACTCAGTGAAGTAAGGGAATGGCTTGTGGATTGCTTAGAGCACATATTGCAGATATTCTAATAATGGTATGCATTACATTTGCATCCACAAGATGACAAATATAACAAAGAAATCTGATGTAAAAAGAAAAACCTGAGAATTAAGAATGTGATGATGTAATTTTCTAAAGATTTGTACTACTGCTACTAAGAAAACCTTCATAAGAATTATTTTAAACAATGGAAATATTTGTATATTGCATTGTGTTTGTACATTATTTTTTCTTAGAAAAGTCTTAAACTTGTTAATTTTGTTATTTGTATTCTTTCATAGTCTACATATGCATCAGTTAGACAATAATACATTTGCATTAATGTTTGCCTTTATAGTACATGAGCTCTTCAGCTCTAGAGTGTTGTGTGACCAAATGCTTTGCACACTGTTCAAGTCCTCTCTCTGCCATGAAAGGGTTTAAAAGGCAATAATTCTTTGGCTCACTGAAGATGCCTCTATTTCAGGTCTTTAACCAACATAACCCTGCGAGAGCAATCAGCCATCTTAAAACAGCAGGTGCTATCCCTGTCATTCAAAGAGGCATTATAATTATTAATGCTGGATATGAATCTTCATGTAGTGGCCCTGCAGGACTATTTGAAGCATAAATATGGTTGCGGCGTGTTTGAGAATGCTAATCAAAGAGGCTTGATGAAACTAGGAAGCTAAAATACAGCTTAGCACCCGTGCTTGTGCCTGTTTCACCAAGGTTATAATCCTCTTGGTTCACTCATCATGAGTGTCCATTATTGTAACAAGATAGGCCTATTGAGTCTGCCCATCCCTAAATATAACACATTTATTTCAGTATACTGAATAATTATTATGATAGCTTCAGAATAGTGCTTCTACATAAAGGGATTAGTCCTCTTGCAGATGCCCTTACTGAGGACTATTTTATATCCATACATTTTTATTCCAATTTATTTTACAGTCATATTCGCTAAATTATTATGTTATTACATGACTTGTATTTGTTGTCCCGAGGAGCTTACATCTTTCAGGTAATAGAGTTATCTTTCCTGGATGAAAAAAAAAATGCACTTTGGTCTGAAAAAGAGTCATATGTTTGGAAACAGTAATTACAACCTCTGGTTCAGTCATTCTGTCAAAAGATGCATTGTTTCCTCAACACAAATTGTTTTGTAGAGGCATTGCTGCAAAGTATTGTGAAAGATAAAACTGAATTGGCTTGAAAGGATGACCAGGTTTTTCATCTAAAAAAGGGCTACTAATCCCAGAATACTACAAGACAGAAGGGTGGGGGCAGCTGAGGGAATAATGTAGCATCCAATTTTGTAACCTGGGACATTATTTTCAGGAACAAAGACTGAAAGGCCGCCACACCGTCAACTGAACATTCTTTACATTCAACAGAAGGTCTAAAATGTTTTCAATGGTTTTCTGCAAAGTGGCAAAAGACTACTGAAAAGGCCTAGGTATATTGGACTATGACACACATCTAAGAATTTTCAGTGGACTTGGTCTGTGGTAGTTCTCCTTTTATGTAGTGCACATAGGGAAATACAGTATGTCCCATATATTACTAACTAAAATGCAGCCTTATTTTAAATAAAGTTAGAAATAAATTTCCCATTTAATGACTCTCTCTTCCTTTTTATACCCATCAGATTGCTTTTGCTTGTTGCTAATGTAGTGCTAGTTTTCTACATGTGTATAGTTTTGACGTCTTTAAATTTTTATTTAGTTTTTTTTCTCCATTTCATAATTAGCATTATGTTTTTGCAGTATTGCAATTCATTTGTCGACACATTTTGCATTGGCAAGCACTGTCATTCCACAGTTGTGTGGTGTGTGTTTGTCTGATAATTGCTAGACCTGTTAATCTGCACAGTAACCCTTAAATTGGTATTTCACCTTTAAGTTACTTTTAGTATGTTAAAGAATGTGTTGTTTTTAGCCACTTTTCAAGTGGTCTTGTTATAGTTTTTGAAATAATTACCTTCCTCCTACACTTTCGAATGGGGGTCACAGACCACGGCAGGCAAAAAACTGTTGCTCCATGAAGCTACAATTATATTGTTATTGTTGCTTTTTATTGCTTAGCTTTCTATTCTATTCATCTTCCAGTCTCTCATTCAAACCACTGTTAGTTGCTAGGGTAAGTTGGACCCTAGCAACCAGTTAGCTGCTAAAATTCTAAACCAAGGAGCGGATAAACACAATGTTTAATACAGGTATAGGATTAGTTATCTGGAAACCTGTTATACAGAAAGCTTCTTAATAACAAAAGGGTCAACTCCCATAGACTTTATTTTAAATAAGTAATTCAAATTTTGCAACATATTTCTGTTTTCTCTGTAATAATAAAACAGTGCCTTGTACTTTATCCAACTTAGATATGATTAATCCTTATTGGAGGCAAAACAGCGCTTTTTAGTAGACTTAAGGTCTGGAGATCCAAATTACAGAAAGACCCCTTATCTGGGAAACCCCAGGTCCTAAGCATTCTGCATAACATACTTGTACTTTAAAACTTATGTCCATACCTGTACTTCACAAAACCACCAAAAATAAAAAAATACCTATTTTAAACTATCTCAGAATATCACTGTCTACATCATACTAAAAGTTAAGTTAAAGATTTAAGTAGTCCTGAAAATCCATAATTAAGTCCTAAAACCAGTCCTTTGTAGATACTGTTCAATAAAGCCATTTTCATTTGTTGCTATGATACATATTAAATAAAATAATATCAAAAATGGTACACCTAACAGATCTGGCAAGCCTGAGACACACCAATGCACTGCACTTGGTACATTTACTGAGACACATCACTGTGTACAGTGTATGATGTTGGCCCTCAGGGCTTCCATTCAGATCAATAACCTTTATAAAAGTTCTGACCTTTAGGTAGGCGGACATCTCTGTAGCTAGCACCTAACATTGGGATTTCTGCTATTAAGAAATCTTTTACTGATAAAGATACATGAAACTGGGGCTTTTTTGAATTTTAAATTCCTGTAATACTTGTCAGGTTGCTTTGCATAATTTGCTCTATAGCTCTATCCAGTTATTTAACATTGTTCTAAAATACCGCAAATACATTTTTGTGGTCACATCTGCATTTAATACATGTGAAAAATAGAAGTGAGCTGACGTAAATCAATATGCTGTAAATGCACCATAGGACCATGATGCGTCTCTTATGAATTCACTGACAAATCTACACGGCACTCCTTTAGTATTACATAGCCATTTCATTTGTCGAATCTCTTACAATGCTCTGCCACTCTACCCAGATATGTGCAGAGCTCTGAGAAAAGAAAGAGCAGATTTATCTTGATCTCTATAAAAAAAAAAAAAAAAGAAAGATTTAAGGTAAAAAAGCCAGCGGTTTATTAAACTGTGTCCATTGTCTGTCAGCCGTGTTAACTTAAAACTGTCAGGGAAGAGATAAGCAGTGTCACGTTTGTATGGAGGTACCTTTGCATTCCTATTCTCTGCTGCACTTGGTTTGGAATTCAAATTATATATATTTTTATCTTCACGGCCTTCCAAAACGGTAATATTACAAGCATAAATAGAAGGATGATAAAACTGATAAAAATTGCTACATGCGCTGGCATATATGCATATTGTCGAATTAAGGCGATTTAAAAATGCAACTATCCCAAGATATATTCAGAAAGGCTGATTTAAGCATACTGCTTCCTTCTCTGCTTTCTCTTAGCCAATATATATCTTTTCACTTGTATTTTTCCTTTATAACCAACTTTTCTGTAAAAAATCAATATTTTTTTTTTTTTTTTTAAATGAACACCTAACAACTAGCAGCATATAGTTTTCAAAAACAACAGAACCAATAAACTCAGGGAAAGATAATATAATGTGCAACATTTCCTACTGGTCTAATCACCTAGCAACCAATCAACAAGTAGCATTTACAGGTCACCTGTTTAAAATCTTATGGGTTGCTATGGGTTACTGCACCTGGACAAATTTTGTGCCTTTTATTACATACATGGGTTAGGGACCATTTCAACACCTATGTTCCTGGGTTTGTAAATGAGCTTTAGTGTCCCATGCACTACATATGAACAATGTACCAAAACATTTCTAAAAGGAGAGCGCTTTACCTAACCATAGGATGAATTGGATGAGTGGCTACTGGGATGTAAAAGTCATATTTTTTTCTCAAAATTGCCTTCTAACATTTGCTGTAGTCCTACTATACATACTTTATAGTCAAACCCGTAAAACTGTCCTGTTTCTATGTATCCCTATAGAAGCATATTTTTGTGTCAAGGGCTAATTTATTTTATATGGAGCAGTGTGCAAAGCTTTAGCATTTTAGTTTGCAAGCAAGTACAAAAAGAGTTCTGCATGTGACTTAAAATTGTGGTTGCCAGGAGTTTCTGATGCATATTCTGCCTTGCTTACATATAAGGTGAAGAGCCAAAGGGTAAAACATTGCACTGCCTTGTCTGTGGTGCTCTGCTAGTGCCCCATGCATCTCTAGACCTGTTCATTTCACGATTACAAAGCTCATCTGGGTTCAGGGTTCTGCTTTATCAAGGATGTTCATCCTGTGACTCACCATCTGCTGCTGCGACACCAAATGAGAACTGTGATTGCAGGTTATTGACTGCCTGTAGGCAATGCCTTGTTTTATTGCCCGTCCTTGCTGTGGTCTTGTCTTGTCCGAGATTATGTTCTGATTTTAATGGGCATGGCATTGGTTTCAAAATAAACACATGCCATTTTACCTAAGAAATAATGACATTTTCTCTTTTGCGTACTCTGAAATCTGCCAATGGCTTCAATTTGTTCTTCTGCAGTATATTTACTAGTGCTTACTTATTTCTAGATATGCAAATCAACACAATTCTACTTAGTAATACATAGTTATAGCATCAGATATGCTTCCACTCTATAGCTGCTCTGGTTAGAAGGTTTTTTATAGGTACATTTAACCTGTACTGTAAAGACAAGGCTGTCTCTCACACAGCAATAAAACTGCCAGTCATAAATAATTTTCCCTGTCCACACATTTCTTTCAATCCTTGCATGTAGTCTTGTGCTTTGGCTTCTTTATAGTAATTATATTTTTGTGGGGAAATATCTAATTATTTTTACCCATGGAGCAGGGCATCAAAGGTAAACTTGCAGCTCCTTTATCACCTGTTACATCTCTGATGTAGTTCATACTTTCATACTAGTTGTACATCTTTGCTAGTATGACAATACTTTTATTAATGCTATGTTTTTATGTTTGTTTTGTATATTTGTTCATAAATGGTGTTCGTGTATAAAGTTTGGAGCAGTTTATTTATGCTGAATCTTTATGTCCCAGTTAACTGGCATTCCATTAATGCTCATACATTTCCTGGGGCTCAGTGGGGTGGGGTGTAAGAGAGCAATGCAACTGATCTCTAACACTCAGTAGCACAGAACACATTCTGATGAACTGATACAATGATCACAGCGGGAATTGATTTGATAAATATGTCAGTTCCACACGGAAGTGTCAAGGAAGGTTGTGGCCACTTTTATAAAACCAAAAAATAGGAAAATAGTTATACTTTCTTCTCTAAGCCAATACTAATAAAATGTGAATCTTTAAAATCTAATGAGGGTCACCTCCAGTCTCCCACAGTAACAGCCTGGTTCCTTGGTTCCTGTAATTTGCACTTTAATTAAAGTTAACCCTGCAACTTAAAAGGCGCTGAACCCACCCAAAATTGTAAAGATTGCATTAAACTCTGGGAGTGATTGGCACATTGCTGGGGCATATCAATGGCAGGGTCAGAACAAAATGAGGTATGGCCATAATGCTTCCTAGAAGTGCTAGGTTGATGTCTCTGTAATATACTAATATGCACGTTTATATGGCATTTCCTGTGTGTAATCCTGCAGCTGAGTGTAATTTGTGTGATTTGTGCTCTGTAAATAGTCTATTTCCTATTTCATTACATACCGAATTTGCTGATATTCACCTCTACTTAAAAAAAAAAAACCCTTACATGTGTCATGTAGGGCATTCTCCAAAAATATGCAATAAATATTGTCTCAAGCTTTTACCTTTATAGACTAATTCCGATTATGGTAAATAAGTTGTCACCCACACATTTTATTTAAATTACATGTAAATTCAGAGATGCAAGTTATACATTTTTTTTTCTAAATGCTAAATGCTATTTATATTATTAAAGAGGTTAATGTGGCTAATGGCACTAGGCATGTTTTAAAGCATTCAGACATCCCCTCTCTAATAAACCCTTTCCCAGTACAGACTGCTTGTTTGTTATATAGAGTATTGTTTTTGTTTTTTTCTTTCCTTTTGGAAATATAAATGGAAGTGGTAGGTAATGCCCTCTCTGCCTCTTGGAGAAAACTGGAGCCATAAAAATAACAAACGGCGTGTATTTGCTAGAGTGTCAAAGTTATGAGTTTATTTTGTAATGATGTGCTCCTGCTTTCATGAGGTAAACTGGCCGTGGCGGAGGTGTTATTAGTAATATGGACTCAGTGGAGCAGAAAGCAGAGTGACCGAGAGATCAGTGTATCAGTCAGCAAGAGGGCAAATGGGAAGAGACAGCAGGAGAATGAGAAAAGAGCAGAGCTGTTGCTTGCATATAAACCCTTTTACTGCTGGAGTGGGCCTGCTGCAGGATACCGTGCAGATGATGCAGAGTAATAAATGCGCATACTCGGGTCTTTTACATCAGATGCTTTGCCGAATCCACGCTACAGTCCTGTATTTCAAGGACCATTGCTTGTTTATAACATTATTACCTTTTTGTGTGATGCATATTAACTGTGAAAGGCACATAGCCCAGGTCGGAATGTTCTGTATAATAACAAAGACTCTTAAGTATTTATTGTGCTCTCAGATTTTCATGTATGTTATTGCAAAAAATTTTTTTAGTGATTTCAGTTCTCGGTTTGGATATATTAAATTAAAGCCCCATACTAAAAGAGGACTGACATATCACAGATCTATGATTCATATTTGTAATATTTTATTACATTTAACCACCCAGTTTTTACATTTCAACCTACATCCCACTGCCAGTTTTGTTATCACACTCCAACCACAAAGGGAGTAGGGAGAGGACCCAAATTTGGCCATCTCTGTGAATAAGAAATGAAAAACAAAAAAGGTTTCTATACCTAATCTAACACTGTCCACAAACTTAAAATATGAATGCATTGTGACGTTTGCTCCCCTAAACATTTCAGTTGTATTTTTAGTAAATCTGAAGCCCTGATCGTATTTGAGCTTATTTTCTTACAAAGAGCTCAATAAACAAAATAAATATGTGCCATTGCACTTTCAGATCTGGTGAGGAACATGGTTTCAGTAGACCCAACAATAAGGTTATGTTCCTTTGGTCCCATTTGTAGCCATGCAAGCATCTGTATTGGTATAATTTGGTTCAGATGGCACCAGTATCAAAATATGCACTGACTAGCACATCTAGGGCATGTCTATAAAACCATACTGCTTTTGATGTCCTTCTTAAACAGCAGTACTCTATACCTATTGCTGTTAACAAGGTGTGAAGCAAGTAGCCTATATTAGTAATATATGCTGCTGATCAAAATAATACTTTCTTGTGTGCTAGGAAATGTAAGAGTTTATAGGGAATATTACAGTTGTTTTTTTAAGGCATGTAGCAGCAGCAACAAAGGGAAGATCAGTGATATTACAGTTAAAAAGGGAGACATTTATACAGTATTTAAATCAACACTAACTTTTTATTGTTGTAAAAATGTGTATTTAGCTGAACCCAGCGAAAGAGCACAAAACAGAAATCTGTAGAAATAAGAGCATGAATTGTGTAACTGTTATAAATACACTGCTACACATTCTTCTCAGGATTTAGGTAAGGTAAGTCCCTGAACAATTGCCTAGTAGTTGGACAGGTTTCATTTGGACAAAACGGTTGAACCTGATGAACTGCTTTTTTCAACCTCAACTACTGCTTTACTCAGTTAATGGAACATTCAGGTTGGTTGGTATGGTTCAGTGTGTATAAATGTGCATAAATCACAGACCTTACAACAAAACACGACCTACTTCCTAAACTAATAAGTTAGTTATGTATCTTCCTGCAAAATAAAATTGATCTTTGAGAGTGATTACTTATTACATTATACAGGGGAGTGAAGAGAATAAATATGCAACAAACTTTCACAAACTATGAAACAAACTTTCACCACTGGAAATTAAGTGACAGTTGTTGATCCATACTGTCCAGTTCCTCTCTGTAATAGCAATAGCTGCACAGCTGTGCCACTGACAATCTAGTTATCAGGAAATGACTGAACAATATATAAATATATAGAGAGTATAATAAGGGAGTTTGTGGTTCAAATTTCTTTCTTTACTTTTTAAAAGCAGTACTTGCTTATTAACCCAAATGTAGTTTAATATTTTATATATTTAAAGAAATATTAAATTGTATCATTTATAAAAATAGATTTCAGTTAGACTCATTGGTTGATATTTTATTAGAAATATGCAAAAGTGGGTTAATTGTATTCACTTGTGTGCAGACTCATTCATCTTATTACTCATTCATACTTATTTGTAAGCAACAGAATATCTATTTCTTTGTTTTGAAAGGTCCTTGGCCGAGAGGTATACACATCAAACAACCAGCTGGGTGGCATCCAGATAATGCACAACAATGGAGTAACACATAGCACTGTGTATGATGATTTTGAAGGGGTGTACACAATTTTGCAGTGGCTTTCTTATATGCCCAAGGTAAGTATGTAAACTGTAAATGTAGTAGTGGGTCTACTATATGGCATGCCAAAAATTTGAGGGGCAGAATTAATTTACCCCCATGATTAAATGATATTAAACTGTGGAGTTCCTGGTCATCCTTATTTGTAGCTTCTGAATTATTTAACTTTAGCTGTCCAGTTTGGCACATAAATCACAACCAAGTTCACACTGAATTTTTGGTTTTCATCATACACAATTCAGATAGCACGGCAATAAATTGAATGTTTAGGTATTGTTTTATAAAGGGCTATAAATTTAGTTTACTGAACTCCTTGATAAGAAAGCTTAGTTATATTTGTCCATGATGCACAATAATGAACTGAATTTACCAAGGTCTTTCTTCATCATGAACACACCATTGCATACTCTCTTAAAGGGGACCTGTCATCCAAAGAAATAATTCAAAATTCTTTTCTATTGTGTTTGTTAAGCAAAATAAACTTCACTCACACTATATAAGTAATATAAACCTTGTTTTCTTCAATCCTGGAATTACACACTCACAGCAAATAGGCAGGTGCCATTTTGTGGACACTGTTATTAAAGCAAACTTTGTATCACCCCAAAATCTTGTGTGCCAGAATGGGGGACCAGATGCCCATGCCCATGCCCATGCACTGGCTACAAAATTAGATGGTTAGGAGGGAAGGGGAACGTGAGAGCTGAATTGAAAGTTAAAATACTTTTCTGCTCCGCCTCTATGCCTTAGGCATAGAGGCAGGGCAAGCAATATATGATTGACAGCTGGGATTTTTAAATGCCTTTATAATGAGTTTGGATGTGTTAATATAGAAATGAATTTGGGCTTCTTGTTTAATTTGAAAAGTACTTTTATGTCTGGGTGACAGGTCCACTTTAAAGATGAACATTAGAATACTGAAAACTAAGAAATTCTGCTCATGAATGTCTGCCTTTTTGTTGTTGTTTTTTTTTTACAGTGTGTAGCCAGTCCTGTTCCTATTCTGACACCAAAGGATTCTATTGAAAGACTTATAGAATTCACTCACACCAAAGCTCCTTATGATCCACGATGGATGCTGGCAGGACGCCCCCACCCCAGTATGTATTCTTTAATCAGTTATTAGAGGTTTGATTTCTTTAAAGAGGTTGTAAACCTGAAAATCGAATTTTGCATAATGAAGGATAATATTCTCATATTGAGCAATTTTACATTCTGTGTTTATTACATATGAGCAGTGGTTTTAAAGGTGATTTGCAATCCTAATCCCTAATGAAAGCAGTATCTGTCTCTTCCTTTTCACTGAATTTCTGGTTCTGACTCTTAATATAAGGTAGCAGGAACAAGCAGGTTAACAAATATAGAGATCTGAGACATTATGAGAAACTGAGTCTTGGCTGGAGCGGAATGATATGTTACATTGTTTCAAGATTCAGAACTAGTACAGAAATGACAAACAAATACAACAATTGCAATTATATCTACAAAAAAAGAAACCAAACCATTTACATTGTTTACTTAACTATATTGGGAAGTTGCTTAGAAAATAGATGAAAACATGGTAAAGTAAAGCATTTGAAACAATATTTTTTAAACAACTATATATGTTGCATTATTAAGTTTTTCCATGTGCATTTCTTCCTGCAGAAATAATGCTGTTTTTGTTATTCACCCCCACAGCAGCCTACCTTATTGCTTTTTGGCCAGACCTGTATTTAAATGTTGAATGCTTGTGTAAATGTATTTGTATATTTGCCTAGAATAACAATAACAAGCAACAAGAACTTTAGAGGGACATTGTAATCCATTTTTTACCATATCGCAAAAAATCACATTTAAAACATCTCTTCCCTTTGCGATAATTTCAGTATTAAAGATATAAGTAGATACATTTTTACTGTATAGCACTGTTATATAGATTTTGGGACCTGTACAACAATTCTGTGAACTTGATGGCATACATAGCCACAAATAATTTTAGCTTTAGCATAACAGCCATCTTATTTGAGAACAGAGGATCAGGAATGAATGAAATATGTTTTTATTTAATATGATACTATACCTGTAACACAATCGAATGAATAGTATTGCTGCTTTTTGGAATATTTTGGTTTACAGGTTTATACATGGTATGTTCTGTTGAAAATAATGCTATACCTCATATTTCATGGGCATTTGTTGAGAGGAACATTTTAGCATTTTTCTAAACAGGCAATATCATATGTGCATTATTTCCCTAGAATTCTGAAATTCCGTTAATAATGGTATTTATAGCAGACTGTCTTGCTGAGGTTTGGCAGGGACCAGAAGGCATAATGTGTTTAATCCATCACTGTGTTTTTAGATGAAGATGTTAAATTAGATGCAAATACTGCAATAAAATAAGGCCACATTCTTTCAGTAAGTTTTTAAAGGAAAACTATACCCCCATAATGAATACTTAACCAACAGAGAGTTTATATCATATTAAGTGGCATATTAAATAATTTTACCAAACTAAAAAATATATATCGGTAAATATAGCACTTTTATATCTTTTTACCTTGAGCCGCCATTTTTTAATGGTCTGTGTGCTCCCTCAGAGATCACCTGACAGGAAATCATGCACCTCTGACTGTAACAGGAAGAAGTGTGGGAGCAAAAGACAGAGCTTTATTCATTCATTGGCTGAGGTGACCTAACATATATGTGTGCCCTTGGTTTGTTTGTGTGCATTGCGAATCGTTTGATCCCAGTGGGTGGAACTTTGTATTTAAAATGACAATTTCTATTTAGAAATAAATAATGGCACAATATATTTTTATGATAATGGTTTATTTATGAAGCAGAGTTTTACATATGAGCTGTTTTATAAGACATATTTTTTATAAAGACCTACATTGTTCATGGGAATATTTTTCCTTTAAACACTTCTGTTGTGCCTACAAACATGCTGCCATCTTGGTTGTCTGTATTGTTACTATGATATCTGAAACTACACCTGTTATTACAAGCATGCAAAACATTTTTGTTTCTTGGTATTACTTTACAGTACTGTATGTTTTAGCTTATGTAAGCTTCTTACAGTCTAACTTGTAATTAACTTCATATACTTTTGTTCTCTTTACACAAATGTATGCTTTGACTATGTATTTATGTGCATATTGTGCCCAGCTTACATAAAATTTTTCATACTTTTATATCTATTAGTAAAAAAAAATGAATTTTTTTCTGCCTATAAGTTGATTTGCACTTTACCACTTGCTAAAGCTAAATGACAACCCCACCTAAAAATTGCCTTGAAACCCAGAAAGAGCAGAATGAGAAAACTGAAATGAGATTTGTGGTTAGCTCCATTTTCTGCATTTGGATAATATTTTTACATTCCCTATGCGACCATTCATCCTCCTGTCTGAAGTGCTAGCCCCAGCCAGGCTCCAAATCAAGTGGCTTTCAAATTTTAATTTAGTGGAGGCGTTAAGAAAAGCAGATGATTCTCAGTGATAAGTTAGAGCAGATATCTCCTAGGTGAAAAGTTAAAGCCATTTATTAGAGAAGATAGTGCTGTGAGATTCTTCAATGTGACGCGAGACGCTAGGCCAGAATCTAAGCCATCAGCTGAGACACATGATACAAAGATAGGTTTGGAATGGATGCTCGTACTTTACACTGGGGCCAAGACGCCTGGAATGTAGAACACAGTAATTACAAGTTTTTTTTTCCACGATAAAACACTCTTGCCTGCCACTTTAAGTCAGGAAAGGTTACCGCACTCGGAGACTCTCTTTTAATTGGTTTTGGGCATATGATTTCAGAGGTTGGGGTTCAAATGAATCTGTTCTTTGCTTAAGTTTCCTTTAGTGCTTTGGCTTGCTTTGTATTTCTGCAGCAGTTATAGACATGTAGCTGTAGAGCTGTAAAATAGCCATTACCCTTGGTGTAGGCAGTGACTTTAGCTGGCTGAATGAAATGTGCCTTTAGGAATACAACATCTAAGCTTAAGTAATTAGGGCTGTTTCTTTACCTACACAGTATGCAGTTGATTTCATTATAATATAGGTAAGCTTTGTTTTCTTCAAATGTATCATAAACAATATCAAAAGGTAAAAACATATGTAAAGAAAAATACTTTCACTTGTATAGATAAAACTGGTTATTTTAATAATCTACATGAGAGAGTGCTTATACACGTCACTTATGACACTTTTTAATAAAGCCCTTGTTCATTAAATCGGTATCTCACAGTTGTAAAAGACATTGAAATTAAAGGGTGCAAGTGTACAGAGGTATTCATGTTTATTCTCCTTTGTCAATGGCTAGTCTTATTTATAGCTGGACCAGTAAAGAGGGTTACATTAAATGAGATAATTGCAGTCCCACATTTGGGAAAATTATTGATCCTTTGCTACTTATGCGATGCTGCTTCCAACTTGTAGCTGAAAGACATGTCATTGCAGATGTTCTGTGAGAATTTCCCCACACAGTAACCTAGATGGCATCATTGTTCATTCTGATGTCTGTACTAAGCACAAGGGATTTATCAGCAAGACAGTCTTCAGAGGTGCACAGAAGCTACAAATGAATAGATCCACCTTCTTGGTCTCAAATGTCCAACTGTACTTTACCCTAGAGACCAGAGGCTTTTATGATGGTGGACAGGCCTGTAGCTACAGGGATCTTAGCAGGTTGATCACGTTGACTGCATATAGTTAGCACATAGTAAACTGTAGTGTTATACACAGCTGGGTCTCTGCTGTTGTCTGGTAATGAATACAGTACTTATATGAGTCAGAATATAAACTATGGTTCTAGCTATTGCACCATATATACCTTCAGTCAGTAATATAAAGCAGTATATTCAGTCAATATCTCCTGCACAACGGGATGCTGCATCTTCAAGAAAGAATTACTGCATGGTCAGCTAGACACACAGGGAAGCCACCAGCTGCAGACCCCTGCTCAACTTCATGTTTCTTACCTATTAGTCTTGTAACTGAATTAACCCATGGCTGATACTAAACAAATGAAAAAAATGATCTTGCTACTATTGTTATGCCTTACAACTTACAATTATATATTACTTATAATGTCTGACAATATCTTTCCAAGCCATTTTTCAGACCAATAAATATTTAGTTACTTAAAAGAGAAGTGTGAGGCCTTTATCAGGCCTTTTTGATACAAAGGAAAAAACTCTGCAATTCATAGTTCATGATTGTTCTCATGTACATCCTCTTTAGAATACATATAACAAAGAACAACAAAGAACAGAAATACTCAAAAATGTTTCACCTATTCTACTTCTTGTTATTGTGCATACTAACAGTCGTTTCCGTTCAGTCTTTCTGATTGCATTCATTTTGTATGGCTTTAAAAATACACTGTTTATAATTGCAGGGATATTCTGATTTGTGCTCTTTACAGAATAAGCTGTGTTAAGATATGTTAGTCCTGTGGATCAAATTGTTTGCTGCAGTATATATACACCATAGACGTGTTCACCAGAAGAACAGACTAACAGATTTTACTGGCAAATACCTAAAGCAGATTTATGCCACATCAGTGCCCAATTTACACAAATACATTGATGTGATGATGTCAGATTAGGGAAATTAATACTTTATACCTCTAGCTGCCAGGAGTAGCCTGTGTTCCCACCTATAAAATATGTTTTTTGTAAAGGAACAGATTTTTTTTTTGTCAGAATTGCAGCATTGATTTAGGGGTTGTTCCCACATTTTGATGTTGATTTAGGGTCTGTTATTTATATACACGCAAGCTTCCTTATGAATATCTAATATACAGGTGAAACTGACAAACCATTGTGATGATGATGACATAACATATGAACTTATATATGAAGGTAAAAAAACTTCACCTATCTGACAGTTCAATTAGATAAATACAATTTATGTACATGTTATCTGTTCACCAAAGTGCAGAATGTAAGGTCGTGGTTACATTACAATGGTAAAAGTTGAATATTTTTGTTTTTATTCCATCTTCCCCACCAGTCACAGTGTTGGGAAAGAAAGGGGTCAAGCAATCTTACAATCTGCTCCTATTAACACTTGAACAATTTGTTCTGATAAGCAGATAAAGGGACAATTAGTTGCTTGATAAATACTGTACTTTATGGAATATCATGCCTACAGTCTGTAAAGTTTTGTTCCCTTGGACACAATACTTATTTGATAAATAGTATCCATTATTCTCTGCTAAGACCCAGTTGTGAATTTTTTTGTGTTTAGATTGGCATAACTACAATGTCACAATTCACCACAATTAGTTATGGACAGTTTTTACGCCATAGACTGGTAAAAATATTCCCAAGCCATAGTTTCCCATGTTTGCTCAGTGTTTAATCTATTCCCATTATTTACTGCAGGAATCTCCAACAAATCTAGACCATCCTTGAAAAAAGCCATAGATACAAAGTGTAGATATAGTACTATTTCTAGATTTGCGTCTCAAAGAGTTGTGGGGTATTTAAATTAATGTATATGAGTTGTTTTTGTCCTATATTTAAATAAATCAACATGTAACAGTCAACAGAAAATTAATACATTTAGTTTTTCTCTCTTGCAGCTCAGAAAGGGCAGTGGCTGAGTGGCTTCTTTGACTATGGTTCTTTCATGGAGATCATGCAGCCATGGGCACAAACTGTAGTTGTTGGAAGGGCTAGGTAAGTAAAAAAGATATTTAATGTTTATTAATAAAGATGGGTGCCCATTTGTGGGCATAACAAGTTTGACATTTCTTTAAGGACTTTGACATCACCCTTATCTGCAGTATTTGAATGTTTAGTAATTTAGCTAAAATAAACAAGAAGCTATAATGGTGAGCCTGTTTGCACAGTGCGTATTCCTTACTTTGGGGACAGTGCTAAAATAAGGTATTGTTAAAAGGCAAATGTAGTGCCTGCAGCAACAGAACAAATTATTATAAGCCCTTATAATAATTCTAACATTGCTAACATATATATAATATGTACTATTATTTTTACCTTATGGAGACTTGCTTGTGTCATATCTTTATTATATTTAATATGTGTATATTATATATATATATATATATATATATATATATATATTCACAAACGAGGTATGGAAGACTTCATCTGGTTTCTAAATCCTGACTTTATTTTCCAATATACTGTGCATACCAGTCACACTGAACTTCACCTTTAAGTTACCTTTTAGTATGTTATAGGATACCCTATTCGTAGAAACTTTACAATTGGTTTTCATTGTTTATTTTTTATAGTTTCTTTCTCTCCCTGTCTCTTTTCAGCTTTCAAATGGGGGTCACTGACCCCAGCAGCCAAAAACTATTGCTCTGTAAGGCTACAATCTTATTGTTATTGTTACTTTTTATTACTTATCTTTCTATGCAGGCCCTCTACTATTCATATACCCTTCTCTCATTTAAACCACTGCATGCTAAAATACCAACTACACAGCTGCTAACCAAAAAGCTAAATAACTAAAATACCATAAAAAATGACCAATTGCATATTAGTTTTAAGAGTACCATATGTCCAGTATATAGATCAACCCAGTGGTCTAAGCAGCCCATTTTACCTTCAATTGTGTAGATCAGGGGTTCTAAAACTGTTCTTACATGTATCACAGTAAGTATCTGAAAATATCAACTTAAATTACAGTTAGGGGTACAGTTTCCACAGACTGTATTTAAGTCAGTATCTGTAGACTAATCAACTCACCTTGCAGTCAGTATTCACAATTATCAGTATTCTGAAATAAGACATAACAAATTAAATGTAGTAGCATTTGCACAAGCCTAGTCATTTGTATCTTTGCTTAGGTGTTGCTCCCCTCCGATGGGAACATCATTAGCTAGAAAGTTATTACTAGACCGCTGTTGGCTGAACTGAGAAGGCTTTTGGTAACAGTCATCATATAACATAGAAGTTTTATTCATTTCACAATGGGGAATAAACAAATTATTCTAGTGGCCACACTCAGAATTCTGCGAATCATCCTTTCAGCAACTTAAAAATAAAAGTTAAGTAACTTAATTATTGAAAATATCATCATCCCTGATTGCAGAAATAATTTCCTTTTGTATTTTTTAATTCAGCTATTCATATTATAGAGAAATGAAACATATTTTTTAAGCCTTAGAGTTATATAGAGATATCTCATTAGAGGAGGTTATGGATGCAGTAAATAGTCTGTCAGGAGGAAAAAACCCTGGTCCTGATGGGCTCCCGCCTGAATGATATAAACAACACTTAGAATTCATTGCACCTATACTATGTTCTATATACAATAGCATGACATCGGACACACACCTTCCAGACTCTTGTTATGGGGCATACATTACTCTGATCCCAAAAGAAGGCAAACCTCCATATAAGTGTGAATCGTACAGACCTATATCACTGCTTAATTGTGATGTTAAGATCTTTGCCATAATCCTAGCACTGAGACTAGGGAGGGAGTGATATGAGATCTGATACACCCAGATCAGACTGGATTCATGCCAACCAGAGCAACTGATATAAACAGTAGGCAACTATACAATAATCTGTGTGTACAACACCAAAATTCAGGGACCAGAATAGCTGTAGCTCTAGATACAGAGAAAGCGTTTGACACTGTATACTGGCCCTACTTCTGGGAAGTCCTTACCTGTTACGGCTTTGGATTCATGGGATGGGTTAAGGCCCTCTACACACGACCTCATGCCAAGGTCCTAGTGGCTGGCATGCTTCCGCAAGTCATACATCTTAAGCGAGGGACCAGACAGGGCTGCCCACTATCACCAATGCTCTTTGCCCTAGGAATTGAACCCTTAGTGACCCAGATTTGTGAGAAACGAGAAATTGTGGGGCTTCAATTAGGAGACTTTATAGAGAAAGTGTCATTGTATGCTGATGACATGCTTTTATACCTAGCAGACTGTAAAACCTAATCCAACTATTAACAGAATTTGGAAAATATTCTGGACTTAAAGTCAACTATGAAAAGTCATTAATTTTTCCAATAGATGGCCTCCCACCAAAAAGCCCCTGCACTATTGCATAATTAAGTGTTGTTTTTTAATTAACATACTTAGGAATAAAGATCCATAATGATATAAAAAGGTATGAACAATTAAACATTTTACCTGTTCTCACTCAGCTATGGGAAAGAACCTCAGTCTGGCCGAATCTCCCCCTATCAGTCCCTGGGAAAGTTAATCTTCTGAAAATGGTCTTTTTGCCAAAATTTCTCTACGTGTTTCATAATGCGCCCTTTGCACCCCCTAGAACCGTTTTTAAGGCTCTAGATACAGTTATAAGGAGTTTTGAGGTGAGCGACCCAGAATGGCCCTGCAAACACTGCAAGACCCTCTATCAGGTGGCGGATTGGCCTTACCAAACTTCCAGATATACTTCCTCGCCACCCAATTGGTGTACGTGCACTGGTGGCTAGTCCCAAGGCTAGACAACAAAGTGCTTATTCTAGAAGCCACCATTTCAGGTTCACTAGAGTCCATATCTGAATTACCTTATAGGGGTATTTCCCCAAACTACAGAACAACACCCCCCATGAGAACAGTAGTAGAGTCTTTTCAGACAGCGCTCAAAATATCCCAAAATAGACAATCTGTCTGGTCTAAATGGGCCCCATTGTGGGGCAAAAAAACAGTTCCCACATTTTTATTCGGTGCCCAAGATTGCCAGATGGGCAGCAGCCGGGATAAAACGTTAGTACATATTACAGCTGGTGGAGAATGTAAACAATTTAAAGGGACAGTAACACCAAAAAATTAAAGTGTATAAAAGTAATTACTATATAATGTAATGCTGCCCTGTACTGGTACAACTGGTGTGTTTTCCTTAGAAAGACTACTATAGTTTATATAAATAAAGCTTCTGTGTAGCCATGGGGGCAGCCATTTACAGGGTTACAGGTTACTTAGCAGATAACAGATAAAACCCCATTATATTCTACAAAGCTTATCTGTTATCTGCTATGTGCCTGTGGCTTTTCTCCTTTTTCCCAGCTTCAATGGCTGCCCCCGTGTTGACACAGCAGCTCATTTATATAAACTATAGTAGTGTTTCTGTTGCAAACTTACCAGTTTTACCAGTGCATGGCAACTGTACATTATATTTTAATTACTTTAAAACACTTTAATTTTTTGGTGTTACTGTTCCTTTAATACACTCCAAGCCGAGTTTTGGCTCTCAGCAAATATGCTGTTCCAATACCTCCAGTTAAGACACTCTTTCCAGTCACAATTTCGTCATAGGCCAATAGAGGTTACTGAAACCACTTTGGAGTTATACCTTCATTGACCAGAGCTATCAAAGGTTTTAACATACATGTATATTATATTAATGCAATGTAGTTGAGCAAAATCAGACAGCAGTGGTGTGAAGATATTCCAGAACTGGAGGAAGAAATGTGGAAAGATGCTGTAGCCCTAGTACCCCAATTAACTATCTCAAGCAGAGACAGATAAGTACAGATCAAATTCCTTAACAGAGTATATCTCACTCCACAAAGATTGGCTAGGATATACCCTGGGGCTTCTGAACAGTGTCCCAAGTGTCACAAAGTGGGTGGTTTCTCAACAATGCTGAATCGCCCTTGCATTTCCCAATATACTGTCACCCAGACTATGCCTCTTGGGCATCACAGACACCTTGATGCTGAGATCTCCAGCAAAACTGTGCTATTTACAATTATTTTACTATGCCAAGAAAGCGATATTGCTACATTGGAAGGCTACAGGGCCACCTGCACTGAACTTTTGGAAAAAGCTTATAAATTACTCTTTACCCGAACAGAAACTTGCATACCTAGCACATGGATGCCCTGATAAGTAAGGCCATCTGGGGAGCATGGCTAGAAGCAAATGAACCATACTAATTGTGTTTCAGACACTAGTATGGAACCCTTAGTCAGTGATGTAACTGCTTTAATGTAATGCTGATAACCTTGACACTTCCCCCTTTACCTTCTTTCCTCTCTACCATCTTCCTCTTGGTTTCTACCCTTTTTTTTTTGTCCTTGTTGTGTTTTTTCTGATATGTAAATATTGAATGCAAAATAAATATAAATGTAATTTCATTAATACCTTGTGCCATCACAATTCCTATTTGTTTCTTTGCTTATCCATCTGGATATCCTTTTTCCACACGATGCAGTGATGCTAACCCTTGGTTACTGTCCTTTTCATGTTAACTCACCTGGCTCAAAGGTACTGCAAACTTCTTGAAAAATGAGTCTCTTTCAAAGTCAGTGACATTCCTAAAAGAGAAAAGAAATAATAATAGACATAAATGTATTCTTCGGGGGATGGTTTCTGTAAGTGCCTCCAAAACTCATCTTTTGTGTGCACTGTATGTTTGGAATATATGTGCTCTTGGCTGTAAATTGTCTTTTATTGTACTCTGGCATCTTGTCCGGGGATTTGCCATAAAACAAGATGTAGCATCTTCATGTGCAGAGACTGATAAAATTTATATGAAGTATAATGGAAAACAGAAGTTGTTTTGAGTCATTTTTCCCATTCCATAAATAACTGTAATCCTCTGATAATAAGCCATCCATCATTAGCTTGCAGGCCTCTCAGTGCATAGGTTTTAAGCTGTGTGTTTGAAGCAAGTGTGACAATTAACATCTTTGTTGTGTGCTAATTTCAAATTTGTTTGGTATTTGAATAATTTTCTATGGTATTTTTAAAAATTAGCACTTAAATAGCATTCAAAATAATGTTTGCAGTTGAATGCTCTCTTTCTTAGCCAGACGTTCTTCTACATTATAGATCTGTTCCTGGGTAGAACTTCTAATTGCCCTGTTTAAAGAGCTGCTGCAAATGCATTTTTTACATGTCCTAGACCTTCATTATATTGTTGTATTATATATCTGTCATCATGGGCCACTAACTCAATTCAGTTTCTAAAGGAATTTATTGTTCACTAATGCTCTGTAATTAGTGCTTCTTGCCTGTTGCTTTTAAAAAGACTGTTGTATGTTTTGTCTTTACGGTGCCTTATTGCACAATGTCCTTAATTTACCCAATCCATGTTCTGTGGCTCAGTCATGTTCTTGGTCCAACCCATGTTAAGGTCTGTTAAAGTGCCTTACAAAAACAGACACTTGGGAGGTATCACCTATTGATTTGTGATTCTAACATTTGTTTTTGGCCTACAAAGTTTCCTTTATCCAGTGAAACCCCTCCATTGGTTGGTAATCTTCCAACACCCCTTTGACTAATAAAACCTCCACAATGTCACTGCCTTTGATAGAGATTCATTTTTCAAGAAGTACCTGAGCCAGGTGAGTTAACATGAAAAGGACAGTCACCAAGGGTTAGCATCACTGCATTGTGTGGAAAAAGGATTTCCAGTTGGGTAAGCAAAGAAACAAACAGGAAGCATGATGGCCCAAGGTATTAATGAATTTACATTAATAAAATAATATGTTTTGTTTGTTTTTATTTTGCATTTAATAACATATCAGAAAAAACACAACAAGGACAAAAAAGGGTAGAAACCTAGAGGAAGACTATAGAGAGGAAAGAAGGTAAAGGGGGGAGCAGGGGGGGGGGTTGAAGTGTCAAGGTTATCAGCATTACATTAAAGCAGTTACGTCACTGACTAAGGGTTCCATTCTAGTGTCTGAGACACAATTAGTATGGTTCATTTGCCTCTAGCCATGCTCCTCAGATGGCCTCGAACTTATCAGGGCATCCACGTGCTAGGTATGCAAGCTTTAGGGTACCAGCAATAAAGGATTAGATTTAGCGCACTCTTTTTCTTTAAAACTTCTTTTTTTTTCAAAGCAGTATCTAATTTACTTTTTGGAACATTCTATGCTAACTGTAAGAACACAAGTTCAAGTTTTCCGAATCTGAAAATGCTCCTTCCCTGTCTACACATCCAGCTCTTTTTATTATCGTTTTTTGACTCTTCAATTTCTTTTTCTCTAACTCTCTGTTTTTTTCACTGTGGCAGTGGAAAGGCAGGTGAGCGAGCTCAGAGGCGTCTGTTCTGAAAAGCTCAAATTGAAACTGCGTATGGATGGAGCCTGTAGGGCCATCCATCTCTCACACCTTTCATTTCTTGTAAATTCATTACAAACATTTAAATAGAAAAAAAAGTCCAATAAAAATGTAACTAACTCTAGACAAAGAATAAATAGGCTATTACCCTGAGAGTGTGCATGAGGGAATTATTTCACTCTACGGCCTCAGCCGCTCATGAGTCACTGGTGTTTTACACTGGATGCATACATCACTAGGCGAGTATCATCTCACCTAAATGTATAGTCTGTGTAAAAGAAAATATGAAGGCACTTTTTATTTCCTCTTTATTCCTGGCTCGCATCCTCTCCTCAGCGGAGCAATCACACCAGGCAGGTTTCTTCGACTGAATAAGATGCCATGAAATAAGAGGGAAGACAAAAAATGTCTCACTGCAATACAAAAAAAAAGGAACCAAAATAAAGAGATATGTGAGAGAAGATTACTGCAGGCACAGAATACAAGGGAAGGAGCCTGCAAGGTTCTTTTTTAAGGGCTGTTATAATATATATATTAGAAATTCATTTTACATTTTTTTTTAAAAATCTTTACAGGGATGAGATAATACACGTAAGCATAAATGGGATGTAATGTGTTTTGATCTTTCCATGCATGCAGGTTAGGAGGCATACCTGTAGGAGTGGTTGCCGTGGAAACAAGAACTGTAGAGTTAAGTGTACCTGCTGATCCTGCAAACCTGGACTCAGAAGCCAAGGTTCGTTGATATGAACATAATACTGTGACCTTGAAAAAGTAATTTATGGGCTACATTTCATTTTGCAGTGACGTACAAAATAGTCTGTGTGCTTGTGTGTTCAAAATCAATAACAGTTTTTAATATTTCAGCTAAATAGGTTTTCCCTTGATGTTACCGCACAGAAGGGACAATTTTTGCCTTTTATTTTACATATACTTTGGATGGTTCTAAAAGCCCAAATAGCCCATGTGGTATAAGTGCATCATGCATATGGGAAAATCATTTGGAACTGCCGATCTTAATGTAGGTAGCACTTGGCAAGCTATCAGTAGTAGTGTTTGGGAACTGTGCTGTATTTATTGATTTTCTTGATTTATAGATAGGATTGCTAACTAATTCATGTTTAAACTGTAAATCGAGTGAAATTATTGGGCTAGCAGCTTGGTTTATTTGTATTGATCTTAGAGCTTGCAGACATTTCATTGATCAAAATAGATTTCTTTAAGTTCCTATACACTCTGCACTTTCTCAACAGGTCAGGTTTAGGTAAAGCCTCAAGAAAAGAGGCTGCCATTTTGAGGCTTGGAAGTGAAATTTTCTTATCACCTATTCAGTTGAATATAATATTTATTGTTTCTGGGGAAATGAAAATGGCAAAAGATTTCTGTGTTGCAGTGGAATTGTTAAAGAATCAGATTTTCGTAGAGATGAAGCATATTTCCAAAGCCATTTATAATTTTAATGATTGTTAATGTTCCTTAAAAGCCTTACAGTGGATATTTTTTTTCTGTTGCATTCTAATGGTTCTCTGACACGTCCATCCAGGGCTGAGCTGTGCCTTCTGCACCAAGTGCCGGATATTGATCCAGTGTAGAAAGCAGCAGCCCTGTGGGCATAAGTGCTTTGTAAGTGTGCACTAAGGGGTGAGCACACTCTTGCCCAGTGATCCCCAACCAGTGGCTCAGAAGCAACATGTTGCTGGGCAAGCCCTTGGATGTTGCTCTCATTGCCCCCAAACCAGGTAATTATTTTTGAATTTCTGACTTGGGGGCAAGTTTTGGTTGAATTAAAACAAGATTTACTACCAAATAAAGCCTCCTTTAAGCTGATAGTGTGCATAGTGACTGCCTAATAGCCAATCTTAGCCCTTCTTTGGCACCTCCCTGATCTTTTATGGTGCTTGTGTTGCTCTCCGAGTCTTTTTACATTTGACTGTGGCTCACAAATAAGGAAGGTTGGGGACCCCTGCTCTTGCCCTTGCGCCTTCTGTATAATAAGTGACCCCTTATGTCTCTTAACTGTTAACAATAGAGTAAACTCCTTTATTGGTTTTAAAATGCTTTCATCCTAGTTCACAGAAATTCACTTTAAAGGTGGTGGTGGTTCATCCTACATAAAGGTTACTTGATACAGAAGTTGTGGGTGAATTTCAGTCTTAAGCTGGCTATGGCACTTTTAGTACTGTCTCTGGTAATGTGAAGTCTCAGTCAGCAGCATAAAGAGTATATATTATAATTGCACATTAATTCATGCACTTCACAGTCTGGGCTCTTTGGCAGCCAGTGCTGTGTGTTCCTGTTGTTTTACCTCTGATTTTGGTCAGCATGGTGGTTAGCCTTGCTGCCTTATACAGCTGGAGTCCTAGGTTCCATCCCAGCCAGTGCATTATCAACAAGAAGTTGATATGTTCCCCAATGTGCTTGCATGGGTTTCCTCCATGTTGTCCTGTTTCCTCCTACACTCCAAAAACACAGGAAGATTAATTGGCTACTGATAGCTGAATAGATCATCTTGCATGATGCTCTATTTTAGCTAACGTAGGATTTTGAAGGAAAAGCTGTTAGTGTCACAGGGCAGTGTACCTCGAGAAGCATAAGTAATAAATAACTTTTATCTTATCTTTGGTAGTGCTCACTTATGAAGGGGAATAAAGACAGGACAGTTTTTGAATTTCAGAAATTGTGTACAACAAAGTGGGAACTGAATAGATATTTCACATGGATATGTGTTACCTGATTTCTTTGTACAATCTGAATACAGATTTCCTACTTATTTGTTTTATTAGAAAACTAGTTATTACATTTTTGTATAAAAGGCTACATAACTGTTTTATTCTAAATGAGTAACTTCATTCTTTTGTACAGATAATCCAGCAAGCTGGCCAAGTTTGGTTCCCAGATTCTGCCTTTAAAACTGCTCAAGCCATCAAGGATTTCAACAGGGAAGGTCTTCCCCTTATGGTGTTTGCAAACTGGAGAGGGTTTTCTGGTGGAATGAAAGGTAATTGTTAATCAATTAATACAAAAATAAAGAATTTCTGTTTAGAGTATACGTAAAAGCAATTGCTAAGGAGTAGGAAGGGTACAATCTCCGGGGGCTGCCTAACCTAACGGTATGCAAAAAGTATATTCCCCACAGCCCCCACTGTTGAAATCATGTTGAACAAAGCGGTACACTACCCCAGTAACACATTGCACCTAAATCTGTGTAAATGTATACAAGTATAGGATCTATTACATGCTTTGGACATGGGGTTTTCTAGATAAAGGAAATTCCTGTAGTTTGGATTACCATACCTTAAGTCTGCTTAGTTAGGATCAAGCATAAGTTACTGTTTTATTATTACAAATAATAAACATAAATATATTAAAAAAAAAAAATTAAAAATCAAAATTTTTTGCTTAAAATGAACTCTTCGGGCGATGGGCTTCCAGTAATTTGGAATTTTATGGATAATGGATTTCTGCATAAGGCACCACATACCTGTTTTTGTGTATTTATTTATTGCTATAGTTGTTCCCCATCTTCTGTACTATCATTTTGTTGTAACATTGCGCAGTGTTGCATATTCATGTAGTATACATACATATTCTGCACAATGCAACCCTTGTGTGGTCAGCTATACAGGGCATTATATATATATTTCCATGGGTAGAAAATCTCAAAGTACATGAACTTCTCTTAATCTCCTCTCCCAAGCCATATTTAGCATGGTTTAATATTAAGAATGTAATGTAGTGTACTTTCCATTATAATCACAATAGTCCTTCTTATATCCAGCATGACAGGCTTTTTGCAGTAAGCAAGATGAATGCTTTAAGATGTATATGTGTTACTTAACAAGCTTTGAAATGCCATGAAATAGATTTTATTCATTGTAGCCTCATATTACAGTCATTGCTTGTACTTGCTTGCATGAGGCACAAACACACTGTGAAAACACTGTGAAAATATATATGTATATTTTTGAAGAACGTTAAGTGGAAATATCAGAACAAAAGCATTTTGTTTGTCATGCAGGACAGGATTTTGTTATCCATTATCTTGTGTATAGAAGCATGATAGCATGGTTTAAGTGTTGGTTGTCAGTCTTGGAAGCCCTTTGGGTGTTGCTTAGCAGTTTTGGTTTCAATACTGGACAGGGATTATGCAGGAAGGCAAAATAAACAATTACACCACTAGGAGCCAATTGCACTGTGGGTAAAATGATTCCAAAATTGTGTGTAATGAGTAGGAAAAGATTAGAGACAGCTCTGGCTATGCTGAAAATTGACATTAGTGGAGGGGAAAAAAAACCTCTTTACTACACGGGCTGGGAGGTCTAATTCTGGAAGGGAAAAAAAACATATCAAGATTGTGTTCAGCGAGTTTCTCCAATGAGTTGTCTGTGGCCGGAAGGCTATTCCGCATAATGTAAAATTAAATTATAAAAAGCAAGTGAATATTTAGATGAAAGAACCATTTGGAAGCATTTTATTTAGACGAGGCGCCAATGACCCACAACAGTAAGACATCAAGCGTGAAATTTACTAGAAATTAGCAGTGGGGCCCCAGACTCAGCATGAATAGGCTAAGAGAATGCAAATCCATGGGAAATTAACCCATATGTTACAGAAAAATCCTCTAGACCTAAACCCTGGAAATCCTTGTGATTATAGGAACCTGAACCTAATAACAGGAACCTGAAACAGAAGTTTTATTTACCCTCCTCTCTTTCCCTTCTTGGGACATAAAGGTAGCACCTTTTTAACACAATTTTGTTTGTATTGCATGCATACACACCATTTACATTCCAGTGCAGTGAAGTTATAGTTAAAGTCATTGTATGCTCATATGAATGCAGTATATATTTATATGTATAAAATAAATAAACATATGAATATTATTATCGGACTTTTTACTTCATCTTTTCCTAAGGCTGGTGGTAATACCTTGCAATGCTCTTAGGTGAAATGACAAAATAAATATCATTATCTGACACAAAGAAGGTCTTGGAACCGACATTTTTTCCACTGCATGTACGCATTATAGTGATTGCACTACAGCTCTAAGGCATGCATGCACACACATAAATAAGAGCTGCAAATATATATTCTGCACAGTGCTACATAAATAGTGCTATATCAGTAAAGATATACATACAAATATACTTATATTTGTTACATCAAATAGTAGTACATGTAAGGTACATGTAAGGTATGTATAATTCAGTTTTTTCACTTCATGCCCACAGGTCTGCTAAAAGTATTTTATTTCCAAACTACCTTCAACCATAATTTCTATCTAAGATTACAAAATCTGTGGCCTTTTTGCTATACTCTTCCACTCCTCATAATCCCAAACTCCAATCAAAAGGTGTTTATTATGTATCTTTGTGTTTTGCCCTGGAAGCTAAGATAAGTACACTAGAAACCATGTTAAATTCTAGGCAGGAACTACTAGAATAGAAGATCCCCCCGCCCCTCCAACAAAAAAACTGTACACAGCACTCTTTTTGAAGGAGGTTAAATATTGTTATCACTGACGCACAATTATTTAATCCTTTAGGACAAGACTGTCAAACAGGAGGCACAAAACTAGATGTGGCCCACCAACACATTTTTATGGCCACCAGACTTCTATTTACCTTTTTAGATGACATTGTCACTTTACTATAATCTGGCCCACGAACATGTATTATAGTCCCCACTGTATAGAAACAGTAAGACATCAATTCTTTAGGGAACTGGCACCCATAGCGATTCTGGGTATTTTATCATCTAGTCAAGTGGGACAGCAACAAAATACTCAGAATTGCTCCCTGTTTCCCTAAGTAAGCATTTCTAAGCAACAACCTTCTGTGTACACAGCTTGTAGTCTTATACATGAATGGGGAGCACTTCCTAGTGTATGTAGCTATTAATTGACAGGGCAACAAAATACCCTGGCTTAAATAGTGTGCCACTGATGTAAAGGTGCTTAGGTTTTCTTCTGCCCGGTATGTGGCAAAGCATTGTCATTATGTGGTTCGCATATCTCTGTTTAATGGTGCTCTTATGCCTTTAAAAATGGGTATTGGTCTTTGAGATCTCTCCCCTATAAAATCTACAGCAGGAGGATCAGCCTGGGCAACTAGTGTTCGATCATGGGATACATCTCAAAAAATGCAACCAAGCAGAAAGGTACCAGCTTATGAAAAATATGATCAGAGGTAACTTGTTACCTCAAAGATATATGGTGACTTGACAACTTTTTTTGTAAATGCACTTGCACATATACTATATTACTAATGTAACAGGGGACTAGGGTATGTGCATTGATCAGTCATCTATTTTGTTTGCATTTCATTGCCATGCAGAAAAATCAAAAGGCAAATAATCCTTATAGGGGTTTGCACGTGGAGACACAGTTGAACAGAAGTAGAAAGCTGAAAACCTAACTAAAGATATATTTTGCCTACCTAAACCCCATGCCTGCCAAGCCATATGGCTACATGATTGCAGCTAGCACACAGAAGCCCAGGTATAGGTAAGCATGTGATGCCTTTGTGTGCACAGATTCAAAACTTTTTCATGGCAATACTTATGCCTTTGCAACCTGCAGCACCACCTGAAATATATATATGAACTGATCATCTTTCACCTGCAATGACAGTTGCCTGGAGTCATTGTATCACAAGCATTAAATGCCGCTGATTCTCTGGATTCAGTACATTTAAGACATGATACCTGTGAGCACATTGCAGATACAACACAAAGAAACACATTGCCTTTGAACAAAAGACAAAAATTAGTAGAAGAATTGAAATTCATTATGAACATTTATTAAGAAAGTTATAAGGAAATCTAAGGTGAGTGTAATAGTTACTGAAAGAAGCATTCCAATAAGAATTATGGATGTGGGTGTTGTGCCTTCATTCTTACCTTTACCGGACATGCAGTGACCAATGAAGTCAGACCTGCATCATGTGACATTTAACCTTTGCCCTCTTTAAAATGAGAACAGGACAATCCTTGGCACATCGTAAATATGCAGTTAAGCGCCACCGTGTTCAGTAATCGTCATCCTTTTAGCAGCAGCAATTGTTATTGCAGTGTAACCCTTTTTCGTTTATTTCTGTTGCTTTTATCTTGCTGTTTAGCCTATTTAGGAGATATATATTGCCATTTTTTGGAAACTTATGCCTGTGTTTCTCCCCACTATGAAGTATTTTTCCCAGAATTCCAAAATAAATGTACATGGCAAAAACCACTTGTATCTTGGATGCAAAGTTATGCTCTGCTTTATAAACTTTGTGAACATTACATTACACAACTTGGAATTTTGACAACACAAAATAATAACAAGATCCTGGCCAGTGTCAGTTGTAAGCTGCTCAAAAATAAAGAAATTCGCAACAGAGAATAAACATACAAAAGTATGCATGCTAAAACAACATTTTAACCGTTTGTATATCACTGTTCCATAAAACTTTTCACAAGTATGATTATGGGAACTGATATAGTGTACAAGTACATTTTAACCAATTAAATATTTAGAATTTGTGTATACCTTCAACATGCTGTCTACCCGTACATTTTGAAGTGGTCCTTGTCTAACTGTTAAAGGATTCATTTAAAGGCTGATACCATATATCAAGTACTTGGGTTTTCAGCACTCTTCTTGCTTGGTTTGTGACATTTTGTTCATTTATGGGTATCAAAGAGAAAGCCATCGTTAAAAATAAGATTTATTGGGGCACGCATCATCGCAGCCACAAGAACTGAATATATTATTTTCTGTTATTTATTTATTTATTGCTTTGTGCTCTATGCCATAGCATGTCTTATAACAAATTCAAGAAACTTTAATACTGACATGCAGCTTCTTTTAGATGTTTTGTTATTTTGTATCTATATCATCACATGAGACTGTGTGAGATTTTTATTTAGCAGCTTGAGGAGGCAATTCATTTTCTGGGCAGCGTTCATATCCTACTTTAACATATCACTTCCTTGTCGAAAATTGATAGGGAAACAACAGCCAGAAAAATGGTAGTGCAATATAGTATGTATTCTAAGCCAGGTAAGGGAAACGCAATAGATATGAATTATGGAAAGTGTGCCATCATATGCTATGCCAACAAAACATACAGGTATATTGTTATATATGTTTTATATATTGATGTTTAGCAGTTTTTGAACTAAATTTAACAGATTCAGTTATAAGTTGTGATTAAACAGCTGGAGGACTACTGCTTTGGCAATAGATGAGTGGGGGGCTCATCTATTTCCCTTGCTCTGGATGTTTTAAAATGACTGAACTTGTTAAACATGGCATATTATCAACTGTACATAAGTCCAATCTTAAAAGAGGACTTACAAAGACTTAGGCTACAAATTCTATTTTATTAGCACAGAACATACAGTAGCAGCCAAGAGGTACAGCTATCTGACAGGAACGATCTATGACTCTGAAATTGCCCCTTGAGCTCCCCATCTTTCTTTTCTTTTTTGCTAAATTCATGATGCCTGAGGAACTGCATTCTTTCTATGTGCTTGGGGCTGTTGTATATAAGCAAAGCTACAGGATTCTTTCAAAAAGAATTAGCAGAAACAAAGGTTACATCTGTTGAATAAGCCCAACAATGCTTGACCAATTCATCTGTTCGATCATACTAGAGATTATTCCTGCTGTTCATCTATTTAGAAGTAAACATTTAAAAACTCCTGCACTACAGAACTGACTACTAATCAGATCTGAGGCAGATCTTTCTCTCTGCAGCCATGCAGTGTGCACATCTGGACTTAGTACTAGCTTTGCAGCATCTGGATTTTATAAATGATTTTAAAGGAATAGAATTGTTATATCATGCCATAACCAGACCTCTCAAAACATGCTATGACCAATTAGTGATTACTTTAGCTGTGTGTTGCACATCCGAATAGAACAAGGTGTGTCTGAAATGTGCATCTAACTAGTAGTAAGCCATCCTGTATGGAGCCATATGGGAATTGCATTGCCTAAGAACAACTGCTTGAAAGCTTAGGTGTTTCTGAAAGGCGGTCTACCAAGGCTCTTGATGAATGAAAAGCTGTAACACATTGAAAGGAAAATATTTTCTGTCTAAGTACAGTGGTAGTCAAAATGCCTTATGTAACATCAGACTGGTGACTGCTTGGTAAGAGAAACCTAGGTACTGTACAGAATAAGTGGTCATATATGTATATTTTTTTATTTATTAAAGGTGACATATTGGATAAATGGGGAAAACCCCTAATGTTGTAGGCAATTATGAACAATATATGGTGTTGGTTTCACTTTGTGCTAAAAATTAATCCTATCTGTAAAAATGGCCCCCTTATTGGAGCTCCCTATAGATCCTCTCAGTTCCCTGTGTTTGAAATGAAGGGTGGGTGAGTCCTAACAGTCCCACGCAGAAGCACAGTAGGAGGGGGGAAGCCAATCACAGCCTTCCACTCACACAAGCAAAGACAGGCTTCAGTTCCCTATCAGGCCAGCCTAGCTGCTGATTGGTTCCTATCCTACAGTGCAGTGTACTGAGAGCCACCAACCCCCCTGCACATCCAGAGAATTCAGCCAGCAGGAAGTGGAACAGATGGGTGGGACTAGTGGGGTTTTGGTGGAATTTCCAATAAATCAGTCGGAAACACAACTTTTTTAAGCACAATCCTTCTATATCTAGAGGAGTATAATTTACTGGTACATTAATACTTTTATAGGATATGTCTCCTTTAAATTACTTATGATTGCTTTAAAATACAAGTTCTGTATTATCTAGTATAAGTAAATCTAAAGCATTTTCTTCAGTTTCTTCAGTTCAACTGACTGGTATGGGAAGTCCTCAGCATATAAACTCTTCCACTAATCCAATCACAATGGCACATTATAACTCTTTAGAGAAGTGACACCTGAAAAAAAGTAACCCTGCAGCATTCAGCCTCTGTGAGTTCTGGGTGTCACCTCTCTGAAGAGTTACAATTTACATTCATAGGTTAGAAAACAAAAAAGATGATTGGCACCCAAGGAATACACATTGGCCAATTAAATATAGAAAAAAGTTTATATATTTATGTATTTTGTGCTTAAGACACTTAATCATTGGCTAAAAATGCACAAAAAGATGATGATATTTAAAAGAATGTTATCCAAATTAAAAGGATAGCTAAAACAATACACCAGTAAGATTAATATACAGGTATGGGACCCATTATGCTGAAACCTGTTATCCAGCAAGCTCTGTAATGAAACAGTACCTTGTACTTGATCCCAACAAAGATATAATTTATCCATGTTGGAGGCAAAACCATCCTATTTGGTTTATTTAATGTTTAAATGATTTTTTTGCAGATTTAAAGTATGGTGAGCCAAATTACAGAAAGATCTCTTATCTGGAAAACACCTGGTCCCAAGTATTCTCTATAACAGGTCTCATACTGCTACTACATACCTATTAAATTGTAGCAAAAGTTAGTTCAGATGTCCATTGCTTGGCTGCATTGGAATAAGTGCAGTCAGTAGTCTGTATTGGAGCTCATTATTTATCAATGCTACAACATGTGCTATTATAGCTGTGTGCTTCTAAATTGATGGACAGGAGAAATAGGTCTCTTTCTGATTCATCTCACAGTCAAGAGTAGGAATGACTCGGACAATGACCCTTTATTAATCTGAACTAAAAGTTTTTTGACAGCTGTAACCTTTCCTCTGCAGCAGAAATGTATTATTAGAAAAATAGAGGAACTATTGACAACATCTCCAACATCATGGATTTTCCCAGGTTTAGGGTTACTACATATTTTCTTACAGTAAACCTAAATTATAAGGTACATCAAAACTGACAAATACCTTTGCTAGGAGTTATTTTTCAGTAACTGTATTATATGTGCTGTCAAAATATGTATTTAATAATGAAACACGAAGTCCCTTTCATTTATTTACAGATATGTATGACCAAGTGCTGAAGTTTGGGGCCTACATTGTGGATGGTTTGCGTGAATACCGCCAGCCAGTGTTGGTATACATTCCACCTCAGGCTGAACTCAGAGGAGGCTCATGGGTAGTAATTGATCCCACAATAAACCCAAGGCACATGGAAATGTATGCTGACAAGGAAAGCAGGTACAGCATTTCCAAATATCTATTTGCTCTGTGTTTTTAAAATGCATTTCAGTTCATACTGCCATCAACACCTATTTATGATAGTCATGCCTTGCACTATTATTATTATCAGAGGAACTCCATTTGGGGTGAAAAACTACAGTACCCATTAAAGGATGTGAAATAGTACATTTTACAGGGTGCAGTGTAACCTTTAATTATTGTTGTAATATCTTTGTATCTTAAAAAAAAAAAAAAAAAAACATGCCCTGAAATTTATGGTCACTGAAATCCACTTTCAATAATACTATATTTAAAGTACAATTCTGAAAATTGTAACTGCTAAAGATACATGACTTTGAGCAATGATTGCTTGATCTTGCAGGGGAGGTGTCTTGGAGCCAGAAGGAACAGTAGAAATCAAATTTAGGAGAAAGGATTTGATTAAGACTATGCGTCGTGTTGACCCAGTCTACATTCACTTGGCAGAGAAATTAGGTGGGTTTTTTGCTTCCATGTTAATGTTTTGCTATGGGGCCTAACGGTAATTGTTCCTCCCCTGACACTTGTTAATCACAGTTTTTCAAAAATAGCCTAATCGGCATTTCACTATTTTCCATTCCAACTATTTGTCATTCTTTTTTCCAGTTTCAGAATTCCTACCTTTCTTTAACTTTTCTTTTCCTTACATGTTTGTGACTTATTTTATATATTTTCCTTGTTCCCAAGCACATTACCCTGCCTTCTTTAGTTTCATATGTTTTAACTCTGAAAAAGAAATAAGATAACAATGGGAGAACCTGCATCCGGGCAGCTGGGTGTATGTGAGCTATGTTTTTGATAAACATGGCCCCTAGACCGTTCAGCACTGTTAACCACTTCATCTATTCCACTTATGTTCTGTGGAGACACTGTTAGTGCAGGTATCGGGAAGGGAGATCGCACAAAACAGAGACTTGCATATTTTTTTTTCTGGTGTTTCTTTCTGGCCAATTTAAAATTTGTCAAAGTTGGTCATCTTCTGGATCACTGCCCTTTTATATTTCGCGCACTCCATTTGCCACAAACAAGCCGCGGGGCCGAGGTTCATGCTGACTTCAGCAGAAAAAGGGAGAGCTCCATTTATCTTCCGCTGCCTGCTGAATTTCTGCTCATTAACCGGGGGGTTCACTGCTTCTTTTAACCCTCTAAGAGTCTATCATGCACTTAGCCAAGGAGAGTATAGAGCAGCTTTTATATTTTGATATTTTTTTCATATTTTTATAATAATTTTCAGTCAAGATCCTTCTTAAAATTTACAAGTGTAAAAAAAAAAAAAATCTCATATTTAATGCAATGAAATGGTTGTATTTAGACAAATGATATACATTTTTCTGGTTTCATAAGGCATTTGAAATCAGAGATAGTTGTAGTTATTGCTTACAGCCAAAATACAGCAGCAGAATCTTTAATCAACATCTATTATGTGCATCACAGAACACAATTTTTGGGGCTTTTTTTTTCTTTTTTATAAAAAAAAAAAAAAAAAGTTGTTAGCTTTGTGACAAAGCTTTGTTTAATATACTTATTACCTTGCTGCCCAGAATGTATAAAAAAGAAAGCTGAACATTATAGAACATTTAGGATTAATTATTAGCATGGGCCTGTATTTAGCAACAGTTGGAGGGATGTAAACCTTGGTCATTTTTTCACATATTTTTACTTTAGGCTTGTTTTTTGGTAGAATAATGTGGTAAAATCAAAAGAAGATTACTTTATTTTTATATGTAGATGCTTAAAGTAAACTTATAAAAAAGACATGTATTGATATGGGGTGTTTTGCCTGTCATTTTTATTCTGGCTCAAAATGCAAACTCAGTATGTGTCAGATAACCTGCAATCAGCCTTTCAGTTTTATCTTGGCTTGTCTGCTACAGATGTGGCACCACTACTACATTTTCCATATGTTTCTGGAAAACAGACATGTTCTGGAGCCAGACATTCATCCTAGGTTTTTTTTAAGAAATATTCCCACAAAATATGAATATGCCGGGCTCAATTTTATTAAAAGAGACAAGAGAATCCCAACTAGCAAATATTTTATTATACAGGTATAGGACCCATTATCCAGAATGCTCGGGACCAAGGGTATTCCGGATAAGGGGTCTTTCCGTAATTTGGATCTCAATACCTTAAGTCTAATAAAAAATCAATAAAACATTAATTAAACCCAATAGGACTGTTTTGCATCCAATAAGGATTAATTATATCTTAGTTGGAATCAATTACAAGGTTCTGTTTTATTTCTACATCGAAAAAGGAAATCAGTTTTAAAATTCTGAATTATTTGATTAAAATGGAGTCTATGGGAGACAGGCTTTCCGTAATTCGGAGCTTTCTGGATAATGGGTTTCCGGATAAGGGGTCCGATACCTGTACTAAATTTAAAATCACTGTTAATAATTATTCATAGGTTCCGGGTATAAGTGGCAATATTCAGCAAAGAAAAGGAAAATGAATCCTTTATTTCTTTTGTTCAATCACATTCTGTTCACCTTTTGTATTTTTTGCTTTTTGTTTACCTGTGTTTTGTTTGTCTTCATGTTTGTCTACTGTCCTCTCAGCTGCAAAACTTATGTTCATAAATACCCCCCCGTATCTAATAAACATTTATTTAAGACAGACAGATTACAGAAATAGAATGTTAACTAATGCACCCAAACATTATCCTGGGTTTATATAGAACTGTGCTTCTGTCTTTCTTTTACCTCACTGTAAATAACACTAGAAAGTAAAAAATTTATATTTGAAAAAAATGTGAAAAACTCAAATTGACTAAAGTTTTTTCACTTAATAAATATCAAAAAAATTTCAACCATTATTCAACTGTATTATTTTTAGCACAAAAAAAACTTAAATTGCAGAAATAAAATATAAGCTTTAATAAGTATGTGTTAGTATGTGTGTATATGTCTGTGTGTGTGTGTGTGTGTGTATATATATATATATATATATATATATATATATATATATATATATATATATATATATATATATATATATATATATATATATATATATATATATATGTATATATATGGACCGCAATTTTGGGCATGAGAAGTAAAGACATTTTGTCTAATACAAAAGAGTGCTGTCCTTACCAAAAATATGCATTGGAGATGAATGCAGGCACACAAACCTATATATTACACTTTGCTCCAGCCACTCTCTTACAGAAAGAGACTTGTTTGAGCATCAAGAACACAGGCAGGAATCCCTTTATGTATAATGAAATCAAGGGCATACTGCTGCTTATACAGATATTGCATTTCAAACTCCCTTTGAGGCCAGAAATCTTAAGTTCAGTAGTTCCAAGGATAACTTGGAAAGCGAATAAATGTACATCCCATATTTTTCCCTTAATTGTCACTCAGGCTGGGCTTCCAGGAATACAAATTTCCCCCAAATACCATTGTAACTGGCCCTTAAACTGGGCAGCCCCAGCTACTGATCCAGGCCCTCAATTGAGACCAGCCCTACAGTTCAAAGATCCCTGGTCTAAAATAAATAAGTATAGAGCATACATTTATACAGTTTCTCCTTTGAGAAAAAAATATCTTCTTCTAAAAAGGCTTTACATGTAGAAAGAAGAAAGTTAGGTCAATGCTTGTGGACATGTTAAGATTAGGCATATCGCAGCACTTTCAAAATATGTTCAGTCAGTTACATCTCTCTGCCCTAGCAGAACTTGCAATTCAATCTCCCTATCAAGCTGCATGCTACACACACAGTTTTTAAACCTGCTGGTGTTATACTTGAAAACTCATACAATCCACATATAAGAATCAAGGCGTGGATTAGAAAAGGAAACACAATGCATTCAACTGTAGTATTATTAAAAGGGTAATATATATATTTGAAAGATCAAAAGTACTTTTTTACTTGCTTTGAGTGCACCTTTTACTGCACTAGACACATTATAACACGTGATGGATTTCTTTGGGACCTGAACTTGCAGCAAGGCAGGGAGAGTAAAAATGTACAGATGTAAATGATTTAAAATTTCTGTAAATGACTTTGTTGACTATATAAATTAAGTTTATAATAATAATTTAATATTAAAGCTTTAGATAATGGATTAATGATAAACATAGGGATACACTGAATCCACTAGTTTAGGATTCGGCTGAACCCCTGAATCCTTCATAAAAGATTTGGTTGGATACTGAGCCAAATCCTAATTTGCATGTGCAGATAAGGTTGTGGAAGGGTTAAAGAGATTTTAAGGACACAGAATCTTGGCCGAATCCCAAACCAAATCCTGGATTTTGTGCATCCCTAGTTAAGCATGTTTCCCTTTAAAAGGAATATTAGACACCCCTTAACTGATAAGGGCCCTGCTCCTTACTAACACACTAGACAAATGCCATTGCTTCCTGTCTGTGAAATAATGCTGTAGCGTTTATATGCTCTGATATTCTGAAGACCATAAGCTCCTTTGTGGCTTATTCGTGCTGACTTTCCAGTTTCTGTCTACTCCTGGTGGCTCCCAAGTCTTGCAACTTCCTTCAGCCTTGGGATTGGTGCTTGGTTATTTGCTAGGTAACTACTGACAACTAACAGGGGTTGCCAATAGAAAAGCATGAGCTTGGCCATCCCCACACTAGTGGACCTCTACAGCAGAAGAGTAGGCATGGGGGTCCACCACTACCTTATGTGCAATTTGAGATGAATAAAAATAGAGTAAAACCTGGTGCATGAGTGTGAAAAGAAACACGTTTAATAGCTCTGTATCTTAAAATATGAAGTTTTAACTTTGCACTTAAATTACTACATCTCCATATATTTAAATCTCTTTATAACTATAATAACAATCAATTGAGCATTTGTGAAGCATATCTATTAAACAACTTTAAAGATTAGTTTCAGGAATTTTATTGGTTATTTGTTCTGCTTAACAGTATGCATTCAAACCACAAACCAGTGGTTCAGTAACTATATATAATTGCAGATACTTCAAGCAGCCCACCCTGCACCGCTCTATCTTACCAACATGTATGTAGTTTAATATACTGTAGGGGGAAAACCAAGCAAGGGTGTTTTTACCCCAGTGAAAGTTAAACTTGCAGGCACACAAGTGGCTGAAAGTGTTAATTCGGTATTCTTGTACAGTCTAGCTGCAGTGTTTAATCTAAGGCAGTATGTTCAGCAACTGTTCATTTTTATGCAATTGCGAAGGAGACCTGTGATAAAATGCCTCAGTCATTTTGTCTAAACTGTTAAGCTAGCCATATTTAAGAAAAAGCCGTTTACTACTAAATGTTATGAGAACATATGATTCATGCCGGCATTGGGCCATTTCCAACGGCAGAAACTTTATTAAACCCTGCCTGAACCCTGACATGCTTGCAAGTTGTAATCAGAGAAGGGCACAGAGAATATTACTGCATCTCTGGCAGGCTTGTAGAAGAGTGCAGATCCGGGCTGTCACTGGCGTACCACCATGTTCCCTTTTTAACGGCGCACAAATCAATAGGACTAAGACAATTCTATTTTTTTCCTGTTCCTCCACAGCCATTATTTTTAGCTTTGGAGAGAACATAAATTGATATTTGAGATAAGAGCATGGTGCAGGATGGGCCCTTCTCTAGATTTATTACATTTGCTTTTTTTCCTATTAGCCTAGAAGTGAATCCTCCCCTCTGGTATATATATAAAATTAAGCTGCCGACATTGAGCGAAAATCATAATATATTATTGTGATGAACACATTTCATAGACTTTTCTGCTAAGAGTTTGTTAGGCAGGAGTCAAAACGAGCACAATTTCTTTGTGACCTTGGGAAGATCCCCTTTTTTTCCTGGATCGCTAGAGGTACAAATTACTTGACACATAAAGGAAAATTTACACTTAGATGTAATAATAATGCAATCAAGAAATTACATTTTGCTGACAACATTTCATTATTTGATATATTTCTGCTTGCAACAGAGAAATGAGTATGGGCCTAGATGCTCATTTAAATTCATAAATATGTTTATAAGGTGACACATGAAAGCTGGTACATCTGTAGACACTATCAGGTCTGAATTTACATTCTGTGCCACCCTAGGCCATTTTTGTAATGAACCCTCACCTACCTACATTTTTTCACACTACACAGACAGGTTTTTACAGACACTAGCTGAAATGGTATTAAATGGTGACAAGCTTTAAAATAGATTTTAAAATGAAGGCGAATTCTTGTTTCTCTAAATCATATATCAGATATACAGCATTTTTCCTTCCCACAGATTAATAGATTCTTATTTGTCTCGCATGCGCAGGCTTCAGGGGTTTCTGACTTCATCACCATCATTATCATCATCATATATTTACATATCGCCAGAAAGTTATGCAAGTGCTTTACTATCATTTATAACAAACAGGGGTCTTAAGATAATTTTACAAATAAGGGTTACAGAATTTGAAAGTTATGTACATATGGCATAAATTAATAGTATTACAAATGTATTATGGCAGTCATGTTTGACTGTAGGGCTCATTCGCACTCAATAGCTTCAGTGTGGGGGCAAATTTGAGCACAGAATTGTTCTAGTTATAGTGCCATGCACTTAAGGAGTTTGTGTCTATATGCTCTTCCTTTAACATGTTGGATAAATATCCCTGTAAGCCACACTCATTGTCTTCTTATACATGCAGTGTGGAGGTTGACAGGATATTTTTGAAGCACGCCAGCAAGATAAGTGACTTATTTCTCTATAGATTCCTCATTATGACTTTACTTTGGAAGTCTTGCTGCTTTTACATAAATGTAAAAAATCATGAGTCTTGCTCTGATGAGAGTAAATTAAAATAGCCACTTTACCTTTAATAGTAGTAGTTGCTGCTAAAAGCTGTTGAGTATGTATGTGTATATACCCTTGTCAAAGATACCCAACATAATCAACTTTTAGTTTTTGAAAAAAATGTGAGTTCTGTCAGCTGATAAAGAATGATTTTGCTTTCCTGAAAGATCTTGTCAGAATCAACAAACAGGGAAAAAAAAGCCTTTCTTAGGTGCTTAATTGCACAGAGATTAACGATTGATCTTGAGCTTTCTACTTCCAATAGAGCAGGGAGGGCCAAGTACTCCTGACAAACAATCAATGAGTGGATAATCACTTCTGATCTCCTCTTCTCCATCCACACTTAACGGCAATAGAGTGCAGAAGTCAGAAATCTTTATAAGCGCTGTTTTTAAATTAAGCAGAAAACCGGCATTGACATATTTGTTAATATCTTCAAACCCAATGATCGAGTTGAATGGTTTTCAGGCCATATTATTTGAAATGTGTATTGTTTAAAGTGACATCTTTAGCCCTTTTTTCAGATCATTATATATTATACTTACGTACTGTAGTGCTCAGGTTTTGGCCTCCAACATTTCTTTTTTGTAAGTCCTCATTAAAGGGACAAAAATCTATTTTGAAAAATGCATTTATAAAAAATGAGAAAAGAATGAAATCGCATGTGTACAAGTTTTTATTGCTAACTAATTTTGTGTGTTTAATTATGTGTCTAATGGAGAGATGAAGTATGTTCCATATTACTTATTTCAGGCACACCAGAATTAGGTGCTGCTGACTGTAAAGAACTTGAGACCAAGCTGAAGGAGCGGGAGGAGTTTCTGCTACCTATCTACCACCAAGTGGCTGTGCAGTTTGCAGACTTGCATGACACCCCAGGCAGAATGCAGGAAAAGGGAGTTATTACAGTAAGTTTTACATGCCAGCCCTGACCATGTCCTCATTTATCTAGCAATGTCCTGCAACATTATTTCCCTTTCCATGTTAGAGAAGACCCAACTATCTGGGCAATCCCATGAAATACAGGCTAGTCTAGATTAGACAGAAACATAAAGGTTGCCACAACAACCAATTCGAAGTTTTCTTTTATTATTCTAATAGCAGCAGATTAAGTACCTCTATTCCCTTTGTCTACATCATACTAAAAGTTAATTATAAAGGTAAACTACCTCTTTAAGTTATAAGAGTACGTTTTTTTCTATTTATTGACGTTTGTTCGTCACTAGAAAATGAGCATTTGGAAAGGTAGTTCTTAGAAACATTGCCTGAGGATAGTAGGCACATTCTATTGAAACTAGAAAACAGAAAGGGGTCATTTATGACATGTTTTGTTTCATCAGTCTTTTTCTTTATTCAGGATGTTATTGAGTGGAAGACGTCACGCACATTTTTCTACTGGAGACTAAGGAGGCTGCTTTTGGAAAATGTAGCAAAAAAGAAGATTCACAGTGCAAATCCTGAACTTACAGACGGTCAGATACAAGCTATGCTTAGGCGATGGTTCGTGGAAGTAGAAGGAACTGTAAAGGTAAGGACCGTTGTATCTTTTGAACTAAAAACGCCTCATTTTTACAATGGTACTGTGATAGAATGCAGTATTTGGAGCTAACTAAATAGACAGTACCAGTGTATAGAGTCTGTCAGATGTCTGTGCCCTTTAAATGCTGTTTATTTCCCTGCAAGCAGCATCCTGAGTTGGCAAGCAACTCACAACCCACACTAGATAAACAGGAAGCATATTTATTTTTCTGCCCAAGGGACATTTCTTTTGTGTATTTTATGCTAGCCTGGTGAATACGCTACATATAATAGGATGATAATAGGTATAGTACACTTTAATGCTTTTAGTACATGGACCAGGAAGCTAAACATTTTATTGCATGATAAAGAATGTTGCTCATCTAGAAGCATGTCTTATGTCACATGATACATTCTTGATGCCTATACTGCTCTCTATTCCCTATAAATGCATACACAGGGCAGATTTTAGCTCAAAAATATTTGTGTGGATTTTATGGCTGAATTCTTTCCATGTGTACAGTGGTGAATGCCATTATCAGCAATCACAGGCAGTTTGGGGAGGTCTTGGCATGTTCTCAGTAGAGAAAGTGTTGTGTGTACCATTAGCTTAAAGAAAGTAGCAAAGAAAGCCTGCGTCTTAATATTAAACACAGTCTATAGCTTTCCTTAACACTCCCTGCTTGCCAGGTCTTAACTGATTAACTATTTTAAAATCAGCATAATATAATTCCCTGCATGTTTCCCACAGCATGACTATGTACAATTGAAAAGGGAAATTGCTGCAGAAGTGCACTGGTACACATTCTCACAGATGTATATTCAAATAACATCATTGTTTACCCTCTGCTGTTTGCAGGCTTCCTTGACATATATTTAATGACTGAAGGGTAAACTTTATTTCCAATGAATGTGCAGTATTTTATGTTGATATGTTTTCTTTACAAATACTGAGACCCCAGGCTCTAATGTGCCTCCTTTTCATGTTGACATGAATGATGTATTAAAATAGCCTTCAGAACATAAATTAGAATTTGTTTTTAGTTGTAGTTATGGGTTTGGATGGATTTGGGTTTGGAAACTCTACTGTCCATAAAGATGCTTATGTTCTTTATCTGTGGACTATTGGGTTGAGTATGGAAGGATTATGAGTAGTAATCTATTGTATTTAATGTATTTTTTAGGCTAGTTTTTATCTAGAGCCATAGTCCTAAAATTGCCATTTGCTGTGTCAGCAAGGAATTGTAACAGAGATAAGTGGACAATCACTGTTTGGTTGACAGAATGATATATCTTGTCCACACAATCACCCATCAACAATTATCAATTATCTACCCACCAAAGTCATGATGGTACCTCGGGAATCCTGGATTCCCTTTCTATATGCAGATAATTTTTTTTACCAATTCTGTGCGTCCCAACAGTGGACAAGCTCTGTATACTGATCTGTTTTGCAGTAATGGGAAATTATATTCATATATACATAAATATGATTTGCATTTATTCTATAGTGATAATAGCATAAATTATAAACAACAGGGCCATCTTTTTACTTGTGTGCAGAACTGTCAATGTTTGCTGCAAAGAGGCATCATTTAGACACGCTAATGCAAATGATTAGAAAATGGTAGAATGTTGGACTTATACAATACAGTTTGCACTAAGATGTGGAAGCATTGCTTTACTCAGAAGCCATGCAAAACACTTATGCTTTTGTATATCCATAACTGATCAGTATTATGTTCCTTTGCTTTCAAGTCTTTCTTGCCTACAGCTTTTTCAGTGCTATGTGCATATCATACATAATGTAGGAGCTTGTATTGCTAAAGGTCCACCAGATCTGAAAGCCTACCTTGTTTTATTTAATTCACTTAACATGAATTAGAGTATAGAGTATACAAACAAAAATGCATTTTTTAACTACAAAATATTTTTTCTTCTTTTCAACACATATTTTTTGACAAAATAAAAAGATTTAATAAAATATTTTGAAAATTCAGTCCCTAGGAAAAAACAGTTTCAACAGGGAACAGAAAAATGTGACCTTTAACAAATATGCTTCTTATGCTAATGTCATGCCAAAACATTCGTTATCCTCTGTTAAAAAACCAGCTAACACAAATGATATGGAATTGCTGTCTGTTGGTTAGCAGTAATCTCCAGTTTGATACACCTGTATAATTGTTAACCTAAAGCCTGGATGAGCAAGAGTTTAGGCAACAATTGTTCAGGTGGGCCATGCTTGAGGCAGTTGTGTTCAGGATAAATTAATAAGCAACAATTCTACACACTTTGTTTGCTGCTGCTTCCCCCCTACCCCCCAAAAAATCATAATAAAGAAACAAAATTGACAAGTCTAACGTGAAATTAACTAAAAACTTATGTTTCTAATAAAATTGGCAGCTATAAGTTATTTTGTTATCTGCTGTTTCTGTACCTAAATGTAAAGGTAAACTATAGCCCAAGAATGAATACTAAACCAACAGATAGTTTGTATTATCTTAAGTGACCTGTTAAAGAATCTCCCCAAACTGTAATATATATATATCGGTAAATATTGCCCTTTTACATCCTTTCCCTTGAGCCACCATTTAGAGATGGGCTGTGTGCTCCCTCAGAGATCACATAGACAGAAATAATGCAGCTCTAACTGTAACAGGAAAAAGTGTGGAAGCAAAAGGCAGAACTTTCCATTTATTGGCTGATGTGGCCTAGCCATTTTTTAATTCCTAAAATTAGTTTTCTTTTAGGAGTACCCAATAGGACATACAGGTATGGGATGCCTTATCTGGAAACCCATTATCCAAAAAGTTCCGTATTACGGAAGGGCCATCTCCTGTAGACTCCATTATAAGCAAATAATTCTAATTTTAAAAAAATTATTTCCTTTTTTTCTGTGTTGATAAAACAGTACCTGGTACTTGATCCCAACTAAGATATGATTTATCCTTATTGGAGGCAAAATAAGCCTATTGGGTATATTCAATATTTAAATGATTTTTAGCAGATTTAAGTTATGGAGATCCAAATTACGGAAAGATCCATTATCTGGAAAACCCCAAGTCCTGAGCATTCTGGATAACAGGTCCCATACCTGTACTACTAAAAATGTATATTTTTATGAAAATGGTTTATTTAGATGAAACTAGGTTTTACATATGAGATTGTTTATGCAATATATTTTTTAGAGACCTACATTGTTTTTTGGATATAGTTTTCCTTTACGTCATCACACATGTGAAGACTAGTAGCTTTTTTTATATGGTCCAAAAGAGCATTCATTGTTAAGGAATCTGTTATGCCGCATAGCAATAATGATACCTGTTTCTAACAACCTACTAATGCTGTCTACTAATCTAGCTATCTTTCCATGTGACCTTAGGTCAGCAATTTTTAGACTTTTAGAATTTTTAGGTTTTCAAGTTCCCTTTTGTAACCCAGTATTGGGTCAAGGGACCACTAGCATGAAAGGAAAGGTATGTGATCAATTATGTAGAAACCAATCATCCAGAAATCTTCCATGACAGTTCCCATAGAATCCTACTTTAACAAACAATTCTTAATTTTCTGGCTGCTTTTTCTATAAATAATTCAAGAGTTTAGATGCTTAAATGTTTTTAGTAACTTTAACCAGAAAAACACGGGTCCTGGGCATTCTGGATAATAGTACATATAGGACAGCATTTCTGAGAACATTGTAATAGCAACCATTCTGCCATAATTCCAGGAATATCTAGGACAGAAAATTATTATGCACTCCAACTTCCTTCTCAAGTGTCCTTCATTCAAGGACAATCTTCGATACCAAATAGCATTTATTGTAAATGTCATCCAACTTTCCTTCAGGCTTGGCCCACCTGCCTATGCAAGTCTGTTTATACAATGATGTCCCTTTAAGCAATATAGCCACTATTCCAAATATGTTGGCACCCTTATAAAAGAAATGTTTTTGCCTCTTTTATGCAACAAATATTTGTTTTAATCCTTTTCACACCTGTTCAGCTTCAGTTTGTTTTTACCAGACAATCTGAAACTCAGTCTTAAAATACAGGCTCAAAATATTCTGCATTAGGTGGAAATAGTGGGAAATAGCAGGGTATGCGAGTGAGAGTGAGATTTTTTTTTTTCCTTTTTAGTACTGCCTGCATGTGTTTAGGAGCTTGTGTCTTGTTAGCTAATACATTACACCAATCAGGGCAAGTTATCTTAAGCTACAATTAATCTGCTCCCTGGCATATGTTGATAGGAAAGCATCATGCTGTTTCTTAATTAAAAGCAAACGGATTAAAAATGATTAATAACAGTATTAAATATTCACCCAAACTAAAAGCATTGGGATTCCTGGATAAATCTTACTTTGTTCAGGATTTTAAAGCAAGAGTAGTTTTGCTTGAATATTTCTCCTTTTTGTGATTAGTTCATTTTAAACACTTACATGAGATTTTTTTTTAATACACCTTGTTTATATATTAGTGGATGACTGGTCTGTCACTGGGCTGATAAGGCAAAATGCTTTTCTAGTTTTCATAATATAATATGCATTACTTATCAGAGTCACATGTCAGTTTCCATGACGAGACTGTAACTAATACATATTTATTAAGCTTGTAAATAACGGAAAAGAAAAATATAAGAAATGGGTTTTAAATAAATCAACATTCTTAACATATATTCATTTTGTGTTATTCTGTAGGACAGGAGTGCTCTCACCCGCTAGTTCTTCTATGAACACTAAGCTATTGCCTTGGATTAAACCCAAGATAATGCAGTTGCAAATAACCACTCCTGTAAATGTTTGACTCAAATAGTATACAAAGTCATAATACAAACCCCTTGAAACCGAACATAATAGGTCACAGTAAAGAGTGAATCACAGAAATAAAACCATTCTATAATCACTGCCCAATTCAACATTCTGTCTAGACAGGGATCCCAAACCTTTTGGACCCATGAGCCACATTTAAATGTAAAAAGAGTTGGGGAGCAACACTAGCATTTGCAGGTATTAGTCAGCACAATACCGTGGATTTATTTTAGATCAGTGCAGGTTCTTCCAATGACCATTTCCCATCGGCATATCCAGACAAAAAATACTTTAGAACAATGCTGTTTGTATTTCTTATTTTAAAATGTCTTTATTGCATATATCCAGCTGGCTGGATTGCCCCAAGATATATGCAATAAAGGCATTTAAAATAAGAAATACAAATGGTGCTGTTCTGAGCAACACTAGCATGCAAACAGTTCCTGGAGTATGCCAAAAAAGGGCTACGATTGTTTTTTTGGTAGCCCCTTTGTTGACTGGCAGCCTAAAGGACACACTGTTTGGCAAGACACTTTGTTTTTATGCAACCAAAACTTGCTTCCAAGCCAGGAATTTAAAAATAAGCACCTCTTTTAAGGCCACTGAGATCAACATCCAAGGAGTTGGTGAGCAATTTGTTGCTTATGAGCCACTGGTTGGGGATCACTGGTCTAGAACAATTATAATTGTTGGATTTACAGACATCAGTGTCATCAGTGAGACAATAATCTAGAGCAGGTCATTTTTAACTTAGATTTCATGCATATCTGTGGTTTTGTATGTGAGATCAGTTGAACCACTGCTTCTAAAACTAAAAAGTTCCTACTCGTACTGACAAGTAGTATAAATTCAGTGAAAAAATATTACTGCTAATCAAAAAGAAAAATAGATACTATTATCTATCTTTCTTTTTGATCAGCAGTAATATTTTTGCCACATTAAGCTTTCTAAATTCCTGTACAATCTTCTGTATCTCACTAATACTAATTTACTAACACTGGGCCAATGGGGCTTTTGGCTGTAATCTATATTAACCAATGAGTGATCAGCTTTAATCAGACTATCAGAAGCAGAGCCAAGACATAAAAGGGCAACTGTTTTTACAAACCTTGGTTCCATATTGGTTGTTATTCTTTCTTTATAAAGCTCCAACATATTAAACGGTGTTTATCAGTGAGTGATTATTGCTCACATCAGTTCCTGCCCCAGTAGAGCTTAAAATTATTCACACACTAGGGTCAGTTTCATTAGGAGCCAGTTAATCTCCATGTGTTGAAAGAAATCGAGACACCCAGAGCAAACCCACTCAAATAAAGGGAAGACTATATAAATCCTTGCTGAAATGTAGAAGTCTATTGTATCTGTTGGCTTAGTGAATACAGTACAAGTATTTATACACCTAGCCAGTTGATACTGTTTAGTGAATAGAGGCTTTACTTTTCTGGTATACTGGGTTCTTCGATCCTTATAGACCTTTATTAGTGATTATTGGGGTTTGTTTTCACACTACTAGTGCAGTAAGAGTAAATGGTAATGAAAAGTACCTTTAAATTACATGACTGCCTTTACTGAACAGTGAATGGACCTAGTGCTTAAAAAGCGTTTCAAAGAAATGGTTATGGAGATTTGTTATGCACAGGGCAGTTATGCCCCAAATTGCTGCTTTTTGTGCTTTCCAAGCAAGCCACTTAAAGATAAAATGATGGAATTCATATCAGCATAAAAGAAGTATCCTCTATTGGTTTTTGTAGCTTCACCAAACATACTCAAGTGGTAAGAAAGCCCATGTTTTTGGAGAAAACTTTTGGCTTTATTGCAGGTGATCCTGCATCCCTAAAACTAGCTGGAGGCCTAATGCTTAATTTCAATTACATTAGTCTCTGTCATTTTGTTTTAATCAAACCATTGTTTCTATGATTTGATACTGTAATAAATAAATACATGGAGATAAATGCAGGTGAGGCCATTGTTACTCTGCTGCATTTTGTATTGCAGTGAGTGTTCCCAATGGGAGAAAACCTCTTATAGCAAGGTTCCGTAGCTTCCAACCTCTCATGTCCAGGGACAACTTTATTTGTTCTGTTTAATTATATGCAACCTATCCTTTGCAACTTAACATTTATTTTAGATTTTAAAACTACATAATAAAAAATAAGTTGCACAAAATAAAAAGCTTGCTTTTATACATTTTTAAATATAGTCTTTCACTGTACTCAAAAATGATGACAAAATTACGGACCTTAAAGATAGGCATTCAGTGTTTCTTGCCATCTGTGTTGCAGAATCACTCTATCCATTCTTCTCTAAACTAGTGTCCCTGGTTTCTATCACATATTGGCAAAGCGAGATAATGTATGCAAAGCTCCCCAGACTACACTTTTCTGCATTGCAATAGCTTTATGATGTAGTTAATCATAACAGCTCACTACGGAATTGTACTGTATGAATGGCTAGACACTGCATGCAAATCTAGGCACAAATATTTTCCTAGTTGAGGAGGATTTGCTAGTTGGTATAAACATTGGTTTCCTCTGGCATTAATAAAATGAATACACTTAGGGAGAGATAGCTGAGCTTTCCTAAAAGGTTTCTGCCGCATCATCAGTTATAATGCTTCTGTGCTGTTCGCTTCGGCTTCCCTGAGAATTTGAGACTATCTTGCTTATCCATTCTTGCAAGTGCTGAGAATAAAATATAGTGAAGGAAAACTCAGAAGTCACACATATTTTGCAAATTAGAACCAAACACTGATGTTTGGGTAGAGAAATTACCTCCAGTGATACTCCTCTTTGTACCTGCCTGATGTTTCCTTCTCCATATACCATGTCTTACTAAAATTGTCTTTCTTCCTCACTCTCAACTATTACTTTTTTTTAAAAGGCGTAATTAGGTTGGTTTTTAAACACTGAGTAACTTCCAAATTGCCATGGTTGTTTTGTGAAGGTAAGTGTATTTTAAATAGACAAGTGTGGTTGGAAAGTGGGGTATATAAAACGATGTGCAGTGGTTCCTCCAGGTCTTGTACCCTGTTGCATTGGTGGAGTTTACTGGTTTGTAGTTAGACAGCAAATATCTATCTTTTTTTTATTTTATTTTATTGTGTTTTGTATTACCTCCCAAATGCAACAGGCCCCTAGGAGTTTGTTGGTACAAGTACAAATATACTAGTGGCTTTAGGCGATGTCTTGCTCTTTGATTCAGGTGGTTTGTGTATGTGGCCACCATGCAAATTAACCAAATGATAAAAGGAGATTCTAGTGTCCTGCCTCTTTCAGAAAGAATGGGCAGCATTGAGGTGCAATGGGTAGCACTGCTGCCTTGGAGCACTAGGGACCTAGGTTTGATTCCAGACAGGGCATTATCTACAAGGAATTTCTGTGCTCTGTGTGGGTTTTTTTCTGGAAATTTTCCTCATACACCAACAACATACAGGTATCGGACCCCTTATCTGGAGACCCATTATCCAGAAAGTTCCGAATTACGGAGAGACCATCTCCCATAGATTCTATTTTAATCAAATAATTCACATCTTTAAAAATGATTACCTTTTTCTCTGTAATAATTAAACAGTTCCTTGTACTTGATCCCAACTAAGATATAATTAATCCTTATTGGAGGCAAAACAATCCTGTTGGGTTTTATTACTGTTTAAATAATTTTATTAGCAGACTTAAGGTAGGAGATCCGAATTACGGAAGGACCCCTTATCCGGAAAACCCCAGGTCCCGAGCATTCTGGATAACAGGTCCCATACCTGTACTGGCAGATTCATTTCCTCCTTTTAAAATTGACCATAGTGGGTCAATTTTGAAGTATAATCTCTGTAAAGTACTACAAAATATGTTGGAGCTGTATAGATAAAGCCATAATATTGTCCAATCAAAAGGGGTCTGTGGGTGTTTAAAGGCTGATGGTACAGCTGGGATTAAAATCTCCTGAAATGTGATATAGAACCTCATCTCTACATATTGCTGCTCATTGCAGTCCTGCTGTTATGTCTAAGGCCGATGCCACCCTACGCCTGCTACTTGTGCCTGCACCCGAATGAATGAGATATGCTGGGGTGCAGGCAAATGTAGCCGATATACGCATGAAAACGCGAGAGAATGCAAAGTCTTGCGTACATCGGCTACATGTGCCTGCACCCGAGTGTATCTCAGGAGTAGGGCTGTATTTTCGCCAAGCGTTTTTCCGCTTGCCCAAAATATCAGCCCTACGCCACGTCTGGCATCAGCCTAAGATCAACTGTTGCCAACTAGCAGATATTTGGGGAGCTTAGCAAACCTGGAAACTTTACTTTTTGTACATTGAATGTAAAGTGCTTGTCTTTTACTATAGAAAAATAAAAACACTGGATTAAAAAATAATATGAGAACATTGATTCCTTTCCGTGTGGCCATAGTTAATGCCACTAGTTCTTTTTCTCTCTTAGATTGGGGGTTGCAGTGCTCTTTTTCTTTAGATGCCATCATTTTACTTCATTACCTAAGCAAAATAATCAGTAGGTATGAAAATTTAGATTATATATGAGTTTTAAAACTAAATGTTTTGAGTTTGGAGAAATTTTAATAATTTTTTCTAATTTCTACAATATTTAATTAGGGCCTTTAATGAACTCAGCATTGTCTCACTGTATCTTTTATAGCGTTTAGTAAAACTGTTTTTGCCAGTAATGTATTCCACAAAACTGCACAAGAGCCCCTAAATTAATAATAGTAATTATTTAAATGCTGTTATGAAAGCAAATGAGGCTCTGTCCCTTGCCGAGTCCCTGGTTACTGTATATTTAATTGTCATTTTATTGAGTGGCAGCTTCATTGCTGGGAACAGCACCATTTGGTTCCTGGGTATCAGCAGGGGATCCATGACTATTATTGACAGGCAGAAATCAGAGTGTGCAGCAGCGCACCAGCGCTCTCATTATGACATGTATACAGAGAATACCCTTTAAACTGAAAAGCACATTTAGAGGAGTAGAAAGCGGTTAACCTTAAAATATTGCATTTTCACTTGCTAATTCTTTCCCATAGATTTGTTTCCATTCCATTCTGTTGGTACATGCAGTATAACAAAATTCCTGCTCATAATTGATACCTCCTTTCACGAAAGCCTGTACAAATCATATCAGCTAATCAATGCAGTGTTTCAGTTCGCCACTATTGTTCCTTCTGATATGTAAGATAGATTTAAATTATGTTTACAAACCTGAAATCAAGTAATACAAATATAGAAATATGCCACTAACGATAAAGGTTAATTACAGTAGTAATGCAGTTAAATCATGAATAACAGCATTTGCAATGCTTTCAATAAGTGTATTATTGCATTCTGCCTTAGATCTTTATTTAATTTTTACACATATTCGGGATCATTGAGTAACGTAGGTACAAGTTGGCATCAGCGCAGTATCCCCTAGTAAATAATCAGGGATTAGATTTGACTGAACAAGTGCTATTGGCTTGATGAAAGGGAAATAAATTATCTTTTTTTCTTTGTTACCACACTGCTAACTCTTCCATTACTGCCTGGCCAAGGGGGATAGCCTGTTGATTTTTATAGGGTTCCAAACTGATGACCCTCCACAATTACTTTCTGATTTGAGCTCAGTCATATATAGATTTATCAGGGCAGAAAATGGCAAGACTATTGGGTCATGGTGGTTGTCCATGCCTGTGATTTGAACATTGTTCCAAGCCTCAGTCAGATATTGCGCAGAGAAGGCATATAGCCATGCATGACCATCTCTACTGAGCAACTTAGTGCAATGATTAGCACTGCTTTCTTACAGCGCTGAGGTTCATAGGTTCAATTCCAGCTAGGGCACAAGCTGGAAGAATTTTGCATGTTATATATGTGTTTGTGTTGGTTTCCTCTGGGTACTCTTGTTTCCTCCCACACTCCAAAAAATATAACAGGCGGAGCTCCTGATATAAATGGTTTTAGTGTGTGTGAATCTAATAGAGACCTTAAATTAAGGGGCAGGGACTGATGTAAATGATGTAAAATCTTTGTGAAAAATGTCAACTATTACATAAATATAGAATAATAATATAATATTAATACAATAATAGCGTGCTGCATTTTCAAGCAAAAACTAAAATAAGAGGCCTTAGATATGCTCCAAAATACACAAATAGGAGATAATGGTAAAGAGGCAAAAGCTACAAGCTACTATAGAAAATAACTATACTGACCTGTAATCTAGGTTCAGATATACAGTACAATACCAAGTTTCTGCATGCTAAAATTACTGGCAAATATAAAAGAAATTATTCAAAGTTTAGCTGTGAGTAACTCCTCTGTCTGGAAGGATCAATGTGCTTCAATATATAGGGAGCAGTGACATGTGGATGTATATATACTTAATATATAATGTGCAAAATACAAAAAAGGAAGTCACTCACGATTCAGTAGGTGCAAAAAACTGCCTCCATGAAGGTTTATTGGCGTAATCAGTGAGAAGGATACAGACATTTCGGGAACCGCTAGTTCAGTGTAGCATGCTACATCGAAAAAGGGAACGAGGGGTTCCCGAATCGCCTGTATCCTTCTCACTGATTACTCCAATAAACCTTCATGGAGGCAGTTTTTTGCAACTTCTGAATCCCTTTGAATTCCTTTTTTTGTATTTTGCACTTAATATGCCTATAGCTGGAAGCCACGGCTTTTAGGAATACGCACTCCAAGTTAACTTTACTATAGACTCTATCTTGGATAGTACAACCAATATTTTCTTTTTATACTTAATATATACATGCTTCTACAATATTAATTGCTTTTAACCATTTCAGGAAAACATCAGCAAATCATGACTAAATGCATATTTTTCCCTGTTACAAAAAATGGTTTGTAGGTTCTCTACTCACCAAACAAAAGTAATATTCCCCGATTTATAGCTTCATATTTAATAAGATTTTTTTAAATGCATTTGTGTGTTCTTATGTGTCTATAACCACACATGCACTTGTTTTTCATTACCTATATTTTGCTGCAGTACCAAATTTACTAAGGTATTTGCTTGTATGCGCCCAGCTATTGTTATATGCAATAAAGTCAGTGTTGCTTGGATCTGTTTTTAAGCTATAACAGAGAAGGATAGTGCAGTTAAATGACAAGCTTTGTGTTTAATTACCCAGACCAAATTACATAAATATGAATGAACACTAATGGTGTAACCTGGCTTTGTGGGAGACAAACACAAACTGATTTCTAAATGATTTGTAAAGAAAATGAGGAGTGAGAGGAACTATTAGGTTTTAAACACTCTTAACTCATAATGCATTCATCCATCCGGCAAGATAAAAGCTCAGAATCCGCTATCAGGAATGGCAAAAGTGCAGTTGTAATTGTGTAGTTTGCTATATTATAATTTTGCTTTATACAACTCCTATTTGTAGAATAACTTTAAAGACTTTAAAGCAGTCTACTGTTTGCATAGTGTAGGTATTGTTAACCCATACCCTACATGGGTGAAATAGTTGTGGGAAAAAAGAATGTTTTTCTTCCTGTAGGTTAGACATTTTACATTTTAAAATTTTCTAAGGGGTTTCTGTTTAATCCAGAACTGGCAGGTGTTAGTTTTGGGGCGGTGGAAGGAAGAAGTAACGGGTGGAGCAGAGGAATTTAGTTCCCACTGCCATAATATGATAAACGTCATAAGGGCCTTAGGGCATCCAACCCCCAAAAATAGAAATGTACTTATTTTTTGGATCCCTATTCTGGTATTAAAGTGGGAGTAATCCTTTGTGGGGCTGGGGCTGGGGCAGGAATTTCCATCCTTATATTACAGTGGGAGTAATCCTTTGTGGGGCTAGGGAAGGGATCTCCATCCCGATATTACAGTGGGAGTAGTCCTTCGTGGGGCTGGGGCAGAGACCTCCATCCTGGTATTACAGTGGGAGTAATCCTTTGTGAGTCTGGGGCAGAGATCTCCTGCCTGGTATTACAGTGGGAGTAATCCTTTGTGAGTCTGGGGCAGAGATCTCCTGCCTGGTATTACAGTGGGAGTAATCCTTTGTGAGTCTGGGGCAGAGACCTCCATCCTGGTATTACAGTGGGAGTAATCCTTTGTGAGTCTGGGGCAGAGATCTCCTGCCTGGTATTACAGTGGGAGTAATCCTTTGTGAGTCTGGGGCAGAGATCTCCTGCCTGGTATTACAGTGGGAGTAATCCTTTGTGAGTCTGGGGCAGAGATCTCCTGCCTGGTATTACAGTGGGAGTAATCCTTTGTGAGTCTGGGGCAGAGATCTCCTGCCTGGTATTACAGTGGGAGTAATCCTTTGTGAGTCTGGGGCAGAGACCTCCATCCTGGTATTACAGTGGGAGTAATCCTTTGTGATTCTGGGGCAGAGATCTCCTGCCTGGTATTACAGTGGGAGTAACCCTTGCAGGGCTGGGGCAGAGATCTCCTGCCTGGTATTACAGTAGGAGTTATTCTTTGTGAGTCTGGGGCAGAGATCTCCTGCCTGGTATTACAGTGGGAGTAATCCTTTGTGAGTCTGGGGCAGAGAACTCCTGCCTGGTATTACAGTGGGAGTAATCCTTTGTGAGTCTGGGTCAGAGATCTCCTGCCTGGTATTACAGTGGGAGTAATCCTTTGTGAGTCTGGGTCAGAGATCTCCTGCCTGGTATTACAGTGGGAGTAATCCTTTGTGAGTCTGGGGCAGAGATCTCCTGCCTGGTATTACAGTGGGAGTAATCCTTTGTGAGTCTGGCGCAGAGATCTCCTGCCTGGTATTACAGTAGGAGTAACCCTTGCGGGGCTGGGGATGGATTTCCATGACAGTGGAAGTAATACTGTTTGGGGTTGGGGTATGGATCTCCATCCTGGTATTACAGTGGGAGTAATCATGTGTGGGGGCTGGGACTTAAAAAAAGGGTTGATAAATCAAATAATAACATACATGATATTGACTTTCATTTTGAGCTCAGACTGATATTGATGAGGGAAGCTATCTAGTGTGCCATTTTGTCATGAAGGCAAGAATGTCATTTTATTCGTATGAACAATATGTAGAAGATGGTCATTGGTAAAGCCCATAGAAGCATACACATGAAGACTAATTTTACCTTTGTCAAAACAGACATTTTCTAACCATTCTTCTAATTGATCTCTTTTCTCTTTGTGTTGCTGTTGATTAATCTTGCCTTTAAAACAAAACTGATACAAGGTTTAGTGAAAGCTCTATTCACCCACAGAAGGCAATAAGATATTTGCTTTCAGAAAGGTAACCAATGAACACTACCCAATGATTGGCTGGTATAGATCACTATATCTGTGACTTAATTCATCACATCTTTTTTTACTTATACTGTATGCCTCAGTGGAGGGGGGGTGCAGTGGAGGAGTTCCATGCTGGATACTCATCTTTTTTTCTATATATCCCTTTTTTTTACCAAAAGACCTATGCTCCTTAAAAGGGGTCCTGTAACCCACACATAAAAATGTGTATATTCAAATTCTTTTGCAAATTAAACATGAAACCCAAATTCTTTTTTTAAAATGAAAACATCCAGTAAATCACTTTCTCTTTCCATTCAGCACTTCCAAGATGTCACTGCACTCTTATCATTACCCCTCCCTCCTCATGGTCTATAATTGTGTAGCATGGGTATTAGGTCCCTTATTCTGGCACATAAACAAGATTTTGGACTGATACAAAACTTGAAAAATGTGTTCATAAAATGGCAATAAAATCCTTCCAGCTTGCTGTGATTGTGAATTCCAAGACTCAAGGGAACATCATTTAAGTAATTTATGTATAGTGTAAATAAAGTGTATTTTGCTCAACTAATGGGTTTGATCCATCTAAAGTATAAAAAAAAGGCTTAAATGATCAAAGTAAAAAAAATGAAAAGAAAAAGCCTTCATTTCAAATAAATTATTATTTTGATTTATCATTAATTCTATGTAGCTCAGTAATATCAAAAATGTTTACACAAATAGACATATTGTCATTATAAGATCTCACTTTCATTCACTTTTGTGTGGAGTATCTAACTTGTCCTGTTTTGCTTGCTTTATATGGTTCAGAAGTGCAGGTTCCAGAATTCTTAATAAACTAGACAAAACTCTACCACTCGAACCCATCAGCATGTAGCATTTAACTGTACCACTTCCTGATCATAGTACCTCCCCTTTACATAATCTGTTTACCCCCTTTACTTTGGCCACCCCACCCCGTGACGTGACTAATGGGGAAAGGCGTCAGCCCCATGTGAAGTTCTGGAACTCCCTTTACAGATAGATAGATGCATGGAAGCGTGTTATGGCTAACTTATGTGTTGGGAACTTACAGGATATAGTAAATGAATTAATTGTCATCAGTTTTTTATATCGCGCCAGCAAGGTACACAGAACTATACAATATTTTATAATAAACAAGCGTTACAGAATAAAAGTAGCATTTGGGGGCTCTGCTCATAAGAGCTTATTTAGATGATTGATACTGTATGTCATTTATATGCAACTAAACCTATAATGGACAAGATAAGGCCACTGGTCAGATAGTACATACCTTGTTTTAAACGTAGAAGCTTTTATTTGCACACTGCAGCTGTTCATGGCACCATACTACTTCCCAGAACCAGTAAAACCAAAATATATATATTTTTTGAATATAGCGTCAACCTGCACTGGCAAAAAATGCACTACTACAGTTTATATAAATAAAATGCTGTGTAGCCAAGGGGCAGCATTTCACACTGCTATAGGCAGGCCCGGATTTGTGGGCAGGCCACAAAGGCCCAGGCCTAGGGCGGCAAAGATCTGGGGGCATGCCGGCCGCTGGCTGCATCTAAACTGGGGGCTGGTCAGGAGATTTTGACAGTTGTTTGAATCTCCCACCCAGTCCCAAGTGCCCGCGATCAGTAAAAGCAGGTTGTGTGAGGGGGCAGGGTTACAAGCAGGGAGGTGTGTACGTGGGTTGTGAGCAGCCTAGGGGCCGCCATGTCTTTAAATCTGGCTCTGGCTGTAGGGCACAAGTCTATTAGAATAGTTTTAGTACTTATACAGAAAATAATAAATAGCATTCAAATGGAATAGACTACAGAACGAAAAAAAGGGCATTTTTTGCCAGGTGCTGGATGAACTGATACAAATGTAAATAGCAAAGAAAGTTCTCATTATTTTAGCCTTTGTTATCATGGTGTTTGATGAGCCACATACTGTATAAGCTACATATATTCAGCTAGATATCTAAAAAATATAGAAATCGTAGTATAAAAACAACATACTTTAATGTTGTATCAGAATTATGTAATTTAGTAAAATGTCAATGTAAAAAGTGGTGAGAAAAAAATAGAAAATTAAAAAAAAAATGTACCTGCTCATATTTTCACATACTATAATTTGTATCTATCTGACGAATTGGGCGTTTGATAGCTCATGTATACATGGGGATTTTTTGGTTATTTTCATAAAAAGATCCCTTCCAACAGTAAGTAGTTGACTTGATTAGAGAGAGTTTATTCAGTATTGGCATACAGAAGGGATATCAATTATGTCTGCACAGATAGGGGGAAGCTAAACCACAGAGCCTAGAAACAATTTCCGAGCTGTCAGACATTCAGTATTAATCCTTAGTATATCTATAAAGAAATATTCCTTGTGTTCCAGGCCTACCTGTGGGACAATAATAAGGATGTGGTTGAGTGGCTGGAGAAGCAGATGGCAGAAGAGGAAGGTACTCGTTCTGTGGTCGATGAAAACATCAAGTACATCTCCAGAGATTATATCCTTAAACAAATCCGCAGGTAATATTATGCGTACAGCTGTTATCACAAACACTGCACAACCCGAGGAAATACTTGGGACTGGCGCAATATTTGATAGATAGCTTTCACCATAATGGATAACGACAAGGGTGCATAGTTGGGATAATGTCAATCTCGTCATGTTAGGGAACATACCATTTTGTTTAATTCTTTAATCCATATAAGCCTTTCTGTTAAATCATAGCAGCTGGCAAATCAAAAGATTTGTGCATCATTTTTGTTACATACAGGGCAATTTTATGATGAACTACTATTGTTTTCAAAAATACAGAGATCCTATATTTCTGCATATTTCTACATGTGCTAGCAGACCAGGGTTTCAGATGCACACTGCACACTGCACCCTTATTATATAGATATAAATATATCAAAAGCTGAATGTATTTATGTATGTTCCTTCTTGCTCCAAGCCTCTGTGAATTTATTACAGGTTTGGCTTGCAGTTTCACATTTACCTATTCAGCCACAGTCTGGTTTTCTGGCCACAACCTCTTATCACCTTCTAAAGGCTCCTAAATCTCCTCTGCAATAAGATCAGTTCTGCAGTAATATAGGGTATAGAGGTCCTTTAACATTGCAGTCGCTGTGAAATGCTCATTGTTTTGAGTAGCAGTGGTTGCATAACGGTTGCATAAATCAAGCTTGAGCCATATTAACATATATTCCTTTTACCATGCACATGCTTTAGACACTGGATAGATTGACTGACTGCTAGACTGCTAGATAGACTGCAAGCCCCACATGATTACATTTGAAGGAGCTTTATTACCATTTCTATCAGACTTATGATGTTGACATATGTATAATATTTAAATAAATGCTACAGTATGGCAGAAATGTTGCACATTATGTTTTGGGCTCCTGTACCAGCCCAAGGCAAGCACAGCCCTTTAGCAGGGCAGATTTGTGCCCCCAGTAGCTCCCCATCTTCTTTTATGCTGATTCACTGCACATGCTCTGTGTTGCTGTTACTTACCAGAACTAACTCACCATATACTGTATAAATGCAATATAATTGTCATTATACAAGGCTGATTAGTAATCAGTTCAGATTCTCATTACATGGCAGCTCAGAAACCAGTGCAATTATCATCAGAAGTTAATAATCAGCCCTGTAGAATCAGATTATGTGACAGGGGAACATCATTTCTGCTTGATGATTTTGCAACAACCCCTAAGCTTAGCTTCTCAACAGCTGCTCAGAGCCTACTGAGCATGTGAGTGTCACTGACACTGACAGAATCCAAGATGGGGAGCTCCTGTGCCCAACTTGAAAGGCCTGGATCATTACTGCTATTGAGATGCTGAAACGTTAGGCTGGTGCAGTAAGCTCAGGGTTTAGTTATTCTAACAAGTCAACCCAGAATATAATTTTTTGCTTAATAAAAGAAAACACGATTCTAAGCAACTTTGCAGTATACATTCATTACAAATTTGTGATGGTTATTTGTATGTATATCTGCTATTAAAAGTAGTGTTTGTCTGCCTGACATTTGCAACATTTTTTAAAAAGTAACAACCAGGAGTTCAGCAAATGCTGCTTTCTATAGCAATTACATTTACAAATAACTTTTAAAGCATTGAAAAATGTTAATAAATTGATATTGGAAAGTTACAATTATGTCTTCTTTTTTTAGACAGGAACTTATTTTTGGGGTTGACATGACCTTTAAAAAATATTTTGTTATGTGTGCAGTTTAATTATCAGTCTAGTTACTTATACAAGGTCACAGGCAGTATCCACTGGGAATTGAACCAGGATCTTTGGCTTGAAATCCCATGTTAGTGATAGAAAATTATTATTTAGGCCAACTATTACTTCTGCATCATTTCTAGGAAAAGTGCCCCATAAATGTTTACTAGTTTTATGCAGATTTCGGTCCAAAGTCATAAAAATACATGTTTAATATTTTTTGTGTGTCTGATTTTTTAGACCACTGTACCCACACAGTTTAGAGATGGTACTGATTACAGACTCATGATTCCGAATACATTTTTATATGAATTTATTTATTCCTAGGGTTAAATCCTAGCAATTTACCTTGGATAAGCTCAGGTATTAGTGACACCCAAGAACAAAAAGCATAAACATTAAATATTGATTGACTTCAGCTGTTTCAGAGGGTCTTAAGCCGCAGGTCTGCATCAAATGTGCATGAACAATAAGCAGTGGAAGCAGCGTATAATATGACAATAGTTTGTCCTTCACAAAGCACAGTTGCTGTGAGCGCTCCATCCGCCCAGCCTGAAGGACATTGTGTGGGGCAGCTGAAATATGTTGCTGCTGTCTGCGATCAACTTTCAATACCCCCAAGCTACACAGAGATACTGCACAGTTATTAGGTTGCAATTGAGGATGTCATCACACACACTGTTTTGGCTGCAGGGGAAAGAAGCAAAAGCACTGGCAGTGACAGTTTTGTATTTTATATTTGGCAATGATGTACGCATAACATTTTTGCTTTACCTGCTGTTTCAGAGAATATATGTCAAACTTAGTTACTGCAGATACAAAGGTTATTCTTTGATTTTATATATTTTTTTCCCCCATAGATTTTATACTATATTACACATTAATATTAGTGGATACCACTACAATTGCATAACATAAAGCCTGCAGTTAAAGAAATGTACATCTAAAGCTGATGACACTGATCTATTGAATTATTATGTACGGAGCCTTCTTGACTAATGTAATGGTGGCAACATTAGAACAATGCTGCTTTGTTGAAATGATGTATAATATACACCTCTAATTAATGCCACACCCTATTTCTTTGTGAAATATGTGCTGCATGAGCCAACTGACAATATAAACATTGATCCATCTCTATATATAAGGAATAATGTACCCCTATTGAAAAATAAGGATATTAAAGTGACCGAGGAGTATTATGACCATATAAAGACACAAGGCTGAAGGCTGAGTGCTTTTATAAAGATGAAGGAACTTTGAGGTTTCTTATAATATCCTCATATTTCACAACAGGGTGTGCATTATTTATTATAATACACAGGTTTCAGTGAGTCATGTGACAGATATTACATCACTAAGCACCGTTTATAAGGATATAATTTTCAGGATATCCATGGCATATAAAATGGCTTTTTTTGGCATATAAAATGGTTTTATTCAACACTTGGTGGGTTGAACAGGGTTGCCAATATCCTCCAGTACTTTTTAATGTTAGGTTGATGCTTAATAACCCCATTTTTGTCATAATCTTTACAGCTTGGTGCAAGAAAACCCTGAAGTCGCTATGGATTCCATTGTGCATATGACTCAACATATTTCGCCCACCCAAAGAGCTGAAATTGTACGCATTTTATCAACTATGGATTCCCCAACTTCCTCCTAAAGGCTCTTTCTGGAGGGGCTCAGCCTTGGTGTCTCTTTAGCAAAAACGCCAGTATCATGTTAACGCACAAGGAAAACATCTGCATTTCCATGATTCGTAAATGATAAAACTGTACTGTAGTAGTTATGTAGCACTTTATATGTTGACTCAAACTCGGCAAGACACTTTGCATGCCTGATAGCCTTGAGAATGATTGAGAGCTTGGTTAAATGTAATTCTCTATATCATCTTTGTTAATATTTTTTAATAGACTTCCAACTTTTTTTTTTAAGAAAAACATTTCTGCAGTATTACACAGTTCTTTCACTTTGTTCAAAAGGTACACAGTCACCTTTTTAGCTGGTGAGCTAGGTTTACAAATATAGACGTAAGGAAGCCATTTTGAATAAAACTGTTCTACTTGCACTTACTCTTGAGGATCACACATTGGCAGGTTAGTGGGGGTGTCTTTCAGCTATGGAATTGTAGTATAGCTGTACATCAAAACTGATACTCCAAGATGGGGATCTTTTGAAATTGTCTTTTTTCAGCTACATAGGAAGCAATGTTATTCAGAGATTGCGCAGTTTGAAACACGTTTTTTTTATTTTACCTTATAATAGAACATAATAGAATACCTTATAATATAATAGAAGCTGCAAATGCAGGTAGAACAGAGGGGGACTTTTAGTGGAATCATAAATCTTTGGCTAGCTTGTTAGGGAGGATACTGCATGTTACATTTCCCCCATATTAAGTTATGGAGGGAAAAAAGATAAGAAAATAAAAAAAAAAAGCCATCTTGAAGCCCCAGAGTGGTAAAAGTTGGCAGATCTACCCCTTGGTCGAAATCAATTTATCTAAGGGTTTTCCAATCAGTTATTTAACCTTTCTGATTGTCCAGATAATGTTTCTGGTAGAAAAAGTCTTTAATCAATCGACACCTTTACAAATGGGCCGGGTTGTCAAAATATATTTTTCCTTTCCTGTGGGTCAGAATTGAATCATAACATCCTACCTATTAAATGTTTCACATAAATGAGCATTTTATTACATTTAGCACAGTGCAAGTCTGCGGGAGACTTAACGAATTGTTGCAAATCTCAATTGCTGATACATTAATGAATCTTCATACCCTTTATTAATGACATTTCTAATGGATTTTTATGCCATTTAGGATTCAGTTCTTCATTATAAATAAACCCGGCCTAGACTGAATGCCTTCATAGCCGAAATCTTCACCCCAGTTGAGCCATTCTGTAGTTTTGCAATATACTTTCTGTAATCTGGAACCCCACATTTCACAGCATTTTTAAAGTAAGATCTTACTATAACTTTGTAGGCAAACGCAGAATCATTTCCGCCCTAGAATTCGATCCTTTACTGCAGAAAAAATATTTTGCTATTATTGCCAGTGACTTACACTGGTCGCTAAGCTTCAATTTACAGGTACTTATAGATTCTTCTCCATCAAGGATTTGTGCAACATACTATGAGTACATTTTTCTATGGAGAAAAAAGTAACCTCAAGTTACCTTGTAAGGAGGTTTTTATTGATTCTGTTACAGGTTTCCCCCATCCACAAAACCAGAGATGTAGCTTTGAAGTGTTTCTTCTATAGATTGAAAAAGGAATTATGTGATTCTCTAAAATATGTTACTGAAAATAATATGTCAAAAACCTTACCATATCTTGCCCACTATAGATATGAAACCTAGGTCTACTAGAAGATAGTCTAGGTTGATCTATACCTTTGCATCATGTCTTATGGTTTACTTTCGTCTTAAGTCTATGTTATTAATTATTGACTGTTAATGCCCTGGGTCACTGGAGAAAACACAGGCATCACAATATGGCAGTGGTTATAGATAATGGGGTAGATTTAACTAAGTCATAGCAGCCTTTTTTACACTGTTTTATGATTCTAATACAGATTTGGCTGGAAAATACTAGAAAAGCAATATAAAAATTGCACTTTGATGTAACAGTGTACTAGGTACTAGTGCATTTTTAAAACTACCTCTGCATCTGTAAGCTGCTTCTCAAATCAGATAGAGACAAAAGGCAGACAATAAAATTGCAGCTGAATCTGCAAAAAACGTGGGCCAAAAGACAACTTGCCTCTGCTAATATGTGATTTGCCTGTTAATCCGGGCTGGGGAGAAGAACACTGACCAAACCAACTGTTAATATTGCCAATGTTACTTGTAGTAAATGTACCTCAATATCAGTAATCAAAATGTGCTGCTGAAAACAATGCTGTGTTTTTAATCTTTCCTGCTGTTCTCATAATATTATTCTTTGTTCTTAACTGTGTAACGTTGCCATGTAATTTAATGGGTTTTTTTTCAGAAAATAGAAGAAATTACAGCATTTCATTATAATAATACTTATTTAATGTTCCTGAAATTTCATTTAATAAGTACATATGAAATGACAAATACATACATACATGAATTTTTCCATGTGTTGTTTCTTGTCTCTGCCATGTCAGCACTAAATTAAAGGACACTTCACATGTTTGAAATATATCAAATCCATCTCTCCACGGAGTATTAAACACAATTTATTTTCATTTGCTCAGGTGAATGCCTCTCTCACCGGTGGTTTTGTGCCTTGCTGCCACTCACAAGCATTGGTAACCCCAGCAACAGGGAAATAAAAATTCATCTAATAGCCTGGAGAGGGAAGAGAGATGTATTACTTCATGCACATATTCACCTACCAGCATTTATCACTGATATTTTAAAAGGCATTTTTAAATGGAATGTGAAGGTTTTTTTCTCCCAGTAATGTGCTAACCACTGAGCTACCATTTTGTAAATGTAATGGAGGTAAGGAGACATTAAGAAGAGAGATAATCATGGAGGTAACAGAGAAGTAGGGGGGGGGGGGGGGGGGGAATTTACATTTTGTACATAGAACTCCGCATATTAAACAGAGACAAAGTTACTGAGGCACAAATAGTGTAAGCGATGTATTGACTGTGATTTGATCATCACTGTAAAGAAATCTATAATTAGAGCTGGAGAAATGCTTTCAGACAAGCAGCACCTTGGCCAGAAAGAAGGTCAAGCTTAAGGATGTTACCCTGTCTCTCCATAAGAGCCTTAATGGACTTGTAAACCCTACATTTTACTACCATGCAAATAGGTTGGGTACATTTCACCCACCCAAACCACACCATTTCTATTGCATATATCCCCTCTGTTCACCAGAACCATGTATATAGGTTGGGTACATTTCACTCACCCAAACCGCACCATTTCTATTGCATATTTTCCCAACCGTTCACCCGGCTGCCATTTTTTCTCATACGTGTACTGTAAATTTCACACAATAAAGAATGCAATCTTACACAAGCAGAACTTACTTTGATAAAAACTGCTTGTATTGTGTCCTGTAACAATTAAACTGGGCTCAGGAGAGGAGGTTAGGAAAAAAAAAAGTTTTTCCAGCAGTGTGCACAGCTAGAGCAGATATTATATTGAAACCAGCAGTGCCATCACTTCATTGGCTGCCAGACTGAAGGGGGGAGGTAGTAACCTGAGTTGATAAGAACTGAGCATGCTCAGTAAGCCAAGAGCCAAAGTCAGTTCCTAAGGGTGGGGGCCAAGTGGGTTAGAGAAGAAGAAGGAACCCCAAGTGATTAAGGTAACACTGCAACCTTACTATTAACCTTTGAACAACAGGAGTGGCAAGTATTTAAAGATTTCAAAGAGGCTGTTCACTTATGAAATTTTTTTTGGGGGGTTACATGTATTTTAAGTTCTAAGAGTTTAGAATGTATTATAGTCAAAAAGCTGGCATAAACTCTATAATATACAGTAAATAGTTTATAAAATAGTTGAATAATGTGATAATATAGTGCAATTTACCTTAACATGTTTAATTCATTGGTGGGCAGTGGAGTTTGCCCCTGTCAAGCTTCTCTGTATTGTCTTAAGCTTGATATGAACGTTCTGTAAGTTTCTGGGCAAGTTACATACATTTCTAGGCAGCTTTTACGGTCATAATGTAAATTGCTTATGTTTTGCATAACTTTCACGATGTGGCCAGGCCCAGCAAAACAGTATCCCCTCACCCCCTCAAAATGGGCTACCATTTAAAAAGTTAAAACACTGTAGGTGCTGTTCTATTTCTGTTGTATGCAAAAGCTGGTTGGATGCTTCATCTAGCAGTAATTTTATGGTGTTAGTCTTTTAACCAACTTTCAATCGTTCATCAATTTATTCATCATTTTTAGCTTCAATAACTTCTAAAAAATGCATTTCCAGAAAAGTGTATTTTATAGGGGGCCAGTCACCTTGTGAAATAATTCCAAAGCTTCTTCTGTCTCCTTAATGAAGCAAAATAATCTTTACTTGTACTAAACAAATGATTCAAACCTGGTTGCCTTTATTCTTGTGGGTTCCATGATCATTGCAAGCAAGTAGGTGCCATTTTGTGGAGGCAATGTGCTTAATGGAAATGACGTGCCACGAAGGACCTGATACACATGCGGCAAAGCTCAGTGTATGTGAGATTATAGACAGAGGGAAGGAAGGTGCAGCGTGAATCATTGCTATTCCAATGACATAGAGGTGGGAAAGGCAGTATATGACTGACAGCAGAGATCTTTAAATACGTTGATAGCTGGTATGGAATGTTTAAAGGAAAAGCTATTTGGGTTTCATATTTAATTAAAAATTGGATTTTGTTATACAGCTTCTTATGTCTGGATGACAAGTCCCCTTTAGCTAACTGAGCTCTCCAGCGTACCCATCTTTAGAAACAGTTATAGAACTTCCTTTAAAGGACAAGGAAACCCTCAGCAACATCTGTGTGCAAATAATAATCTACAGCCAGTTACCAATCACCATAATATACAACTTTTCAGCTTAGTTGCAATCTAGTTGTTTTTAAAGACTATACTGATGTGACATCCAGCTAAGGAAATGCTCCCAGACCAAAACCCAGTGCACATAAATGTCCTTCTAAAATTCTGATGCAAACATAATGTTCACATTAAAGGTAGAGCTCAGCATGCATGCGCAGAACTGACATGAAGGAAAACCTGGGATCAATATGGCGGCAGCATGCTATACAACGCAAAGGATTTTCTTGAAGCTCAAGTATGGATTTTTTTAACAAAAAAAATATAATATATAGTAAATAGGAAGGGGTAGGGAAGGCTAGAGTTTGGAGTAGCTGGAGATTTGGGCTTTCCTTTCCCGCAAGACTTTAGGAGGGTTATGTAATATAAGGTCCAATGTTTGCTACATTTCTTATCACCTATAGTAACCAATCAGCAGGTAGCTTTTACTGGTAGGTTACTGTGGGATATTGGGATACTGCACATGACTAAACTTTGTGCCTTTTATTACAAATGGGGGCAACTTTCTTCCATTGAGGGACTGATATTTTTGCACTAATTATGCTGTATGGAAAATTTGAGCAGCAGTGCAGAACAAATGTGATTTTATAGCAGTTAATAAAATCTGTATGCTTAGAAATAATTTGCAAAACAGGAAAACTGCATAACTAGCAAAACAGGATTAAATATCATTTAGATCTGTGTGTCTTTTTGTGGTGTCTTTTTAGTGAAAGTCAGGCACTCAGTACATAAATTCACCTGGTCTGGAAATAAAAAAACAAAAAAACAATTACATGTCTAAATATCAAGGGGCGGGCAAAATGGTATTGTGTCGGAAAAATAGTTCAAACCTATTACTTGGTTTAGTTAAATGAAAACAATTGCAAATCTAAATATCGGGTAGGGAGGCGGAATGGTGTTGTGTTGGAAAAATTGTTCAAACCTATTACTAGGTTTAGTTAAATGTATCATTACTCTTGCTAATTAGCAAAATATGTAATTCAATAATAGACCATTTGTAATGCGCGATCCCAGGAATTCACTGTGACTACATTAATAATGGCTGACTCCATCATTACTTGTTACTAATTATCAGCCCGTGAATATGGATCATTCCAGAAAAAGACAGAAGAGAGACTTTTAGATTGTCATAGACTATTGTTGTACCAATACTGCTTCCTGTGTCCTCATTTATTTGTATACATTATATTAAATGATGCAGCTTTTCTGCATTGGCTATACCTAAAAGATAAACTATACCCCCAAAACAGCTCATATGTAAAACCCCGCTTCCTCTAAATAACCCATTTTTCATAAAAATATACAGTGGGTAACCCTTAGTAGAAATTGCCATTTTAAGTATTAGGGGCCATCCCCTGGGATCATACGAGTCACCCTGCACACAAATGAACAAAGGGCACACATACATGTTAGGTCACATCAGCCAATGAATGAACAAAGTTCTGTCTTTCACTCCCACACTTCTTCCTGTTACAGTTAGAGCTGCAATATTTCCTGTCAGGTGTGAGCACACAGCCCATCACAAAATGGTGGCTCAAGGACAATACTTACTGGTATAGTATACAGTGTATGTTGCAGTTTGGTGAGTTTCTTTAATAGGTAATTTAATATAATAACTGTTGGTTATTCATTCTGGAGGTATAGTTTTGTTTTTTTTAGTTTTCTCTTACTTTTGCCAGAACTACTGTTTGTTTAGTTAATATTTTTAAGCACCACCATATTGTTTTACATACATAATTTTATTAGTTTATTGTAATGTAAATGTAAAAAAAACAGATTTATTATTACTCAAGGGTCAGGAGTGGGTATATAGATGTAAAAAAATATGGGTGTATTCACTATTTAAAATCTGGCAAGCTTTTTATTTTTTTTAATTACATGATTGTGGGAAAAAACAAACATGAAACGAAAACAATAAAAAAACAAACGTGGAAAGAAAAAACAAATGTTATTGTGATAAGGAACACATCTACATTTTTTACATTGGTATACCCAGTCCTGACCCTCAAGAAACAATAAATCAACCCATATATCAACAAAAATGTTGTTGTCTATTGTGTGAAGTTAAGTTGTGAATTTGCTGAAATAAATACTGCCAGAATAATATTGCCTGCCTCCCACAGCAAGGGGCTGCCCATTTTTTGCCAGTGACCTTTGTCTTCCATACCACACATACAATACAGATATGGCATCTATAATCGGGAAACCCATTATCTAGAAAGCTCTGAATTACAGGAAGGCCATCTTCCAAAAAATGATTAAAAAAAAAAAAAAAATAAATAAATAATGATTTCCTTTATCAATAATAAAATAATACCTTGTCTTTGATGGTAACTAAACCTCATGGATCCATATCGGTGGCAAATAATCCTATTGGGTCCATTTCCGTTTAAATGATAAAAGTATGGACTTCCAAATTACAGAATGGTCCCTACCACCTAAATATCAGGTCCAGAGCATTCAAAATAATAGCTAATTTGTCTGTATAATACAATTTTTAACAAGAGGATAACTAGAGAGAGACTTTATCTAGTGATTACATAGATATCCAACACCAAGATTTGGAATATCATAGGTTTGTCTTTCCTGACTTCCCAAAATGTCTTAAACACAGTATGTGATACGTGAGCTTTATTTAAGGATACTGGAAAACATATATTCAACTGCCAAGGAAATGGAAAAGCAGCAAGACATACAGAATGCTCAGTGGGGAAGGTGCCAGAAGGGGACATATTTGACTCATTTGAGAAGGGTCCATCATGACTAGGAAACCATTTTCTATCTTTGATTTCACAATGGGCCATGCTTACCCATAATTCAGTATTTTCCACACATTCCAGCATAATTACAAGCACATATGCTCAGCACAATGGAATCTACTACATTACGTACAACACACAATACTACTTGTGCATTTTGACAAACCCGATGCAATTGTGCTCGAAATTCTGGGACTCAAAATTTAAAAAGGGATTCTTTAGATGCAAATATATTGCACTTATTAACGCAGCCTGCAGTGTCAGTCGTGGAGTTATAGCTACCTTTGGTGTGGTGGTAGCTCCAAGGTTTACCTGTGTCAGTAGAAGGAGAAATAGCACGCATTCCTTAGGGACCCATTTATCAATGTACGATTGAGTCCGAATACAAAAAAAATCGTATTTTTTCTAAGTTTTAGAACTGTGCGTATTTTTTGCTAATTTCAGCAACTTTTTCGTACTTTGCGACAATTTGCGCATCGTATTTGTCGCAACGAGTACGAAAGTTTTGGATTCATTCAAGCTTCGGTATTGTGACTTTCCTTGGGCCAGGTTGGAGCTGCAGAGTTCCATTGAGTCCTGTGGGAGGCTTCCAAAATCATGCACTGAAGGATCAAAGTCAGAAAGGTTTTCGTGTTGTTTACGATCATTCGGATACGAAAATTTCACGACTATCAGATAGCCATTCGCAAATGATCATTTCAATACAAAAATTTCAGAACTTTCGGATCGTAAGTACAAAATTTTCGTATTCAAACAAAAAGAATTTTCATGACATTTGCGATCATCAGAAATGATCGGATTTCATGATTTGGCCCCCTTAGTCCACTAAAACTTTTTGTAGCGATCTTAAAACAAAGAAGTCCTGACGTGTTTCGTATTCAAAAAAATTTTAGTCATAGGCACAAATTTCAAATAAGCACAAACAGCTATTTTACCTGTGTCAATAGGCACACAGACTGGGCAAGTGCTATGGTGCAAATACATGCATCTAACATATTTAGGCAGAAGTAGCTTTAATGAACAACAATTGCTCCCATTTTTGTAAAGGAGCCCTTAAAACAATGTCAGACATCAGTTCCAGGAGCCAGAACCAGCAGTGCAGATTCAGGCAGATACTGCTTTTAGTGGCAATTACATTTATAAATGATAATTGAGAACCAATTAATATGTTATATTAATATATATTCAGAAATTACATAGAATTAACCCCCCCCCCACCACCACCACCACCACCACCAAAATATAAAGGATTTTTTATCCGTCACTGATGTGACTTTTCTATTCTGTTAATATATAAAGCATTTGCTGGAGGCATTGTGCTGTAATTTTGGCCTTTACTCTCCAGAATTGCACAGGGTTGTTTTACCCAGGAAGTAATGGATTTAGCCAGTTCCAATAGCTTCAAACCCCATTTACTGATCCATTTTAGTGAAGTGTAAGAAATGCTCTGAAAACCCAGAAGCCTAATTATCAGTACTTATTTAATTAGTAATTGCCATTGAAGTGCCTGAAAACAAAAGTAAAAGAGCATAAATAAGGGGGGTATAAATGGCACATCTGACTAGATGTTGGTTCCAAACAGGAAACACTCAGAATTAATACACAAAGCAGAAGTGGGAGGGGAAAAACCACTCAGAATGCACCAACTAGTTTCATTTTATGCAATGCTCTTGTTCTAATGTGTAGAAAGGACAAATTAAGCTTTAAAGCTTTCAAAAAGCTAAAGATCAAAGTGGACGCTTTTAATTTAAGCCTTTTGTTGCATGTACAGTCCAAAGAGGGATGAGAGAACAAACTACAGCTTTGTAGCTGTTTGTGTTGTGTGTTATTCTCCCGATCAGAGCCACAAAACAGGTCAGCTGAATAACAGATCAATCTCACCACAAATATTTAAAAACAAATTGAATTGCACACCCAATACCCATCACAATTAGACTAGGCACAATAACTAAATTAGCAATTCAGCAATATAATTGGAAATGCGATTCTGCTTGTTCTGCCACTCTCCCTCGGGGCTTTATCCCATCTATAGTAGAAGGATGGAGGGGAGAGAAACTCAGCTTCACTAATTCTGCAACTAATTAGACACACATTTGTAAACGAAGTTGTTTGTCTGATATTTTAAAATCTCTTCTGGGGAAGGAAAAAAAAATTCCATTTTATTAGATGTCAGAGTTTTATCATTTCGGTTCTGTAAGAGTTTGAGAAAATGATCTATGTGGTGCACAGAAAAATATGACTGGTAAAAGCAAATGAAAAGTTAGATCTTTTTCAGTAGCCCCCCCCACCCCCCCAACTCAGCTCACATTGGAATCAGCCACGTGCTATGGGTTAGTGTCTATTTACATAGTTGGAATGGTCATCATGTGCACTCCAGCTACGGGAGCCTCATACAATTTCCAACTAGATAAACATGGGGTTAGGTGCTGCTATGTATTGTTTAACAACTGCTGGAATTACAGTTACCCCTGCCAGCTCAGAGGGGTCTTGAGTATATAATCCCCATTAAGACACAGAATTTCGGACATTGCACGTTTGTGGGCCAGAGAAATCAGGCATCCCTATATATGGTGGTTATTTTGTCAGACGTGGTGTATTCTCGGCAAGCTGAAAAACGCTTGCCAAGAATACGCCACGTCTGACATCAGCCTTACTATCAACTGACTCTAGGGCCAGAATTTTGATCTTCTGTAATTCAGTTTGTGTGTTACTATGTATTAGCATATTGAAAAAATAGCTAAATAGGTTTTTCCCGCCTTCGATACACATATTTATCAGGAAAATAAAAAGAAATGTCCCTCTAGGGCTGCACCTAAATACTTTTTAAAGTTTATTGGTAGAAATAAACCCCTTGGTTAAAAGAAAAAAGCTAAAATTAGACCACACCCAAATTAGAAGTCTAACCCTTGGTAAATATGACCCACCCAGTTATCCAGTCAAAAACAGATTATCTTAGACACGTACTAACCACTATAGGATTGGAGCTCTTCCTGTCTATCTAGAGAGCTGTCCATATTTGGAAGAAATTGGCAACATGGAGCTTTTTCTTTTCTATAAAGAACAGCTGTAGCCTGCTGGGAAGGAGCCTATCCAACAAGAGGCAATGTATATGCGACTGCAGAGTGAACAAACACCTTAACTTCCCATTGACACCAATGCATTTTGTGAAAGCAGCAGTTTCATGAATTTTTCAACAATACAACAAATGCTAGTTTTGCTCATCACTGCCAATGTGCTTCAGGAATACCAGTGTCAAATCATGCTCCATCTGTATTGCTCAATAAGGTGCAAAAGGTAGTGTTACTTCCAGGGCTCCCTTTGTGTGATTTGCCTACACAGCTTGTGTCTAAACGCATTGTACAACAGCACAGTTCCTAGCACCATAAGCATTTCTGTGCCAGAAATGCAAGGAAAATGTAAATGACATTTACAAGTGAATTACCAGTGCAGATGCATATTATCACAGGTAAACCTGAGGTGCACATGTGAATGTGTTGTCCCTTGCAGTTTCTTTTTTGTTATATGTTTGACTTTTTGAACACAGAAATCTTAGTCTTTCTCAAATGAAAGCTCCTTGGTATCCCCAATGGCTGTACATATGTGAAATGCGTGAAAACCTGCTAACCTGCTGATAAGAAAATTCAAAGGCAATAGAAACAAGATGAAGGACAGAGTGTAGGAGGTTTGCAATCCCTCACAGAAGCTATTGTTTGAGCACTTTGTAAGCATTGTGTTTACTGTGCTTTACGGCTTATCAGGGCAACTCAGTGCTAAATAAAGTTAAATGAGTCCCCAAGGTTAACTCTGAGAATCAAATTTTTATCTTATATATGAACACTTTAACTTCAGTGGCGTTTTTTCCAAAATGATTACATTTAAGCTCAGTATAAAAGAAAGGAGCGTATCTTTAATCTTACCTGCTGGTTATTTTGTGCCACAGCTTGTCGGCACCTCTTGTAATAGTGAAATATAACAAGCAATATTTATTTGCAACTTCTTAGTTATAACCAGAATATATACACATATAAGAATTCATATATGATATTTTTTCACTGTTTATTAAAAGCAGAAAATACATTTATTTTTCACAAATGTGAAACTAGAACTATTAATACATGTCTTTTGGGAGAATTCCAATGTATTTAAGGCCAAATATATATGAAATTTGATTGAAAGGGTTTTGGAAAACAACAGTGTTCTTTGAGGCTCTGCTACTGCTTGTATTGGTTAAGTATGCTGCAGTTTATAGCTAATCATTATTTGAGATGCCACATTTTAAATGTTTTAAGTGCATGGATACAAAACATTTAATATTCTTAATATTTAGATCTACCCTATCAGGGTAATGTAACAAAAGTCTCAATGTTAGCCCTGGTCCATTAAGAATACAACCAATCAGATATTTTTTTTTTTAACAAGAGCTGACCAATTAGCCAACTGCCTGCTGATTGGTTGCCATGACCATTAGCAAGCTTTGATCACAGTACACCATATGACCTATTAATAAGAAACACATTTTCCTTCTTTTTCTTTCTCTCATATTTATGTATTTAATATATTGGTAGGATATTACTAATGGAACTGAGTCATATCAAATTCCATAGCACATACACATGAACAGCTTTTTGGACTATCCATTTATAGTTACAGTTGCAAGGAAAAGTATGTGAACCCTTTGTAATTATATGGATTTCTGCACAAATGGTCATAAAATGTGATGTGATCTTCATCTAAGTCACAACAATAGACAATCACAGTCTGCTTAAACTAATACCACACAAATAATTAAATGTTTCCATGTTATTATTGAACACACCATGTAAACATTCACAGTGCAGGTGGAAAAAGTATGTGAACCCCTAGACTAATGAAATCTCCAAGAGCTAATTGGAGTGAGGTGTCGGCCAACTGGAGTCTAATGAATGAGATGAGATTGGAGGTGTTGGTTACAGCTGCCCTGCCCTATAAAAAACACACACCAGTTTTGGGTTTGCTTTTCCCAAGAAGCATTGCCTGATGTGAATGATGCCTCGCACAAAAGAGCTCTCAGAAGACCTACGATTAAGAATTGTTGACTTGCATAAAGCTGGAAAAGGTTATAAAAGTATCTCCAAAAGCCTTGCTGTTCATCAGTCCACGATAAGACAAATTGTCTATAAATGGAGAAAGTTCAGCACTGCTGCTACTCTCCCTAGAAGCGGCCGTCCTGTAAAGATGACTGCAAGAGCACAGCACAGAATGCTCAATGAGGCGAAGATGAATCCTAGAGTGTCAGCTAAAGACTTACAAAAGTGTCTGGCATCTGCTAACATCCCTGATAGCGAATCTACGATATGTAAAACACTAAACAAGAATGAATTTCATGGGAGGATACAACAGAGGAAGCCACTGCTGTCCAAAAAAAACATTGCTGCACGTTTAAAGTTTGCAAAAGAGCACCTGGATGTTCCACAACAGTACTGGCAAAATATTCTGTGGACAGATGAAACCAAAGTTGAGTTGTTTGGAAGAAACACACAAAACTATGGGGCACATTTACTAACCCACGAACGGGCCGAATGCGTCCGATTGCGTTTTTTTCGTAATGATCGGTATTTTGCGATTTCTTCGGAAAAATGTCGCGACTTTTTCGTTACTAATACGATTTGTGCGAAAAAACGCAAGTTTTTCGTAGCCATTCCGAAAGTTGCGCAAAATCTGGCGATTTTTCGTAGCGTTAAAACTTGCGCAAAATTGTGCTTTTTTCGTAGCGTTAAAACTTGCGCGAAACGTCGCACCTTTTAAGTTTTAACGCTACGAAAAAGGCGCAACTTTTCACGCAAGTTTTAACGCTACGAAAAAATCGGCAGATTTTGCGCAACTTTCGGAATGGCTACGAAAAACTCGCGTTTTTTTGCGCAAATCGTATTGGTAACGAAAAAGTCGTAAAGACGCCGAAAAAATCGCAAAAAATACGAAAAAGTCGCAAAATGTTCGTTTTCAAATCAGAATTTTTCCAATTCGGTTCAGATTCGTGTCTTAGTAAATGTGCCCCTATGTGTGGAGAAAAAGAGGCACAGCACACCAACATCAAAACCTCATCCCAACTGTGAAGTATGGTGGTGGGCGCATCATGGTTTGGGGCTGCTTTGCTGCGTCAGGGCCTGGACGGATTAGTATCATTGAAGGAAAAATGAATTCCCAAGTTTATCAAGACATTTTGCAGGAGAACTTAAGGCCATCTGTCCACCAGCTGAAGCTTAGCAGAAGATGGGTGTTGCAACCCAAAGCTTAGAAGTAAATCAACAACAGAATGGTTTAAACAGAAGAAAATACACCTTTTGAAATGGCCCAGTCAGAGTCCTGACCTCAACCCGATTGAGATGCTGTGGCATGACCTCAAGAAAGCGATTTACACCAGACATCCCAAGAATATTGCTGAACTGAAACAGTTCTGTAAAGAGGAATGGTCAAGAATTGATCCTGACCGTTGTGCGCATCTGCAACTACAGGAAACGTTTGGTTGAAGTTATTGCTGCTGCCAAGGAGGTTCAAATCCAAGGGTTCACATACTTTTTCCACCTGCACTGTGAATGTTTACATGGTGTGTTCAATAAAAACATGGAAACATTTAATTATTTGTTTGGTATCAGTTTAAGCAGACTGTGATTGTCTATTGTTGTGACTTAGATGAAGATCAGATCACATTTTATGACCAATTTGTGCAGAAATCCATATAATTCCAAAGGGTTCACATACTTTTTCTTGCAACTGTACGTTGAGATATTTTTTTTTACCCTTATTGTGGTATTTATCTCCTATATTGAATACCGTATTATTGAATAAGCACTGTACCAATATCTACAAGTCAGTTTACAAAAAAAGTTGGATCACTGTGTAAAATATAAAAAATACAGGTATGGGATCCATTATCCGGAAACCTGTTATCTAGAAGGTTCCAAATTTTATCATATCTCCTTTTAAATATGTAATAATAAAACATTACATTGTTTTATAATTACATATTAGATTTAATTTTACCTCCCAAATGTCCGGAGAAGGGGCAGCTCAGCCCGTAGTCCTGGATTCTTATTGAAAAGTCCTTTGTTTCCTTTTGATCTCCTGCACTGAACACCAAATAAGATACAAAGTTTCTCAAACTTAATTAGATAAGTAGGCTTTTGGCATAGAGGCCAGAATACTCAGTGCCTGCGCTTAGATATAATTGTAACTAATAATATAAACAAGTCTCTTGGGGGAACTAGGACCTGAATCTTAAACGTAACAGTAACACCAAAAAATTAAAGTGTTTAAAAGTACTAAAATATAATGCACTGTTGCTCTATGCTGGTAAAACTGGTGTGTTTGCTACAGAAACGCTACTATAGTTTATATAAATAATCTGCTTCGTAGCCATGGGGGCAGCCATTAAAGCTGAAAAAAAATGCACAGTTTTACAGTTTACTATTGCCTGACAGTTAACCATGATATTTAGATCTCATGTCTTTGCAAAAGAGTATTTTAAAGTAAGAAAAATTTAAGAGGAGATAAAAAAAAAAAGGCAAGTTTTCTGGCCAAAGGAAATTCATATATAAAGGGAGTTGTAGAGACCTGATAAGTTAAAACTGATCATCAGGAAGATTATGTTTGCATCTGGGGATGTTCAAGGTGTAGAATTACTAGTGGTATCCCAGTTACTGGATCTTTTTATGTCTTGCACTAATAGGGTTATGTAATAAAAAACACTGGGGGCATTTACTATCTGCCTGGGCAGAAGTGCGGGAGCTCTAAGGGGTATAACAGTGTGCTTATTACTTCTAGTGCTTATGTACTTCTTCCCCAGGGAATGGATGTGTTCTGCACCTTGTGCTGGATAACAAAAAAACCTGCTACATGGTGTAGCGCACAGTCGAAGGGCACAGCCTAGCCGCCCATAACAGGTGGTTTAGACAGGGCCACATTGGGGCCTGTGGCCTCTGCTGTCTGAATGATCAGGTGAAAATGCAATAAGTTAAAAGAAGTAAATTATTTATGTAACACTATTTTGACTTAAATTAGGCAAATCCAGGCTAGTAGCGTGTGTAGAGCATGTGTTACATCCGACCCTTAATTCTTAGGTATGGGCCTCCGCTAAGTGGGAGAAGTACTATGGAGCGGAGGGTGTAGTTAAACTACAACTTGCTGAGGTGTGGTGCGGATGGTATAAATGGACGCCAGAGGATTCTTATGGTGAACTATAATACAGATTTATTGTCCAAGACACAGATGGTGAGATCAGGGTAATCATATACTCACAAGCAGTTGATATAGCATGTCACAGTGGTTAGAAGCAGTTGTGACCTATAGACAGTGCAGCACACAGTGGAGATAGGTAGGAGTAGTAGCCAGGAATCCCAAGATGGATGCCCTTTACTGGAACGGATCCCTACAGCCAACGGTGGTTCAGGAGTTAATACTAGCCTAAATCCTATGTCTTAACTGTGGTCCCTACAGCAAGGCATACAGAGCCTGGGGAAGCTGAACCCTTAATGTCTCCTATCTTGGAGCTACAGCTGCTTGTGCTAGATAGATCTGACTATACTCACTCTCCTAGAGGGTGCTCTTAAATATTCTGCTGTGCTTACTTATCCTCATTCATGGGGCCCTATCCCTGGCTTTCACTAGAGGTAGAATATCCTCTAGGGTACAAATGGCTTCTGGGGCCTACAGTCTGCTCCCAGGCTCAGATGGAGCTCTGCTTGGGAAACAGCATGCAGCCAAAAGAGGAAGCCACTCCTCCTTGCTAGACACTATATCAGTCTGCAGGGGGAGTGGCCAACCTGACTAAACCTATAAGGAATAGTGCTAGAACTGTAACTTAAGTACAGGGGCTATTACCCAATAACAGTAGAGGTGTGAAGAGGTAGGGGATAAAGCCATAGGGAGCTTAACCCTATGGGTCCCTACATTTACTTTGGGTTTTTTTTTGGCAAGGACACAGCCACAGCTCTTAAAAGAGAGCATAGTTACTTCCTGTCCACCTGCTAATGCCATGAGGTCTAAATGATTCAAAACATGGTTTCATGGTGTGCTCTACTCATTGACATTTTAATAACATTTTCCTTTTTGTCTTCTGTCATTCTGGTGCATTGCAATATTTTTGTTTTGTTGAACAATTTTATTCTATGAGTACCACCTAGAATAATGTACCACTACTGTAAAATATAAAGATAATAGAAGGCACCATGAATTTCTATGACCATATACTTTGGTTTGGGTTATTACTCTAATATCTTTATATTCCAATATAGAGGGTACAAGTAACGTATAAGATGCAAGCTTTAGTTGTGCCCATTTTGTCACGACTCATTTAACACCAAGGGAAACATCTTTGAGCTGATGCACTGCAGTTTAAAAAAAAACAAAGAAAAACTTTTAAGGTTCAACAACACGCAATGTTATAAAGGCAATCTGTTATCATTCAGATTATCTTATATGTTCTTCATGCATACAAATAATATTTAATAAAAACCCTCTCACCTATTACTCTGAACCAGAAATAGAAAGTTCAGATACTGTGACATTTTGTTCCACATGGCCAGTTCAGGCTGGTCAGGAGCAGGAAAATCAATATTTCTTTGAGGGGCATTTAGGTGAACAATAGAAACAGCCCCAGATACACATTTGTATGACATACATCAATATTCAACCTTGGGCATGAACAGTTATTGATATTTGTAGAAGTCATGAAGCATTCTTTGCTTGTGACAAATGACAATTTCTTTTTGTTTTGAAAAGAGGCCACTGCAGCTTATCTCTCTGTTATAATGAGCTCCAGAAAATTAGCTACTAATTCCATCCCTAAAGTCTTTCAAAGCCTACAGGATCTAGTCCAGAAAAATGAACATAAAACCCTGTGTATGTAACTGTTTCTAAAATGTAGTTAGTGGTGCCTGTTTAGCAACATTTGCACTAACCAATGCAACCAATCAGTGATTAGATTTTTTTTTCCAGCTACCTGGTTGTCATGGGTAACTGCCCAGATGCACATTTGCCAAGTGTTGATAAATGAGCCCTAGTGAGTTCTTTATACAAACAGTACATCTAGTGAAACAAGATAGTCTACTATATCCAATGCTTGTGTGTGATGACGATTTTATCTTGAGAAATGTATTACTAACAGCTGGGAAGATGTTGCACACAGGCCAAAGAACACTCACCCCAATTTCCTTGCCAATGCTGTAGCACATGTTATGTTACACTATGAATTTCGATTAACACCTCATAGACATGGACTATTATCGTTAAAAAAAGAGTGAAAATGTTGACTAAGGGGCAGATTTATTAAAATGTGAGATTAGAGCACGTCACAAAAAAAATCACCATTTTCTTTTCATTCCTACAGGATTTTTAGAAGCGTATTTATGAATGGGCGAAAGTTAGAGTTCACAATTTGATAAAACACTTTTAAAAATCCCATTGGAATGAACAGGACGTGGGTGAGTTTTTCTTTAGTAAACTCTAATCTTACAAGATCTGCCCCTAAAGCTGGCCATACACGCACCGATAATATCGTACCAGGTCCTCATTTCGTACGATATTCGGTGCGTGTATGGCATGTCGGCGAGACGACTGATATCGCAGGAGGCTGCTGATATCGGACGACTCACTGATCGGCCAGGTTTAAAGATTTTGATCGGGCGCCATAGAAGGCGCTTGAGCAAAATCTGCCGTCAGGGCTGAATCAGCAGAAGGAGGTAGAAATCCTATTGCTTCTACCTCCTTATCTGCTGTTTCAGTCCTGAACGGTTAGTGGCGGATTAGTGCGACTGATGGTCGCACGAAAGATCTACAATCGCCACGTGTGTGGCCACCTTAAGTATAAATTACATTACATGGTAAATTTTCAAGCTCCCTAGCTCCAGAACTTGTGGTTAGGGCTGAGTGAATATTTTCACCTGATACTTTGTGAAAAAATGTGCGTATTTACAAGTGCCGAAAATGTTTGTTATTATGAACAAAACACGGTAAAATTCTAGTGCAGATTCACAAATAAAAAATAACATTGGAAAAATTGCCTGCATTTGATACGAGAAAAACTGGAGAAAAAAACAGCCATAGACTCCAATGCATGTTCCACAGTTTGGCAGCATTTTTATTACTACCTGTGATTTTGAGCTTGCCATGGAGAACTAACATTCTTTGGAAATGAGAGAACCTACCACTGCTGCTAGACAGCAACATATAATATTCTATAGCACAAAAGGGAAAGTTGTGCGCACCACTAAATTTTAACCCTTTAAGTGCCAGCAGAATTTTACATTTCAGTTGCACGGAGGTTTATTGAACATTTTGAGCTCTCTCACTTTACTGTAGGGACATTGTGTATTTTCCCTTCTGGACTTAGTGCATAAATAAAACCTTTTCCCCTATTTCTCTAAGATCCAACTGATTTGGAAAGCATCATGTCATTTGAATGTGCCAGTACCAAATATGTTTAGTTTTAGGGAGATCGAATTTTCAGCACTACAGCAGAAATCAGCATACTTTAGATCCCATTGTAGAGTTTACATAAGTATGTGGCACGAAGGGGCCCCAAAAATGAAGTTAGTGCATACATATTGTCCTGGGGGTCATTTCAGCTATTGAAAAACCAACACATTTACTGGATTTTAAGGGGATAAAGCCACAAAATATATGTTTACCCCAGAAAACTATATATGTTTGGAAATTAGACATTAGGGAGAAACCTTGTCTTTCTACTGTAAAGTACTGAGTCTCAAAGCTCTCCTAAAGTTAGCGAATTTAATGAAAATCTGAAGATCACCTTGAAGCATTCACTTTCCAGCATCTTTTCTCCCTCATGTCATTAGGTGCCAATGGTAAACACCCTAAATATGACCGCCAGGGATCCACCAAACAATTGTATGGCCATTGTGCATAGGATTATCTAAGTATGTGGCATGTAGAGACCACAAAATTTACACAGGCAGCCATGAAATATGTATGTGCAGTTTTTTGTGTTTTTTAAATGGACCCCAGAAACATAGCAGTTTAAATGTCATTTCTGAAAATCCTCTCAACACTTGCATAAATAGTTTTGCTTGGCCAAATAAGTTTTATGGACAAAAACAGCCAAAGACCACCTTTCAGGACTGAAAATGCAGTCAAATGGCTAAAGATAGAACAAAATCACCAAAAATAGAATACAGCCACTGAAATAAGATACAAAAGGTATAGTGCAATTAGCAAATAAAAAAACCCACACAATTCGGTACAAAAAAAGTCACAAAATTGTGTGTATGCATGTGTGTACATCTTGTAAACTGTGCATTGTATGTAAGCCCTGTGAAAGTGTGACCCCCCCCCCCAAATGTATGTGTATATGTGTAAATGTAGATGTGTGTATATATGTAAAAAGTGTGTGTTTGTGTATTTGTGTGACACTAACCTGGAGTACACAGGCTGCAGATCCAGTGAAAGGGGCAAAAGTGATGCAGAAAGAGGCCATTATCAGTGTAGGATCCAGTGCTTGAGTGACACAGAGGGGTACAGGATGTCTTTGCCTTAAGGCTAATGAGCAGAGAATGAAGTAGTAGCTTTAAAAGCCACTTCTACACTTCTTGCCTGGAAAGGCTGCAGAATGCACAGTACTATCTATAATCTGTGGCACTTCAGTCCAATTATCCACAAAACGCAGATGGTGCTTAATGAAGTCAAAAGTTAACATGTAGATAAAAACTTGGTGTTTTTCTGAGGTTAATGAGACATTCCAGCATTATATAGACAACAAGAGATCCTCTGCACTCACCCATTATCAGTATATATAGGGCATTAAGACATTCTGTGCATTAAGCTACTAAGAAATGCCCTTCCCTTTAAGCAAAACAGGGATTGTTTGTCCATATATTGCAATATACTTCAAGCTGGCCAACCACCTCAATTATCCCTTGTCTGGCCAGTCCTACACTTACTTTTATCTGATTAAGAATTCTACTGCTTCAATATACATTTAACAAAGGGACTAAGTTTCACCTGCAACTTTCTTGCGTTCAAGGTTAAAACCCCCAAATGGTGCCCTTTTATTGGCTCCACTGGGATCACCTGACTGTAACTGGGAAGAGTGGGAGCTGCCACATGGAGCTGGCCACTGCTCCTGTATAAACTATAGCAAAAAAGGGAAAGTTGTGCTCAACCACTACATTTTAAACCATTATGCGGGGGTGCAGTGAGGCTGTGACCACATTCATATAGACAATAACAAGAAATCCTCTGCGCTCACTCATTTTAAAACATTTAGGCCATTAAAACATTCCGCACATTAAGCTACCAAGATATACGCTCCCCTTTAAAACAGGAGATACACCTTGCGTAAACCCAATATTTTGTCACTCAATATTTTCTGAACATGGCAATAACAACATATCCTACAAAAAAGGAGTGTACCTAAGTTTACTTATACACCCTAGAGTCCTTTATAACCCAAAAAGTGTTGAGACCTACAAAGGCAATATGTCCAATGCCCTTTAAAGAACCGTAGCACAGAATCGATTCTGTTATTAAAGGAGAAGTAAAGGCATTTTGGCATTTTACAGCCAATAGATTAGTCACAATAGTACAAGCTAGAACACTATATTTATTCTGCAGAAAGATTTACCGTACCTGAGTAAACAGCAATAGAAGCTCCCTCTGTTTGTTTAAGATATCAGCTGCCATTTTAGTTTGGCCCCAGTAGCTTTCATGCTGCAGCTCTGGCTGCTGATAGCTCAGTATACATAGCACAGTTAGGAGTGGGAGTGAGAGTTGATGGGAAGGGGAGAAGTAGAAGGGAGAGGGAAGAAAACTGAGCAGACTCGTGCCATACCCTGAAGGTTTTTTTGATTTTTACACTATAATACAATTGTTTGTCCAAACTTCTCTCCCTCTCTCCATTAAGAACGATTCATCCCTTAGGTTGATATTTCACAGAGAGTGTATCGCAGGCAACTAACCTCTGCGAAATGCCTTTCTGCTGGCAACAAAAGGAGTCTGTTAGAAAGGCCTTTGCATTGCTTCAGTTTTCTGAAGTCGCACAAATTTGCCTTCAGGAGGAACCTTTTCCACTGGCGACTCCTATTGTTTTTCTTCATACAGGTCAACTTGTTAAATGTTTTGTAAAAGTTGGAGTTGAATTTCATTCCAACACAGATGGCTATAATATAAAACAGCATGCATTCAAAATGCTAGTGCCTGGCTCCAACTAATGGTCTCTCACTAGAAAACTAGATGTTAGGTGACTTTGTAAAGCCCTGCGGCTAGTGCAGTAATATAATTAGGGGAGTACATCTATGTCCCATCATGCTACCATCAGGATCAGTTTACAGGGTAGAACAAAGATATTAAGCCTTGGCTACTAGAACGGCTAGTGGCTAATCGTACTAGTAAAATACGAACATGACGCTATAAGCTGACAAATGAACATATTCGAAATAATCTATTGACTAGAAGAGCGGCATGATGAGCCAGTTTAACCTGACAAATGATCTTCCTTCACATTGATAAGTATTATGTTGCCAGTTTAATTATTTCTGACCGGAGGTAATTTCCAAGCTGAACAAGATGAAATCCAACAGTATCCAAGTATACTGCTGATTTCAACTTTCAATGCAGATGGATTGTGTATATAATTGGTGCTTGGACAGATATTTTTACCTGTTGGCAGCACAATCCATATAATTTAGGTAGTTGCTTTCAAGAAAAAGACCATGGAAATGTAGGATTTATTTTTTTCCCTAAACTAGCATGTCAGCTTCTCTTGGAAATGTGCTAAAGACACAAATGCTATAAAATTCATTGTCGGCAGTGACAAACTTTCCATCTCAAGTGCCTTGAAAACATAACAAATCTCCCTATTGTTGAGAACATACAATCTTTGTCTATGGCTAGAAATAAAGACAGGAGTCAGCAGGTTGTTCAATCAGCAGGTTACAGCGTGTGAAATGTTTTTGGCATAATCTCCTAGGATTAAGGTTTGCTGTCAGTAAAACCATTAGGTCTGTTGCTTTCTTCTTCAGGAACTGAATGAGATACAAAACTACTTGGGCTAAACTGACAATAGTATTGGTTACTAAACGCTGTGGCTTTAAAAGAGAATTTTCTGGAAAGTTTCTTTAGTTTGACAGAGGGCGCTTGGAATTTATTTTGATAACCTTAGGGACATAGAACATTTGTGGGAGTCCTCAGATACCAATCATATTAGCAGTTCTGACTATTGTTCCTCTTGATGAGGTATTTCATGTGTATACGGACTGCTGGATTCCCAAAGACTGTTGATAATCAAATGCTATGGGGGGAAAAAAAGAATAGACTCTGATCTTAAGCTTGCTCTCAAGGCACCAGTTCAATACCCAAGTCTAAGCTTTGCACAGCTAAGCACAAATAATTCTATCACTGTTTCTTACCAAGCCCATAAAGTGTCTGATGCAGTTTCTAGTTCTGGTTAATACTAAAATGGAACTCTGTAACCTGTGTGTAACAAGGCAATTGGTATGAAATTAAGGTGCTTCACTTTTTTCCTAATATATATGTATATATAGGGTTAATGGGACTGTATACACCTAAGCTGGTACAAAAAGTAGGCAATGATGTTTCAGTTATGAAACAGATAACATTATCCCCTTATGTTAGGGGCAAACCATAAAACAGATAATGGGTTACATTTATAAACGCTGGGCAAACTCGCACCTTTTGTTGATTGGTTGCTATGACTTACTGCCCCATTGACTGGGAGCTTGGGCTTTGGGCAAGGAGAAGGTCAGTGGTTGCCGCAATATAAATGGTATAAACCGTTATTGGGATGGTATGTAATTGACAGAGTGTATTTACAGCATGGTATCATTTTAACAGCAAAGCAAAACTGTGAAGCAGTTACAAAGGAATTGTGATGTATTGTTATTTTATTTAATCTGTTGTTAACAATAAGGCATGATATAAATATTCTGAGATAAGCCTGTTTTGCTTGACCGAAAAATTCACAAGCCATCTAAAAATTCATGAAATGGCAATTTCCGCTCTACCCACGTGGACTATTGGCTACAATACCAGCACGCTCTGGGCCTTCTGTGCGTCAGGCCTATTGAATGCATTCTGCTAGATTCCAAGGCAACACATTCTGTGTGTATCTTGAAAAAATGAAAAATTCTCTGACCAATGGGCGAATGAACAATACAGAATTTGTCAGTATCCAAGGATGCTTTTTGAAATGCTCAGTATTAGAGACCCCAAACTTCCAGGCACAGCTGAATTAAAATGGAAAAATTACACTCCAGCAATGATTGTGCAATATATTTTCTATATGGTTGTATCTCTTCTTTATAGCAAAAATGAGCAATTCTAGTAGTTTTTGGCTGGGATTCTGTCAGTAACCTAGCAGAATGTCATGCATATCATAAAACAGCACTAAACTAGGCATCGTATAGGTATAGACTATCTAGTGATCTTAAACAATCCAAAACAGAGCAGATATGCTGGTATTAGAAGACCTTGGTAATAGTGACCATAATATTATTTGCCTTTAATGTTTGTTGCTGAAGCTATGTTTGGTTTTTGCAACAAAGACTCAGAAATAGCAAACATTAGCCCCTAATATCATTACTGTTTTGGGACATGAGGTTTTCAGATAAAAAACAACAGAATGGTTGTCTTATATTAAATCATTGCTGTTTTCCTGAAGGAAATGTAAAAGTGTTGAGTGCAACCCTATGTGGCTAAACTCAGATGTAAGGAAGGTGATAGGAATGAAGGGGATAGCATTTCAAACCAACACTTCTGACACTTTTTAGAGCATGTAAATACTACATGAAGCATTGTAAAGCAACAATTAAGATGGAAAAACATAGAAAATGATGAAACTGATTGTTTCACTTGCAAAGACAAATATCACATGTTCAGTAAAATATATCAATAATAAAAAAGTTTGAGAGTAAATAATTGAAATACTTTGATTGCAAGGAACAGCAAATGTGCTAAATCAGTTCTTTTATTCAGGAGCCGCTCTGCAGTGGTGATGGAAAACACCCAAGTATTTAGAAAAGCAGCCTAGCAAAAGCTAAACTAAGCTCTTTAAAGGAGAAAGAAAGGTAAAAACTAAGTAAGCTTTATCAGAAAGGTCTATGTAAATACAGCCATAAGCACTCACAGAAACGCTGCACTGACTTCTCTGAAAAAAAGATTTCTAGAGTCTGTAATTCCTGTGCCACAGACACACAGCTTTCTGCTCTCTCCTGCTCCCCCCCTTAGGAATGTGGATCTGAGCCAATCAGCAGGAAGCTGACTCATAGGGGCTGATTTACTAATCCACGAATCCGAATGGGAAAAATTTGGATTGGAAACCAACATTTTGCGACTTTTTCCGCATTTTTTGCGATTTTTTCGTCGCCATTACGACTTTATCGTAAATTCTTGCGACTTTTCCGTAGACGTTACGACTTGTGCGAATTGTCGGGACTTTTTCGTAGCCGTTACGATTTGCTTGTATATTGTCGCGACTTTTTCGTATTAAGCTCTCGTAAACGGCGGGCAAAACTTTCAGACTTTGCATGATTTTGGAAGCCTCCCATAGGACTCAATGGCACTCCAACCTGGCCCAAGGAAAGTCACGATACCGAAGCTTGAATGAATCCGAAACTTTCGAACTTGGCGCGATGGCTACGAAAAAGTTGTGACAATTCGCGCAAGTCGTAATGCTACGAAAAAGTTGCGACAATTCGCGAAAAAGTCGTAACGGCTACGGAAAAGTCGCAACAATTTCCGAAAAAATCTCAAAATACCGATCATTATGAAAAAAACGCATTCGGACGCTTTTCGGACGTTCGTGGATTAGTAAATATGCCCCATAGTCTTACTGACTGAGCATGTTCACTTGGTCTGGGTGTCTGTGCAGGAGTGAGGCATTATGGGAACTTTCTTTACACAGCTCAGCGTTTTTTCTTCCTGTTTGGCTTGTGATCATCTGAACAGGTGAAATATTGGGAGACTTAAGGGCACCATTGATACAACTGAAGGTATGCCTGCAGCTTGAGATTAACTCTTTACTAGCCTTTCCTTCTCCTTTAAGACTGCTATGGTAACAGTGAATAGGAGAAAAGCAGGGCTTAATAAAGGAGATTTTGTAAAAAAAAAAGTTTGTTTTTTTATATTGTGGCAAGTAGGAATCCCCTCACCTTTTTATGTGGTAAAATGTATCCTTTTAAAAAAAAAAAAAAATAAAAAAAAAAAATGTTGTTTGTATATCGTATGTTAATAACAAATCACATTCACCCTGTGTCACATGATGTGGTGGGAGGATTCTATGTAAGCACACCCTTTGCATACCTTTACCTGTTTGCATTTTTGTAAGAGCAAGGCAAAGATTTATAGAATCCCAAAATAACAACTTTTTTTCTCAGCAAATCAAGTAAATTGCAGATAAAATCCACATCATCATCTTGTGATTCATTGGCTCAAGTATCACGTGAGAGGGCAGCAGGTTAAGAGTTGATGGAGTTTCCATCTATCAGTCAACTTTATTACCATTGCACTTAAAGGGTACTTCAATCACTGCACCCATCAGGGTGATTCTAGTGGAAAGAGATGTGACATCTAAGAGTCCAATATTCTGATTATTTTCAAAATCAAATGAAATGTCCATATCTTTAAAATAAATTTTGGCAAGATCTATGAAGCAAAGTTTTTCCCCCAGCCTGTCACTTCTGTACACTGTTAGTATTATTTCATCAAAAGTTAGCAGATGTTAGTGCAGGAAAGATAAAGAAAGGATGTGAATTGCTTGCCTCTTTTGATCATCAAGGAGCATTTAAACATGTACTGTAAAAATAAACAGGGAATTGGAAGGGTTAACTTATAAATCATATTGTAGGAAATTAGTGCCGTTAGCACTAGAAAGAGAACCTTTCAAATAGAGCTAATATTAACAGTGTCAAAGTGAATACTGGCAAAGAGCTTTTATCCTAGAGGCTGACAATTGGATATCTGGCAAAAAGGAAAGGGCAGATATTGCACTGGGTGTTAGAATTGGTATTAGTACACCGCCCTCCATATTCTCTGTACATATAGATTTTTGTATATACTTAGTTGAAAAGTAATGGGGACATTCACAAATTGAGTTTCAGCCCCAGATAATCCAAGGACTGTTTTATCACCCCTAACAATGATATATTACAGTATATACCTTGTCTAGCTGATTACAATATCTCTAATTTGGGGGAGATGCTGAAAAATGATTTGAGACCTATTTTCTCTGCAGACCTATGGGAAAAATGTTTTGTATGTGGCCTCTGGACAAGAGTTTTTGCTCACTGTCCCATCACCAAAATGGCAACCAGGTCATCCAATGGTTCCCAATGAGTACTGTGTTACAGCATAGTTATTGTGATCTTGTGCCTACCTTCAACATGATATATGTATTCACTTAAATATATGTGACACAAAGAAGTCATCAATTCAGGCAAAAAATCTTCAAAACCAGTAAATATTCTGTGTGGGGCCATTAGCTAATACAATAATCGAATGATCAGCAAATGATATTCATGCAAAGCTTGTTTGCAGGGAATCAGCCCATGGTGTGGTTGTTTAGCAGCTATATAAAGAAATAAAAGGGTTTCAATGTTATCTTCTTCTTTAAAAGTTAATATTTGGTCATATGAATAGTTCCATTGTTTCAGACTGTCCACTTTTTTCAGACAGAAAGTAAAAAATCTGAAATCATTTTAAACAAATTGGTCTAGCCGATCATTGCATTGCATGTTCCTCACAAGATAATTATGGATCACTTAATTCTCCTCTTTAAAGTAGGGATGCACCGAATCCACCATTTTTGGATTCAGCCAAACCCTTAAATCCTTCATAAAAGATTCAGCGGAATACCAAACCAGGAAGGGTTAAAGAGCACTGTGCGTGCCATGTATATGTGACAAAAAGTCATGTGATTTTAAGAATTTGGATTCAGTTTGGCCAGAAGCTTGGATTCCACAGAATCTGAATCCTGCTGAAAAAGGCAGAATTTTGGCTGAATCCCGAACAGAATCCTGGATTTGGTTCCAACTAGGGCTTCTGCCTATTCTGTTTAGGACTGGATAGTCTGGTTTTCACAAGGCGGTTTCCCCAAATAAGGAAATCTGAACAGGACTCTGCAGTTAATGACTTGGCGATCTGCCAATCACTGATCAGTGCAACACAGTTCGGACCTCACAACTATGAAAAGCAGCAACCCCAGCAACATCACAAGGTAAAACATAAAGGCAGGCAGCAGCCAATGCGTTTATTACCACAAACTGTATAACACAACTGGTCAAAAAAGGGCAATGTTTCAGATGATAAGCACCCTTGCCATTTATGCTAACAGAAGAACAAGTGCTGCATACCTATATTTTACAAAAGGAACCCCAAACCAAAATCTTACTGTTTGTCATGAAACCATCTAATTTCCAGACAATGCATTCATGGGGTGAAGAGAAGCAGAGCCAATTACATGAAGCACAGATCATTTAATAAAAAAAAACACTTATCAAACTGCAACTATAAAACAATGAAGGATTTAGAGAATCTAGAGCAGGTTTGCGCTACTAGAGCCATGCTTTGCTTGACAGAGAACTATAACAGAATTTTATAGAGATACATCAAAGCTATGTTACCTCATTAAGTCCACTTCATTACAATTGTAACACGCTAATTATTAAGGAGATTATATCTGAAATCTGTCAAAAGAAAACATTGGATGCTGGTTTAAATGGAAAAATATAAAAATGACTTGATCATTACAGTGAACGTCCATTTATAATCTGCCATATGCACAGATTTAGTTTGGCCAATGACTAATTCATGAGCTTCCTAGTGGAAATACTGGCCTGCAGTTTGCCTGCATGTTATTTATTAACATGTTTAAACCTATAAGCAATGCAATATGAACAGCACATAAAGATAGAATGCTAAATTACTTATGTTTCAAGATATTCAAGTCAATGAGAAAAAAGAAAAGGATGCTGTAAAATGAACACAAAATGAAAAGTAAAAGGGTACAAATTTACTACAATCTTGGGTCCTAGAGCCAACGTCAGTAATATGTATGAAATATAAGTAATACAATTTTCTATCATTTATACGCACATGTATTTGCACATAAATGCAAAAACAATTTATGCAGGGGTGTTACAATAAATATACAAAAAATTATATTAAACCGTCACACCCTATAAAAAAGTGACTTTTTTTTTTAAACACATTGTACAAGAGTCCACCCACTTGTACAATGTGTTTATATATATAAAAAAAAAAAAAAAAATTATATATATATATATATATATATATATATATATAGAGTCCACAGGTATAGCGGTGCACACTGGGAATCCTTTAAAAGTTAGCTTTTATTGAACTATATAAAACTTAATACATGGAGAAATAGGTCAACGTTTCGGCCCCCAATCTTGGGCCGAAACGTTGACCTATTTCTCCATGTATTAAGTTTTATATAGTTCAATAAAAGCTAACTTTTAAAGGATTCCCAGTGTGCACCGCTATACCTGTGGACTCTATTGAAATTGCTTGAATCGGTAGCACCTGGGTCAATTAGCCACTTAGCCGAAACGTTAGATGTGGATTGAATAAACACCTTTATTTCACCTAAGACCTGTGAGTGCGGGACATCTTCACTTGCTATATATATATATATATATATACACACACACACACAAACAAGTTAAATAACAAATTCATGTAAATCTCGTATAAATAAATTTAAAGCAACTGGACTTGTTAAGTAATCATTGAAGACGTTTCACTACTCATCCGAGCAGCTTCTTCAGTTCAACTGACGTATGGGTATGGGAAGTCCTCAGCATATATACTCTTCCACTAATCCAAACGTCTTCAATGATTACTTAACAAGTCCAGTTGCTTTAAATTTATTTATACTAGATATACCATGACCTGGATGAATGAAAATCTTCATAGACAAATTCATGTAAAATATATAGATTATAAACCAGAAACCTTCCCATCTTTGTTATGATTAACCTGCTTAAATGATTGACATGTCTCCTCTACGCATCTCTTTCTATGCTTAATGTATGAAGGTTTAGGATTGAAACACGTCAACCAAACTTGGTATCTATTTAATGTAATACAGCACAGAATGATCTAAAAAACAGTTTAATTTTATGCCTTACCATGCGAGTGAAGTAGTCACTCAGACTTTTACAAGAATGCTATGTAACATAGTAAGTTAGGTTGAAAAAAAGACATATGTCCATCAATTTCAACCATAATGCCTATATATAACCTGCCTAACTACTAGTTGATCCAGAGGAAGGCAAAAAACCCCATCTGAAGCCTCTCTAATTTGCCGCAGAGGGGAAAAAACTCCTTCCTGACTCCAAGATGGCAATCGGACCAGTCCCTGGATCAACTTGTACTAAGAGCTATCTCCCATAACACCCAAGAAGGGGCTGGATGGCTTTTTAGCAAGTGGGGAATACAGGGTTATGGGAGATAGCTCTTAGTACAAGTTGATCCAGGGACTGGATCAAATTCCTGAAGAGATAAGGAAAAGTTGCTATCCTTCAAGCCAAAGTAAGAGCCATTATCTCAGTGTAACGGTGTTGAATCTTTCCAGAAGTGGCCAGTCAGCCATAATGATTTCAAAAAGAATTGCACTCTCACTTCAGCTAAAATCTGTGGCCCCCTATTGTCTGAAAGCGACATTATTTGTGACAGCTAGATGTAGGCCAACAACTACAACCTGACCCATAAATACATCTGATCTATAAAACATACATATTTGTTATGCAGAAGATTGTAACTGAAATGTGCAAGTTACTATCATACATCTACTGTATGCCTTGTGTTGTGTTTCCCTGCATGCAAATAACCCGACCCAACAGAATGATCTGCTAGGGGCTTCTTTTTGACACATACAATTCTTATTCTTACATGTCTATACCAGGCAGTTTGTCTGAATCTGGCCTGGATTAGGGAGAAGAACAAGGACAATGAGTGTGTCCAATGCTAGGAACGCTGGGCAAGTGCTATGTACTGCTTTGGATACTTCAAGGCTGTATATTAAGGCAGGGGACACAGAGGCCACAATAAATTGCTAACAGCAATGTACCACAGGCTCTATGGTTTTAAAAAGCTCTCTTATGACTCAAAATTCAATTGATTTATTACTAATTTATTATAAATATAATTTTAGAAAATAACATGTGTGAGTATTGCTTTCCTTGCTGAGGAATATTAGGGTGAGTGACAAGCAAGCAGCATTCTATTTCTCATGATGACCTGAATGCTAGTAGTTAAATATATCATGTATAACCCTCTTGCAGAACAATATTTTACTGTACAATTTTCAAAAAAAATTAAATGAAAATGCTACTTATAAATATTGTATATTTTTCCTTTAAACATCTATATAATTACTTACTGAAGACCGAAGTAGGATGAACAGGACACATATCATTTTACACTAGTGATCTAGAATCAACACAGAAATAGATGTCCCAGAGTATACTCGAATATAAGCCGAGGTACGTACTTTTACCTAAGAAAACTGGAAAAACTTATTGACTCGAGTATAAGCCCAGGGTGGGAAATGCAGCCGCTACTGCTAAGTTTTAATAATCAAAATAAATACCAATAAAATTACATTAATTGAGGCATCAGTGGGGTATATGTTTTTCAATATTTATTTCAAAGAAAAACAGTAAACTAGCTCTGTAAGCGGAGAAGAGGGTCAACAAAAACAATATGAGTACTACCCCACGCTCATTGCACGTTGGCAACCTAGCAGCAGACCCGGTCCCGGAGGAGATGTAAGGGGAAATAAGTATTGCTAGTGGGAGCCTAGGCCAGGGCACTGGAGGGTCTGGTTGCAGGTGGCCTAATTTGCACACAAAGGACAGAGGGTGCTAGTCCAAAGGGACCCATGGCACCCGACTCGAGTATAAGCCGAGGGTGACTTTTTCAGCACATTTTGGGTGCTGAAAAACTAGGCTTATACTCGAGTATATACAGTAGTTTTGCAGAGTAGATACCCATTCAAAGGGATGTCGAAAGAAATAAAATGGAACTATCAAGATTTTTTTTTTTATTATTATGTATGAGCCATTGGAGAGAACTATTCAATTGGAATCCTTTAAGGGTTAATGCCCATCTAAACTCCCCAGAAGCCATGTTCTCCAGCAAACAGGCTGGTGTGTGGGCTGCATGGGATTTAGCAGAATACTAAACTGTTTGCTGTCAGTGATCTTGCTAAAATTTGACTTAGTCAGGTCAGAGTTCTGAGATGGACTTTTGGAAGCGGGACACTTACAAGAGTAAAAGCTCTAGCACAAAGAACTTCAGACTTTTATTGGTAGTGGCCCCATTTGTGATCACTAAGGGGCATATTTCTTATAGTGTGTAAGCCAACGTCACCGGTGTTATTGCCCTTAGCAACCAATCAGATCTTTGCTTTTGTTTTCTAACTTGTAGGTGACCGTTCAAATCGATATGCTAATAGGTTGCTATGGACAACAGCGCCAGTGATGTTGAATTACACACCATAAAATATATGCCCCTTAGCAAGACACCCTTAGCTCATGATCAGGTTACAGATATATGAAAACAGGGTCAAATGTAACTTTCCTTTAGTCCTACCGATCCAAGACCATAAATAAACGTTCACAATCAGATTTCACTCTAATTGGGCAATAGACATTAGTTGTGGTGGATATCACTTTAAGGGAAAAAAAAAGGACTAATGGATAATCATGTGTTGCTTTATGTATTTATATGGGAGAGAATAAAAAAAAAGTCTCCTCTAATGAAGTTACCAAAAGGGGCATGAAATGCAACAAGTTTTGTAGTTTTATAAATATTCTTTTTAATTGTCATTATAGTCATGCACTGATCGAATTCTGTTTTAAGTAGAGAAATGGATCCAAGCAGTTATTTTTTGTCTAAGCCAATGTTGGATTTTAGGGAGACAGGGGAAGGATCATCTGTTCTGGGGAATATGTATCCGCAATTAAATATTTACATGTATGCCAGCAGTTAAACTTATATTCCATAATAAACCCAATAAAGTCCCTCAGAGCAGAGGAATGTGGCTGCTGGGGAGGGGGAATGGGCATTAAAGCCTTGAAATCATCAAAAGGGTTCAGAATTTATTTATAATAGAGTATATTAAGAAAAATATAACTGGATAATTAACATAACTTTGTGATTATTGTCATTTTCAAATAAATGAATGTAGATATTTAACTGTAAAACTACCTTGAGTCATGCAGACATACATTACTTAAAATGGGGTTCATTTGCATTAGAAATGTTTGCTAAAAAATGTAATGGTAATAAAAACAAAGTGATCACAGACTATTAGAAATGGAAATGTTGCAGTATTATATTGTTATTAAATAACAATGTTTGTTAGGCAAATGGATTTCTGCTGATTGCAATGATAATGTCACCAAGAACATTAATTTCCTTAGGACTGAACAATCTGGGATGCACTGGTTGTATCATAAGATACAATTATGAATTAAGAACATTTTTTTTAATAAGGGCAAGACATTTTAAAGAGCTGCACAAGTGAAGATAATCCCTTCTAAACCTTTAACTGTTTGATATCCAAACTTGAATTTGTAATGTCACAGGCTACCAGAGAGACGTGATGGCCTTGCAACTATGGTATTCTCTGAGGATATGAACAGGTAGATATGTAGCAAACAAAAATGGTACCAGCATTTATTGCCAATGAGGTTCAAAGAAGAATAAAACAGTGACTTGCAAAAATAGCATATAAACAGCAATAGTCCCGGGAAGTATATATGCATGATGCAGCATGGGCAGATATCACTTAGAGGTAAAGATCATGGAAGAATCCAGTTCGATGGTTTGGTAGTGTAATTCCTCCAAAGCTGTGTAGCAATCTGTAGCAACAGGGCTGGGTTCTGATTATCTTTCCAACTTCAGCATCTGCTATACTTGCTTTTCTTCATCTTGACACTTGGTTTTTCCAAATAACGACTGATAAAGTTCAGTTCTGGCAAAGATAAAACACAAACATTTGCTTGAAACATCTGCTTTGCATCCATATACCAGCATCATTGCTTTCTATTTAATGTATTTAATTCTTATATATAAATAATAAATAAATATGTTATTAATATAAGGGTAAATAGCAATGGTCTGTTCTGTAATGGCCAACGTAGGGCAGTGATTAGCAGCCTGGGTCACACCTCCACAACACACTATTGCTGACGTCATCAAATTATTTATCTCTGCAGTTCAATATTTGGTGAAGCCTTAGTGCATATCAGGTATAGGAAAAAAATGTCATAACTACTTAGATCAGGAGATATTCAATAAATAATCACCCACCAATTTCACCCTTATTCACCTTCAGGCTGGGTCCCCTATTTTGGCTTACATAATGTAAAAATAGTAGACCCATTTCTTATCCACACTGTCCAATGTTCTACCTTATCCAATGACATTTCACATTGAGTAGAGTCACACAAACTGTCACTTTATGCACATTACACGTTCAGATCTTTGTAATTTGCCTGCAGCAGGGAGGCAGTAAAGCATTTTAGTAAATACATGGGAAAAAGCCCTATTCATTCAATTTAAGGGGCGATTCACCTTTAAGTTAACTTTTAGTTTACCATAGAATGGCTAATTTTAAGCAACTTTTCAAATGGTCATGTTATTTTAAATAGTTTTTGAATTATTTGCCACCGCCTTCTAACTTTTTTGCAGCTTTCAAATGGCAGCCAAAAAACTATTGCTCTGTAAGGCTACAGTTTTATTGTTATTGTTACTTTTTATTACTTATTTTTCTTTTCAGCTTCTATTCAGGTCCTCATCTCATTCAAACCACTCCATGGTTGCTAAGGTAATTTGGACCCTAGCAACCAGATAGCTGCTGTAATGCCAGACTCAAGAGCTTCTGAACCAAATTGAAATAATTAAAAACTACAAATAAAAAATAAAGACAAATTGTGAATTGTCTCAGAATATTACTCTCTACATCAAACTAAAAGTTAATTCAAAGGTGAACAACGCCTTTAGGTGGCTAATCAGAAGTGGGCAGAGGTTGCTAGATAAAGGTTTACAGACACAATTTTATACATTATGTTTTAAGCAATGGAGCGCTCTAAGGTTCCCCCAGAAGCAGTGCTGAGTTCATAAATATAATACATAGCATTCTGTGCTACGTAATTTAATTAAAAGGGAGATTGTAGAAAAATAGGCAAAGCCCATGAACATTCTATGCAGTGTAATTTCACGAGCAGTTTATGCCGATCTCCCAATGATTTTGCAGTGGTACTGATGCTAGATTACACCCAGCATAGATGCTATATTCAGTTATGTACCTTTTCCTCTTTTCCTGACATACCTCTTTCTGAGCTTGCTGCTTTTATCTTTCTTTTCCAGCTGTGCCTTTCATACAATGTATGCTTTCCTCACCACCCTCCATCTCTGATATAAACCTCTTACCATGTATGCCATATGTTTGCAAGCTACCATTATCAGTACGCCTCCCTACCCCCCACCCCCCTTCTCCCCTGGATTCAAACCCCTGTAACAACCTATTTCTCCTTCCCCCAGGTATGCATCACCAAACCATCTTCCCACCCTGGCTTCTTACCTAAATATTCAATCTAACAGAACTTTAAAACTTTCTTTATGAATGCACATCTACTCTCTAAACTAACCCCTCATTAATGGAGTTTCAGAAGGGGGTATAGCAAGATTAGGGGGAAGTTTAGGGGATCACCGACATTGTCTTTCTCCTTCCATATAGCTCAGTGCTGTCCAACTTCTGTTGTACCGAGGGCCGGAATTTTTCCGACCTACGTGGTGGAGGGCCGATAATGGAAGCCAGTTTTGACCACTCCCCTTTTTGAAACCGCACCCACTTGAAACCACACCCATGTTATCACATGACCATACCCATATTAATGGTTGTAGTACAGCAAAAACCTGCCATACTCTGCCTGCCCTACCCTGCCTGTGTGCCATACTCTGCCTGCCCTACCCTGCCTTTGTGTGTGCCATACTCTGCCTTCCCTACCCTGCCTGTGTGTGTGTGCCATACTCTGCCTGCCCTACCCTGCCTGCGTGCCATACTTTCACTGTGTGTGCCATTCTTGGCTGGTTTGTGCCAAACTTGGCCTCTGTGTGCCCTACTCTGCCTGCCCTACTCTGCCTGTGTGTGCCATACTCTGCCTTCCCTACCCTGCCTGCGTGTGCCATACTTTCACTGTGTGTGCCATTCTTGGCTGGTTTGTGCCAAACTTGGCCTGTGTGTGCCATACTCTGCCTGCCCTACCCTGCCTGTGTGTGCCATACTCTGCTTGCCCTATGCTGCCTGTGTGTATGGCACACACAGTCAGCCTACAGTGACACAATGCTGGCACTGCTCCTACAGTCTGCACAATAACTATATATTAAAAAACGTTTTAATTGCAGTACCACCTCAGTATATGTTCTTTTTGTAGTGTGCAGGGATTATTTGTGGGTTTCTACTGCTCCTGAGGTGTGAACAGGGGAACAATGGGGTTGATTACAGCCTGAGCCTGAGGTGTGAACACTGCAGGGGGTGAACAATGCAGAGATTAAAAGGGGTGAACAACACAGGGGATTACATATTTAAACAATACAGCCTGATTACAGCCTGAATCTGAGGTGAGAACCATGCAGGGGGCCAGTTAATCTCAGTACTGATACCATTTAAAGCTTACACAACTGGCCCGCGGGCCGCCAGTTGGACAGCACTGATATAGCTGATAAACAGGTTTTTTTCCTTATACTTAAAAAACAAAAAGGGAAGCCATTATTTCTGATTTTAAAATATAAAACCACAAAAGCACAAATTAAGGACAACCATGGAATGCATATGAACCATGACTTTTGTAGTCTTTGACTAAAAATACCTTAAAGGGATACTGTCATGATTCTTATGGTATACTTTATATTTCTAAATTTTTTACTGTTTACATAGCAAATAATTCATTCTATCATTTAAAATGTTATTCTTGAACCAACAAATGTATGTTTGTAGCTGTAATATTGGTGTGTAGGCAGCCATCTCAGTGCATTGTGAATGATTCTGAGCTTTCAGAAAGAGCCAGCGCTACCCATTAGAACTGCTTTCAGATAACCTATTGTTTTTCCTACTCCCATGTAACTGGAGGAGTCCCAAGCCGGACTTGGATTTCTTACTATTGAGTGCTATTCTGATATCTACTGGGAGCTGCTACTGTGCTATCCTTCCCATTGTTCTGCTGATCGGCTGCTGGGAGGGGGTGATATCACTCCAACTTGCAGCTCAGCAGTAAAATGTGAATGATGTTTATCAGAGCACAGGTCACATGGCTGTGGCACCCTGGGAAATGAAGAACATGGCAAGCCCCATGTGAAATTACAAAATTAAATATGAAAAAAACTTTGTGTTTTTAAAAATGGATTTCAATGCAGGATTCTGCTGGAGAAGCTCTATTAACTGATATGTTTTGAAAAAAAAAAAATCATGTTTTCCCATGGCAGTATTCCTTTAATACTAAAAACCATGAAGCTATATATTGGGATATTTTAGTATCCCAATAATCAGCACCCAGCAACATGATATATCTAGCCATTAAAGGAAGCACATATGCAACATGCACTTTATAACATCAATGTGAAAGCAAAGGTTTGCCATAACCTTGATTGTGGATGCTGTAATAAAGATTGTAAGTCTGGTAAGGAGATTGCGACTGTCAATTGCCCTGACAAAGGCATTTTATGCTCAGTTAATTGCTTATTTTATAGCAGAAGCAGAAATTCAAGGTCAGATTAAGTCAGTGGATACAGTTTAGCTCTGCCAGAAGTGTTAAAATAAAAGCATCCTTTTAATTAAAGATGCATTTCACTAATACATGGGAGCGGAGATGAAGGCCCCCATCAAATACACTACACAATTATGTAAATAGTTTGTGTTTCTGGATACCGTATCCCTGTGAAATTAGGTATTTCTATAAACTGCATCTTCTCAGACAGGCCCTTAAAAACACAAAACACAATTGACTGTTATATCAGAATGTATGAAACAGCAGAGCCACATGAAGGATTCAATCAGACAAGCTATGTGGGTATAGTTTAGAATTTATATCTGGTTGGACTTCACCATACTTGAAAAACAATAGAAGTGACCCAGCAACAACATTCTAATTAGTATCACATATACCTCAGTTTTGAGATGAATGGGGAGATCTGTATGCTTGGGATAGGTATTAATGTAAGCCAGGGGCTGAGCCAGAGACACTAAGTGCTGTCTAATTCAGACAGTGTCATGAATGATCCCCAGCTGCACAAACACCACCTCTTATATTGTACCTAATTGTTCAAATTAAAACAAACTCCCCTATTTTTTTTGTATGAAGGCAGATTTGAAGTGTAAAATTTTATTTGAAAATGAATTCTTTTGTAAGGCCGATATACAAGAGGAGGCACTTGTGTTACAATAAATTGTCAGCCATCTGATATCGGAACAACGTGTAAGAAAATATTACTGATTTGCAATATGGTTCCAGACAATCATATTCAATAATAAAGAAAAAAAATAGTTGGAAATAATGTTGAAAGTAAAATGGTGAATACATAAAGGGAAAAGGATGTTATTTAACCAGTGGCTGGGGAACCTGTGTATGCCTGAAAAGCAAAAGCAATACATTCATGCTCACATGTACACCTGAGCCAGTCTGACTGGTGAAGCAGGACAGGATCACTTTTAACATACCTCCCAACATTTGAAAAGCAGAAAGAGGGACAAAAATATCTGCAGTGCGTAGCGCGGCAACATTTTTAGGCCACGCCCACTTTGTGGCCACTTCCCCCCCCCCAAACAGGCCCATTTTACAAAACCACACCGGAAAAGTATAAAATACACAAAAGCGCACCAGAAGAAAGACACAGTAGCCCCAATCATTTTATGACATATTGTGGACCTAAGAATTTCATTATGCACTGTGGCACCTGTAAATTGGTAGCCAGGGCCCCCCTAAAACATTGGTAGCCAGGTGTTATGTTTTACATTGGTAGCCAGGTGTTATGTTTTGCATTGGTGCCAGAGCAGGGACCCCCTAAAACATTGCTAGCCAAGCCAGCCCAGGGCCCTCTAAAACATTGCTGGTCCTCCCCCAGTATCCCCATACTATGGGCCAATCCCCACTGCAGCATCCTCCCCAATATCCTACAGTTCCCCACAGCATCCACCCAACATCCTCCAGCTCCCCACAGCATCCACCCAACATCCTCCAGCTCCCCCCAGCATCCTCCCCAACATCCTTCAGCTCCCCCCAGCATCCACCCAACATCCTCCTGTCCTGTGTAAAGCGGGGTAAGATAAACTTTATTACTGTCTACAATATCTAATTTTAATACTGAACATGGCAAATGCAGCTTTACATTAATAAGTATGTATAGATATACAGGGTGTGGGACGTGTTATCCAGAACGCTCGGGGCCTGTGATTTTCCCGATAGGGGGTCTTTCCATAATCTGGATCTCCCTACCATAAGTAAACTAAAATACCATTTAAAGGAATACTGTTTTAAAAAAACAAAAAAAAAACCAAATGCATCAGTTAATAGAACTTCTCCAGCAGAATCCTGCATTAAAATCAGTTTTTAAAAAACACAAATAGATTTTTTTATATTCAATTTTAAATTTTTACATGGGGCTAGCCATATTCTTAATTTCCCTGGGTGTCCCAGCCACGTGACGTGTACTCTGATAAACTTCAGTCACACTTTACTGCAGTGCTGCAAGTTGGAGTGATATCACCCCCCCCCCCATCAGCTGATCAGCAGAACAATGGGAATGTAGCAAGATAGCAGCTCCCAGTAGATATCAGAATAGCGCTCAATAGTAAGAAATCCAAGCCCGGCTTGGGACTCCTCCAGTTACATGGGAGTAGGAGAAGCAATAGGTTATCTGAAAGCAGTTCTAATGTGTAGCGCTGGCTCCTTCTGAAAGCTCAGACACAATGCACTGACATGGCACCTACATGCCAATATTACAGCTAAAAAAGTACATCTAAGTTGGGGTCAAGTACAAGGTACTGTTTTATTATAACAGAGAAAAAGGAAAAACATGTTTGAAAGTTGAATTATTTGATTAAAATGGAGGCTATGGTAGATGGCCTTCCCGAAATTTGAAGCTTCCTGAATAAGGGGTTTCCAGATAATGGATCCCAAAGCTGTATATGATCTGAAGGATAACAGAGGTTTTCATACTAAGCACATGAGGGTTCTTTATCGATGGTTGTGATTCAATAGGTTATACCAATGAACCGTGTTTACTTATTCAGAATATTTTAAAGGTTAACAGAGGGAAGGAAAGACAAACCACTAAGCTGTGCCTGAATGGCTTCCAGTCTCTATGCCTGCAGCCAGACAACACAAAACAGCCACTCAGGAGTTCGTTTTAGAGAAACCATTCATAAAATGCAGCAACATAATTCTAAAATGACTTTCATTCGGAGTTAGTTCATCAAGATTACGGCCCACAAAATAAGCAAACAAGGCAGGTTATCATAAAATATGCACTTTAAAGGACTAAGGTAAAAAAAGCTATCATTACAACATGCAAATACCCATTTTAATGTGGTTAATGATAACATCTTTCACAGTATTATCTTCATCAGGCAAATGCAAAGGGATTCTCCAGACTGCTGCGTATCCTGCCTCTCTATTAACTGATAACTCTACATATTGCTATTTCAGGGAAGAAATTACATATCATAAGCCTTGATCATATTGCTCGCGAGGAGAGCATCACAATGAGAATTTAACCCTGAATATACACACATTACGGCAGAAGCAGTGCTAGAAAAGGTATACAGGCAAGCATTACACTATTAATGGCACCTTATGTAGTATATACAGGCTTGGCTGACAAACAGTTCAGCCTGTTCTAAGGCAAGGCATAAGAGAGAGACAGAAAATGCAGTTGTCTTGAGAGACAATTTTAAAAATATTTCAAATGATATAACATTAATTTCTATAAAAATAGCACAACAAAATCATTGGAAATATTTGTTTGCAAATGCAAATTGGAACAAGATACATTGTATGCAAGAGAATAAAAATGAGCCAGTTGGGCTCATTTACTAAAACTTGTCAAAACTGCTTCAGTAGAGTAACCCTTAAAGGACAATAAAAGGTTAATATAAATTAAAAGTAAGTCTAAAGGCATTCTTTTTAAGTACTTACTGCATATCTAAATTCCCAGATCCCTGCTTGCTTCTCTGAGATATGGTGCTGGCAGCCTTCAGCAGTGTGAAGACTACAGTGACATCACTGAAATCTCTCTGTCCTTCCTGTAGGCTGCCAGCGGCAGCCTTCCTATTCTCTGAGCATGTGTGTAACTTGATCCTGTCTCCTGTTCTGAGCTACACATGCACACCAGCCAATCAGAAGCGGATCTGACAGAGGGGAGGGGGGGAGGGAAGGAAACACATGTGCAGTATGAAGCAAGGAGGGAAAGGAAGGGAGAATACCTTTTTAGAGATGGCTGCCTGTTCTAGAAAATGTGAAGTAAGTGTGACTGAGTAAATATTTGATTAGGTGAGCCAAAAGTGCGGTGTTGTTACTAAACAATAGGAGGACTATTGGGCAGTATGCTTTTTACATTTTGACTTGCATTCTCCTTTAAGCAACCAGTTATTTGGTTTCAGTATTTTACCTGCAACTGACTGATCCGAGCAGCTGACTGGTTGCTATGGGTTACAGCACTTAGGGAATTTTGCCTAGCATTAGTAAAGAAGCCACACTATGTTCATGGATAATTTCCATCAATGCTTAATACAGCATACAGAAAGAAAATGCACCCTAATAGTGACTCTACAGGCTATGTTTGGTAACAGAGATTTTTAATATTTAAATCACCCTTGCTGTGAGCTGAATGTTATGGAAACAAATAGCATGTGCAAATGTTAGGTACTTGGGGTACTCCTACAGGTGCCCAAGCTTAGTTACCTGGGTGTATATGCAGTGGTATTGATGGAAGCGCATAAAAGTGAAAACAAAAAATAAGAAATATGGTGCAGATCAAATGGAACAAAAAATATGAGTTAATAAATTAGGACGTGAGTGCTTAGTCAAAACACCAATATTAGGTAATGTGACCCCAACTCTATATATATTATAGAGATGTTATATCTGCTCACCAGAACATCATAAAAAGGAGCATGTAGATCAATCCCAGCCGGGCATTAATTGAAGAGGGATCCAATATCACAATGTACATAGGATAGAAGATAAGGCAGTATTCTCAGAATACTTTTTGCTCCTGAGGAAGCGTGCAGAGAGCACGCGAAACGCGTTGAGCTACCACTGACTCTCTTCATGTTCATTGTTTTTACTCTACTACTACATTGTAAGTAGCCTGTATTGCGCAGGATTTTATTCTACATTAAACTATTTTACACTATTTCTGCCTTATCTTCTATCCTATGTACATTGTGATATTGGATCCCTCTTCAATTAATGCCCGGCTGGGATTGATCTACATGCTCCTTTTTATGATGTTCTGGTGAGCAGATATAACATCTCTATAATATATATAGAGTTGGGGTCACATTACCTAATATTGGTGTTTTGACTAAGCACTCACGTCCTAATTTATTAACTCATATTTTTTGTTCCATTTGATCTGCACCATATTTCTTATTTTTTGTTTTCACTTTTATGCGCTTCCATCAATACCACTGCATATATACTTTGAGGCTCATCTAAAGGGGAGCTGATACCAGGAGGAAGCAGCAAGTTTCTACTACATTGAAGATTTTCATACACGGACTCTTCATCAAGAAGCGCTGGGCTTAGGAGTGTTTATTCACTTCTCGAACATTAGTTACCTGGGTGCACTGTGCATAGGGAAGCAGCTTGCATACACATTAAATGTATAGAATTAAATGACCCCCAATATCTGCTGCATGTACATGGGGATATATCAAGGCGAGAGAAACTAGTGACCCGCTGTCTGTTCCATAAAGCAGCAGCTCTGCCAACAAGATGGCAAGCAGGACTTGCAAACTTTCAGCACACAACAAGTGAAACTATTTCCCTATTGATTCCACTTTTAATATAATGCGGCAGCTCTTCAAAATGTCTGATTGTAAATTAGACATTGTGTATAAAATATGATACATTATTTAAAGGATAAACAGGGATAATAACTCCTTACTTGTACACATGTTATGATAATGTCCTACTCTTGCTTGTTTAAATAATACTACCTGTTGTTTATCCACATGCAAGTTCCCTACACATACATAAAATAAGCATGCACTATGCCCTTACACTTAAAAAAAAATAGAATATCAATTTATGGGCAAATTTACTGCTTATGGTAAAAATAACTAGCATCTAAATTTTAAATACAAAATGTTTATTTTTTTCCCCTTTAAACACAGAAATCAACTATAATCTTGGGAATATGCACACCATATGGTAAACCATTTAAATCTTTATTTTACCACTTTGCCTTGAAGCTAAATTTCACATGCATGATTTGCCCGTGTAATTCATAGGGAGAAAGCAGCACTCACTGTCCCCAGCAGGGATCAGCAGTAAGTGGCTGCCACAGAAAATCTGCAGCTGGTGGGTTTGCAGGGCACTGCTCTATACACCCCATAATGGAGGAAAATGTTAAATCCAACAATCAGAGTTAATCCGTCCTGCACACTGCACTGAGCACCCAGAGAAGTGGGTTTCTATGCAACAATAAGGAAGGTGCAGAACAATTGCTATGTACTGCCACCATCAGAAGCAAGGACCTCTCTGTGTGAGAATACAGTGTCCTTCTGAAGCTCAAATCTCTCCCCTCAGATGATAATAATATATAATCAAAGAAAGAAAAAATATCCAGGATTTGCATATATCCTATTCTTCCATTACTGTCTCATGCTTTTGTTTTATATACTTGAGCCACCAGTAATCTTATTTGCTTAGAGATTCTGTGCCATGCATTTCAATACAGGACAAGAAAAGAGTCTACGGAATAAGGGAAACTACATGGCATTAATACACTCCAACTAATCAAGATTCATGCAAATGTAAATTGGATTTCTCCTTTCCAGGACATGTTTTAACAGGACTTAGTGAAGAACTAGCTGTAAAATAGCTTTGCAGCAAATGCACTCGACTATAAAGCAAAAGACCATAGGTCTTAACCAATTCAATGCGGTCTTAGACAAGTCAATCTTCTGATGCCCCAGTTACCAAAAATTAAATGATTACATTTAAACAGAGGAAATTCCTGTGTGTGTCCAGATAAGAAAAACCTCAGCAACATATATATCTTGCTCCTCTTTCTTCTTGCACATTATGATGACTAAAAAACGTACCAAAAATATATTATTGTTGCCAAGGTTTTTAGAGCATTTGTGTTGGTAAAAAAAAATATTCTAAAGTACCTATAAGCCACATCATGGGAGTAGTAGCTCCAAGAATCTATATAATTTGTGGTATTGGCCAAAAGTATGCCCCCAACACTACCCCCAGGCATTACCCGTTAACAGCCCATCTGTATCTACAGGTATATAAGGCCACAGATATCAGGGCTCATTTACCAATTCCAGTGCACTGCACTTGATGAAAAAACTACACAGTAGGGGGGCAAACACGTAATTTGATTCAGTGAGCAAAGTGCAAGTTTGGATGCTATCACCACAATGCACTGGGTTTTTAACAGAATTCATACATTATTGTGTGCAGGCTGCGAAGGGAAACCTGGAGCTGGTCAGGATGGGAAGGTAGCTCCAGGATTTGCACAGCGCCTTGCACCAAAAGGCTCAGCAGCACTCAATTCTAAACAGAAGGCAGGAAGGACTGAGCGTAACTATATGAAAGTGCACAGAGCACATTTGGATGCAGGTACCTTTTTTTTTTTAAAGTTTTTATTTTTGCATTTTTCAATTTAACATAAAAGTACAAAAAAAGAAAATAAATCAGAGGGGAAGCAGGGTGAAAGAGTAAGGAAAAAGGAAAGAGATTGGAACCAGTTTGTCTTCATTGTTGTGGTATGCAGTCCATGGAGTTTTCTAGGGTTTCATGGAAGATCAACCAGGGGCCCCATATTGCATGAAATGTTTTAGGACAACCCCGTGCGTGGTAGGTCAGCTTCTGATTGGTAACGGTGTTGTTGATTAGAGTTCTCCAGAACGGTAGGGTTGGGGGGGGGCAAGGATTTTCACTGTAAAAGAATGGCTTTTTTGGCATAGTAGAGAAGCTGGAGGTAGCAAAGTCTGGAGTGGTGTGTAAGACCTACGTCCTCTGCCACTCCCAGTAGACAAACAATTGGTGACAGAATCCAGGGAAAGCCTAGGGCGTCAAAGATATAGTTAATGATTTCTCTCCACAGTTGGACAGCTCCAGAACACATGCATATATGAGGTTTTCCCTGCGTACGTATTTTTCTAGGGGGGTGTCTTTCATTTCCACTGGTTTGGTGGGAAATTGGGAGTGGAAAGCATGTCTGAGTTGAAGGTAATTGAAGTGCATTGTTTGCGGGATTTGGTGGCTTTCTTTGAGTTCTTGGTATTGTTTGAGGTTCCCATTTACTAGTATATCTTGCAGTTGTTTAACCCCATAGGAAGCCCATTGGGCAATGTTGGGTAGGGAAGTAAAGTCAGGTAAGGAACAGTTGCCCCATAATGGTGTCCAACGTGACCATACTTGTTGCGGGCCTTTTGAAAAGCGGTTATGACTGTGCACATAGGGGTAGTGGTTGTGTAGTGTTGCGAGTTCCCTCTGTATGGTAAGTTTGCTAGAGCTTTGAGTGAACCCAATATATTGGCTTCGAGTAGTGTGGATGTGCTGTCCCGATGTGGAGTTAACCACCAGCGTGCATAGATTAATTGGCTGGCGAGGTAATATAATCTCATGTTGGGTAGGGCCAGGCCTCCCTGGGTGACAGGGGCTTGCAGGGTTTTTAGGCTTATGCAAGGGTGTTCTCCTGCCCATTGGAAACCTAGGATCAGGGAGTCAATACGTTTAAACCATTTGGCACGGGTTGGTATAGGAGAGTTGTGAAAAATGTATAAAAATTTGGGGAGAAATACCATTAATTGTAGGTTGATTCTGCCCGGCAGGGTGAGGGGTAGCTGTGTCCATGTATCTATTTTGTTGGATAGGTTGTGGACTATCGGGGTCAAGTTGTCTTCCTTAAATTTGGTATGTTGCTTGTTGATAACAACTCCCAGGTATTTAAATGAATGTACTACTTGTAATTGTCCTATCTGCTTTACTTGAGGTGGGGAAGTGGATCTATTGGAAAAATTTGTGATTTTGATTGGTTCACTCGTAGATGCAGGGATTAGGTTTATCTATGAGGACCAGTATCATATTCTGGACAGTTTCCCCTTGAACTGAAGGTGCATATCTCAGCTATAATTTTATATAATGTATATTTTTTGGAGAAATCATATAAGGTATTTAGATGTCATAGTTTGCCACTGATTGTATATATCTTTTCTACAGTGTTTTGTAAGATACTGGGGGAAAGGTAGGGGAATTCCAGTTGCAAGTTTTTCCCCTGAGTCCATTGTTGTCTAGTTCCTCCAATGTTTGTCTTTAATCTTTCAATTTGGAAAGAGGAAAATATTTTATATTAAAGCCACTTTTTCATGGACTGCAAAAATGTATAACAGTTTCATTTCTTTGAACGCTCATTTAGGCTGCAAAGGGATAATTATCTATCTCCGCCTACATTGTGTTTTTAATCATCCAATAAGTAAAAGGAATTTTTTAATTTCATATTTTATTGTAGCATAATAAAACTCCTTACTGGGGGGTGGTGAGCGTGTGGAAATGACTGTGAATCACATTGGCATTTGCTATTAAACATGTGTATATATTACTACCTGCACTTTATTATTGAAACTATCCAAGTCCAGAGAGAACAAATTCTCACAAATTATACCCCGGACAAGTTATTACATGCGACACATTGGCTCCACTCCAGAGCTGTACTACTGACCTGAGAGCCAGAGGATGCATGTACTAAATTAGCTTTTCAGGAGCAAGAGGGTTGAGAGAACAAACGGAGCACACCCTATTAAAGATCAAATGCCCAGGATGCTAGCAAAAACATATAAAGCAAGACAGTGAGCTGCACACACCAGGACTTGGCAAAAAAAATAAGTTTATTTAAGCAAAGAAATCCAACGTTTCGAGCTCGAAACGTTGTATTTCTTTGCTTAAATAAACTTATTTTTTTGCCAAGTCCTGGTGTGTGCAGCTCACTGTCTTGTATATATATATATATATATATATATATATATATATATATATATATATATATATATATATATATATATATATATATATATATATATATATATATATATATATATATATATATATATATATATATATATATATATATATATATATATATATACACATAGCTGGCCAAAGACACGACTTAAAGACTTATTGTAATATGCATACACCCCCCACCCACATCAGAATTGTTTATTCAATTTTAGAAACACTTGCTGTTTTTTAGGGCAAAAGTGCAAAACTTAGCATACAAACATTAAGAGAGAGCTCAAAATGTTATTAATATTCATCTATAAGATTTTATTTTTTTTTCTAGAAAAGAAATGGAATTCTATCTGCTGCCATATTTAATAAAACTGTGGCTTAATCAAGAATATGTCTTCTGTTTGTACAAAAACCAGAAAGGCTTTAGCCAGTGGAGGCAACAGGAAAGATTTAAGGGGCCTTTTAAAGGTCATAACTAACAGTATATTTCATGTTGGTTATAGGCCCACAGTATAATCAAAGAATTTATAATAATTATACTTTTTGTTTAACACCTTCTTAGAAACTGTGTGTGCATTTAGGATTATTGAACTACATTTCAATCAAAAGGTGGCAATGTGAATTAAAATATATTATGTTCATGTGTTATTCTAGTGCTGCAAGCACCCAAAGCCAATCCCAACCCATATACTTCTCTTGTGTTTGGAACAGGGCAAGGAATTGTCGTGTCGAGCACAACTGCACTCTCTGCATTGAAAAGTTGAATTTCTGGTCAAAAACAGATATTAATATCTTAATGTTATGAGTCCCCCTGGTAAAGTGCTATTTGAGGCAAGGATCTAAACTGCCCATTATCATATGCATGCCCTGGAATATGGCCAAAAATCCTAGGCAACCTGACTTCTATTTGTATAAGCCTCTGACCAACATGGCTCATTAAATTACATTTTTAAATTAACATTGGTATCATTTTTATCACCAAATTCTCTTTGATATTCTGGTTTATAACTAATAATAAAAACAGGGTAACACATTTAAATACATTCAAAATGGTTAAAGGTTTGCAGTCTAAATTCAACAACCTATAGTTATTAGTTAGCACAAAACTGAATATTAACAGTATAGTGCTGGATTGCTTGCTATCAAATAGTGCTCGCAATCCTGTAAACCTGAATATCTAAGAGGAAAAAAAAATCTGAATTTGGCTGCTGTAAATCATCAAGCCACAAGGTGGCAATGTGGCATTCATTTCTAGTGGGGTTAGAAAGCTGCACAGGCTAAGGCCATAAATTATACAGCAAGCCTGCCATCATCATCACCATCATCCCAGTGCTTGGAGGAGATTCAGAAAGGTCTGCTTCAATTCCCTCTCTTTTGGTAAGGTCAGGATTGGGTACTTTAAGCCTGTGCAAATGCTTTTAGCCCTGTGGCTTTAAATTATCAAAGATGACATGTGACCCCTGCCTTGCCTCTCATGAGATCAGACATAAGATTTATAAATATTTAAGGTCAGTAGTGGCCCTAAACAACATGATATCGGGAAAGACAGAAGTAGATTCAGGAAAAAAAATGTGTGGGTGAAAAGGGGTTTATTCGGAAGATTGGATCACCAAAGCGGAAACTATAAACATCAAGGGAGAATCAAAGCCACAGTAAAACAAATATGAAATCAGCAGAACAAAAAGCTAATGTGCAGTAAAGTAAAGCAGGGGTGTTAGGACTATGCCCTCAGGTATAACTACAACTACCAGAATCCTTAAGCCTTCAGCTGGCTGCAGATAAGGGCTACATGAAAAACAAATCAATGCCATGATCAGGCGTGGATTTATGCACAGACTATAGCCTAGGGGTTCAGTGTGATTAGTAGCCCATCTAACTTTTTAAAAAAATCATTAGTTCTCTTTCTGAAACTTTTAACGTTTTTTTTTTTTTTTTATTTGTGCTGGGTTTGATCAGGTGCACCTTGAAGAAGGAGGCAGGCGAGGCGCGTGCTTGTGCTGCACTCAGATGCGTTCAGTTTCCGGCACACAAGCTCTCTAAACCAGGTTGAGTTTGATATGCACTAGAAACGAGAAGGCAGGCAAGGCGTGTGCCCCGATGTGTGCAGATCTAAGCATGCATGCATCTGAGCTCTATTTTCTCTCAAGTTTAGCGTGAGCCAGGTATGTCACTGGCGCATTTTGAACCCGACCTGGCATAGAGAGCTTGCGTGCCTGGATCTGAACGCTTTCAGCCATATGCAAACGCCTTGCCTGCCTTATCATCAACAGTTTGCACTGAACCCACCAGTGCAAATGAAAATAAATATTAAAAGATTTGGAAAAATAAAAAAATAGAAATAATAATTAAAGCAAAAGCTAAGTGAGCGGCCCCTGATCACACTGGACCCCTAGGGAAACAAATGATGCTTGCCTTGCCTGCTGACTATGCTGTATATCTCCAGGTGGGAGTAGCCTAGAAGGGGGCCTGTGGAAAGTGTAGCCTAGGGGCCTCACATCTCATTAATCTGCCACTGGTTATGAACTTTAGACTCATATCAGTTATGTGTTTCAACTGACATTGGAAATAGGTATGAAAACAAAAGACAAATGTATTTTTTTTCTCCATCCATCCAGACTTTCTATCAGCACTAAATGATTCTGTTTGACTCTACCAGAACAAAACTTGCCAAATGAACACAAAGCCTTTTCCAATATTTACAGGAAAACTATACCCCCAAACAATGTAGGTCTCTATAAAAATATTTTGCATAAACAAGTTCATATGTAAAACCCTGCTTCATTTAAATAAACCATTTTCTTAAAAATATACTTTTTAGCAGTTAGTGCTATTGGGTAATCGTAAATAGAAAAATGCCATTTTAAGAATTAAGGGCCACCCCCTGGGTCATAGGATTTGCAGTGCACACAAACAAGCCAAGGCACACATACATGCTGGATCATTTAATGGACAAAGTTCTGCCTTTCGTTTCCACATTACTTCCTGTTACAGTTAGAGAGGGATTCTTTAATAGGTCACTTAACATAATTATATATAAGTATTCATTCTGGTGCTATAGTTACCTTTAAGTACAACTGTAATGTTTTATTATGTTTAAACAAGTTAAGGGCTCTGGCACACGGGGAGATTAGTCGCCCGCGACAAATCTCCCTTGTCATGGGCAACTTATCTCCCCGAACTGCCATCCCACCGGCGAAAATGTTGCCTCGCGAGGCATTTTCGGCGATTTGGCCAAATCGCCTGCTCAGCGTGTGCCATCCCACCGGTGACTTACATTTTCGCCGGTGGGATGGTAGTTAGGGGAGATTAGTCGCCCGTGACAAGGGAGATTTGTCGCGGGCGACTAATCTCCCCGTGTGCCAGAGCCCTTAACTTGTTTAAACATGATAAAACATTACAGTCGCGGGCGACTAATCTCCTCGTATGCCAGAGCCCTAAGAGAACAAACCACACTTGCTAACTCATTATTTATTCAATGGGGAAACATTAAAAACAATTTTTTCCCCACCAAACCCCTGATAAGGTATTGAATAAGCTGTCATATAATAACCTACCCACAAAAAAAGGCCTAGGAAGGACTATAAATTGGGTTTTTGCGCCATATTCTCCCTTGTGCATTTGAATTTACTAAAAGAACAATATGTCTAAATAGAATCCATGGGTCTTCCCAGCGCATTTACTTAATGTTGCCATAAGTACAGTGTTTGGCTAAGGCAGCACATTTGCCATCTTAGCTTTTAGCTTGTTTTGGGTAATGCCAGTAGCAGGGGAGGGGGAAAGGACAGGAGTTGACGCTAGATGTCTCACAGACGGCGCTGGGGAAGCACTATTGCTTGATCAACCTGATCATTATTTATCAATAGCGCAACAAAAAGGGGTCATGAAATCATGGGTTCCGATGCCAATTCTGGGTGCTCAAATATATCAAAATCGAATATATCGATAAGAAAGGTACTTTTTAAAAAAAATAAAACATAGGTTTTTCCTAATACAAAAATCCATTGTGCAATTTAAAAAATGAATGTGTGCAAAACGCATTTTAAATGAATTGGCCAAACCATGAGAAAAAGTGAGAAGAGCATGGATGGGTTAAGGCAACAGTGGTAGAGAAAACAGATAATAATGAATTGAACAGAGAAGCAAAAGAAGAGTGAATGGGAGCCTGTCGTAAATCTCTGTCACTGTCAAGACAGATTGTGAGCAAAACAAGAAAGAAGGAGGGGGGGATAACAGGCAGGGAATGTAAAAGATCAGACACAGTATATGTAGATATACAGCAAGAGTGAAAATGTAATCTGAGTTAACACCTTTGTTTTTGTCAGTTGAAATATTTCCCTATCCAGGGTGCTCTTCAGATTCCCTCTGAGTATTCTGTCTTAGAGATTTGTTCCAGTAGCATCTGGATAACACTGTCCATCCATTTTGACATCTCTGCAGTTTAACTACTTTTTCACTAGACATACAGTGTTATAAAAGGCATGTCTGTAAAGTCACAGCACAATTTTGTGTTGGTGGGTCCTGGTTGTTACATCTTAATGACACTGCTTTACAAATAAAAGTAATCACTGCTAATTATACATTTGCCCCTGTGTCTTGGGCCCATTCCCATCTGCTCATGTATGCATTATCATCCCTTACTCTTAAGGTATTAACATGTTATACAGAACTTGTTCTCCAATTCCACTGCCCCAATCTGGATTTCCTGCCATAGCCACACAAACCCACTCTAGGGTAGGTTTTAGCTGAGCCCCTCCCCCCACAGTTTGAATATCTTGGTCAATTACTTTTTTTGTTCTTGACTATATCACTTTTGCATTAAACCCCACACTCTACTAACACCTACAATATATAAGACTGCCCAATTGGAGGTCCACAGTTAGAAAATTATATATAGACCTCAGCCTGAATAGCAACCCTAATAGCTTATTTATATGCCATATTTGTATCATCTTAGCCGAGAACATGCAGTATAGTGGATTTACAACACACAATCTGAGATAAAACAGCATTGTTATATGTAGACAATATGAAAAAAAGAATTCTGGTTCCAACAATTGCCTAGATCCGTAGACGCCTCAAAGCTTACATGAAATGAAAGCCTGCTCCACCCCAACCCTTATATAATAAAGTACTATACAAAGTAAAGAGTGGATTGCAATGATGAATACTCATGCAGCCAGGGTTGACTTCCTTTGTATGTGCGAGCTGTCAATATTATCAATACCTATACAAGTAGAGCATCTTCAATTCGTTCCACAGAAATGGCACAGCTTCTTTTGGTGCTACGCCCTGAGCAGCGTGCGGGAATTCCAATACTGTGGAATAATGATTGATTCTTTGTTATGAGATCACCGCAGGACTGGACAAGATACTAGCAAGCTATCAGCAAGTGTATTGACAGCAATCGAGGAGTAAGACAAGTCACAATTGTCTGCTAGCAATTGATTCTATTTAAGGTGATGCTATTTGCTTTGTTTAATACATGTACATTCATTTGAATGTCTTGGCTTTGAAGCTGCCCACAACTCAGTGTCCCAGCATTTCTTTTCACGCTGAATTGCTTACACAACAATTAAACCAACGCCATGCATCCTTTAACTCTTTCTGGTCACCATGTCCTTTCTGATACACAGTGTAAATATGCTGTGCTTTCTAGATCAACTTCATTATGCTGATCCTAGAAAATAAATATTTGAATGATGGTTTCTACATTTTCATGCTAGAAAGCATAGTTTTAATACAAAATACTCTAAATCAACAGTAAAAAGGCCTTATGATTTTGCAGGTCCATGTAAGAACTTCATATCATCGCTGCTCACTTATTACATGTATATCAGTCGTGAGGCTAGTTTCACTGTGGTAAACAATATCATGTAAAAAAAAAAAAAAAAAAAACTGGACGTAAATTTTAAGACAAATATATATATTTTTTTTTAATTAAAAATAATCTAGAAACTCTGTGTAGCTCTCTCTGCGAGAAAGATCAAGATTTTGTTCATTAGCGCCATGTAACTCTCATCTGCAGAGTCACATGGCCAGCTGTCCACTGTTCCCTACTGTTGTGCTGCTTATATTCCTGCCTCTTTTGCTGCCACAGGTGACAGACAGCTTTGTGTGTTATAAGTTTAGTGAATGCAATAAAAGCCTACTTACAACAGTATTCACACACAAAAAATGCAGTGAAAGCAGCCTTAAAAAAGAAGGAATTGCCTCATGCTAAACAAACAGCACTGTCTTAAAGGAAACCTATACCCCCGAACAATGTTGGCCTCTATAAAAATATATTGCATAAACAAGCTCATATGTAAAACCCTGTGTAGTCTACATAAAACATTTTCATAACAATATACTGTATATACTCGAGTATAAGCCTAGTTTTTCAGCACCCAAAATGTGCTGAAAAAGTAACCCTCGGCTTATACTTGAGTCGTGTGCCATGGGTCCCTCCAGACTAGCACCCTCTGCCCTTTGTGTGCAAATTAGGCCACCTGCAACCAGACCCTCCATTGACCTGGCCCGCTCCCAAATTCATCTTCACCTACCATCCTCACCTGTCCCATTCTGCACTAGACATTGCACTTTATATTCTATATAATCTATATATAGTTTTGAATGATTTTAACTTTGTGTTTTAGCTGGGTTGCTGATTGAGCTAAGGGGGTAGTACTCTTAAGGTATCATTGTTGATACCATATTGTTTTTGTTGACCCTCTTCTCCGCTTACAGAGCTAGTTTACTGTTTTTCTTTGAAATAAATATTTAAAAACATATACCCCACTGATGCCTCGTTTAATGTAATTGTATTGGTATTTATTTTGATTATTGAAACTTAGCAGTAGCCGCTGCATTTCCCACCCTATAGGCTTATACTTGAGTCAATAAGTTTTTCCAGTTTTCTTAGGTAAAATTAGGTACCTCGGCTTATATTCGGATCGGCTTATACTCGAGTATATACGGTACTTGATTAGTAAACGCCATTGGGTAATCCTAAACAGAATATTGCCATTTTAAGTACTAAGGGCCGCCCCCCTGAGATCACATGATTTACGGTGCACACAAACAAACCAAGGGCACACATACATGTTAGGACACATGAGCCAATTAATGGGCAAAATTCTTGTGGTTACAGTGTAAACTGTTGGTATTCATTCTGGAGGTTTAGTTTTAGTTAAAACTAAAAATGAGAGGCTATAGCAATCACTTAAGGAGTTATGGGAGGAGTCATGCAAATGACTGCTTAATGTACTTGTGGTCAACTATGAATTAAAAACCACTGGTTTAATAGAACAGATATAGCACAATAAATTAGAGCCATATAGCCACACTGTTTAGAAGTCTTTAGATTTATAGTGCTAGATACTGGAACATGGCGACTAAGTGGGTAGGACTTGGACAGCAGTTTAGTGAAAAAACACAATACAGTAAACAGGCACTTAGCATTAAACTGCTTTCCTGAAGCAAAAAGGGTAGTCTTTATTTAAAACATGGTGCTGCAGTGCCTAGGTGACAATGATAATCTGGTCATAGAGGCATTTAGGGCAATATTTTTTTTTTTTTTTTTTTTTTTTAAGAACAATCATGGCTACTCCTACTCATAAGCAAATTTAAGCAGATTGCCTATGCTCCATTGATTTACTGGGCATTTATAGAAAAAATAAATTGAATGAAACCCCTTTTTGTAAATAGGACATTTTCCTCTAATCATCATTAACATGTTTACAGAAGATATAGCAGATATTTTACATGGGAGGAATTATTTGTAATCAAACCAAACTATATTGTGTATCATTCTTCTGCTGAATGGAACTCTGATGTTACCCATTTCAACAGAGAATGGGAAAATAATGAACATCTTGAAGCTTTGTTAGTGCTGCATGAAATATGATCCTTGCGATCTGTGCTGTATTGGATCTGTTTACAGTCACAATAAAGGTGTTCATTTGCAAGAGGAGCACAATACATATGCAGAAAGAAGCAAAATGGATTTAATTTTGCTCTTGAGACATTGTCTTTTTTGTCCTTTCTGTAATTCCAGCAGAGGGGACCTCTCGCCTCCTGCCTGAGTGCTGCATGCCATCTTTAATGATGATGTATGGCTGTCCTTTTCTGCTGCTCTACTGGGGGGTCAAACATGTAACACTGCCAGGCTGGGTATCAACAATCGAATTATAAACCGTGTCAATCTGAGTTAATGCAAAGCTGTAATCCTCTTTAACAAGAGATCAAATCAGTGCCATGAGTTATGTTCAGTCTGTAATCTGATAAGAAACAGAGCAAGCCTCTAATAAAAGAGTAATGAGAGGCCTTAATGATGCTGTTAAAAGGTAGCACCAGTTAAAATATTGCTCTTGTTCCAACGATTAGATCAATGTTGCATATTTGCAGTTGTCTCACCTGTCAGAATTAGCTTTCCTTCATAGATGATAGAGAATCTTTAAGAAATTAATGCCAGTTAACCCACTGGAAGCAGAAGACAAAAACAGGAGAGTTGGGCAAACATGTAGTTTTTACATTCCCAAAATAATGTTAAGTTCCTTTTTATATGTCGTATGTAACTCCATGTATGCACCTTAATTAGCTTCCTGCTTGACACTTCCTTTCCCCAATTAACCTTCCACAACCACTGCATATCCTCTCCCTTTAGGCAGATGGCTGTTGAAATAGCACTGCTCTTTTTTTTTAAGCAGTATTTCCAGTTGCTGCTAGGTCCTTCTGACCATGGAGATGTGCTTATAATTACTGTTTAGCCTACCCTGTTGCTTATTCCATTATTCAAGGGATTTGGAGAATGAAGGCTGCATCTCATTCTGTCCTAATGCCCCAAAACAAAGGCTGCTGTCCTAACTATTTTCCAGTTTCTTGTTTGGTGATTTCTCATCATGTACTACTTGCCCTGGTATTTACCCATATTCTGCACTGTTCTAGTTTATTACTAGCCTGTATTTTTAGCCTCATTGTAAGAATGCTTCTCTTTTTTCCTTATTAGTATCATGGTTGTTCTAAATCTGCCTTTCTATCAATCTTTTTATTCTACTATGAGTAACAATTGTTTTTGTCCATTTTTCCCCCATGTCATATCCCATGGCATTCTGTGTTTCTTTTTAAAGTTTTTGCCAATCCCTTTCTTTGTATTTTTGCCTGTGGTTTGCTATCTCACTGCATGTGCCTGACTATGTTGTCGACCTGGTAAGTCAATAAGCAATTTATTTAGCACACCAAAAATAAAAAATTTACTAGAGGGATGGTCAAAATGTGGTGACTGATCAGCTCCTGAACAATAACTACCAGCAAAACTTTGCATACTCCAGACATTGACATTTGTAATGAGGCTGCAGGTTTCTCTTCCATGAAGATCAAGGATGCACTGTGAAATGGTGTCCCAACACTCCTGTTTTAGCTAAACCTTTCTATAGGTCCTTGTCAGTCATATGAGGTTTTTCTCTCTTGTCTTGACTTTCACATTCCCCCTTAACTTTTCATTTTCAAGTTCTGCAATTGTCAGCGGCTGACAACACTTGCTGGATTCGTAGGCCGTGTAAGGATTTCTACTGTGGTGTTTGTATATTTGTGGTAATGTCACAAATACAAATCTTTACAGCATAAAACAAAACAGACAATAGTTACTGTATTTCTAAGATCATGGTTTTAAAAGCTAAGGAAAACATACAAATTATTGTTTTCTATTTCTGCTGTAGAACATGAAAATGCCCTACATGCGTTTATAAATACTGGTTACTTAATCTGAAATTTTGAAAACTTTTGATTTTGTCTTTACCTTGATATTTTAGTTTAAAAAAACTTGCAAGGTTTTTGGGAGAATGTCATGAAACTATAATATATAAGGCAGCAGAATTGCATATCACACAAATTCAAAGTGGGACTCCATGACGTAAGACTAAACCAAACTTGCTTTTGCACAACCTTCAAATAGCTAAAAACACTACACTATTTGAAATGAGAAAAATTAGTCTACAAAAATCTTACACATGAAAATATGCTTAAACTAAAAAAGGTAAGGTATTTTAAGAAATGCACACAAAACATTTCCAATTAAAAGGTAAAAAGAAAAAAAAAATGACTGCCAACTGTGAATGTATACTTGAAACCTCAGGAGTTAAAGTACTATGCCTTGCCTTTCTCTGAATTAGCTTCTCAACCAGCAGGGTTGTCCTTGGGCACTCATGAGAGGTTTTGGATAAACCTGGCAGCCAGATGGATGTGCGTGCATGGATACACATAGTGAGCAGTGGTGGAATGCTGCTCAGCAGAGGCAAGCATGTCGGATGCTACTGTAATCACTTTCAGCAGGGCTGCCTAAGAATTTCTCTACAGTTGTTATTCATTTGTAGCTCTAAGGAATGAAGCAGCAGAGTATGCACATTTAGTGCTTTGGCTTCACTGCATCTGACATTCTCAAATATTTAACTGGCACCATAATGTGCAAGAAGGTGTACTTGATTCTCCAGGGTACTATGCGATTCTAGCCACATATTTCTCATATGTTTGTGATACCACATACCTGCAAATACATTACTGCCTACAGAGAACCTGAACAATATTACCTAGCAGATAAATGGCTAGCACTGTTAGGACTCGCCTGTGTTTGAATAGAATATTGAAGGCTTAAAAAAGGTAGGCTCATTATTAAATTTTTATACAAAGTCAGCAATACCCTGGGTATGGTAGAGAACCACAGATTTTGTTTGTTACCTCATGCACAGGTATGTGACTATAATAAAACTGGATGCAAAAATTAAATAAAACATTACATGGATCATGAAGTATTTTATACTGCATCATGAAATTGTGGAATGTGGATTAATAAGAAATGTTTCAGTTCTGTCAAAATCTGTCACTCTTCTTGTCTTGCTGACTGCATGGCACTTTCCTAATAGGTCTTAGAAGAACCTTGCAAGATTGGAGATGTTGGAAATTACATTGTTGCAAAGGGTTTAAAGTGATACAGACACTAAAAAAATTACTTTTTTACAATATGAATGTACATAAAAAGTTACCTATAGGTCATGTTGATCATTATTTGCTGAAGAGGCTGCTTTTATTAGTTGTTACTTGAATTCCTAAATCTGACTGCCCATTCTTAACCTGTCAGTTACAGCTTCTAATGCTAAAGGTCTACTGCTGGACAAATATGACAGCCCCCTCATAGAGGAACATGGGGGGTCAGATAGGCAGCAGAATAGCATTGGAAAATACTTAAATACAACATTACAAATAGCATACAAAAGACAATGTTATGATATTTTTAAAAACATGCTCAATTTCAGGTGTCAGCATCTCTGCAGTGACTCAAGATGATAAATAAGACTATGTGCTAACAATGCAAACCTCACAGCAGTGAAAGTTATCAGACTGCATGCAAGCACATTGTCAAATATCAAATATTCCAGCTATAATCTATGGCTTGTAAGGTTTAAATAAGTTTTATCAAGGGCTTAGTGTACATTAATAATTTCACCACATGTTTAAATCTAAGTTAATTTATATTAATAAATATAACAGATTTAGTCTGCATACAAAGTTTACTTACATTTGGTAGAAAAAAATACAAAAGTCTCAAATTCAACCCATCCAAATGGACCCCCAGCTTACTGATGTTTCTATTTTATGCATGTTTATTTTACAGACTGTATACACTCTGCAAGGCAGGGCACCTCCTTTCTCCACTTAATCTTTGTTACAATTAATATTTTTTTTTTTATTACTGCTCTGTATTGCAATAAAGGTAAAAAAAAGGTAAGAATGATATATGAGTCAGCTGCCACTGACAGGAGTAATCTTCTTTTCTCTATTGGCACTTACATGGTTAACTGAATAGTTTTGCTGAAGGCAAGAAGCAATTAATCAGAGGCAGCACATGCACATTGCCTGACTTTGTTCTGCTGCAGGAGGGACTCCTATATTATAAAATACCTTTCATTAGAAATAAACATATGTATATGTATAAACAGATGCTAAATTAATAATTGAAATACATTTTATCCAAAAGGTGAATGAAACCCAATTCTGTAACGTTGCCTGGGACTCTTCCTAGACATAACGCTCTCATGGTTACTTTTTCATTCTAGTTTCAAATAAAACACTCCCTTGGCTTGAAAGATGCCAGGGGCACAAATTATAATATTTCAAAATCATTACAACAACATCGCCTTTTTATATTCTACCACTAATCACTCTACATGTCATTACAATAATACATATTCTTGGGTTACATGGTTAACATAAGGGATGTTATTTTCCATAGCATGCAGCTCTTTTCATAGCCCTAATTGCCAGAAAACCCACCCCCTCGTGTACAAACAAACAATATTACCCATATGCTTAAAATCCAAATAGAAATCCAAAACATGGAAAAGATAAGAAATAAAAAATAAAAGTTTATGTAAACTTTTATTTTTTATTTCTTATTTTTCATTTCTTATCTTCTCCATGTTTTGGATTTCTATTTGGATTTTAAGGATATGGGTAATATTGTTTGTTTGTACACGAGGGGGTGGGTTTTCTGGCAATTAGGGCTATGAAAAGAGCTGCATGCTATGGAAAATAACATCCCTTATGTTAACCATGTAACCCAAGAATATGTATATATTGTATATATAACAAATATTGTTTGTTTGTTTGTACACGAGGGGGTGGGTTTTGATGTCATCAAGTTTGTTGTATTTGAATGTTATTTTTATTTTACACAGACATACCTGAATCCACAGACTGAATGGAAACCATGATAGTCTGTCTGTGCTGCAGGGGTTGGCTTCCCCTTAGGCTTACAGAGTAATCCACCCCCTCCCCCACCTTGTTCTATTATGAAGTGATGGATTCTAGACAGGGTAGGACTGGGGGGGGTGTAGGGCCCACCGGGGCTCTGCAGGTGCCCCCACCGGCCGTGTCCCCTAACCCCGCCCCCACAGGGGGGCCCCCTAACTTCCCGCAGGGGCCCCCACCCAGCGTCCTCCCCCGAGCATGCGTTAATTTAACGCATCAGGGGAGAAACGGTTGGGCAGGGGAAGCGTTGCAAGGGTCGGATCTGTGCTACCGGGGCCCACCAGGATTTTTCCCAGTGTCCCGGCGGCCCAGTTCGACTCTGATTCTAGAACTTGAAGTCTTTGCTTTTCAGAGAATCTGTGCACCACCCACTATCGAAAGAAGAGGGACTGTAAGAGGTATATTTATCATGCTGAGTAAAAAGTGGAGTGAAGCATTACCAGTGATGTTGCCCAGGGCAACCAATCAGCAATTAGATTTCAACATCTGGAAAACCAAAGCAAAGCATCTGATTGGCTGCTATGAGCAACATCACCGGTAATGTTTTACTTCACTTATTACACAGCATGATAAATATACCCCTAATAGTCAGAATCTATCACTTCACTATGGAACCAGGTGAGGGAGGGGTTGGTTCACTCTGCAAGGCTAAAGGGAGGGGGGGGATGCTGGTCCCTGCAGCCACAAGGACAACATCTATGGTTTCATTTCAATCTGTGGAATCAGGTATGTATGTGTAAAATAAAATAATTTATATTTAATTCTAGAAATTCAGTATTCATGCACCTTTCAACAGAAAGAGCTTATGTCAAAAAGGGGGGTGATATTATAAAAAAACAAAAACAAGTGGTGCTTTATGAATTTGCATAGGGAATTTACATTGGATTTTTATTATTTAAAAAAAATAATGTTTCCCCCGACATTGATCTTGGTCCAAATATAGAACTTGGGAGATGTCCAGGTACATTACAACAAAGCACTGGGAAAGAGAAATTAACTTGGATAATGCTGACAGCTGCAATAAGCATTCTTACAAGGCCCTGGAAATTGGAATCATTTAGGAATGTGAAAACTTGATGGAGGGTGTTAAGGACATATGCAGTATAATAGAGTTATGCCTTGACTAAGAGAGTGAAGTCTAAATCACAAATATCCTAAATGTGACTACTATAAAATGCAGAGGTTATATAGCAGAAAGAATAAGTGAATGCTGACCTGCTGAAAATGTTATAAAGAAAATGAAAGCAGAGTTAGTAGTCCAATTCCAAAGGGGCTGATTTCTTTATAGAAATAACAAGGCTGTGTGTAGGCTTGCACACTATTCAAAGGAGAAGGAAAGGTAAAAACTAAGCTTTATTAAAAGAGTCTATGTAAATACAGCTATAAGCATTTACAGAAAAGCTGCAGAGTCCAGCTTTTGTGTAAAGATGTTCTTTGGTATCAGACTTCAATCCTTCATTCCCGGAGCCAGAGTCATCGCAACTCTCTCCTCTCTCCCTTTTCCTGCTCCCCCCTCCCATAAGAACTCACTCACCCCCTCCTCAAAAGAACTCACTCCCTCTCCCATCAAAATGCATGATCTGAGCTACCAGCAGCAGGAAGCTACGGAGACAGATGGAGCTTCTAGGGCAGCGTTCATCCCTTCATCTGTAACTGAAAATATAAGACTGGCAAAACTGGATAGGACAAAAGTGGCAGGCAACTTATGTGCTCACTCTGCTATTAATAATACAGTGGATAAAGACACAGCAGCAGACTTACTTTCTGGCCTTGATACTCACCTGGACCACCCAAGTGATGTGGTGAGTCTAGTTTGAACTATTCAAGAAACCTCTCTTATAAGTCTTAAATTGTCCTCACCTTTTACAAAAGTCAAGCTTTGTTACTAGCTGGTCAGTAAAACTTGAGCCAGTGCGTCTGGCCAGGCTATATGTGGCCTTACTTTGCTACATAACAGGCTAACTCTGCTTGACATTAGACTTTGTTGGACCAAAAATGTTAATTGATTATTTCAACAGCACTAGACATTCTTAAACAAGACTCAATTATGCTTCCAGGAAATATTTTTAAATTAAGTACTTAATTTTGTGATCACAATACACAACTGTATCAGAAGGGAACAAACAAGTCAACAGAAATGCTTCCCCCATATGTAATAAAAAGTACAGAGATTGCCCAGGTGCAGTAACCATAGTATTCAATTAGATATCTGCAGGAAACCAATGGATGCTACCTGCTAATTGGTTTTTATAGATGACTAGATCAGTAGCAAACTTTGCTCCTTTTACTACATAATGTCATGCATGTTTAGTATATTTCCCCCGGTTTGTCCAGTAGTAGCAGTAACCCATTGCAACTAAAAAGATGTATGCTATTAAACAGGTTACCTGTAAATTCTACCTGCTGATTGGTTGCTACGGGTTACTGCTCCTGGGCAAACTTAGTGCCTTTTACTACATAAACCCACTTAGCCTTTCAAAGTTACAGAAGTTATGGACTTTTTACTAGGTAGATAAAGGATAATTTTTGAAGAAGGAAATCCTTTTATTGATTATCATGATAATAGTCTTTGTATTACTGCTGTTATCTCTCGCTTGAAACATCTGTTCCTTTTTCCTACACACATTAAATCCTTTTGCTATTTCTGTTATTTTGGATATGTGGGTGACTTCATTGAAATTTCATTTATAATATGCTTATTTATAAATTTGTATAATTCTTTTCTGTCTGCAAATTATACTTATATAAATTAGCGCTTAGTAACTTCCAATGAGTAGGGCTTTTTCTCTTCTGTATTAGTCAGTGTTTGTATTTAATGTTTTAATCAGTTATACACTCTGCTACTCCACTGTGCTGCAGAATATGTTGGATCCTTCTAAACCATAACAGCAGAAATACTCTTTTTTCATTAAGTAAATGAAAAAACTGCTTAACTGTTTACATATGGTCAGCTTTATGGGTAACAGATTCATTTACAGAACATGCAAGGTGTTTTTGTGATCACAGAAACGTTAAGTCAGCTAGATTGCTAGGACAGATGTGCAAAGAAAGCTTTGCTATGACATTAGAGACAAATAGTTAACTGATAAGAAAAAGCAGAAGCAACGACAGTCTGAAGAACAAGTCAATATCATGCTGTCATGAAGCTATTTGATAAACATAATTAGCCTATTACTCACCTGGCATCATCATTCATTGTGCTGTGGTCAATAGGAGCCATGAAGCTCACCAACTTGCTGTGAACATGATACCTGCATTAAAAAGTAACACTGTTAGCCACATGTATTTAAAAAAACATCCAAACCAGCAACATGAACATAATTTGTTATCCAACAAGTTTTACAATTAACATTATAAGCAGCTTAATATCGTTTGTTATTGCTTTTTTTTTTAGTTGCTACAGCAAAAGTAACCAAATAATTTGTTTCCATTTTAAAGGACATGTAAACCCCACACACAAAAATGTAATCAGTGAACAGCCTCTTTGAAATCTTTCAATACCTGCCACTCTGGCTGTCCAGAGGTTAATAGTAAGGCTGCAGCGCCCCCTTAATTCCTTAGATTTCCTTCTCCTCCTGTAACCCACTCTACCCCCCCCCCCAGGAATTTTCTTTGACTTCTGGCTTGTCAGTCATGCTCAGTGGTTATAAGCTCAGACTACTAAACACGCCTTCTAGTCTAGCAGCTAGTAAAGAGATGGCATAGTTGGTTGCCATAGAAATTGAGCTCTAGCTGTCTGCTTCAATTTTTTCTCCTAACCTCCTCTCCTGAACTCAGCTCAAACAAAGCAGAACTTTTATCAAAGACAGTGCCTGTGTGAACCTGTATTCTTGATGAAATGTATGCTGAATATGGGTCTGTGTGTGTGTATGCTGTTTGCAAATTTAAATGCATCTGATTATGTATCAGAGGAAAAAAGGCCACCGGGTGAAAGCTGCTATTTGCGTTAGGAAAATGTTATGGTGCTGGCAAGCGGAGGGGATATATGCAGTACAAATTTTGCAATTTTGGTGGGGGAGACATGCCCAAGTGATATACATTGTAGGCAAATGTAGGCTTTACATATCCTTTAAAGGACAAGGAAAGGCTAAGTCACTTGGGGGTGCCAAAATGTTAGGCACCCCCAAGTGACTTTAATCATTTACCTTGTAACCCGGGCTGGTGCCCCTGTTAGGAGAAAACAGCACCAGCCCGGGGTACCTGTAGCGGAGCGCTTCCTCCTTCCTGCTTCGTTTTGCTGGGACTAAAGGACCGTCGCATGCGCAGTAGAGTGAAAAGCCGACTTCTCTGTTAAAGTTAGGCTTTTCCCTTTACTGCGCATGCGCGCGCAAGCGAACAGGAAGGAGGAAGCGCTGCAGCTACCCCAGGCTGGTGCTGTTCTCTCCATACAGGGGCACCAGCCCGGGGTACAAGGTAAGCGATTAAAGTCACTTGGGGGTGCCTAACATTTTGGCACCCCCAAGTGACTTAGCCTTTCCTTCTCCTTTAAGTGAATCCTTTTACAGTCTACTTCCGGTCTGAGGAATTTAGAAACAAATCTGCATGTTAGAAACTCCCCACTGAATTTAATGCCAATGACTTTAAGAGGTGCCTGGATGAGTTTTTGAACAAGCAGAATATCCAAGGCTATTGTGATACTAATATCTACAGTTAGTATTACTGGTTGTATATATATAGTTTATGTATGTGAGTGTATAGATTGGTTAGTATAGGTTGTGTGCTGGGTTTACTTGGATGGGTTGAACTTGATGGACAATGGTCTTTTTTCAACCCTATGTAACTATGTAACTATGTAACTTGTGCATGAGCTCTATATTAGAATCATAAAATGTGATTCACAGATGTAACAGTAACCCCCAAAAAATAATGTTTTAAAGTAATTAAAATATAATATACTGTTGTCCTAACTTTTAGTAGATGTAAGATATTGTCATCCAAATTATTAGGAGCCCTTACCCAGAGCATTCTGGATAACAGGTACTTTATTTGTATCTTTAAATCCAATGAAACTAATATATAAAGGAAAGTTGCTCAAAATTACATTTTCCTTTATAACACAAAAAGTTGTTTTTGGGTGAAGCTCCTCTTTAATGTTGAATCTTTCAGCAATATTCAAATTCTCAATTATAAACATGTTTTCTGCAATATCCATTGTTTTAACTTCCTCATAATGAACATCTACCTCAAACCTAATATTTCATTGAATACTTCAGATGAAGTCTTACCAAGGATCAATAAAGAGGCAAAATGATCCTTTTGGCCCTCATGTCAAGGGCCGACTGAATACAAGAAAGTACTTATTTAGCTTTATCAGCCTATAGTATACAATTACCTCAACATACAATTCCATTTAGTGTATAACTAACTTTCATTTTGTTTCAGTAGCTTACATTTAGCAACATTGACCCTAATTTGCTGCCTAGTCCCTGTATGATATGGAAATATCCTGCACTGATGGTTTAAAATCATCAATTGATACATTATTTACAAACTTTTATGCTATTTAAGTATATATTAAGAGCAATGGACCAACAGACCTTTTAGTACTCCACTACTTTCCCAACTAAAAAACATTCTATGCATCAGTAACCATTTTTGTGGTATTGTACCAAAAACTTTAGCAACCATATCCAGTGCACATCCAGAGTTTAGGTTTCTACTTACCTCCTTTTAAAAGTAGAATAGTCTGACAGGATATGTTATACATGAAACCATGCTAGGAGATAATAACAACTAATAAAGTTGTGACCTGAAATGTCTCTTATATCCTTGTAAAAGTTTTTCTACAACCAAAATCAAACAGGCTTTAGGTTCCTTGGCTGCACCAAAAAAGAAAATTGACAAAGGATTGTGCAAGGTTTGATATGTTTATTCATGGTAAAAGCCATATTATCTATTTTGTTAGAACAAATAATTTCACGAACATTTTATGTGGAAAGTTCTACACCATTTAGATTCTACACTTCACACTAGAAAAATACAGCCATGCATCTAAATTCCACAAAACAGAGATTATCTATTTTTATTGTTCTTTGTTTTTTTTCTTATTTATGCTTGCCTAATTTTTTGACTGAGATGATCAATATTTTTTTCTAATAGCTGCTATGTGGTTATACATTAAGCATAAGCATTATGCTTATATGGTAAAGTCTACTCCAAATCTAAGTGTTCCTTGAAATGCATTATGCATGTCCAGCATATAGACTCCCCAAGGGGCAATAAATCTTGTTAGGACTATAATTCCCTTTAAGTAACAGTAATACCAGAGCCAGTACACTTATTACTCTTGTCAATTTTCAGATAATTAAAATCAACCATAATTAAAACAAGGTCTAAAATAGTTGCCTTTGCACTTGCCACTAAGGTTTATTTTAAATAACAGGTTTCTCAATTTCTCTAATTCATTCAATACATGTTCATGTCCTAACCAATAACAGGTTGTAAATTCAGCCCAGTAGCTTTTAATTTTGACTGCTTAGAAATACTGCTCAGAAGGGCTTTCTTAAATCCCAGGTCTGCAATAAGCTACAACAGACAATATGAATAATACAGAGACAGTTAAAAGGCATCACTCTATGCCTATTGTGGCACAAATTACCCCAGCCCAGCTCAGTATTACCTTAGGGTCAGACACTATGACCAGCTAAACTACTCAAGCTACATAAAGTCAGATATGCTAGTCATATTAGGCTGAAAAAAACACATCAGCCTCCAGGAGAATCACATTATCATCTGTACAGTGTGACTCTAAAGGGCCTGCACAAATTAACTGGTTGGGGTAAAAGGCTGGGCTCAGGACGGGGGCATGGGCATTTTGTGCAAAAGACTTGAAAATTTCTGTCGAGAGCGTAGCATGTTTTCCTACCAGCAATTTACATTCTTGCCAGTAGCAAAGCAATCGAGTCGCAACCGATAGAGGAGAATAATTATGAGGCAACTATTTTCCTTGTGCGTTATCGGCCTTATTAGGTCAACTTGGTGTTTGTAAACTTTTGACCCACAGGAAATCAGACATGGTAAATACAAGCTGAAATAAATTGTCAACACTATTACTTTAAAATTACTTCAGAGATATAAAGCAATATATATATATACGCTATTTGAGTTTGAATATCTTAATCATGCGGTTGTTCAGTTTAGGACTTTTTTTCTTGAAAGAACGCAAACTGGAGGAAGATCTAGGAAAAATTTTCAAAGCACTTATTATCCAGTTAGACTTTGGTTTGAGCATTCATAAGGCTGACAATGGACTGGCACATTCCTGTGGTGTTTACATTGCAACCAAAATGCAGTCAATTAAATATTTTGTAAAAAGGAAAACCATGTCTCCTTTAACCCTTTTACTGCCAGCTGTTTTGGTCAAAGTGGAACTTGTATTGCCAGACAGTTTTTGAACATTTTGCACTGTTTCACTTTAGGGGCCTTTCCTCGGGGGGACTTTTAGTTTACCAAGGAAAACAATATATCGTTTTTTTCAGAACAACCTAAGCTTTCAAAATATGGTAGAATTTTTGTGTAATTCCAATTCTGTAACAAGATATAGGCTTCTAAATGTCTAAAAATGAAAAAAAAAATCCAATTTTCCATAATATAAACACACATACCAGAAACAAAAATTATTTTATGCACGAATATACAACTGATTTGGAAAGTCACATGTCTCCTGAGCGTGCCAATACCAAATATATATAATTTTATGTGGATTTCTCACTTGTATATGTCAAAAACTCCCAGCACTGCTTCAGAAAACTGCATACTTTAGATTTCAAGGACAAAAATTCCACTAACAGAAGGTTTATCCCAGAAAATTGTACATTTTTGGAAAGAAGAGATTCTGGGGAATCCAGAATAGGCACAACTGTCTGTCTTCTCCAAACTATCAAGTCGCAATGCTTTCCTAAAGTTATTGGTTTTTATCAAAATTTGTGAAATTTTAAAAAAATCGCTTCAAAGCTTCCAGTCTATAGTATCTTATCTCCTACAGGTCATAAAGTAACCAAATAAAACACCCTAAATATGAATGCCAGGGGTCCACTGGGCAGTTTAACGCCCAATATGTATAGGTTTACCTAAGCATGTGGCATGTAGGGGCCCCAATGTGAACATACCCCCATATGATCTATCATTTCTGTTATTTCAGTTCCAGCAAAATCAACACATTTACATCATTATATGTGGGATAAAGCTAGTAAAAAGTACGCTCACCCCAGAAAGTCATATATTTTTGGAAAGTACACATTCCCCCGAATCTAAAATGGGTATCCATGTCTTTCTGCTCCAAAGTACCAAGCCGCACAGCTTTTCTAAAGTTAGCAATTTTGATGACATTTCCAAAAATCCTCTCAAAGCTTCCACTTTGCAGCATCTTATCTCCCACATAGTGTTAGGTACCAAGATAAAACACCCTGAATTTGAACACCAGGGGTCCACTGAACAGTTTGATGCCCAATATGTATAGGTTTACCTTAACATTTGGCATGTAGGGGCCCCAATGGGAACATACCCCCATATGATCTATCATTTCAGCTCCTGCAAAATCAACACATTTACATCCTTTATGTGGGATAATGCTACAAAAAAGTACACTCACCCCAGAAAGCCATATATTTTTGGAAATTACACATTCCCCCGAATCTATAATGGGTAAACATTTCTTTTTACTCCAAAGTACCAAGCTGTAAAGCTTTCCTAAGTTTGCAGATTTTTATGACATTTCAGAAAATCGCATAAAAATGTTGCAATTTTCCGCATTTATCTCTCACAATTTCTTGATAAAGATCAGATAAAGGCAAATCACCCCAAATAGGAACACCTAAGGCCTACTGAACAGTTTGATGGCCAATATGCATAGAGATACCCAAGTCTGCGGTATGTACTGAACCCAAAATGAAAATAGCGCATAAGGATTTTTCGCCTGCCAACTCAGCTTTTGCATACAGAGCCCCCTGTCAGCGTATTATGTGCCGTAACAACCCCTAACTATACAGAGCCCCCGTCAGTGTATTATGTGCCGAAACTTTCCCCAACTATACAGAGACCATACAGAGACCATATATTTTTGGAAAGTACACATTCTGACAAATCCAACAAGGGTAAAGAGTCCTTTCTACACCCAAGTACCAATCTGCAAAGCTTTCCTAAAGTTATTGGTTTTTATGACATTTCACAAAATCGCCTAAAAATGTTGCAATTTGCCGCTTTTATCTCACACAATTTCTTGCGTACAAAGGCAAGTCTGCGATTTGCGCGAAATCGCGCTGCCGCGTGTGCCATCCCACCGGCGACTTACATTTTCGCCGGTGGGATGGCAGGTGAAGGCAACTCGGGGAGATTAGTTGCCCGCAAACAGGGAGTTTTGTCGCGGGCGACTAATCTCCCCGTGTGCCAGAGTCCTTAGTGTCCCAACTTTTTTGGAATCCGGTTTGTAAAAACAAAGTGGTAAAATGGAAAAAAAAACAAACAAAACAAAAAAAACAAAGTGTTTGTGTACTGTATACACAACTCATGTGTAAAAGTTGTGTGACAGTGTGTAAGTGTGTATATGAGTGTATAAGAGTATATAAGTGTAAAAAATGAAAAAAACTAAAACAAAAAAACCCCCAAAAAACTGCTAAATTGTGTGCTGTAAGTGTGTGTAAATGTATGTAAGCGTGTATAAATGTATGTAAGTGTGTGTGTAAGTGCAAAAACAAAAAACAAAAAACACCTTACCTGTCCTGAAGCACCGATCGCTTGGCTCTGTCCTCCAGGCTGCAGGATCTCAGTGGGCGGCGGTGTTGGGGGGGAAGCAGGAAGCGGCAGACGTGATGCGATCGCGTCTACTGCTTCTAGGATGGTCCTGCGACGATCGCGTCGCAGGACCCACATGACAGCCCCCCTGGATCGTTGCCCAGGGGGCTGTCATCACTAGAAACTCTCTGCAGCGGCGGCACATGCTGCCGCTGCAGAGAGAATCCTTCATCTGCTGACGATGTATGGGACACATCGTTGGCAGTTAAGCCCTTTTTCTTGCCTTGAGAGGAAACTTCCGCGATTTCACTGAAATCGCGCCGCCGTGTATGCCATCCCACCGGCGATTTACATTTTCACCGGTGGGATGTCATTTCGGGGAGATTAGTCGCCCACGAACAGGGAGATTTGTCGTGGGGCGACTAATCTCCCCGTGTGCCAGAGCCCTTACTTCTGCACTACAAGATCTACAAGGACTGATACCACCATCCTCTCTTCCCCCTCCAGCAACCGATCACCAGAACAATGGGAAGGTAGCAAGATAGCAGCTCCTTGACAACTGTATTGCTAAAAGTGGTAGATATGAGAATAGCACTCAATAATATAAAACTCCAAGTCCAGTTCATGACTCCTCCTGAGTAGGAGAAACAATAGTTATTCTGAAAGCAGTTCTAATGTGTAGCACTGGCTATTTCTGAAAGCTCAGCTCACTGGGATGGCTGCCTACACACACACTGCCTACACACCACACACTACAAAAAAAGCACAAAATGTAACTGCTTCAGTTCCTAAATATTGCTGTATTTCAGTGTCAAAATAAGTTTGTATTATTTACTTGCAAATTTCAAAATAAAGAGCAAAAATGAAATATTTATCACTCTGATTTTTGGCTTCTTTTACTGAAGCTTAGAACATACTGCTTACAAGAACAGCTAAAGGAAAATCTCCTCAGCAGCAGAGAAAAAGGTATAACACGACACACATAATATACTTATATGGATTCTTCATTTTAACGTGCAAATATTTGCCATTTAGCTATCTCAAGAGGTCTTGTAGTATTTTAAGGATTAGCAGGCAATTCCTTTAGTTATCCTATTGACTTGTATCATAAACCTTTGCAGGTAACCCACAAGTGATTATATTTGGCAATTCAGCACAGAAGCAAAGGGCTACAATGTAATCCCAAATACAAAATATATGGCAAAGAATGAAAATCTGACACTGTCTTCTGTATGCATTTTTAGAAGTAAGGCAGAATACCACCCTTAAAACTTCTAACAGCAGAAGATTGTTACTCTCAGATTGTAATTGAACATTTTGTTCACCTCTCTGCTGCTGCTGATCTGGGCCAGTCTGCTCAATTGTTATCTAAAGCTGGGTAATAAGATTGCCATGGTCAGGCCTTGATCTCAGACGGAATGAGAATAGTCCATGTCGCACACACAGAGATGGGTTGCATTATTTCAAAAGCTTTATGAGAGTGTGACTCAGTCGTGTGATGTTGTCAGCCGCTTTTGACTGAATCATGAATACATCCAATTATGTGTGATGCTGACAGAAAAGAATATTGATAGCCAATAATTACAGGCTTTTCAGGCCAACAAAGCAGCTCTTTCCTCTTTTAATAAATTATCCTAGAACATCAATCTTAAAAATTACTATGCCACAACTGACCCAGACTGACTTGCATGACTTTCTCTCTGATGCCTTTGCAACCAAAGGATTATCAAGGGCTTATTCTGCTGTTTATTGCAAAACTGGAAAAATACTGTATAAGAACAAAAAAAAAAAGCCCTCATATTGGAAAAAAATTACATTGGCTAAGTTCAAATTAAGAACTCGACAAAAAGAGCAATGAGTGCAACAGTAACAGCTAAGAATGTAAGTCCTGTATTAAAATGAAAAATTGTGTAATTATACAAGAGGTTAATATTTTCATAGGTTTAATGGCTAAACATAAAATGCTTTACAATGAATGAGAAGAGATGGCTCTGTAGGGATAATAAAAAAGGGCCATGGACCTGGAGTAGAGGACAGCTTTTAATGTCTGTGCTAGGAATGAATTTCCTAGGGATGCACAAAAGTCATAATTGTTTTTATTGTTTGGATATAGTACAGTATTTTTTGCATGCTGAGTGAATCATGTGAGCCAGGGGGTGGACCTTAGCACTTATAATGGCATTTTTTAAAATTTAGGATTATCCATTTTTATTAGATCTAGATGAAGCAGTGTTTTACATATTGGCTATTTTATGCAATGTTTTTCTATAGAGACCTACATTGTTCAGGGGTATTTTTTCCTCTGAAGAGGTTGGATATTGTTTAACTGAATACTTAGGATTAAGCTGAATCCAAGTTATGTGGAACAAGCATTTTAAAGGCAACTGATGTGTTCTCCTCTGCAACCTACTGTGATCTGAAATAAGAAGGTCTTATGTTACCTTACATGTATCTGAGTGTGTAGCTATAAGTGTAAAAGGGGCCATACACCAGTTTTTCAACGAAAGTTCATAGGTGCTAAACAAACTTTTAACCTACTGTTTTCCTTATGAAAGAATATATTTTTTAAAATTTTTTGCACAGGAACAAATCTGAAAATGAAAGTAAAGTCATATTCTACTTCCTGTCCCTATGAGCAAACGCAACACAAATCAGCTGTCCATTAAGATTTCCTCTCTTCCCCCAGCTGCAGCCTTTTAGGCTATAAGACAAAAAAGTAATTTATTATTCAGAGAGCATCTGAGGGGACTGCTGATTTTTTTACCTTGCTTGTATGGACAAGAAACAGAATCTGACTTTACTTTTCTTTTCAGATTTTGTCCTGATCAATGCAAGAAATCACAAAAAACTTTAGATATTTTATAATTAACATAACAGACAAACATTAAGTCCTGCACAAACCCTACTGGTTGAACTAACATTGAAAAAGGTAGTGAACTGCATGGTTAAGTTTATATGATGCTTTACCTGCAAGACATATTAAGAACACTTACATTAACAGTAGAGAGTCCGGCTACATTTTTCCTGTACCTGTTGCCAGCGCACATAACATATAAAGTTCTCTCCTAAAAGATCATATCAGAATATGCACTGAAATCGAACAGTATCAGGACTGCCCTTCCTGATCATTCACCATGAGAATTCTGTAATCTAAGAGGGTGCTCTGGCAATAACTTAAACATATAAATTATTTAAAAGTGTAGGTGTGTTCATAGGGACAACCCAAAAGTGCAACTTTTTTTCAATTGGAACTCTACCCACAACTGCACCTCTAACTTGGAGACCATTAAACCTCTGCCGAATCTACGCCATCATTGAGGGCGTAGATTAAAAGTTTCCATTTCTAAAACTTAGGGGCCCATTTACTAAAGGTCAGATTTTTTTTCAATCTGGATTTTTTTAGCACTAAAATTCACTAAAAAAAAAGTTGCGACTTTTCTGAGATTTACTATGTATCAAAACTGTGACAATTCTGAATCTGAAAATACTCCATCTAAAACCTGTCAAGATCATGTAGAAATTAATGGCAGATGTTCCCCTTAAAAAAAAAGTTGCAGTTATCGTGTGTCTTATTGTTTGTGACTTTTTCCGCACAAGTTTTTTTCAGTTCGGATTTTTTAATAAATGTCAGACATTTGTGGAAATGAATTTATTCGAATTAAAAAAAATAAAATAAAATAGAAATAAAAGATAAAATAGGTTTTTATTAAATCTGCCTCTAAAATTCCATTTTAGGGATGCTAATGATTATGAACTTACCTAATTTTTCGCCCTTTGCTTGCCTTGGTGTCCACTTTTTTCTTGATCTTGCTCCGGAGTTTTTGAATTGCTAACCACTGCCTAAGAGTACAAAAATGCAGGTCAAAAATGGGTATGGGATCGCTTATGTGCAAACCACTTATCCACAAAGCTCCAATTGCATTGCCATCTCCCATAGCCTCAATAAACTTCTCTGTAATAATAAAATTGTAGCTTGTACTTGACAGTGACTAAGCTGCATGGACTTCTATTGGGTCCAAACCTATTAGGTTTATTTAATGATTAAATGATTTTTAGCAGAATTAAGGTGATCCAAATTATAGAAAAATCTCATATGGAAAACCCAGAAAGTTCAAAACATTCTGAATAATAGCTTTAGGGATGCACCGAATCCAGGATTTGGTTCGGTATTTGGCCAGGATACGGCCTTTTTGGGCAGGGTTCAGTTTCGGCCAAATCCATGGTCCTGGCTGAATCCGAATTAGCATAAATTAGCATATGCTAATTAGCATTCAGAAGGGTAAATGTTCTGGGGGGGATTTGCAGCACGTGCAGATTTTTAACCCTTCCTGGTCCTAATTAGCATATGCTAATTAGGGTTCGGTACGGTATTCGCCCAAATCCATCAGGGTGGGTTCGGGGGTTCAGCAGAATCCAGAATGTTTCTTTTTAAAAAATTGTTTTATTTCTCTAATAGCTTTACAGGTTTAAAAGGTCTAGAGAAATCCTTTCATTTGCTAGTAGCATAATGCCATATGCATGAGTAAAGCAACTTCTGCATTATCAGGCAATTTCAAAAGATTCTTTCCTATACAGGTATGGGATCCCTTATCTGGAAACCCATTATCCAGAAAGTTCCGAATTACAGAAAGGCCATCTCCCATAGACTCCATTATAAGCAAATAATTCTAATTTTTAAAAATGATTTCCTTTTTACCTGTAATAATAAAACAGTACCTTGTACTTGATCGTAACTAAGATATAATTATTCCTTATTGGAGGCAAAACAAACCTATTGGGTTTATTCAATGTTTGAATGATTTTTAGCAGACTTAAGTTATGGAGATCCAAATTACGGAAAGATCCCTTATCCGGAAAACCCCAGGTCCTGAGCATTCTGGATAACAGGTTAGACACCTGTATTACTCTTTTACAAAGGCATTAGCCTTCATTTAAAAGGTTATTATAACCCCTTATTCAATGAAAGGGGCATGCGCCGAACATACTGTATTGTTTTAATATTCAAAGGGATACTTTTATGTAGAAACATGTTTTCAAAATGCATCTGTGCTCCCATACCCACCCATACACACCCACACATATGCTGATGTAAACAAAGCCTTTTCTGTTGGTCTTGGCCTCCAGACAAGATAACAGCTCTCATTGACAATCGCCTGAAGGATTTAGCTGCCTCAAGTAATAGGAGCTCCATGTTTCACTGCTGTTCTGCTTTTTTTAAAACATTACAGGCTGGTGGAGAAACTGACCTGCATTTTATGCTTGGAAAATGGCCCAAATTGCCCATACTGCCTTATAACCACAATAAGGCCAATAGCACACAGGTCAGTTTCCAATGGAGTATATATGCCAGCAAAGAAAAAACAATCTCACTGCCTTCTACTCCCTGAAATGTGTGCGGTGACAGGCATGGGATCAGTCAATCCACACTCACGGTGCATGGTGACAAATGACCCTCTTGGTAAAAATGTTTGTGCAAGTGTATTTTGCTGGAGAGGTGATTTTCATTTATGATCATCATTAGTAGTGACAGAAGCTATGATATGTGTTGCTGACCACTGGCAGACAACACACCCAATTAGTGACAGTGGGTATAACTCACATTATACACAGTAACAAATAACTCCTGACACCTCAGAACCCCACTTTCACCTTCTAAAAACTTGTTTACTTGAGGGCTAGGCTGGTGGACTGGTGATATCAATGATAAATCCCAAAGCCAGTCAATGTAACATATTACAATATACTGAACTAAAAATCCCTTCTTAGAGTTTAGGAAACTGATATTTCATTGCACACAGAAATGTCCTAATATCTCTAATAAATTGCCATGGTTGAGAATGTGCGTGTATACAAAGAAATTTAAAATTACTCACTACTTTCAAATGTGTTTAAAGCTAATCAAGGGAATATAGGAAAATTGAACTGTGATGATGCTGTCCCCTTAATTAATGTTCTCAATGATGAGATATGGTAAATCAATATAGGGTATAACTACTGCCCTTTACAATGGCAAGAAATGTCAAAGGCTCCTCATATGAACCAGCCCTAACAGATATTTAGCACACTATAATGCACAAGGAGGATGAAACAATGTGATCTTAACAGATATGCAAGGATTTTTCCGCTATTGATCACTTTCTTAGATTTTATATGGCCTTAACTGTTATTTCACAGAGATAGAAAAGCAATATGCACACAAACCAAAAGGCAGTCAGGAGAAACAAACAAAACTTCATGTTACAAGATCAAAACAATGAAATCTACACCCATCTAGCAAAATCCAATTACTACAATCTTAATATAATCTTAATTGCTCTAATCTATTTTACAGAGAAAAATGACAAACATACAGTATATTCTCACTAAACAAATGTAATGCATTTGTTACTCAAATAAAGTCAGATAAAATGTGTTGAATCACTATTTAGTGTACTTATCACCATGATAGGGTAACACACGTCCATAAAGTTTGGTTTATACTACTTCAGACGGATCTGAAAATTCTTAAAATCTACATTTAGGTACCTTTTTACTTTTAATGGAATGCGTGGTTAAAATCTACATTCTGTTGCATTAAAGTAATATCTCCACTGACTCAAATACCCAAATTTACTCAAATTTCTAAAAAGCTGAAAACGTCCATCTTTCAGCAAGACAATGCAAATAAGGAAGCAAATAAATTGCAAAGGTTAAAGGCACTGCATACTGCAATACTAGGGGCTGGATGGTTTTTGTTTGATAAATAACAGTTCTGACATCATCTGTTAATATGGCAGGCCATGATTGATGCGATTGAGATTGTTACATTTAGTAATCATGGCTCATCTAATTGTGCTTGCTCTCTGAGCTTTTATGCTTTTTTTAACCCTGCGGTGTGAAAAAAAACAAACAAACAGTAATGCTGGCGACAGTTCATCAGACAGCCTGTCTTACTCTTACCTGCCCATTGCCACTTGATCATTGGGATCTAGAGAGCTGGTCTTGCGCTCTATCACTTCTCGAAGCAGCTGTAAAAAATAAAGAAATTTAGTTTTAATGAAAATACAAAAGAAAATAAAATACGGAACGGCAAAGAGAAACTAGCAATAGGTAAATATCACTAATAGATCAGAAATTGTAAAAATATGGAGTATTGCTTAAATATAGGTTGGTCAACATGCTGTTAAGGTTGGAACCATATCATTCCCTTTTCACAGTGAAAAAAAATGCTTCACAAAACAGACTGCAGGAATTAAATAGCAACAAGGTAAAGACTCTTTGCTATACATAAGTGCAAAGAGGTTAGTGTGATGTGAACAAACCTGATCCTATTGGCTGAATGGTACAGGTATGGGATCTGTCATATGAAAAATGGTTATCCAGAAAGCTCCACATTATGGGAAGGCCATATCCCACATACTCCATTGCAATCAAATAACTTTTCTCTGCAATAATAAAGCAGTACCTTGTACTTGATCCTAAGATGTAATTAATCAATCTTATTGAGTTTAACACTTAAATTATTTCTTAGTACACTTAGGGGCTGATTTACTAATCCACAAACGGTCCGAAGGCGTCCAAACGCGTTTTTTTTGTAATGATCGGTATTTTGCGATTTTTTCGCAAATTGTCGCGACTTTTTCGTAGCGTTACGACTTGCGCAAATTGTCGAAACTTTTTCGTAGCGTTACGACTTGCGCGAATTGTCGAGACTTTTTCGTAGCCTTCGCGCAGAGTACGAAAGTTTCGGATTCATTCAAGCTTCAGTATCGTGACTTTTCTTGGGCCAGGTTGGAGCTGCAGAGTGCCATTGAGTCCTATGGGAGGCTTCCAAAATCATGCAAAGTCTGAAAGTTTTGCCCGCCGTTTACGAGCGCTCAATACGAAAAAGTCGCGACAATATAAGAGCAAACCGTAATGGCTACGAAAAAGTCGCAACTTTTCACGCAAGTCGTAACGGCTACGAAAAAGTCGCGACAATTTATGATAAAGTCGTAACGGCGACGAAAAAAACGCAAAAAATACGAAAAAGTCTCAAAATGTTCGTTTCCAATCCGAATTTTTCCCATTCGGATTCGAATTCGTGGATTAGTAAATCAGCCCCTTAAGGTATGGAGCTCTAAATTATGGAAAGATCCCTTAACTGGAAAACCCCAGGTTCCAAGCATACTGCATACTTGTAAGGCAGTGGTTTAATTGTAGCTGGAAGTGGTCAAAAATCAAATTAGTTAAGTATCTGAATCTAGGCATTCAATTTGATTATTTGCCACAAAACCCTGTTTTGTGACCACAGGTCACTTGATATTGCCAGACTTCAAATTCCAACATGCTTTAGCCCTTGACAATATTTTGTAGAATTCTGGGAGTAATAATTCAGCAACATTTGGAAACTGAATCATAAAAGGTAAAAGCTAGAGCAATGCAAAATGTACCAATGTTAAATAAAGTGATTTAAATTGTTTGCAGTTAGTGGCAGGAATTCTACCACTGTACCTGGAGGTTAATCGGGAAATCAGACTACATAGGGATTTTATTTTTTCTAGGCCAATTGTTTTGATCTAGACTCTTGAATCTTTCTAAAAAGTATCCCTTTGCAAAATGGAGGTTTCCAATTAAAAGCCAGACATGCCAGGAGGAGTTGGGAAAGAGTTAATAATTTAAATGTTTGCCTTTAGACACTAGCCTGGGAAAAAAAGAAAAACTGCTGTTCTGCCAAACAACTTGTAAGGCAAACTGAAAGATTGCACATTATTTTCAGTTCCATTTTATTTCTTTTTTTCCCTTAGCTCTGAAGAAATAAAACTGAGAGGCTGTGTCTCTGTGTGTCAAAATGTCCTCACAATTTACTGTGGTGCTTGACTTTGGAAATATTGACACTGTATTTTTTTCAATTTCTACAAGCATTGTTATAAAGAAATCCGGAAAATTGCAAGCCATAGATGAAACAGAATTATTAAATAACAGACAATATCTTTATCGGCTGACTTGGGAGGCTAAACAACTTATTTTCTTAAAGAAAGGATATTATAACATATTTTATATAACATATATATATATTTTTTTTTTTTCTGTGCCTAAGAAGAGTATAGAGTTATAACCTTTTTCTAAAATATGTTATGTAGATGTATCAGGCTGTTTCAGTATCTAATATGCAATATACTGCTCTCTGTGATACACTGTATTTAAAGGTTTTATAGCACTGTCATTATATAATATAGGGGTTGCTTTATCAAAAAAATAGATATGTAGATTAAGGGGCACTTCATCTTTAACTTAATTTTTAGTATGATGCAGACAATTTGTCTTCATTTTAATATTTTTAAGGGGGTAAAATCCAAGTTATACAAGCAACCAGGCTGTAGTTATAATAGGAGACTTAAATACTAACTTTTGGTGGCAGAGACCCCTAATGAGCAGTTAGCATTAAAAACTGCAAGATGGTAAGAAACAGAAGAGGAAGGCAAATAAAAAACAAATAATAAAAAATTAAAACGAAGCAAAACATTGCTGAGAAATGAACATTCTAAAACATACTAATACAGGTATGGGACCTGTTATCCAGAATGCTCGGGACCTTGGATCTCCATAACTTAAATCTGCTAAAAATAATTTAAATGTTGAATAAACCCAATAGGATTGTTTTGCCTCCAAAAGGATTAATTATATCTTAGTTAGGATCAAGTACAAGGTACTGTTTTATTATTACAGAGAAAAAGGAAATCATTTTTTTAAATTAGAATTATTTGCTATAATGGAGTCTATGGGTGATGGCCTTTCCATAATTTGAACTTTCTGGATAACAGGTTTTCGGATAAGTGATCCCATACTACTTCTTTGAACAGGCCAACTTATTTTTGAAGGTTAACCTCAGATAAAATTAATTTTATACTTTGTTTTTCAATTATCAGTGCAGTAGCAATACATGTTGCAATAGGCCAGTGCCAATGACTGATAAAATAATAAGGGGTTACTTTACTAACACAGGTGCAATCACCATTAGTAATCAAAAAGAAATTTGTTTTATCAGTCAACTACAAGTTTGAGAATGAACACAAAGACCTGATTGGTTGCTATAAATACCTGTACTAAAGCAAAGTAGGTTAGTAAATCAGCTCAAAGGGATTTAAAGAACATAATCAAAACATAAATGGTAGATCTCCCCTCACTCTTAATAAATCAGAAAGATATTAATAGGCTGGAAAGAGTGCAGAGTCATGCAACTAAACCGCTAAAGGGGATGGAAGATTTAAGCTATAAAGGTTTGACTTGCAAGGTTGGGGCTGTTTTCTCTGGAAAAGAGGCGCTTGCGAGGGGACATGATTACTCTGTACAAGTACATTAGAGGGGATTATAGGCAGATAGGGGATGTTCCTTTTTCCCATAAAAATAATCAGTGCACCAGAGGCCGCCTCTTTAGATTAGAGGAACGGAGCTTCCATTTAAAGCAGCGTAGGTGGTTTTTCACGGTGAGGGCAGTGAGGTTGTGGAATGCCCTTCCTTGTGAGGTTGTAATGGCAGATTCTGTAAATGCCTTTAGGATGTTGGTATACATGGTTTATGTATGTAAGTGTATAGATAGGTAAGTATACGTCAGTGTGTGCTGTGTTTACTGGAAGGATTGAACTTGATGATTTTTTTCAACCCTATGTAACTAAAAGAATGCTGTTACATAAAATTTTTAATGAAAAAGGCTAAATAATTTCTGATTATAAAAAATCCATTGTAATTCCACAATGAGCACTTTTGCAATTCATTGACTTCATTAAAATTCTATGTCAAAACATGAACATTTTTATAGGAGGTGAATACTTTTTATAGAAATTGTATGCAAACATAAGTAGCTGCACCTTCTGATCACATGCTTGTACCATTTTCTCAGCCCTACATAAATTATTCCAAAACATAATATCAATAACAAGATATTCATGCATAAATAACTAAATAGGTTCAGGCAGTAATAACAATGGTAGGCAAATTATTCATACAAATATTCTTGACATGGCTGGCGCTAAATAGCTTTGCATTATTAGCAAACATTAACTTTTCACAATACCCAGTTGGTCCTGTTAAGAATACGACTACTGTAAAACATTTGTTTAGATCGCCAAAGATATCTCTCTTTGATGCTTGTTTTGCCTACTTAATACTGAACAATAAAGCAGTTAAAACAAAGCGATTTAGATAAAATATGAATGTCTCTTCCAACTTTGTCTCCGAGCCTTATACCAGTGGCTTTGATCAAAACATCAGAAGATCACAAGCAAAACATCAAAAAGAATGGACATTGGAAAGGCAAAAGGAAATTTACAGTTAAAATAGATTTACTTTTGTCTTTTGAGGTTGATCCCAACTTAATTCAAATGTGATTAACCTATAAATATTTTCTGTACAATATGTGCATTTTTTTGTACATGCTGCTATTTGCATTGCGAAGCCCAGAAACAGACTCACAATGTAGCTAAAACAAATATAACATGGTTTTTAAATAAGTGAATTTACATACAAAATAGATGAATTCTTCTCTCAGCAGCGACTACTGTATTATAGGATGTGGCAATGGCATGTGGTGTGTGTTTCAGAACCTTGGTCAGCTCTACATCAAATTGCTTTATGCAGCCACTGCAACATTGAAGTGCTTCAGGAATCTTTTTAGAGTAACTGGGAAACAAGCCCAATTTTCCCATGTGCCCCCCCTTCAATTGTCACTAAGACGTAAGAGAGTTGAAAGCAAGAAGTAGTGTTTTGGCTATTATGTCAGACATCTGCCCACTTTAGCCTTTATAGAGTACATTTTTGCCTAACTAATTATATTAGAAATATTTTTTATTTCGCACATTCTACTTATTTTACCCTTTTACATTTTTACACTGAACTGTTCCTTTAAAATCACAAAAAACTTTTCGTCATATAACACACAGCTTGCGGTTCTCTTTACCCTGTCCATAGCGTAATTTGCAAATTAGGATTAAGATTCTATATTTGGATGAATGTTTTACTAAGGGTTCGGCTAAATCCCAAAATAGTGTATTTGGTGCATCCCTAGTATGCACATACAGCAGCAGATAGTGACAATCCTCATGGTCAGAACTAGTCATAAAAAAAAAAAAAAAAGCAGCAACACCTTAATCACTAAACAAAAGGCAATGTTTAAACAAATATATACTGTTACAAGCTGTTTTAAAGCTTTAATTGTAGGGTACTTATTAAATACTATTCCAAATCCTATTCCAATACTGGGGCAAGAGTTAGATTTACAGCAGCTTTTAAAGAATATTGTATTTATGTGTGTGCGTATAATGGTTTGTGGATAATACAACAGTGGCTGTATAGCAATTGGCGCTAACAATTGAACTAATGCATTTACTAATTTACTGTCATATCATCTAGATTCTTTAATATACCGCATGGGCAGAGAGACAGCAAATTAAGGAGATGCTGTTTAACATCTTGACAAGTACTTCTTCCATGGAATTAGCTGAACATTACTAAACTGATGGGGAAAAATGAAATTAAACATATTAGATATTCTTATCTGTACACTTTACAATGTTTTTACCCTTTTTAAATTGAAAGTATTCTTTAAATGTCTTCAACTCAAAAGCCCTGCTTCCATAAAGAAAATTATTATTATATATCACAAGTCACTGTATAACAATTTTTGTTTTTATATGTTCTACCTTTAAAAGGACAATGAAAGGTTAATATAAATTAAAGGTAAGTCTAAAGGCATTCTTTTTAAGTACTTACTGCATATCTAAATTCCCAGGATCCCTGCTTGCTTCTCTGAGATATGGTGCTGGCAGCCTACAGCAGTGTGAAGACTACAGTGACATCACTGAAATCTCTCTGTCCTTCCTATTCTCTGAGCATGTGTGTAACTTGATCCTGTCTCCTGTTCTGAGCTACACATGCCCACCAGCCAATCAGAAGCGGCTCTGGCAGAGGAGAGGGGGGGGGGGAATGAAACACGTGCAGTATGAAGCAAGGAGGGAAAGGAAGGGAGAATACCTTTTTAGAGATGGCTGCCTGTTCTAGAAAATGTGAATTAAGTGTGACTGAGTAAATATTTGATTAGGTGAGCCAAAAGTGTGGCATTTTTACTAAAAATTGGAGGACTATTGGGCAGTATGCTTTTTAAATTTTGACTTGCATTCTCCTTTAAGGAATGGCAGGGGTAGATTCTCTCCATCTCCTGGGGATTAGCTGCCTTTCTGAGGTAAGTATATGGACTACTACCTGTCTTAGGTGGGAGGGATAGTTTGTAATCCACGGTTAAGTAGGGCTAGAGAGGGAGTTGGGAAGGTAGACTTGTTGAAGTACTTGTGATACTTCTTTCCAGAATGGTGCAAGTGCTGGGCATGACCACCATATGTGGAATAGTGCGCCTTCAGTCTTGTTGCTACTCCAGCAGGTGGAGGACACAGATTGAAACATGTGGTGAACTGTAGGGGTATTGTACCAATTTCCTTTGGCTTTCAAAACTATTAATGCAAATTCTACAAAGTTTTGGGCAAACAGGGTAGTAGTATAGCAATGCAACATAGTGAGTGACCACTAATGTATTTAAGGTCACTGTCTTAGGGTCTTGTTTTCTTTTTTGGCCTGTTCCATTATCTATTTTCATGCCTGCTGTCTTATTTGATCTTTTTAAAGTTTCTGAATTTCCTAAACTCCATCACCCTTATCTAGCTATATTCTATCTTCATTTCAGGTGCTTGAGTCAACTTTTTTCTGGCTATTAACTTAACCTTAAAGAAAACATTAAACCATCCCATTATAACAGAACTCTGTTAGAGAAGGAAGAGCACAAGGCAAAGGGGAAAAGGTACTAGTATTCTATCGTACTTAAGTAAGTACAATAGAACAGAAGTCAGTTCCAGATAAAAATCCCTAAAATTTGGCCTGAGCACAGTAGATGGACTAGAAGGTCTACAAAGCATAAATCTGGTCTACGCCCCAACAGTGAGTGCAGGCAGAAGCACATATTAAAAAAACTCTTGGGTGCTGAATTTCCTGCCTTTTGAAACCAATGCATTGGAACTGATGTTTTGGATAAGCATTCGCCATAAAATATATGAATTTAGTTGGGCAGATGTATGGTATTATTACACAGTGCTGAAGGGCACAATGTATTTCGGCAGCAGTGGCAATATCCTGACTGCCTAATGTTCTCAAGTTTTAAGCCATTCTTCTCTCCAGATTTACCTATTATCTTAACAGCAATTTGTTACTTGTGACTGTTTTGAGTGGTTGCTTGAAGGCTCTTATAGGTGATGCTTCTCTCAGCCATCTCAAAGAGAGACTTAGTGCTGTATATCTTAATAATTCTTCCAGCAGTAGAGAACAAGTCTGTTTTATTTATTAAAAAATAAAGTGTTGAGGTTGCTCTATGCAGTTCTTCCCACATTCTTACTCAAAGCAATCGTCATCACCATGATCATTCACTTATTTATATTGCACATACAACTACAAAACATAAAACTAACAATAATTAAATAATGGGGCATTCCATAATATGCATTCATTAATAATATACATTAATTACAATTTTGCAACAAGTAATTTGTTATTGTTATTTCAATTCAAGAAAGTATTTGTTTATCCTTTTTTGTTTTCTAATAACTTAAGTATTAAAAAAAATGTTTTTGGGTGAGGACTCTGGTAAAAATCAAGGGTTACAGGTTGAGGCTAAAATCTAAAGAAGGGATGAGGAACAATTATTATATAGGCTGTTTGAAAAGATTGTTTTTGAAAAGTACTTGGAATGGCTATAAGTGGATTTGGCATGGTTTTTCAGCAAACTCAATCCACTGATTACTATAATCAATAAGCCACAACCAGTGGGAAAAAAAACATACAATATAGCTTTTAACAGCTGTTGCCAGTGTGTTTGTACCACATTAAACAGCAGTTACTGAATTACTTTTCCGTGGAAACTAGTACCAAAGACTCATCAAATCCTCCCACTTGGCTTTGGGTTTGAGATTCAAATAGTCAAAACAGAAGTGTCTCTAGTCAAAAACCCAATATATTCTTTGGAGAATGATATATTGTGTCCCTCTAATCTAATAATTAACTAGAAAGTGTCAGTAAATCATGCTGAGCATTAAGCCCGATGTGTGAAGAATGAATTAAGTATTTAACCCCCTTCATTCCAGTGCCTCTCAGCTGTGATTAGCTATTTTTTTTTCTCTACAAACAGATGGTTGTGAATATGAAAATACCTGTCTTTGTAATGGTTGAGACATTCCCTTACTATTTCAACAAATTAGGTCCTTCAGTTTCCTTCTATTCATAAATAAGACATACAGCCACTTACAGGCATAATTATTCTTTTACACATCAAGTACTTGCTTGAAAAAAAGACAGGTGAAAAAAAGCACCCAGCCTAGGAGTGTAGTGCCCTGCTAATATTTTTGTAGGGTCTTCTTACCAAAGAGTGCCAAAATGCAACAAAAAAAAAATAATATGAAACACTGGAACGAAGATCTGTATAAACCAAGTCCCAACAAAAACCCTTTGCTGTGCATTTGACAGCACCTAAGTGTGGCACTCGACACAGGCTTGCTCTACTGACAAATGAGAAAAAAAACATTCAGCTTAATGTAAAAGATGACAGAAAACATAACAGCAATTTTCTTTATCCTTATTGTTGAATTGGCATCAACTTGAATTTGTGCCCAATCCCACTCAACAGAAGAAATTAACCCGGTCATCTGAACAGGTGTGATGCGGTGTCTCTCAGGGGGCCCCTCTTCCCTACAATTACTAGCACACACTGAAGTGGTAATCTTTAAAGATCATGTCTCCCAATAAACAGTTTTGGTGGGAGACTGGAATAGAGGGAGGAGTGGTGGAAGGTGTATGAAAAAGAAAAAGAGAAAAATAATGGGGGGGGGGGGGTCAAGGAAAGAAAATGAATGTGTAGCTGCCTTACGGCTCAGCAGATGTCTGCATGTGATGAACGAGGCTGGGATATGCTGTTGTAGCCTGCTGCCAAGGAGCGGTAAGTGATTAAAGCCTCCACAGCTCCCAGCACCATATTTAGAGTCTGCAGGGTTCCCAGCCTTGCACCCATTCTTTGCTGTGATGCCAGATGTTGACAACTGCTCCTGCTCCCATTCACTCGACACGGATGGCAGCAGTTGGCACGGAAGTCCCGCAATCTGGAACATTTGTAGAGATGCTGCGCACTGACAAGTGTCGCCCATCATTCACCTTTGCAGAATGCCAGAGCGACTGTAATTCTCTGCCAATCGCCTCCTGGGAGCCGGCCAAGATAAAGTTGCGGCTGGCAGCCTCATTTGTTTTACTCAGGTGTTTCTGTTGCCTTACTGACCTCTATTAGTTTAAGTTTTAATTTAGATTAACCCCGCCACCCCAATTAACCAGTCAGGGGGGAAAAAAGATAAGATGCTACTACTCATAACTCTGAATTTGGAATTTATCAGAGTTAAAATTATGAAGCGGCATAAAAGGCTGGTCATCTGGTGCTATCTTTCTCTGAACTTACCACTTCAGGGTGCATTAAAAATAAAAATTGTCTATTAAGAAGACTGCAGCCATGTCTTATTGGGAACTCACAAACGAAGAACATTTATTTAGCAGTGTAAATTGAACTGTTCAGTTACTGTTGTGAAACAAAGGCTTTATCTAAATTGGTTATAAGTGCAAATCCTGCCACTATTTTACAGTGGAGTATATAACGGTAACCTAAGCACTGGCATATACAGTGAAGGTTCTCAAGTGTTAAATGAAAAATGACTAGGAAAGGGGGGGGGGGGGGGGGGGGAAGAGAAGAGAAGAGGAACATGCTAGCCCAAAAACACAAGGTTGTGAATAGATTTACATTATCTAGTTTCAGAGCTCACAGGGCTAACTACAAAATTGGAGGAGCTATTTGATAAATTTGGTAGGAGAAATTATATACAGTATATTATGGAAAGACCTATCTGAATTATATATTGGTATACCAACAAGCTGCACTTAATAAGTCAGACAAATACAAATTCATGGACCCAGAGGGTGAGAGGGATTTTTAGAAAGTAGAAAGTGTTTGGGAAAGTAGGATTGGCAGACACTACACTTTAGCCTCCTTAATTTAGGTATTACTTGAAATGCACACATCATGTACACAATTAGCCTTAAAAACTAAATACATATCAACATTTCGTAGCTAGCTGGCCTAGCACTGATTAATATTTGACTACTGTGTTATGGTGAAAAGAACGCACATATGCTGAGCAAGTGAAATCACCTCTTCCCTTCCCTACATAAAGCAAATATAATGCACTAACATCTGAAGTATATGACAATGCATACTGGCTGAGGGTTACTATGATATAACACTGAACCAGCACTGGTTAGCTAGAATGGTTAATGACATGAATTACATTTGGAACAAAACTGTACTCCCCCTGCATCAAAAGTAAATTGACCCCAGCTGACCATTAAAGGAGAAGAAAAGTCATTGTGGCATTTTACTGCCAATAGATTAGTCACATTAGTGCCACCTAGAACAATATACTTAATCTGCAGAAAGCTTTACCATACATAAGTAAAGATCCCTAGAAGTGAGTCCTTATGAATTCTTATGTGAGGGGGGGAGCAGGAGTAGGCAGAGACCGAGCAGACTCTGGCCTGGGGAATGAAGGATTTTTCTGAGAGAGGAAGTCTAATACCAAAGAACATGTTAAGAAAGAAATGAGACAAGAAATCCTGTGTTTCTTTTGATAGTGCAGCTTTTCTGTGAGTGCTTATGGCTGTATTTACATAGACCTTTCTGATAAAGCTTACTTAGTTTTTTACCTTTCCTTCTCTTTTAACATGGGCAAACCATTGTAAGTAATCTTTTTTTTTACTTTATTTTTAAAGATTTTCAAATTTCGAGATATCAGAAGAAGGTGAAATGAAAAAAATAAATGAGAAAATGCCTCAAGAGGCAACAAAAAAGGAATAACTAGGGGAATCATGATGAATGTTCAATATATAAAATCCAAGGAGTCAATATGTCTATAAATCTAGACATAGTGTCCTCTACAGTTGACGTCATCTTTTCCTTCAACTTGGAATAATAGAAAAAGCACAGCCACAAACTGGCCAGAAGTGTGCTACACACATAAACATACCAAAGGAATAAACACAGTGAGTATATGGCAAAAACTCCTATATTATCAGTGGATGTAAACCATGCAAACCCTGTAAATTTGATATTTTAATGTTTTCATTTACATAATATAAAATATATAGTGCAATATGCCTATAATACATGTACAATTACTTCACACAGTCTATCCCTAAAGGCTGGTAAGCTCACTATGCACCCAAGGGCAATTTATACCAGGAATGAGAAAGGGTGTCACCACATGATGTTAAACTTCAACTCACATAATCCCACCAGCATTTGGAGGCTGTCCAAGAATGAAGGCTGTTGTAATTCACCAATATCTAGGCCTCTATACTTTTGTAATGCACTACAATAATTATAATACACTTAATTTATAAAAAAAAAATTATAAAAATAATACCTGGTGGTAGAAATCATCATCATCAAACATTTCTTCATCTTGATCTTTTAAATGAGAGTTTGACTTTCCTTCTTGTTGAAAATCCTGCACAGAATGACCAGATTTATCAATATATTGACACTGGGATGAAACATTTTGAAATATGATAATATGGTGAAAGTAAGATAAAGATTGAATTTCTAGTGGGGGAGTACAATCATAACATGATATTAATTTTATAAATCCTTACCACTGCTTCATTAGGAACAGTCTCTGGCACACTTGGTGAATCCAAAGGCTTTCCTAAAATCCGATAAAAGGAACGCTTTGTCTGTGTGCGCTTCAGTAGACGCTCTTTGTCCATCATAATCTGCTCAATCTGAGTCAATATGGAACGCTCAAAAGCTCCAAAACCCTAAAACAACATAACCTCTGAAAATAAGACAATCCAAAACAAGTTTATTCTTCATTTAAATCATTTAACACAGATTCAAATATTACTGAAGTCCCCTCAGTCATACATATTGTAGGGAGTGTGCGGGGGTCATATTATTATATCTGATAATATACTGTAGGTAATGTTTAACACAAGGATAACGCTACACAACTGTGCAAACAGTTGTGTCATTGTATTGTACATAGCTTACTTTGTTAGGGGGTTGCATGCAATTTGCTTATGTGTAAACAATAGTGGGGCTGTAAAACATCAAAGCCACCTTTTGTGGAGGTGTGATTTTTACAGGAAAAGGTGGATAAGAGACCCTGGATGTTTAGACTTAGCAGACAGTCAGGATTGAGGGACAACCTTGTAACATCTTATGCTGATTCCCTATGCTTCTATTTTTATGTAACTGTACTTATGTTGTATATTATAAATTTAACAAGGAATAAATATACTTATTTTTCTATAAATACTACGAGCCTAAAGATTATCATTGTACCCCTAGACACACAAGTGAGTCGGCACTTGTATCAGTAGTTTTATACTGCTAAATTGGTAAGCAGTACCATTAACAACTTGCGACACATATCACCACTGAATTTAGGAGCATTTCACATACCTTGCCAATTTTTCCTGACAACTTTGTCTTATCGTGCCACTTTTGTAACGTATTATTCCGATAAGTTCTAAATGATGCAAAACGTTTTTCCATGAATTCTGGGTATTCATCCACTTCCAGCTTTCGTTTAGGAGCTCTTTCCCTTTTCAATTTTTCTGTATCCTCCTCCACTTCATTCTCTTCATCACTGGAGATTTCGTCTTCACTAATATGATAGTAATTCATACTCAGAAGAGTTGCAGAATTAAACATGACTACAATTTAGTACCTAGACTTCTGTACATTTTTTTAAGCAAATATGCTTGAATATGACACTAGAACAAAAGTTTTACACTTAAAAAAAAGAAACAGCATTTTCAAAAAAGATATAAATTCCATTGATCTTAAGACTTGTATATCTTGTAAAAAAAAAGAATCTTTCCTTACTCAGTAATAAATATGCCTTAAGCTAGTCATACATGTGAAGAGCCGCTCATTTGGGGAGGATCTTTCACAGATATTCCTGAGGTCAACGGATCAGATCATACCTAAACCTATGAAGGCTGTCAAGAAAAGGACTGCATCAACGAGCAATGCCAAAATCAAACCTTCCCAATTGATATTTGGCTGATATCGGTTTGGACAGGCCTGTCGGCTGGTACCATGCATGGTCCAATAAGCTTCTGATTCGGTTCAGAAGAACAGAGTCAGCAGCTTTTACCACCTACATAAGGCCACCTTTACAACAGATTTTTGAAAGCCATATTGAGGATTCTAGGTAAATTTAAGTATAGCCCTGTGTCTTCACCTCTCTTTTACACAGGAATAATATAAAAAAGTATCACTGGTTTCCACTTCTTATCACATGTATCACCTCCTTCAGATCCTTAACCTTTAGGTTTTTTTTTTTTATCTCATGCCACCCCGCTGCAGAGTCTATGTTTTCTTTTATAACAACAATAAAAGGCATTACCTTTCTTCTCAACTTTGTGAATGCGCTTAACATGCAGAACAACAAAGACATTTCTGGTCTGGTTAAATGTTTAAAAGCAAGTTAAATGTTTGCAGCCCTTCTTGACAGATTTTCATATTGGATGAGTTCTCCCAAAGAGTGTATAGGAAGAACAACAATAGACCTTGTGGCATCCCTACATAAAGTGGAACTCGTAATAAGGTTTTAAAAGCATAAGAAAAGATAAAGTCATAGAAAGTAAGAAGTGAGACAGGATGCAGGACAATAGGGCCAAATAATTACTTCACAATAGGGATGCACCAAACCCCCAAATCCATCATAAGGGATTCGGTCGAATACCGAACCAAATCCAAATTCTAATTAGCATATGCTAATTAGAATGGTTAAATGTAAAAATTTTCCACTTCCATGCAGGATGCTGCCGCTTTGCAGAGCGATTTGACAAAATTGGAAAACTGGGCAGCAAACTGGAAAATGAGGTTCAATGTTGACAAGTGCAAAGTTATACATTTTGGTAGGAATAATATAAACGCGAACTATCTACTGAATGATAGTGTGTTGGGGGTATCCTTAATGGAGAAGGATCTAGGGGTTTTTGTAGATAACAAGTTGTCTAATTCCAGGCAGTGTCATTCTGAAGCTACTAAAGCAAATAGTGCTCTCTTGTATAAAAAAGGGTCAAGGGATGAGAACATAATTTTGCCTCTTTATAGGTCCCTGGTAAGGCCTCACCTTGAGTATGCAGTGCAGTTTTGGGCTCCAGTCCTTAAGAAGGATATTAATGAGCTGGAGAGAGTGCAGAGACTGCAACTAAACTGGTAAAGGGGATGGAAGATTTAAACTATGAGGTGAGACTGTCGAGGTTGGGGTTGTTTTCTCTGGAAAAGAGGCGCTTGCGAGGGGACATGATTACTCTGTACAAGTACATTAGAGGGCATTATAGGCAGTTGGGGGATGTTCTTTTTTCCCATAAAAACGATCAACGCACCAGAGGTCACCCCTTAGAGGAACGGAGATTCCATCTGAAGCAGCGTAGGGGGTTTTTCACGGTGAGGGCAGTGAGGTTGTGGAATGCCCTTCCTAGAGATGTGGTAATGGCAGATTCTGTTAATGCCTTTAAGAGAGGCCTGGATGAGTTCTTGAACAAGCATAATATTCAAGGCTATTGTGATACGAATACCTACAGTTAGTATTAATGTTAGTATATATAATTTATTTATGTGAGTGTATAGATTGGTAAGTATAGGTTGTGTGTGCTGGATTTACTTGAATGGGTTGAACTTGATGGACTCTGGTCTTTTTTCAACCCTATGTAACTATGTACCGTATGTAACTATGTTCACGCGCCAACATTTAACCCTTCCAAATCCTAATTAGCATATGCTAATTAGGATTCAGATTCGGTTCAGCCAGGACCGTTGGATTAGGCTGAATCCGAACCCTGCTGAAATAGGCCAAATCCTGGCCGAATCAAATCCTGGATTTGGTGCATCCCTACTTTACAATAAAGGGGATATGAAAAGCTGGTGTGTGGACCTCATCAATGAGCCAACTTTGTCCTGGATACAACAGAATAATCAAACTTGTCCAATCAACATTTGGCCAATTCTTGGCCAGAATTTGGTCAGGGGGGTCTGTTGGAGGGCTCCATACACAGGCAGATAAGCTGCTGTATCGGTCTGAAGGACCCAAATTGGCAGCCTAAATCTGCCTGTGTATAGCCACCTTTAGGGCTAAACTTCAAGGGAGATTTTGACCAGATGTTGCAATGCAACAGCACAAGACTTTGTAGGATACTAGAAAATCTGATTTCCATAGCTGTTAAGCAAGTCAGATAAGAAAGTTTTTTGTTCATGCATCTACATCTAATAGTCAATGTATTTTAATGACAGAAATCTTTCAGACACCATTAGGATATTTTGTCAAATGCAGACGCAGCATGCAGTGTTCTCTTCCAAATTGAATGTTTTGTCCAATGGCAAATGTTCCATGTAGTTCTATGTAGTTTAAACATCAGATTTTTATCAGTCCCATTATTTTGACCCACACTACTACATCCGACCTGTAGGATATGATTTGTCGTTCTGACACCATCCTACAAAATCTCCCATGTATTTTAGCTCTAAGAACTAGACTGAATAAAAAAAACCATTGGCTCAAAATAGCAAGTTGGATCAAAAGAATTAAGGCAGGCAGAAGAAGGATTAGGTAAAAGGAGATTGTTTCCTATACTTGTAATAAAAGGCAATAAGTTTGCCCAGGAGCAGCAACCATTAAGATGTTTAGTTTTAAAGCTGACCAGTAAATGTTACCCTCTAGTTGCTACGGGTTACTGCTTCTGGGCAAGCTTAGTGCCTTTTATTATATAACCCCATGAGAAAAACTAGTGCTTACCTTTGCGATTTGCATTTTTTTCCATCAATTAGATACTGTGTCTCTGGAAACTGGTACAGCAGTTCATCTTGCAGTTCCACTAAGGATCGCATTAACTCTTTCAATGCTTTATAATCTAGAAATCAAATTGGGTAACATTAGTTGTAAATATCTGCACATTACTTTGTATACTGTAGCTTATTCAACCTTGATAATAAAAAAAAACCCATAAACCTCACCAATAAGCAAAACTGTTAGAAGAATGCAATGAAGGGCTTTGTGAACACTTGGAGATAATTCAGAGTTACAGAGCAGGGCAGACATCTGAACTGCTTAGAATGTCATGTCTGATACCAGGAATTCTATCCTAAATGGTAGCAGTGGAGTAAAGTTGGAGTGGCTCCTGAGCTGTATACATACAACCTGTAAAGGCCCTTCTTTCTATTATCAGTACCTTGGTAACCTACCAATAAGAGCAAAGGTGACATAATTTTGCCCCTTTATAGGTCCCTGGTAAGGCCTCACCTTGAGTATGCAGTGCAGTTTTGGGCTCCAGTCCTTAAGAAGGATATTAATGAGCTGGAGAAAGTGCAGAGACGTGCAACTAAACTGGTTAAGGGGATGGAAGATTTAAACTATGAGGTGAGACTGTCGAGGTTGGGGTTGTTCTCTCTGGAAAAGAGGCGCTTGCGAGGGGACATGATTACTCTGTACATTAGAGGGGATTATAGGCAGTTGGGGGATGTTCTTTTTTCCCATAAAAACAATCAGCGCACCAGAGGTCACCCCTTTAGATTAGAGGAAAGGAGCTTCCATTTGAAGCAGCGTAGGTGGTTTTTCACGGTGAGGGCAGTGAGGTTATGGAATGCCCTTCCTAGTGATGTGGTAATGGCAGATTCTGTTAATGCCTTTAAGAGGGGCCTGGATGAGTTCTTGATCAATCAGAATATCCAAGGCTATTGTGATACTAATATCTACAGTTAGTACTAGTGGTTGTATATATAGTGTATGTATGTGAGTGTATAGATTGGTAGGTGTGGGTTAAGTGTGCTGGGTTTACTTGGATGGGTTGAACTTGATGGACACTGGTCTTTTTTCAACCCTATGTAACTATGTAACTATGTATGTAACTATTCAAAGCATCTTCACTTCAGGACCACTTTTTGACCCAAGAATAACAGGCTTAAATTAATGACATCAGAGGACCATTTAGAACGTTATATTCAGGTCTTAGTAAGACTACTGTGAATAGGGTATATGTCAAAATATGTGGAGTGTGGTAATACGCTTTGAACACAGAATGTTATAAATAGAAACAGGGTTAAAAAGCATGAGAATATCAATTTGATTCTCCATTAAAAAACAGAGAAGGAAAATGTTTAAATTTGCAAAGTTCATATACTTTTCATTAGTAACACTTGCCCGAGATTGTTGAATCGATAACAGAAACAGCAAGAGCTACTATTTCTTCATATGGCATAGCCTCTAAAATATCAGGCTACAAGCTATATTGATTGTTATAATTTACTAGAGAAGACAAATAAGGATCTGCATGACAGATTCCTTAAACAAATAAAGCTCTTCAAGAAGATAACTAGAAATTCCTCAATCCTATTTAAAAAGTCCCTTAAAAATATTTCTTCCATGCCGGTTCTGCAGTCTTTCTATTTTACAACCAGTTTACTGCCCAGGGAACCTTTAGGGCAATGGCACATGGTGCGTATATCCACTTCTCTCAGCCCTGCAATTTTCCGTCAAGCTGAGAGAAGCGGATTTGCTTGCCTACACTGCACTGTGAGCCTGCACTAAAAACTGCAGTAATCACCCAAGTGCAGTCACACAGTGTGGATCGGATGTCAGCCTGAAGAAACACAAAAGTAGAGGTTTTCCAGGCCCACCTTTGATCTGCTCTGTGTGCCAACACTAGGGTGGTTACTATAGTCTTTAGTGCAGACATATGGTGCAATGTAGGCAGGCGGATCCGCTTCTCTCAGCCTGACGGAAAATCGTAAGGATGAAAGAAGCGGATATATGAAACATGTGCCCTAGCTCTAACTGTACGTGTTTTCTTGGCAGTACAGCCAGTGTACAACCAGTGTTGTACCAGAGGAACTCTACTTGCAAGCACCACATTTATGAGTCCAAACAGGACCTGACCAACATTAGCCTTACAGCTCACAAGACCAGCAGACAAATGAGTGGATCAAACCACTGCATGGATAAACACTGAAATTAGTTAATTCTAGAAGGCTTTAAAGAAGGACTAAACCCTAAAAATGAATATGGCTAGAAACACCATATGTTATATACTACACTTACTGCACCCGCCTCAGTATCTCTACACTGAATAACTGCCTTCACAGTTATCACAGGAGCTCCCCATCTTGTGTTTTGTTAGACGTGTCAGTGATAATCAAATCCTCAGTGCGCTCTGGGCAGCTGTTAAGAATCTAAGCTTAGGGGTCACTGCAAATTATCAAGCAGAAAATGAGTCTGGTCCATCATATAAACTGATGCTATAGGGTTGTTTATTAGATTCCGATACTAATTGCACTGGTTTCTCAGCTTCCATGTAATAAGAATATGAATTAATTAGGAATCAGCCTTATATTATGACATTTATATTCTACATACAATATTATTGTCAGTTTCCCTAAGCTCAGGTAATCGACAGCAGTATAAAGCGTGTGCAGTAAATCAGAAATGTTGATATTAAAGGCAGAGTAAAGGATAAGTAAACCTTTTTTCTATAAAATTACTCTATTCAGACCCCCAGAATAATACACCTTTCTCCCTGCACTCAGTGTCCTGTAGATTCTGTATCACAAGCAGCTCAACTTCAGGTCTCTCAGGCACTACCTAGTCTAGCATGAAGCTCCGCCCCCATTCTTTGCTGAGCTCTCTGAAGCACAACGAAGGTGTCTACTGCACATACTTGCTGCTTCTGCTCTAATGAAAATCAATCAGGCATGTGCAGTAGGCACCCCTTCGACCAATAACAGTGCTCAAGAACAACACTGGTAAATGGACAATATAATCATCCAGTTCAGTGTGTATTGCTGGATTTTTAAATATTACATAACGAAAAAGTTTGATGTGCAATGCAAATGTTTTATAATTGCTCTAGTAATTTTGCTGGTCACTATGAATGGAGAGATTGAGAAAATGGCAAGGGTTTGGTAAAGGTCACATCTTCATCTGATTGTCTCACTGTAATCTAAATACAGCAGTCAGGATTTTTTTTTTTTTACTGGGATAATGAATATGTATATCCATTAACATTTGGTTTCTTTTTGAAAGAAAGATAGCCATAAATTCTAAAGGTTATTTAAAAAAAAAACACACAATGGCAGTTACCCTCAAAATAAGTTGTGGCTTTACAAAAAAAAAATTGCTATGGGAGGGGATGGGGGCTTCAAGGCTCTACATGTGCAATGCAATAAACTGTAGTAGTCTATATTTTTAGTACTTATCTCCATTCCTTACCCTCAAGAACAATTCTCATTTAAATCCACAAAGCCTGCCACTTGCACCAGTCATCCCCAGCAATTAATCCCCCAAGAAACACGTCTGATTAAATCTTTTCAAGCAAATCCTTTGCTTTGCTTTTGTTGGCTCACTTCTTGTCAACATCCATTAAAATATGCCTTTAATTCTCCCACAATCTTAAAAAACACAGATTCCACTGTCTTCAACTTTAATCAACTCTAGGGCCGGCATTTTTCATTTCATAATAATGTGCTGCTTGGAATTCAAGAGGCAGGTCTGACATCAATCATTCGGCAAGAATTTTTCCACTGCAATAAATATGCAAATGAGCAAAGCCAGTCAGTCGTATTTCAGACCCGACTTGCTAGTGTTTTAAAAAAAGACACAAATTTATTAATTGCCAGTGGCCAGAGGAATCCTATTACTGTGGGCATTGATTACAAAGCTGTGAGAGTGATTATTGTGCAACTCGCGGACTACCCAGGCATGAGGGAAAATTATTAAAGCACGGCAGAGATTATAAACTCAGAATAACAATAAGCCATAATATTCAGACCCCAAAATTCGTCAGGAAAAGAATTAGTTTTATATCTCAGAGCTGTACAGTTTTACATCACAGGTTTCTTGGCCTCACTGTGTTCAACTATTGAGTTACAAAACCTTATAACATTTGGCACGTGGTCACTGAAACAAGAAATTAAATACACTATACAGGCATGGGATCTGTTATCTGGAAACCTGTTATCCAGAAAGCTCAAAATTATGGAGAGGCCATCTCCCATAGAGTCCTTTTTAATGAAATAATTCAATTTTTTTCTCTTTAATAATAAAACCGTACCTTATTGGTCCTAACTACAATATAATAAATCCTTACAGGAGGCAAGACAACCCTACTGGGTTTAGATAATGTTTAAATAATCTTTTAGTAGGTTTAAGGTTTGAAGATCCACATTACAGAAAGGCCCCTTATCCAGAAAACCCCAGGTCAAGAGCATTCTAGATTACAGGTATATAACCATAACTGCAGACCCCTAAACCACTAGATGGAGTAATGACCCAGGGAAGACCAAACAAAGCCAAGCCTACCTTTTTTTCTGTGCATTGAAAAATCTATCTAAGAGCAGGATCTATTATTTCCTAGCTGTAACTCTTTCAAGAACTACAGCTAAATAAAATTGTTTGATGATTAATAAAAAAAAAGACGATGTACTTAGTATTCTAATTACTAAAATATATATAGGGATCAACCTCTTAGTTTATGTGTGATATTAGTAAGCAATTTGACAAGAGTCTCTCTTGCATAAGGCAGTGACAATAACATGTTAACATGTATTTTTCCCCCACACACTCTACCTTAAAATATACTACTAAAACCTTTATCTGAGCTCCCAATAGAGTTCCTGAGGTACCTGCCATGTCTGTTTACCTGCTGGCTGCCCTGGCTCTTTAGTACAGCTTTGGAAAGCAGCCAAAGCAGAATGGCTGGCTTGTGCTAACGAGAATTTTGTGGAATATTTTTAGGAAGTTAGTTAGAAATGATACTTATAACACAGACGCAATCATATCTTCCAAAATATTAACCTTTCATAAGAAAAAAAAAAAATCAAAATATCTAAAAAATCTGAATATCTAAAAAAAATCCAAGTGAAACATTTCAAAAAAGGTTGCAAACTTCAATCAATGAAAGGTATAATTTCAATATTCAAGCTATTTTATTTTTTGTCAAATGAACAGAACAATGTCACATCTGCCAGATCTGCAGTAAAGCAAAGAGCCAAACTTAAGGCAAAATAGCTAGCTTTTTCATTCTACTGTACATAGACTGGTCCAGGGCCATCAACAAATGAAGAAACAGTAGAGAATGATCAGTCTATGGCATGGTGCTCCTACAGAAGTTCCCTGGGCCAGTGCAGTTTTCTGCACCAGTCTGGGGGTATCAGATCAGCCATTATAATACCTGGGGGCTGCCTAACATAGGAACCCAAGTGATTATAACATTACTTCACCTTTAGGGCTCTGGCACACGGGGGAGATTAGTCGCCCGCGATAAAACTTCCTGTTCGCGGGCGACTAATCTCCCCGAGTTGCCTACCCCTGCCATCCCACCGGCGAACATGTAAGTCGCCGGCGGGATGGCAGACGTGGCGGGGCGATTTCCGGAAATCGTCGAAAAAAGACTCGCGAGTCTTTTTCGGCGATTTGCGCGAAATCGCGCCGCCGCGTCTGCCATCCCGCCGGCGACTTACATGTTCGCCGGCGGGATGGCAGGGGTAGGCAACTCGGGGAGATTAGTCGCCCGCGAACAGGGAGTTAATCGCGGGCGACTAATCTCCCCCGTGTGCCAGAGCCCTTAAAGTGTCTGTAGTTTTACCTAATTCAGGTTTATTTGTACAGGTGCTAGCAAACAAAACAAAAACAACAATGACTTCATCATCGTTAAAGATATAGCCTGGTAGTTGGTTAGTATAAATTCAAATATACAGAGGAGAGTTTAGGTTTAAACCTCAATATCATATACCGTATATACTCGAGTATAAGCCGATCCAAATATAAGCCAAGGTACCTAATTTTACCTAAGAAAACTGGAAAAACTCATTGACTCGAGTATAAGCCTAGGGTGGGAAATGCAGCCGCTACTGCTAAGTTTCAATAATCAAATAACAGATAAATAAATATTAGATTACTTTAGAGAAAGAAAAATGCTACAGCAGCAGACAAAAGCAAGTTTGGGAAGGCTAAGGAAGCTGCCATACTAATTATCAAGTACTTGCCATCCTGCTGTTTTCTCTCTGTTTCTCTCTCTGTTATATATATTCTTCCAACTCACTTGGGATATATGGGCACAATTGTGAAATGTTTTTTGAGGTGGGGGGCAAGGGCAGATTCTTATTGAAAGTATGTTATGATATATATTGTAAATATTTCTCTTACCTACTAATAATTTGTGTTTGTAAATTCTACTAGCAACTAACAAAAAGCAAAAAGGTTAAATGCTCTAAGGGTGGCACATGGGGAAGGTGCCTCCCAGTGGCATTGCAAGAGGTTACTAGGACTCACATCAAACACTTAAACCTTGGGGGTTGAATTATTTGCTTTGCACGCATATATGGAAACAAAATATAGTAAAAGTTCTTATTCTCTGTAACCTAAAACTGTTTCCAGGTATTAGTATTGGCTCCTAGTATTTAAAGGTAAAATCAACATTAAGCAAAAGAGATACAGTAGCAAAAATGCAAAAGCTGGACAGAACTAAACTGAAACTTCTGTAATCTGCAAGCCACACATATACACGGAGTCATACCTTGTCAAAACTGATACCGTTGAACTGAACTTAATGGCTTAAGAAGCACTAACAGAGCGCGTATGTCCCTTCGGCATCATGCGCGCAAACAGAAGCACTAACAGTGCGTACGTCCCTCAATGGTGCAGCACGCATGTGTACGGCATCATGCGCTGCACCATTGAGGGACGTACGCGCTGTTAGTGCTTCTGTTTGCGCGCATGATGCCAAAGGGACGCAGGGACGTATAAGCTCTGTTAGAGCTTCTGTTAGCGCACATGATGCTGAAGGGCCGTAGGTACGTACACGCTCTGTTAGTGCTTTTATCGAACCAATGGGCCACGCATCATGCCTCGGCGCGCCACAATGGGGCACACATTCAATGAAACGCGCACGTCGACACGAGCGCAATGCATCTTATACTCGAGTATAAGCCGAAGGTTACTTTTTCAGCACATTTTTGATGCTGAAAAACTCGGCTTATACTCGAGTATATACGTTATATATATAGTGGTGTACACGTGAGAAGTGGAACAAAAATCATACATGATTCCAAACATTTTTTACAAATAAATAACTGCAAAGTGGGGTGTGCGTAATTATTCAGCCCCCTTTGGTCTGAGTGCAGTCAGTTGCCCATAGACATTGCCTGATGAGTGCTAATGACTAAATAGAGTGCACCTGTGTGTAATCTAATGTCAGTACAAATACAGCTGCTCTGTGATAGCCTCAGAGGTTGCCTAAGAGAATATTGGGAGCAACAACACCATAAAGTCCAAAGAACACACCAGACAGGTCAGGGATAAAGTTATTGAGAAATTTAAAGCAGGCTTAGGCTACAAAAAGATTTCCAAAGCCTTGAACATCCCACGGAGCACTGTTCAAGCGATCATTCAGAAATAGAAGGAGTATGGCACAACTGTAAACCTACCAAGACAAGGCCGTCCACCTAAACTCACAGGCTGAACAAGGAGAGCGCTGATCAGAAATGCAGCCAAGAGGCCCATGGTGACTCTGGACGAGCTGCAGAGATCTACAGCTCAGGTGGGGGAATCTGTCCATAGGACAACTATTAGTCGTGCACTGCACAAAGTTGGCCTTTATGGAAGAGTGGCAAGAAGAAAGCCATTGTTAACAGAAAACCATAAGAAGTCCCGTTTGCAGTTTGCCACAAGCCATGTGGAGGACACAGCAAACATGTGGAAAAGGTGCTCTGGTCAGATGAGACCAAAATGGAACTTTTTGGCCAAAATGCAAAACGCTATGTGTGGCGGAAAACTAACACTGCACATCACTCTGAACACACCATCCCCACTGTCTAATATGGTGGTGGCAGCATCATGCTCTGGGGGTGCTTCTCTTCAGCAGGGACAGGGAAGCTGGTCAGAGTTGATGGGAAGATGGATGGAGCCAAATACAGGGCAATCTTGGAAGAAAACCTCTTGGAGTCTGCAAAAGACTAAAGACTGGGGCGGAAGTTGACCAGGACAACGACCCTAAACATAAAGCCAGGACACCGACCCTAAACATAAAGCCAGGGCAACAATGGAATGGTTTAAAACAAAACATATCCATGTGTTAGAATGGCCCAGTCAAAGTCCAGATCTAAATCCAATCGAGAATCTGTGGCAAGATCTGAAAACTGCTGTTCACAAACGCTGTCCATCTAATCTGACTGAGCTGGAGCTGTTTTGCAAATAAGAATGGGCAAGGATTTCAGTCTCTAGATGTGCAAAGCTGGTAGAGACATACCCTAAAAGACTGGCAGCTGTAATTGCAGCAAAAGGTGGTTCTACAAAGTATTGACTCAGGGGGCTGAATAATTATGTACACCCCACTTTGCAGTTATTTATTTGTAAAAAATGTTTGGAATCATGTATGATTTTCCTTCCACTTCTCACGTGTACAACACTTTGTATTGGTCTTTCACGTGGAATTCCAATAAAATTGATTCATGTTTGTGGCTGTAATGTAACAAAATGTGGAAAAGTTAGAAAATATATATATATATATATGTGTGTGTATATATATATATATATATATATATATATATATATATATATATATATATATATATATGTGTGTGTGTATATATATATATATATATATATATATATATATGTGTGTGTATATATATATATATATATATATATATATATATATGTGTGTGTATATATATATATATATATATATATATATATATATATATATATATATATATATGTGTGTGTATATATATATATATATATATATATATATATATATATATATATATGTGTGTGTATATATATATATATATATATATATATATATATATATATATGTGTGTGTATATATATATATATATATATATATATATATATATATATTTATTTATTTATTTATTTTTTTATATTTATTGTGGGTAATTAAACAAAATATTGTTTTTTTCTTTCAATGCCAATTCATAGTACACAGTATAGATGGAATCACCAGAACACATTCACTATACACACAATTTATTGATTTACCGAGATCCTCAATCTGACATTTAGAGAAACCATGGTGCATACAAAAATGAAAAAGGAAATTCTCAATATTTCTGTACCATTGTACACAGGCCAATACTTCAATGGTTAAGGGTAAAAGACTTAACTTACAAGTGTATAAACCAACAACTGAACAACGCTGACCACTGAATTGTAGATGTGTGCAACTAGCTGTTTTTCCAATTATAATATTTGAAAATATTGGATAATATTTGAAAATATTTAAAAAAAACTTTAGACAAAACAAAAAAGGTACAGGGGTTGTATACATCTCCCCTTAACAAAATACACTATATACGAATTTATTATGTTCTAGAGAGATTTTAAAATCAATATAGTATAGTATATTACAGTATATTCATTATAGTATAGGAGCGCCATTTCTGTGAGACCCTTTGTTCAAAAGTGATAGAAAAACAGCTTAAACTGTGGTTACTGCACAGCCAGGAGATGTGGGCTAATTCAGAATGAGCATTGGTGAGGAGAAATGCTAGCTTCCCCAGGCTAAGACACAGAATTACTGCCTGGTGTCACTACTACCGATTATCCTATGTTGCAGTGCTGCCACATAGTTTCCTGCAGTAAGATTAAACATGGCGTGGCACATCTATGGAAGTTGCTCCAAGAAAAAAAAAAACATGAAAAAGTGATCAGTTCTGCACCCTATATTGTAGTACAGGTATGGGATCCCTTATCCGGAAACCAGTTATCCAGAAAGCTCCGAATTACGGAAAGCCTGTCTCCCATAAACTTCATTTTAATCAAATAGTTCCGAATTTTAAAACGGATTTCCTTTTTCTCTGTAGTAATAAAACAGTACCTTGTACTTGATCCAACTAAGATATAATTATTCCTTATTGGAGGCAAAACAAATACCTGTACAGGTATAGGACCTGTTATCCAGAATGCTTGAGACCAAGGCTATTTCAGATAAGGGGTCTTTCCGAAATTTGGATCACGATTCCTTAAGTCTACTAAAAAAATCAATAAAACATTAATAGGATTGTTTTGCATCCCACAAGGTTTAATTATATCTTCGTTGGAATCAATTACAAGGTACTGTTTTATTACTACAAAGAAAAAGGAAATTAGTTTTAAAATTCTGAATTATTTGATTAAAATGGGTCTATAGGAGACAGGCTTCCCGTAATTCAGAGCTTTCTGGATAATGGGTTTCCGAGTAAGGGATCCCATACCTGTATTACATTTATTCCAAAGTGGATGCTGGGTCAGCCTGTAAATTATTTTGGAAGAAAAAAATTAAAGAATTTCAGTTCACCGTGAATACTAATGGACAGACCCTAGATTTTATTAAATAAAACAGATCAACATTTTTTGTTTAAAAAATCCTTTTGACTGTCAATAGAAAAACTGCTTTCTACTTTTATAATTCTGATGCTAGAGCCAGAAAGTAATAAAAAAAAATCCATTAGGACACACTGTATACCTTGATAGAAGAAACTGAAATGCCTTGTCTATAAAGTTCATGGCAATGGCAAATAATAAGAATAACCAGTAGGCTAAGGAATATTGGTGTAAGCATCATTGCTGTTCTCTATGCTTAGGCACTACAGAAAGGTTTTAGTCATGCATGTACTGAAGGGCATCTGAACTGTAATCCATCACTTCCACACCCCTTAGTTTTGACAGCAGTCTCAGCCATAAGAAAGACAAAATGCAACATATAATCCTCTATTAAGCAAGAAGCTTCAGACAAGGAACTTAATGTGCTGCTAAACAAAAAATGGAAACAAACAAGTAATCTTCACCCCCTTCTCTTGGCAGAAAAGCAAATAAATAAAATCCTCGTTCAATTTAAATAAATTACCCACAGCTGGAGAGATGGTACAGGAAATCTGAAAAGGCTGATTTTTTTTTCTTTTCAGCACAAAACACATTACAGGAGCACTGCTTGCAGTGGTCCTTTAGTACGCCTTACCTTACTTATTTTTGGGGAATTAAATGACATTCCTTTTTAATCAGAACTAAGCAATGGCAGTATAGATTTGAAAAACATTCCTTCAAAGATAAAAACTATAAATCAACTGTGATCTCTGGAAATGATTGTGGAGAAAGAAAAAAAAGATTCTACAACTTGTCATCTGCCTCCAGATGAATACTAAAATACTTATAGGCTTATTTATCAATTTTTGGGTTTGTGAGTTTGAGTTTGTTTTTCTACATGAAATAAATTTGCATATCAAATGCTTGCTTATTTATTAATAAGGAAAACTCGCCAGAATAAAAAAATAACTCGAATACCTCAAATTTTTCGAGTTTGCAAATATAGCTCGACTTTGCCTAAAACAACTCCCATTGTTTTTTATAGAAACTCGCAAGCTTTTAGATTGTGAAGTTTTACATGCGAGTTTAGCGCTAAAAAATTTAAATTGTGAATAAAAAAACAAACTCGAACATTAGATTTATTCGTTATTGTATGCAATGTATTGGTGTTCGCCGGAAAAAAAACAAAACTATGCAGGCCTGTTCATTTCATCAAAGATATGTGATCCTTGCAGCAGGGTTTAGACAAAGCAGAGTTGCTAATTAACCAATGAGATTCAGTGTTGATAAAGGTATGGTTATGAAGTTGGAAATTAACAATATGTGAGCCACTTGCTTATGTTATAAGAAATTAGCTGTTGCAAGCAATGCCAGTCAGCAATAGGAAGGGCCAAAACTGTTAAGGCCCATTTGGACTATGCAGTGCAGTTTGGTCACCTCACCAGTGTTATATTACTGAAGTATTGTTTAAACCGGAAGAGAGGCATTTAAAGGACAAGGAAAGGGTGCTTTCACAAAGTTGCTTATTTCATTTGTATCATTTCCTTCTCCCAGATCGCTACCTTCTCATTCAAGAAAGTTTTCGCATGTAATCAGCAGACAGGGTAGACCAAGAGTTTTTTTTGTGTCCTATTTGAGTTTCAAATAGGATCAATTACCTCACTCATCTGAATTCCCTGTGAGCTCTATGGCACAAGTTTTGATTGCTCCTAAAGGCACACATTCCTATTCATGTCAAACAGACATGGTAAGCATCACTACAAAGCAGCAGTTCTTTATCTTCATCTTGGCATTCTAACTATCTTGATGAGAGAAAAGATGGGCGCAATTATTTTGTTACACTACCCAAAGAAAGAGCTAAACTAAAATCAAACCAATTTTACTAAACGTTATGCATTGTTTTCAAATACAAACATTATTTTTGTGTAATTCGCAAATAAACTGCATGTTGTTACTAGCTGAAAAAGTTAACATACTGATCATATGTTTGGCAGGTTTTCTTCTACAGCTAAATTACTAAAATATTACACTAGCTTTTAACTTTCCCAAGTTTAAACTTCAAGTGGGCAACCAGATGGGAGCGGAAGTTGGGGCTGACTGAAATGGTGTGTAACAGACGTGGCTCAGCCAGATCAAGGTACACCACTGTAGCAACATATAGATGTTAAAAGTCTGGCATTAATGTAATGTTTAACTGCCCTCAGTCTGTGGCTACAAATCACACACCAAAATTAATATTTTGTTTATTAGAAAAATAATAGGGTAGCCTCCTATTATAAACTTTTATATACTGAACTTAATGTACCAGACTAACATTTTAGCATCTATATTGTAGTAATGATCCAAGTCTTTATAGTTGTCACAGGAGCTCCCCATCTTGGATTGTTAGAAGTGTCTGACACTCACATGCTCAGTGTGCTGAGCAGCTGTTGAGAAGCTAAACTTAGGGATTGTCATAAATTATCAAGCAGAAAAAGAGGCTGGCCTTTAAAATAAACTGTTGGTACAGGGCTGATTATAAAATTCTGATGCAAACTGCACATATTCCAGAGTTGCCATGGAGTAATTATTTGTATTAATGACTAATCAGCCTTATTTTGTGACATTTATATTCTATATATACAGTATATTGTGCGTTGGCCCCTAAGCTCAGTAACTGACAGCAGCACAGAGCATGTGCAGGGAATGGGGAGCTACTGGGGGCATCTTTGGAGGCACCGATCTTCAATGCAAAAGAGCTGTGGTTGCTTTGGGGTGGTACAGAAGCCCAAAGCATGTACAACATTTCTAGTCTACTTCTTTAGTTAAGCTTTAGTTCTCCTTTAAAAATCAACTAGGAGTATGTAAAAGACAGTAAAAATGCTGTCTTTCAAGACATTACAGGTTTTTTTTTTTTTATTGCACGCATTACAGATACCACACAATCACCTTAAGTTTACAAAATTATTTCCTTATTTAACTAACAATAAATTGCCTAGATTTTTTTTTTTTTTTTTTAATGTCTAACCAAATTGTATTCTTCAGGTCAAAGAAAAAGCTTAAATAACTAATTTTTTTTTCATTTTTTTATTTTTACAAGAAGATGGAAAACCATCAAAGAGTCAAGTGTTTAACAATACACAAATTGTGTGCATATGTAAATATAAAAATAAAAATAATATATATAGCTAAAAAACAAGCAAATCTTCCCTACATAACATTATAATAATTAGTGTGTGTTAACAAAAAAAGGGTTCAAACAAAGCATAGATGTCTCTTTAACGGTTATTCCTAGTATATAAATTATAGCCATAAAGTTTTCCTGCCGAGCAGCCTAATTAATTCTTGTTCCATACACAAAGGGAAATGCTGGGTGACAAATGGGTGCAAAGCTTGAAAGCTGCCAGGTCTGCAAAACATTTTCTACTTCAATTTAGAAGCAATTTTGCAGTAAATCATCAAGCTGAACTTACGATCTCAGGAATCTAAGGACAGCCAAACCTAGTAAAGTCACCGTTAGCTAAAAAGAATATACACAATATATTTTATTAAATGTTTAGGGTTTTAAAATGGTATGAATATGATACACAAGAGCTATAAATAATCTACAACATATATTCTTATAAATGGTGTTTTGATATGTCACATGACTATGTTAAACTTGTGCCTTTAATAAGAAATAAAAAAAAATACTTTAAGCATTTTAGGCATATTATTTATGTCTTAATATCAAATTAGAATTAAGTACAGGTATGGGACCTGTTATCCAGAATGCTCGGGACCTGGAGTTTTCCAAATAAGGGATCTTTCTGTAATTTGGATCTCCATAACTTAAGTCTGTTAAAAATAATTTAAGAATTGGATAAACCCAATAGGATTGTTTTGCCTCCAATAGGGATTAATTATATCTTAGTTGGGATCACAAGGTACTATTTTATTATAGAGAAAAAGGAAATAATAATAAAATATTTCCAATTTTTAAAAATGATTTGCTCATAATGGAGTCTATGGAAGATGGCCTTCCCGTAATTCAGAACTGTCTGGATAATGGGTTTCCAGATAAGGGATACCTGTAATGGCATTAAAAAAGATTTTTGGAAAATCTGAAGTCTGGCAAACAGAATGTACATCACCGGTGGGATGGCATGGGCGGCGCAGCAATTTGCCTAAGTCGCCCGAAGTTTCCTTTGGCAAATCGCGGCGCTGGGTATGCCATCGTACAGGCAATTTACAATCTAGCCTGTGGGATGGCATTGCGGAGAGGTTACCGCTGCCCTTAGGAGTATTGGAATACACTGATAAACTACATCAAATACAGAAACTATATATAGAATGCTAAAAAAAATATTGTAAAAACAACTCTAGGATGGAAATACCACACGCAAACAACACCATAAAAAAAAAATCATAACGGATTGGCAAAATGATTACAAATTTTTTAAGATGATTTAGAATTAATGGTATGAAATTCCTGCTTGTTTACCAGGGTATTTTAAATACCAGTAACAGCAAAAAAAACCCATAAAAAACTAAAGGGTCTTTTAAATATAATGTAATGTGTGGAAACACGATTATAGCTTATAAAAACAAGCTGCTGTATAGCAATGTTGTTTAAGTTGAATAGGGCAGGGACCTTAAATTGTAAGATCCACTGGGGCAGGGGCTGGTGTGAAAGATAAGTACTCTGTTAAGTGCTTTATAAATATGTAGAAAAATATAATTTATGGCTCCGACTATAGGACAGTGACAGTCAGGGCATTTTGCTGCCTGCATAATATCACGGGCAACAAAAAGTGTATGAAGTGGTTTCATTGCCCACAGCAGCGTGGATAAATTACTTCAGATGCCATAGATGTGATGTGCATTGTAGGCAATGGCACACCATGTTGGAGGTTTGCTGACTGCGATTTAATATGGGAGACAAAGGGGCGCATCCGGCATTGCCCTATAGTCCAAGGAAGAACCATGTTTTACACCTTGCTAACCCAGTGCGCAGCCTTGAGGGTAGGCACCCTCACCAAAAGGTGGAAAATGTTGACTGGCACAACTGGTATAATGCAAGCGGGGCTTAACCATTGAGTGTTTATTGAAAGTGTAGCAACATTTCGGGGGTGTATCCCTCCCTGAACGCTGCTACACTTTCAATAAACACACAGGGGTTAAGCTAGCATTTTGCACCAAATTCCACTGTGTGTGCCTGCACTAGTCAGATGCAATGTGCAGGAACAACAATAACATTTTTGAAGCACAGGGGCGGATTCTTGGCTTGCGTTATCCACAGGCTGAAAACCCACCCTGTGTGGCTTCAGCCTTAGGGTTTAGATCTACTTTTAAAAGCTGCCCTTAAAGGCTTTAGGGTAATGGCCTATGGGGAGTTTAGTCATCCACGGTAAAATCTCAGCTACCTCAAGCAACTAATCTCCCCGAAATGCCTTTCTACCACCAATAAAGTGAATCGCCGGTGGGAAGGCATACGCGTTGCTTCATTTTCCATAGTTTCCTCTTTCCCCGTGGGCCATCAGGCCATCTGAAACCTTCTTGTTATGTAGTTGTTTTTAGTGCAGCAGAAACCATATTCTAGACCAAACTGCCAGTCTTATTGGACTTAGTAAATCCAGTAAGTTAAAACTAAACCTCAATTGCCAGGCCACAAAGCCAATTCAGAACGAGAATCTTATACCACAAACATTGATTCTCAAATAGTGGGAATACACACAAAAGGCCAATTAATCTAACAAAATGTATATTTTGCAACATCAGTACCAGTAAAATAAGAAAGATATGGAACTAAAAAGAATCCAAAGAGTTTTAGCACTGTGACATTTAAAAGTGGAAACCTATGAAACATGCACCATGCAGAGCTCTGCATAAACCGTTAGAATTAATTATGATTTAATAAATTATTGGGATTGTTGAATAGCAGGGTAACCTCTTCATCAAAGATGTATTCCTAGCAGTTTTTGACGATACCAGAACACAAAACACACATCAGTTTTTAACAAAACTTTATCTATGTCCAAACCGTGGATTCACAGAAATGAGCACACAGATATTGCTGACATTATAGATTTTTTTTATTGTTAAAATCTCCCCAACATATTACAATATACAGTATTTGAAATTAGCACCTATTTTGCCTCTTTAATAATACAGAGGAACTGGACAACATTCTCTCCAAAAATTATATAGTGCAAAATATTTTTAGGGTTATAGAGACAGGAAAGAAACATACCACAAGTCAATACAGATGTTTGGCTTATTTAGAACAAAATGGACAGCATGCAATTCCAGCAGAAGCCTGCATTGTCACCCACCATGTGTGAAACCAACCTTTAACTGACTTGAAATAATTAGGCCAAAAGTGACGAAGATACACATTTCCATTACTCAACACAGCATGGACACAGCACAAACTTTCTCTCCCATATTTCATATGAAAATTGGGGTTAATTTGCACTGTCCAATTAGTTCCTCTTAATATATAATTAGAAGTTACCAGTGAAACACTGATGCTGTGCCTGCCCTGTAATCTCCAAAGTACCTCTTCAAGAACAATTATGCTAAATAATAGCATCAATAAAAAAAAACCTTTTTTCTTAGGAAATACTTGGTACAGTTATAGGACCTGTTATCTGCAATGCTGGGGACCTGGGGTCTTCTGGATAAAAGTCTTTTTGTAATTTGGATCTTCATACCTTAAGTCAGGGGTGGGCAAAACGTTGATCGCGTTCCACCAGCCGATCCACTGTGGATTTCTGATGGACCGCGACAAAGCTGGGGGATGCAGAAGTGCGGCGTAAATGCGTGCGTACGCTACGTCGCGGGGAACGAGTCATCGGACGATCGCTAATGGAAAGTCTGGCCACCCCTGCCTTAAGAACACTAAAAAATAATTTAAAGAAAAAGTAAACCTAAATCTAAACAGATCCCATACCTGTATTTTGTGAATACAAGAAAAGCATTAACCCACATTGTAGAATAGTAACATCTCTTCAAATTTAAATATTCATGTCTGTGTTCAATTAAATAATTACTTATACACAATAAAACTGATTACAGGAGCATTATGGCCTATTATATGCCTTTTAGAGATCTTACAATATGACTAAATCGGCCTGTGATAAGCAGTTTAAATTTGATCATGCTTCATCAGGGATACAGTGGTAATTTCATGTAGTTTAGAATCAAAGACGCTAAACTTCACTTACCAACAGAAATCATTTAGCAACTGATCAGCTTGCTAAAAGCTAAAAAATGGAAGCAAATATTTCACTGGCTGCTATGGGTAATTGCATTGGTTCAATTTACACAATAGTTAATGCACACCTCGATAAAAATAAACACAATTTCCAATTTAGCGAACAAGGTTACAAACTAATTAAATATAACACAAATAGGTTTAGTTGCCATTGAAAGGTGTTTAATCTTTAACTGTCAAAATAAAAGAAAGCCTGCCATCACTGCAGCCAGGGCTGTGAATTTGGTACATAAATCGCTCGACTTCGACTCCTCAGTTTATGGTACCTCAGACTCCTTTGTTTTTTAATATATAGCAATGTAGTTTCCATGTTGACTGAAAGAACACAACATACAAGGCATTTCATCACTGCCAGTGTTCAGAAATTTTAAAGCTATATGAAGATGGTGTCTGCTTTTGGGAACAAACCAAAGAACTACTGGCGAGGAAGCTGATGCACTACCCTATTGGCCATCCAAGACTGTCACTACCAACATGAGGATACTGTTTAAGTTTGGGTCTAATTCTATAACGAAGACGGTCATTGTGAAATTTTTTTTATTAAAGAAACTACAAAACATTCCTTAAACAAAGTTTAAGTAAAAGAAAATGAAAACAATAAGGTTGTTCAGCTGAAATTCACACTGGTAAAACAACTACGCAGTGAGCTTTATTCTTACAGGAAAGAAGTACCATATTATGACTTTTATCTGTGAAATAGGATATTGTAACATACTGTATTTGTTTTTATTACAATTTTAATTCATCAGAGTCAGAGTTGATACGTTTTTGCCAACTGTGACTCTAGGCACCAAAAATAGCTTCTAACGCTAACTAAGCGTTGCCCTTTTTAAAAACAAAAAAACCAAAAACGGGTACCCTGCAGGTTGCGGGTATGATTTTCAGATGTGGGTTACGGGTCCTATCTATATTTCTTATATTATCTATATTTTACTCCTTTAAACATTTTTTCTACCCCCACCCACATTTGATGATGTCACTTCTGCAGCAACAAGCACTTCCCAATTAATGGTGGTCAGCAGATTGGACTGCGGATACCGCAGTTGCAGGTAGGATTAGGTAGCAGGTCCAAGCAGGCTCTGCACTCAGCATGTGAGTTGTGGGTTGTGGGTTCGGGTCGTGGGTCCGGTTTCAAAAACTGGTTCTGCACAGGACTCTAACTGGCATTTTAGCATAGAATACACAAGCGGCTTGAAGAAATTCATGTTGTGTCTTCAAGAAAATCTACCTACTGATAATATCATTATGGTGACACACATGGACATATGGGGCTGAGATTGACTCAGTGACTCAGACTGAGCTTAAGATTTTCATGCTTTTCAGACTTACAAAACCAGTTAGTGGCCATTCAGTGTGAATGTTAATACATGGCAGGCAATCACAGTGGCATATATTTGCAAGGAACTGTTCATTTAACGTAACATAGCACAGTGCAGGAAACACTTAAAGAGCAGGGAAAAGAGACCTGCATAGAGAGTTACAGAACTCAATTCTAAAACTAATAAGCAGGACACACAACCAGAGTCATCTTGGTGTTGCTGATATCTATATACAAATTAAATCTCAGGTACAACAAAACTGTACAAAGAAAATTTAATACCACGTGTAGTTTGTGTGGCAACTTAGAAGACCTGCGTATCCCGTGAAGAATATCTATATACAATGCTTCACTTGGTATTTCGCAACTTTTCTAGTTTAGACTTTTTAGTAAATGTAAGACATTTGTGGAAATTAGTTTATTCGAATTTTAAAATAAAAAAAATAAATAAAAAAAAAAAAGAAATGCTATAGTTTTCGTAAATCTGCCCCTGCATTTCACTTATTGATAAATACGCTTGTAAAAATCCTATAGGAACGAATAGGAAGTGGGTGAGTTTTTCTGTAGTGAGCTCTAATGTCACACTTTCGTAAATCTGCCCCGTAGGGGAAGAATAATCAAAATGTCAATTTTGAGCTTAATATATAAAAACTCACCTGTGATCTAGTCATTCCTATGAGATCTTTAGAAGTAAACTTTATATGCAGTGACCATGGGTCATCAGATGAATAAATGAAAGAAGGAATTTCTTTGCGATTACCTGGGATCCAGATGTGTAAAGTGCTTTACATGTGGCAGCTGAAATGGATCTATTATTTACTGGATCTATTATTTATTTGTATCTATTGGTATTTTATGGGGTTTTGCAATCAGCAGCACAGATTTTTCACAAGTTACAAAATGTTCGGTTTTTGCCTTAACTTTTCAACATTCATATGTCCTGTTATATAATATATTATCCCAGTTGTTTAGCTATTAAGCTTTTTAACTAAACATCTTTTAGCTAGGTTTTGTTTACGTCGAATAAATCTAAGATTAGTTCGATATTCAGTTTGGAGCTTTCATTATACGTCAGTCTTTGTAAGTACAGTAATTTGTGTTTCTGCTCATTATAAATAATGCAGTTTGATGATAGAATGGGTTTCAAGGGATATCATGTGTGCTCCCCTATCCTGATCTCACACCGACCCGGAACGTTGTATAGGCGCGGCACCTGGAGCTCAGCGCTCAGCAAAATGCCGATGCGATTGCTGAGCATGATGAGAGCCCTGAGTACAGTGACCCTTGTGCGGCGTCCCGCCCAGGAGTGCCGCCTGGTATGGAGGTCATGCTTGGTCAGGAGCTTGGCCACGGGCTCCCAGTTGCTCTCCTCTGGTGAGTTTCTCGCCTGGGCGGCAAGTTGCAACTTTACTTATCCAGTTGTATCCTGTTCGTTCTGCATCTGAGCTTGCTAGGCACGTATGTCATTGCACATAATGTATAACAGATATCCACTGACAGTGCACATACCGCGTCCGCCCTGCTTATATGAAAACCAGGGAGCCTTTTGGATGTTACTTGTGTATGTGTGTGCTCATGTGTCTTTGTGGCCAGCATAACTTGCTACATGTATTTAATGACTGGCCATGCAGTGTAATTTGGTTCTCTCTGTGCTGTGTCCCGGCTGCATGCAATGTCCCACTGTACTTGGGATAGGCTGCTTTCTGTATGTATGGAACAGTATCCAGTATAGATGTAATTGTGAGATGATACATTAAATATACTTAAAAAATACTAATGTGTCAAATACTGTGACACCGATATAATTTTGAAAAATACCTGGTGGCCAATTATACTTGTCTGAATGCAGTCAAAAAGACTAAAGCTAGTTTCTAATGTTGGTTACACTTCCATCCATATTAACTGCCCACTGTCATGCTACTTGTTATTGTGTGAACATATTTAACAGCCACTGGACTGAAAGAAGTAAAACAATGTCCTAGAAATTATACTTAAAGGGGACATATACCATAAATGTTTACAATGCACTAAACCATGTAAAATAATGTAAAATAAAAGTGCTTTTATTTTAATACCATTGCGATAAAATATGTCCATAGCTGCTTCAAAACTGTGATCTACCCAGACCTTTTGCCAGCTTCCGGTTTAGACTCTTCAGTACCTGGCTGGGGCCACTGGCTCTCATAGCTACTTAAAGTGAAGTAAATATGCATAGGGAGGGCGGGGCATAGCGATGTCACAGGTAGTCCATTCCTGCTCTACTTGCTCCTCTCCCCTCCCCTGCAGCAGCACAAGCAGAGAGACACAGAAGGAGGGAGGGGTTTTCCCTGCTGCTGCTGAGTAAAGCCTGTCAGTCAGTGCTGTGACCAGTTCCTGTGGGAGGCTGAAGGACACTCCCATGTCTCATTTTGCTCTGACTTCAGACTTAAAGGGACAGTAACACCAAAAAATTAAAGTGTATAAAAGTAATTACTATATAATGTAATGCTGCCCTGTACTGGTACAACTGGTGTGTTTTCCTTAGAAAGACTACTATAGTTTATATAAATAAAGCTTCTGTGTAGCCCCGGGGGCAGCCATTTACAGGAGAAAAGGCACAGGTTACTTAGCAGATAACAGATAAAACCCCATTATATTCCACAAAGCTTATCTGTTATCTGCTATGTGCCTGTGCCTGTGCCTTTTCTCCTTTTTCCCAGCTTTAATGGCTGCCCCCGTGTTGACACAGCAGCTCATTTATATAAACTATAGTAGCGTTTCTGTTGCAAACTTACCAGTTTTACCAGCGCACGGCAACTGTACATTATATTTTAATTACTTTAAAACACTTTCATTTTTTGGTGTTACTGTTCCTTTAAGTGGTTGTCTCTGCAGCTCTCATATAAAATGGCAGTTTTAGCAGATAAAATGCAAAATGTAAAAACATCTTTCTTTTTGCATCATTTCACATTTTAAGGCTTTAATTTCTTTTCCTATAGCTTCTATACAAGAGGGCACTTTCTGTGCATCCGGGTTATGCTACATTTAGTTGCTGTTTTAACATATGTTTATGCTGTTACAACAACCTAAATGTACAGATGTCCCATTTAAGTGCCTGGCTTATGTGCATAAAACCAAGGGCAACTTATTCTCAGTGATGACTGGAGGTTAAGCAAACTGCTGCATTCATTATAAAAAAAACCTACAAATTATTATTAAGGTACAGGTATGGGACCTGTTATCCAGAATATTTGGGCTGGGGTCTTCTGGATAAGGGGTCTTTCCATAATTTGGACCCCCATACCTGAGTCTACCTTAAGAAAGCCTCCATTAAAGGAGAAAGAAAGGCTAATAAAGAGTTAATCTCAAGCTGCAGGCATACCTTCAGTTGTCTCAATAGTGCCCTTAAGTCTCCCCATATTTCTCCTGTTCAGATGATCAGAAGCCAAACAGGAAGAAAAAACGCTGAGCTGTGTAAAGAAAGTTCCCATAATGCCTCACTCACCACACCCAGACCAAGTGAACATGCTAAATTAGTAAGACTATGAGTTAGCTTCCTGCTGATTGGCTCTGAGTTCTTAGCATTCTTGAGGGAGGGGGGAGCAGGAAAGAGCAGAAAGCAAAGAGCTGTGTGTCTCTGGCACAGGAAAACAGACACAACTAATCTTTTGACAGGGAACTCAGTGCAGCGTTTCTGTGAGTGCTTATGGCTGTATTTACAGAGACCTTTCTGATAAAGCTTACTTAGTTTTTACCTTTCCTTCTCCTTTAAGGATTTTCTATATCTAAAGCTGGCCATACACGTGGCGATCTGACGATGTTTCATGCGACCATCGGTCGCACGAAACATCGTCAGATCCGCCACACACCATTCAGGGCCGAATCGGTAGGTAAGAAGGTAGAAACTATAGGATTTCTACCTCCTTCTGCCGATTCAGCGCTGAAGGGAGATTTTGGTCAGGCGCCTTCTATGGCGCCCGATCAAAATTTTCAAACTGGTCCGATCGGCGAGTCGGCCGATATCAGCAGCTTCCTGCAATATCGGTCGACTCGCCGGCATACCATACACGCACCGAATATCGTACGAAACGAGGTTTCGTACGATATTATCGGTGCGTGTATGGCCACCTTTAGTTAAGCTCAAGTACATTGTACAGGTATGGGACCTGTTATCCAGAATGCTCAGGACCTGGAGTTTTCCAGATAGGGGATATTTCCGTAATTTGAATCTCCATAACTTAAGTCTGCTAAAAATCATTTAAATATTCAGTAAACCCAATAGGCTTGTTTTGCTCCCCAATAAGGATTAATTAGATCTTAGTTGGGATCAAGTACAAGGTTCTGTTTGATTATTATAGAGAAAAGGGAAATCGTTTTATAAAATTAAAAATAATTTGCTTATAATGTAGTGATGGCCTTTCTGTAATTCGGAATTGTCTGGATAATGGGTTTCTGGATAAGGGATCCCATCCCTGTACTGTTTAATTATTGCAGAGAAAAAGGAAATCATGTTTAAATATCTGGTCATCCTGTAATTCAGGATGTTTCCAGATAACGGATGCTGTACTTTGTAAACACTATTCAAAAGAGCTAGATCATCACGCACTCTAGTGCTTCAGATATAAGCAGAATATTCTGTTCTATGCACGACCAAACAAGCAGGCAAGTCTAAAAAAATAGTAGCATCTGAAAATTCTACTGGGAATCATAGATATATAGAAGATATATACACAGCAAATTATTCTTACTGTTTTTTTGGGCTTTGAAGAACTCTGTACCACCTTCCTTCTTAAATGTTTCAAAAGCACTGGATTGTGGGAGTTGATTAGCCAAGAGAAGAGCTTTTTGAATTTTTATTCGTCCCTCCAAAAGCTGGTCCCAAATAGCTGAAAAGAGATGACAAAACAGAAAACTAATAAATAGTACATTATTTCACTAGTTAATATTGAAAAGAATGTTTTGGAGGAAGAGATATTATAGACAGCTAGACAAGAGCATACATCCCAACTGTCTCACTTTTTGCAGGACAATTCTTGATCTTACCTGCCCCCTGTCAAGGAAATGCTTGGGGTCAGACTGTGACATGATGGGGGGGCACAACATGTAATGAAATTATAAAATACTCCTGCATCTAGAGATTCATCACTTCTGATGTTCACATTTCATGTAAAAGGGGGAGTGTTTGTTAAACAGCCATGGTAATACAAAATGGACATGGTCAATGTTTTACTGCGGAGGCAAAAGGAAATAGGCATAATGCAAGGTGGTCTACTTGGTAGGGACACAAACTATCGTAGTTTAAGAAGGAGACAATATTTAGAGACAAATAACTGCCTATATTATAGGTGGGATGGGCACTACTGTAATCAAAAAAGCTTTGTCAATGTAATTACAAATTCTCCCAAAGTTTTCAAAAACTACATTGTCAACTAGCATGCAACAAATTTCTTATAAAATTTATTATTACATTTAGTGGAGAACATTTTAGCAAAAGAAATTCAGATGATCTCCTATGGCTTTAAAAGACAGTCACATCTGGGCACTCGCCAAAATTAGAAATCACGTAATTAAAGAGAGTGTGTCTGAACCATAGGGCTGTGCATTATGTATGGCGAGCCAGCAGGATTACTTGTCAAACCTCCCAGGATGTGTTGGCTACAGAAAATTAATGATTTTATTCTTTAAAACAATTACCTTCCAAAGACACCTTCAAACGAACTTATAAAAAAAGATTACCTTTTAAGTAACTTACATTTAACTCTATAACCCTGAGCAATTCCTAAATATTTCACGTGAACAAAGTAGTAGCATTTGTAAATGAGAGTTATGGATCTAAAATGCCCAATTCCCGTACAAAATCAGCTGCACAGGGAAATCTAAGAAGATAAAATAGGCCCTAGCATTGCTATTAATCTAAATATACTGTATATCACTAACAATATTTAATTACTTTACACTGTTGGAGGAAATCCTTTTAATAGCGTTGTATAATAAAAAAAGGTGTCAAGTGTTTTACAGGTCCAATCACCTATGACAACCAATCAGCAGGAAGCATTTTCTGTTCACTTTTGTATGTATTACAGGACCTGGACAAACTGTTTTTATTGCTTATGAGGACTAGTATTACTTTATATAGGCAACATTAAAATCTGCTAATATTATTTAATATAATGGTACTATGTATGTCACACAGGAAGACTGAAATTGCTGCTGTCTAAAAAATTGGTTATTTTCATTTCTGTACGGCTAGCAGGGCATTATGTTCTACAAGAAATAATCCAAACATATTTTATAGCCAGCTACAAATGATGGATGACTTCAAATGTCACAGTGCAACATATGCCTAACAGGACATACCATGGCATTAAGGATTATACGTGGTGTTTTGTCTTTTAAAGGTATGGACTTTCCAAAATAAACTCTCAGTATGTGCCAGTTACAGAGCCATAAATTACTTGGGTGTAGGAGCAGCTGGGTTTCATTTCTTATCTCCCCAAGGATCAAGTCAGTTTATGAACTCTCACCCAATGTAGGGGCACATGCTTGCCACTATAAAGGATCAAAGGGGTTACCATTATTCATATTCCCTCTTCCAGACACCTTTATAATATTATAATCATTATTATATTAGCCAAAAGAATCAGATTCTGTCTCAAATTATGGAAAGGATAGCATCCAGACACCAAAGACATCGGACGCAACTGGTATTATACTGCTGGAATTGTGCGAAAAACATTGTTGGTAATAAAAACTGGCTTGAAACTGCACTTATGACTCCTAATAAGCTATGTTTACAGGAGAACTAAACCCCCCTGGGTAGAAAATTAGGTTGCCACCTCTCCTGCCCAGGACATCACTGGGCAGGGCAGTTACGCTGCAATCGGGAAATCTTCGAAAATCAGTTTTGACCTGGACAGCCCTACCGAAAACCAAACAAGTGGCAACCCTAGTAGAAAAGCCCCACTCAACTGCCCTCCATTGGCCCTCTCACCTCTCAAAGTCTATTCCATAGAAAAGTGCCCCTATTTGAATAACTGAAATAAAAATGGCAGTCGCCTGCAATCTCCACCACGCTGCACTGCATTTTAATTTTAGTTGTTCAAACAGGGGCACTTTTCTATTAAATTGACTGTGCAGGTGGAAGAGGTGAGAGGGCTGATGGAGGGCAGTAGTTTTTTTTAATTGGGGGTGTTTAGTGAATAATGTGCCATTTTTAAATGGCACAGTATATATTTGAATTTATACAATATTTTCTAAAGCAAAAAACCTTAAGAAAATAAGTTGCGCAGGTACCTCATTAACAGCTATTTAGCAGCAATGCTGATTAGCAGTAATGCTCTTAGATTAATGGCATTTAACAATCAATTTTCCTAAGTAAAAGAACAAAATAATTTTCTTCAACTAAAGTAGAAAGTTCTTATTCTGACAGTAGTATCCATTTAACAAACAAGTAAAGTGTATATCACTGGGGTTATTCCTATTTGTTAGCCTCGCACCAGTGATTATGATCATTTTACTTGGACCTTAGATCGCTGCTTCTCTTTGTTGTAAACTACTTTGCCTGGGGTATTCCAGTGCTGCACTGACATCCTCTTTAAAGGAATACTGTCATGGCAAAACATGTTTTTTTCAAAATGCATCAGTTAATAGAGCTTTTTAGAATCCTGCATTGAAGTCTATTTTTCCAGAAACAAAACAGATTTTTTTTTTTTTAACATTTAATTTTGAAATTTCACTTAGGGGTAGCCATATTCTTTATTTCCCAGGGTGCCACAGCCATGTGATTTGTGCTCTGATAAACTTCAGTCACACCCTACTGCTGCGCTGTATTCCCTCCCAGTAGGTGATCGGCAGAACAATGAGAAGGTAGCAAGATAGCAGCTCCCAGTAGATATCAGAATAGCACTCAATAGTAAGGAATCCAAGTCCGGCTTTGGACTCCTCCAGTTACATGGGAGTAGGAGAAACAATAGGTTATATGAAAGCAGTTCTAATGTGTAGCACTAGTTCTTTCTGAAAGCTCAAAATCAGGCTGCCTACACACCAATATTACAACTTAAAAAAATAAAATTGTTGGTTGAGAATAAAATTTAAAATGGTAGAGTGAATTATTTAAATAGAGTAATTTAGAAATAAAAACTACACCATAATAATCATGGCAGAACCCCTTTAAAGTCCTGGGTCCCTTGTGTTGGTTAAGGACCATGTGTATGTGCAGCATAGTAAGAATTGTAGATTTTTCTGTACTGTGCATGCACTTGTTCATAAAGATGGTGACATGGTGTTGGCAACAGGACTATCCCAAGCCCTTGCATTTTTTAGTAAAGGGCACTGGCCCCAGGTCCAAGGATAGCGATAATGATTATTATCACTAACCTTGGACCTAGCTACCAATGAACCTCTTAAGATTTTCCCAAACAAATGCACTTTACAAAAAAAAAACATGTACAGTACTAGGGCAGTAATTACTCAAAACTTAGATTAAAATGTAATAACTTACAGGCATAAAATAAAATCTAGCAACTTTCAACTAATAAATTAAATGTACATATTGACTTGGCCCTAGGATGGTAGTCCCTATACAGGCATTCTGGATAATGGGTCCCATACCTGTACTACAAAGTGCTTACTAACAGGGCCGGATTTCCAAATTGGCCGCCCCCCATCGCACGCCCCCCCCCCCCCCAGTGCGCATGCATGCGCGATACAGGGGGAGAGGGGTTTGCGTGCGCATGGGCCTTTGTGGCCTCTCCACAAATCCGGGCCTGCTTACTAACTAGGTGGAAGTGCTGGAGCACTACAATACACATTGAGCATATTTTAAAAGGTGTCCAGTTTTAGGGGCCAATTATAAGCCACCCTGCCTCATGCCTTTACATTACTGGACGTAATCAAAATCATGCTATTAACACTCACACATGTATGGAGAGCAAGATGTTCTTTACTTACCAATTTGGTTTTTAATAGCTTGGCCCTTTTCAAAGTCTTTGGATACTTTTTCTTTAGAAAATGTCAAAACTTCTCCATCATCTTCTAATCCTGAATTGCCTGAATCTTGTTTTTGTGAATCCTCATCTGCAGCTGGTTCTTGATCACTCTCCTCATCTAGACTCTGGCTAGAATCATCTACTTCAAGGTCTTCCTCACCGTCGGTTCCACTTTCCTCTTCACTATCATCTGACTCACCAGCACTTTCCAGTTCCTCATCCAAAGATGCCTCATCACCATCTATCAATATGAAGAAGTAAGTAAGATGTATGATGAGATTAAAATGCATTCAAAGGTAAACCAGAAAAGGCAAAAGCTAAATTATATGTAGCAAGACAGGCAGGGTATACACAAATATTTGTAAGTGCTCCCATACACATTCCATTTTAGACACAGGGGCCTCTTAAACTGGCCATACACGCACCAATATAATCGTACAATTTTTGGACCGTGTGTGGGCTCTGAATAATCATCCCAACAATTTTTGTATCATGAGGATTTGAAAATTTCTGTCAGATAATAATATCTTTGCATGTATTGCCTATCCGATGATTTCCATGTGTGACCTATGATGTATACACAGAATACACACACCCACAGAGGAAATTTATGTATGTTTGCCAAAGTTTCATCCTTTAAAAGCCATTGCTTACTCCAATGCTTGAAACTAACTTGATCATAGCTACCTGTTAGTATAAATCAGGGGTGGGCAAAGTTTATGGCTCGGGGGCCACATTTACTCACAGGCGGGCCAGGCCGGGCCAACGTCCTCCCACCAGCTCCCCCCCACCAGCATCCTCCATCTCTCCGACCTGCAGCTCCATCCATCGTTCCGCTGCGTCTGTTCCCCGGCTCCCCGCTGCATCCTTTTTTATGGTTGCGCCCCCTGCGCACGAGCACGCACGAAGTGCAACCAATCAGGGCCCAGAAATTATTTAAAGGGACCCGGAGTCGGCGGGCCGGATTAAAAAGGCCAGCGGGCCGGATGTAGCCCGCGGGCCGTAGTTTGCCCACCCCTGGTATAAATACATACTATATGTTTTAGCAAGAATATCATTTTTAGGATAAAAAGTTTCCATGGGTCACTACTATTTCCTGGACATAACATTTGTACAATTGTTCTCTGTCAATTAATGGCCAGAACATCGGATTTGTTATTTTTCTGACTTTAATCCAACAATTAAAATCTGAATGTTGGTTTTAGATTGTAGCATTAAAATATATGATTGATATCTGAATGTTCTTCATACGACTAAAATCTTTCGTGTATGGCCAGCTTTTGTCAAGGGTGAATAATCTGTATATTTAGTTGTTTCAAGCTTTAAGTCACATGACTTAAAAGCTGAAAGGTTTGATTACGATTCAACTACATTTATCCAATTCCAAGATTAATTCTGCATTTGGTGTATTCCTAGTAACAACAGGGGCAGCAACACATCATGCTGCTCAACTAAACAAAAATATTTAGATCATTCTACACAGAACTTGTCTGATGCAGTTTTAAAAGGGCCAAAAGCATAGATCAATATACAGGGTTAATGTATCTGGGTGGTAAGGCTGGGAAATTATCACTGATTAGGTTCATACCAGAATCTTCATCAGATAACTCTCCTTCAAAATCTGCTTGCAAATCCTTTCGGGATGTTGCTTTCCCCAAGTATCGTTTGTCTGTATCCACAAGTGTTGCAGAAGTTCTGCGGAGCTGGCTAACCATTGGTACATCATCCTCGTTTCCATCTTCTTCAAATCTGTCAATGACTCGGGCAACAGTGGCTGTTTAAGAACAAAAATTAATTACAATTAGAAGGAAATATTTTACCTTTGGTTTAGATTGTATAACCAGCACTGACATCATTACATTTGAATATGCCCTAAATACCAAATTTAACAGAAGGGTTGGGGCGGCAAGTTTTGGTTGCATAACACCCAGTGTAAAACCAAACAGAGCCTTCTATAGGCTACCAGTCCACATAGGAGCTACCAAATAGGCAATTATAACTCTTATTTGCACCCCCAGAAACCCTTTTTTCATGCTTGCGTTGCTCCCCAACACGTATTCCATTTAAATGTGGCTTACAGGTATAAAAGGTTGGGGATCCCTGGGTTTAGGGACTACGACTGTTATGGTTAAGTTTCAGCATTTTGCTTAACAGGCAGCATAGGACAGGCAGAGTATGGCAGACACAGGCAGCACTCTGCCTGTCCAATGCTGCCTGTGTGCCATACTCGGTCAGTGCCCAACCACCATGTTTGTGAATAGCTTTGGCATCTTTGGAATTCCACTCACCTACCTAATAGGAGTTTCTAGTACTACGGGCAGCTCCTTCAGCATGCAAACCAATCGAGATGCCGACACAAAACACACGTGGTTATGTAACAGAGCTGTTCTCACACATCAGCGCCTTTATGCTGAGCCCTCTAGGAGGAACACGTCGCACAAACAACTATATTCACATACCTTCGTCCTGATCGTCCTCGGGATCCCTAAACTTTGGCTGCGGGTTTAACAAATTAGCTAACTCCTGCGACAAGGAGGCTGCCATTTTCGAACAGCCAAGCAAAGTAATACACCCCTTTCACAATGACGTCATTAGCCGGTGCTGCGCGACTTCCGCTACGGCGTTTTTGTTTTTTGTAGGATACACAGGAGAACACTTCTTATGTTGTTACGGTGGCACATATACTCAGTGATTTCCGTTGTCCTTCCTGTCGGAATTTGTGAACAATTTCTGGCCCTCAACTGTACTTACTAGTCAAACTTTGATGTAACCTTTAAATATGTGTAGACGCTGTTTAGTTATTTTGTCGCCTTGTAAAAATTAGCTGAAGGGTCGAACGCACACGAACTTTTTAAGAAGTCGCGGTGACTATTATGTGAGCTGGCGTGTAATCTTGGCGACTAATCCGAGTACGGTATATCCTGCAAGCAGCGAATTGCAGCGACTAGTGTGCAGATTTGTCGCCGCGACTGTTTATTGAGACTAATCGGACCTAGAAAACAATTGCATGGCACGAATTAGTCACCGCGATTTTTAAGACGCCCAGAGATTAGTCGCCGCAACTAATTGCCCAGTGTGTCTTTGCCCTTATTGAAGTAGCGAACACACAAATTTGTCTATTTATGTATAAAGGCTTTGGCACAAGGGGAGATTAGTCGCCTGCGACAAATCTCCCTTGTCGCGGGCAACTAATCTCCCCAAAATGCCATCCCACCGGTGACAATGTAATTTGCCGGTACAATGGCATACGTGGCACCACGATTTCCCTAAAATCGCGAAAGTTTCCTCTTAAAGGAGACATATTGGATAAATGGGAAAAATGGCTAATTTTGTAGGCAATTATGAATAATGTCCGGTGCTGGTTTCCCTTTGGGCTAAACATTAACCCTATCTGTAACAATGGCCCCTTAATTGGAGCTCCCTATAGATCCTCTCACTTCTCTGTCTGAGTTTGAAATGGAGAGTGGGCGTGTCCTAACGGTCCCTGCCAGAAGCACAGTAGGAGGGGGAGAGCCAATCACAACCTTGCACTCACACAAGCACAGACAGGCTTCAGTTCCCTATCAGGTCAGCCTAGCTGCTGATTGGTTCCTATCCTACAGTGCAGGGTACGGAGGGCCGCCGGCTCCCCAGCTCATCCAGAGAATTCAGCCAGCAGGAAGTGGCACAGATGGGCGGGGCTAGTGGGGTTTGGGCGAATTTCTCAATAAATCAGTCAGAAACACAACTTTTTAAGCACATTCCTTCTATATCTAGAGGAGTATAATTCCCTGGTACATTCATCATTTTTATAGGATATGTCTCCTTTAAGGCAACTTCCGCGATTTCGGGGAAATCACGGCGCCGCGTATGCCATCCCACCGGCGAATTACATTGTCGCGGGCGAGAGCTCTCCCATTGTGCCAAAGCCCTAACTGTTGTACAGGTTTAGATGCGCAGGAATATAATGCATCTACATTTCTGGTGTACTGTGTACGCTACCGTGTCTTTTGTGTACCATATATGGCCATGCGCCAGGGCCTCTGCAAGTGTTATGGCTTATAGAGTGCACTACAGGATGCCAAGGACTGAAAACATTTTGTGTTACCCTATGTTTTTTTCCCGTGTACTGTACATGCATGTCTGCATAGCATTTTGTATTTCTGTGTGCTGAGTAGTTTTGGGATATTTTTTAGAGCCTCAGAAACTCCTCTTTCCTGAACTCCTCCAAACAGCATACACCATGGGTTAAATCCTGATCCCCATTGGCTAGGACAGGCACCCCACTCCACCCCCATAATTAAAACTGTATGTAAGCAACCCCCCTTACACTGCTAGCTGTCTTTTTTTTTGTCCTGTGCGGTTAGGAGAGGTGTTGTGACATCAGAGATTTTCTTTTTGACTCATCTGGGTTTCACTTGCACACTGCTGGAGCCAGTTCTCTCTCTCTTTCTACCTCTGAAGTCCCTTCTTACCCCCACATTTAGGTGCGGACAATTGGGAGCCCTGTTATGTGGCCAGGGCTGGTGATGCCTGTTAAGGCTAATACAAAGAGATAAAGAGATGGTTGTTGTAGTTCAGTTCCTCTTCGCACATGTGGTTGCTTGGGTGCAACCATATGGCACATAGGTGGTGGGGCGCTGTGATGTCGGACACGTGACATTATTACCTACTATCTGTTCTGGGATTTGGTGCACATGGCTGACTTTTTCAGCTTTCAAGTTACTGTGCCCTTCATGGAAAAAACTCTGTATCTTCCTTTCTGAATTCTGCTTCCTCTAATAAGGTTACTATTCAGGAGGTCAGTGGTGTCTGAGGAGGAAGAAATTTTTTTTGGAGCCATTAAATGTTTTTCACAGGAGTCTGAAAATGAGCATTTGTGTGAATCTGGATTTCATCGTTCACTTATTCGACACCTAAGGTTGAAAGAAGCAGTGGATTCAAAGGCAAATGTTTGGAAGAGAGCCAAAAAACATTTTTGTCAATTCCATGAGATTGAAAGGAGATGATTTCTACTGAATGGAGGAAGCCTGAAATAAAGATTTCTATATCTCCCAAGTTTGAAAGGAGGTATCATTTTGAGGATTTGGAGATTCAAGGTTGGGAAGTACAAGGTTCAAGGTTGATGTAGCGATTTCTTATCAAGCAAGAAATGCTGTGGAGGATGGCGCCTCCTTCTAGGACCCGATGGAGAGGAGAATAGATTCAGCTTTAAGAAATACATTCCTAGCAGGAGCTGTGGCTTTTAGACCAGTGGTGGCTATGACATTGGTGTCCAGGGCAATGAGGTTATGGCGTTCCAATATTGAGGAGGCATTAGTCAATCATGTGGAAAGGTCACACGTTGTAGCTACTCTGAGTTGAAGTTAGAAGCAGAATTCTTTTCTGAAGCATCTATGGCCTTGGTGAGACTGGTGGCTAGATCCACAGTGCTGTCTGTGGTGGCCAGAAGGGGGCTGTTGCTGAGAAGCTGGTTGGCAGATCTCTTTCTTACAGTGTTGGGATAAGTTATATGTTCTACAGACTTTTTTAATACAGAGTCAGCTTCAACAATAATTGATGTGGTGTTAAATTCAGAAAATCTTGTCAAGACATATGCAAAAAGGAAGGTGTCTTGGAAGATTCTAACTACTGATGCATCAGCCCTGGGCTGGGGTGCTCTCAGAATGTGCTCAGGTGGAACTTCGGCTCTCCCATCGAATGTGGAATAAGAGCATTGTGGCAAGCAATACAGGCTTTTGCTCCACATTTCAGGGGACAAGCCCTACTTTGCAGAATGGACAATGTTACGGCAGTCCATTACATAAAGAGACAGGGAGGTACTAGGAGTATCATTCTGCTAGATTAATTATTACCACTTATGGAATGGGCAGAGAAAAACTTGATCAGCTTATCAGCGGTTTATCTTCTGACCAAATAAAACGTGTGCACAGATTTTTTTGAGCTGAGCACACTTGCATCCTGGAGAGTGTCAGTTGAACAACACTGCATTCCAGTTTATTACCAGTTGTTGGGGGATGCTGGAGATAGATCTCTTTGCGACTTTGGCCAACAGAAAAGTCTGCAGATTCATGACAAGACTCCAAACGACAGGAGGTAACATATGCAATAACAACTCTAGAAGCTAGATGGGATATGTATTCCTCCCACTCAAAACTCTTCTGAGGAGGGTTGTGGTGGAACAAGTAGTGATAATCCTAATTGCACACTGTTGGTTCCCAATGTTGGGAGAATCAGCGACTTGTCCTCTGCTGCAGTTGAATTTTCAGAGCTTCTCCATCAGGGGCCTGTCACTATCCAGACCCTCCGGTCTTCAATCTAATGGCATGGACAATGAGAAGTCCATGTAGACAGCTGGCGGTGTAAGGGTGGGTTTCTGTCATAGGCATTGATAGAATCTTCCCTAGTCCTAGAGGAGGTAATATTATTAATGCCCTTATCAAAAAGGAAACCAAATGGATTTTTTACCTACACACACGCAAACCAGAAGGTTTAAATTTTGACTACGATGTATCCTGTTATGTATAAAGAATTGAGTGCTTAGAGTACTTACATAGTCCGATAACTATTTACTGATACTTCTAACTTTAAGTCTTTTTGGATACTCTAATTATGTACTCTTTAAAAATTGGACTTATATGTGATATATATGATATATTTAATATGTACTTAAATATTTGTTACTTTCCACTAATTAATTATATATTTCTTATAAATATCTCCTATGCATTTGCTTTACCTATATGGTGCTATTTTCCTGATAAAGGACAACAAGAAATAGTGATAAATAAATTAAGCTTTACTTCAATATATACATATATATACATTTTGTAAATACATTTTTTAATACTATCTTATGGTATCTTGGCAGATTTCTAAACTGCATTGTTATAACACTTTTTTTTACAATCTAAACTGTCATCCAATTAACTCTAATACACTGTGATTGGTTGATTTATTCTGTAAATAGGGGACTACTTCAAACTGCTTATCACTCCCAATTGCTATGAGACCATTTTTCAAGCGGTTTTACAAAAAATGCATTGTCATTCAAAACTATTGGAATCACTGATAAAACCCACTAAGTAGGAAGTCACTACGATCTCCCCATTGCACAGAATGTAATTTCTAATTGTGGGCAGGGAATATGACACCTGGATTTGTGGGAAATAGAATGGCTCCGTTGTTGAAATCTCTAGCAATCGTTTGTTAAAAGGAGGGATTTGTTGTTGGAACTTACTTTTTAAAAATCACAGCTACTAAAGGTGGCCATACACCATCAGATCCCAAGCGAGTGGATCTTCTCCCGTTATCCCCCACCTACGGGTGGGTGATATTGGGTGAATCCAGACTAATTCGGTTGTTTGGCCCTGGGGCGAAACGATCGAATTAGAACAACGGGTATAGGGGAAGTCGGATCGGGGACCGCATCAACGAGCCAATGCGGTCCCCGATCCGACTAAATTTTTTAACCTGCCCGATCGATATCTGGCCGATTTCAGGCCAGATATCGGTCGGGCAGGCCTGTCGTTGGTGCCCCTACACAGCCCGATTAACTGCCGAATCGGTCTAAGGGACCGATATCGGCAGCTAGAATCAGCCCGTGTATGGCCACCTTTAATCTCCCGTGGGACATTAGCCTTAAAGGGACATGTTACCTAGCAGATAACAGATAAGCCCTGTAGAATATAAAGGGGTTTTTATCTTTTATCTACACAGACACAGAAGTACCCTAGTTTCTGTTGTTGCAATTAATAAAACTTAATTTTACCCTCTTTCTCCTGAATTTCTTGCTGCTTGCTTGTCAGTGTAGGGTGACATCACCTCACTTTCAGAGCGGATTTCTTATCCAGGCTCTCCAAGGCCGCCTCTATTTGCCCCTGCCCCCGTGAACACGTACATGCGCATTCGAGCGGGCTCCGCATGGGAGCAAAATTTCGGCGCGGCTGGGCAGTGTGCCTCCCCCAAATTTGTGCGGCCCAAGGCCCGAGTCTTTGTGGCCTCGCCACAAATCCGGGCCTGCTCACTTTTGGCTTTGTTCTTAGGGCTGTGGCACACAAGGAGATTAGTTGCCAGCGACAAATCTCCCTTGTCGCGGGCGACTAATCTCCCCGAAATAACATCCCACCAGTGAGTATGTAAAAAGCTGGTGGGATGGCATACACGGCGCTGCGATTTCCCCTCAAGGCGGAAGATCTCGGGGAGATTAGTCGCCTGCGACAAGGGAGATTTGTTGCGGGCAACTAGTCTCCCTGTGTGCCACAGCCCTTACCCTACGGCTCTGGGCAAGGAGCCTGCACATTGCTCCAACCCCAAGGCATTCATAGGAGCCTTCATACCAAGATTCCTTGCACTGCAGTGTAACAACAGGGAGATGCAAATCACAGCAGGAGAAAATCAGAAAGTATAGGGGTTGCAATGCTTTAGTGTAGCTGTTTCTGCTATAATTCTGCACAGATACTGTATATTTCATATCTTTTGCAGAGATTATTATAGCAGTGCACTTTACCATATAAAAAAAATTATATTTTGCCCCATTTTCCTTACCTGTTGAGAACAAGCAGAGTGGTCACATTACATAATAGTGAGATTTACATTACATAGGCAAGATTTACCAATATAATCAAAGGTCAACTTTGGTAAACTGGCCACAAATTGTAGAGCATGTTTTTCTTGGTGGCATAATTATTTTTTTATTTTAATTCGGTGAAGCAGTGCCCCCTCCCGAACCTATCAACCTGACAGTTTCCCTGAAACTAGTGGCCTAATACAGAGCAGTACAGTGGGGTTGGTGCTGCCATATTTAGCCATGTTACTTTCCATCCCAATTTCCATGGAGGTGAAGACAGACTAATGCAGTTGGCCAGCCCAAATATATTATAATATACGGAGAAACATTTTCTGTTTTGTTTAAATACAAAGCATAGTAGGTTTTTTGCACAAAATGCCTTAATATTCTTAAAAATATCAATATGGATGAGAGCCAACAAACACCATTGTATTCTACAGAGCTTATCTGATATCTGCTTTGTAATCTGTGCCTTTTCTCATTTTTATTTGAATGTCTGTCCCCATGGCTAAACAGCATCTTATTTATATAAACTATAGTACACCAGATTTACCAGTACAGGGCAGCAGTACATTATATTTGAATTACTTTTAACAACTTTCATATTCGGTATTACTGTTCCTTCAATACATCCGAGAAAGAGCATTTTTATCTGTGATGTTAATTCAGAAGCACAAATTTAAGTACCCAAATTTAAATGATTGTGCAAAATAATGGGGGACTTAAGTAAAAGGGTCACTCTACTATAGTACTCCAGACTATGGAAAAGGGTTACTACTACTACAATACCCTGCCTTGGTTTCCTGTTCTAAAGTAGATGCTGGCAGGGAAGCCTTTATACCCACATTTGACACTGAGCCTACTCTGAGTCACTGGCCTACTGGGACACCTGGGGAAAAAGCCTGTGGGCCAGGGTTATAACGGACCTCCCTGGGCCCTGGATTCCCCAGCATGAGTACAACTCTCTCTCCCTGCCTTCCTAATACTTATTTTATTCCTGGCACTATTTAAAATGATGCATTGGCCCATTCAAAGAAGCCATTCCAGTAGACAGGGCTCAACAGACCAGAGCTCCATCCAGCAGATTATGGCTTGTACTGGCTTCCTGAGCCTTTCAAACTTTTGGCACAAGCTAGTATATTATGGCCTAGGGAAAATTGTGGAAGCCTTGGTTTATCCAGGCCCGGATTTGTGGAAAGGCCACAAAGGCCCGGGCCTAGGGCGGCACAAATTGGGGGGCGGCATGCTGCCCGCCGCACCAAAATATTAAAGTTTTTCTTGCATACGGAGCAATGGAGACCTCTCCCCCACTGCTCCGTATGCGATTGTAAAGACCCGCGCGTGCGAGTTTGCGCATGCGTGGGGGGCGGTGCGGGCACCGTTCGCGCATGTGTGCGGGAGGGGGTGTTGGCGGCGGACAGGGGGCAGCACCGGGCCGCCCAGATTACAAATCCGGCCCTGGGTTTATCACCTTAATTTCTTGTATTAAAACCCCACTATGAAGCACAGTAGAACCAACACAGCAGCCTGTTCTCAGAATTAAGCAACCGTTTCATACAGAAATTAACATGGAGAATGTTTGCTCAACAAATGCATGTCATTATTTTCTTGTTGTATTAAGATGTTCCTTTTAAAACGCAAGAAGAAATTCATGGCACCAGGAGGTAAAAAATTAAATGTATGTATGTATGTATATCTTTATTTATACAGTATGCAGCACTGTACAGTAGAATAGATTAATACAAACGGGGTTATTAAAATAATAATAGATAAATACAAGGTATAACAATAAATACAAAGAGACAAGAGGATAGAGGTCCCTGCCCCGTAAAGCTTACAATCTAGATGGGAGGGTAACTTACAGACACAAATAGGCAAATATAAGTGCTGTAGGTTACAGTGGGTGACACTGCAATATAAGTGCTAAAAATATATATTTCTCTCTCAATATTATTGTTCCTATAAGCAAATTTCTTTCTTTCTTTCTCCCTGTCTGCAATAGTAAGGAAAATAGCATATAACAGTCATATTCTATATGTTGTTTGGGTTGTCATTGTCATCTTCTGTGGCAATACTTGAAAGAGAAGCTGCATATTTGTTTTGATTTTATTTGCAGGAGCCAGTTACAATTGAATGCATTAGTTAGTGGCATTTCTCGGCAGTAGCCATAACTAATTAGGCTGCTTCACTTTTCCTAAAATAGGTGCAGTGGTAAAACTTGTAGGAAAAGTTGATGTACCGTGCTAGCCAAAATGTTATAGGGTAACCATTTTGAATTAAAAAATATCAAAAGTTATACCTTTCAGAACATTTTAGTTCATTTTTCAAGCTAGAAAAGGGAACTTAAATGTTCTGAAAGCTTGCTATGGTTATCTTAGTTAGCCAATAAAGGTATCACCTTTATACCACTTATGTTATTTTTTATTTCAAAAGGGCTACCCTGTGATGTGGTAAAACTTGGAGATAGCTGCATATTTGCATTTGTGGGTAAAGGTGGCTGTGGTATACACCAACACTAGGGAGAATTCAAAAGAAAAAGAAAGTGTTGAACTTAAGAAAACAGTTGGAGGGGGGCTGAACCAAAAGATCCCTTGTGGAGAAGAGCAGCATTAGCTCTTTAAAGGATGCAGAAATTGAAACGTAAGAGAGAAGTCTAGAACACCAATCAATAAGTAGCGTTCCCTCCATTAAAGAGATACCAATGCCACAAATCAAACTTTTTGAGATACTGTCACTAGAAAGTAGCCTTTTCTTTTACATCTATCATAACAATGTATTTGCATGTGCTTTATAATGTTTTTCATAAAAGAATGTCCTGATGGTCTTACATTACCTATCTGATCTCCCATGTTCCTCTATGAGGGGGCTGCCATATTTGTGCAGCAGAAGGCCGTTAGCATTAGAAGCTATAACTGACAGGGTGAGAAGGGACAGTCAGGTTGGTAAAACAGTCAGGTTTAGGAACTTCATTAGAAGAGAAAAAAGAGGGGAATGGGGTTGATTGTCTGTAAAGATTACTTCACCTCTAGCACTATCTCAGTAAGCCACTTACATATCATAGAATATGGGGACTGTTAGCATCAGGGTTAAGAACCCACAGTAACTACACATTTATAAACTTGTTTGTAGAACCTCTAGAAATGTAGGTAGCTTTGTCTTGGTGCAAGTCTTTATTGATGGATTCCAGTCCTCTAAAGTGGGTGGGGTGGGCCTGTATCTGTAATAAAGTTTGACTTTACGTAGAATGTACTGGTCAAGTTTTAGCAGTGCCATGGCTGGGTTAGGCTGTAGTTTGGGCACCATAATTTTAGAAATGAGTGCAAAGATATGGGTCCAGTAACTGTTAAGTTTGGGGCAGGTAGAGACAACATAGAACCATACACCAAGTACATCTGTTATCCTGTGTTGGGTTTATAGAGATATGGATATGGAGATCACAATGGAGATAGAAATGGAGAACATCTGGATAAGTTTATGTTTGGATGATATAGTACATGGCAGTAGGTGCCTCAATACCTCCTTCCATCAGTCCATCGGTTTGCATTTTTAAACTTTAAGGGTGAAGACACACAAAGCTACTTAGTAGCAGCTATTTGTCATGGCTACTAAGTGCCTGAAAATACCCTGCCATAGACAATGCTGAGAATTGCCTCTGCTAAAACACACGTAGAGATGATTATCAGTAAATTATTAGCATTGTCTATTTCTGTAGCCACGACAAGTAGCTGCTACTAGTAGCTCTGTGTGTCTTCACCCTACAAAAAGATGAAGATGAAATTTAGAAAAGGAAAGGTAGGTTGCCATACAAGCCAGTAAAGTACCTATCAATCCTGCATTGCAAGCCACAGGACCCAGACCCATGTATGTTAGTTTTTGGCTGGGGGGAAATAGTCACCAATGACTGCCAAAAGGTGAGGGATGAAGGATCTGTATACTTTAAGTCAAGTAAAATAGCTTTTTTAGCATAATAGAGGTGCTGGAGGGAACAAAGTTTGACACATCGGCTACACCCAGTAAAAATACCACTGGGAACTTAACATGGGACAAACTGCAGCACTTCTTCCCAGAAACACTGGATGAGGAAACAGTCCCAGAATACATGAATGTAAGAACCCACATCCGGACAGCACTTTACACACTAATCAGAAGTAACTTTACTTTTATGAATCTGTCCCACACTGACATAGTAATATCAGGGACCTGCTTTAGCACATCTACCCACAGTTCCTCATTAAGGCCCAATATATTCCTGAACCATTTTTCTTGTACTTTGGCTAGAGGATCATGGCAGGCTTGCCAAAAGATGGTGTAGAACCAGGACATCGGTTTGCAGAGGTCCACTCTATGCAGATATACCTCAAAGGCAAAGTCCACTTATTCGATTGGCCTAGTGGGAAATTGAATGTGTGCCTTGAAGATATCTAAAGAACAAAACTGAGGCAATTGGCTATGTTGTCTGAGGGTTTGAAACTGCTTTATATCCCCATTTTCAATTATATCATAAGATTTTGAACCAACCCCCCGCCCCTCTAGGTAGCACAACAGTTAATATCTGGAACCACATTAAAATGTGGGAGAGACCCATTCCCCCACAGTGGCATACCTTCTGCACATGTTTAAGGGCTTTTTGAAATGCCCGAACAACTCTAAGGGGCACATTTACTAACCCACGAACGGGTCGAAATGAGTCCGATTGCGTTTTTTTCGTAAAGATCGGTATTTTGCGATTTTTTCGTATCTTTTGCGATTTTTTCGGCGTCTTTACGAATTTTTCGTTACCAATACGATTTTTGCGTAAAAACGCGAGTTTTTCGTAGCCTTTACGAAAGTTGCGTAAAATCTTGCGCTTTTTCCGTAGCGTTAAAACTTACGCGAAAAGTTGCGCCTTTTTCGTAGCGTTAAAACTTAAAAGGTGCGAAGTTTCGCGTAAGTTTTAACGCTACGAAAAAAGCGCAACTTTTTGCGCAAGTTTTAACGCTACGAAAAATCGCAAGATTTTACGCAACTTTCGTAATGGCTACGAAAAACTCGCGTTTTTACGCAAAAATCGTATTGGTAACGAAAAATTCGTAAAGACGCCGAAAAAATCGCAAAACATACGAAAAAGTCGCAAAATGTTCGTTTTCAAGTTGGAACTTTTCCAATTCGGGTCGGATTTGTGGGTTAGTAAATCAGCCCCTAAGCATTGGGGTAGTAGTTATATAAAATGAAAAGGGTCCTATATATAATAATTAAGGCAAGGCTTCCAAAGAGCCCTGGACTGTTGTAGAGGGGTTGTCTAATTTGGGAACAAGCCACCAGTGTGGCCAGTTGGCTGCCCATAAAATACACCCTGAAGTTAGGAAGAGCCAGACCTCCACATGTGGTGGAAGCCTGTAAGCTTTAAACCCAGTATATGGATGGCCCCTTGCCCATAGGAATTTTCAAATTATGAAGTCAACATGCTTAAAGGGGATATAAACCCTGCTGCACTGCACTGCTGAACCAAACTTTACTTAGTTGTTGCTGGACTACAAATTCTAGAATAATGTAACATATAATGAAGGCTGAGGCATGCTGGAAGCTGTAGTCCAGCAACATCAGGGTTGTTTTCTTAAAGCAATATTGCACAATAAAATTTTTTCCCCAAATCTCCACATCCAGCAACTGCTTTAAAATGAGAAAAATCCTCCAATGAGAATCCCATCTGATCTGTGTAAATCTGGCTTAAAGGAACAGTAACACTGTGAAGGAGTGAATTAAGCTAAAAATGTTTTGTTTGTTTGTCTGTCTTTAAATGTTAATTTTACTGGCCAGTAATTCATTAATTCAGTAATTTATTATTTGTGTAAATAGCTATGTGTATAATCTGTATATATATGTGGTATATATGTGTGGAAAGTACAAACTGTGCAACAGTATTAGCTTTGGGTAACAAACTGAGGCCTACTTTGTTTGGAACATGTGCCTCAGCTGTGCTGGAAGTATGTTTTAAATGGTGCTGAAACTACTGCTTATAGAAAGCTAGGTTTACCATAAGTGTATATAAAAGTGAGTGCATAAAACTACTTTGTTTCTATACATAACATTGCAATTGCATGTATAAAGTAAAGTTGAATAAAGCACTTACCTGGAGCTCTCAGAGAAGCCACTTCCTAAAGGGGTGGGCAGCCTCTCTGAATGAATATTTATAGAGTAGATGCTGACCACCGGGGGCAGCATAGAGCAGTTTGGAGGCTATAAAAGCTGCAGACTGGTTTCTTTTGGGAGTCTGTGTTAAGCCTTTGTAAGAGGTAGTTATAGAGCTCCAGGAGTGTGCTTGACCCCCTGCTGGTACAAGTTGGTATTGCACCATTGAAAAAACTGTTTTTTTTCTGCATGTGATAAAAAATAAAGCACAATTTCCACTCAAGATCTGTCTGGCTACTGAACCTGCACACGCCCAGTGACATTATGGTGGCAGCAGTGGGATAGTAAAGTGCTGCAAAAGGCAGTGCCAGGGTAACAGATGTGGAAAAAGAAAGCCTGGAGAGAATCCCCAAAAATTACCCAGAAGAAAAAACCAGGTGCAAAAGTGAATACAAGGTCACAAGCGGGAGTAAAACTGCTAGGCGAGTGGAAGAAACCTGCAAGGAAAGTCAGAATGTCCAAGCAGGAAGATGATCCTTCTTCCAGAGGCCCTTCACATGATTTCCCTGAGGAAAAGGAGGAAATAACTAGTGAAGCAGAACTTCTGACTGGTGCCACAGGGATAACTACTGCTGAGCCTACAGTGAAACCAAAGACACATATTGCAAAGGTTTTTATAACAGAACAGGAAGAGCAGCCAGAGCCAGAGACTTCTGCATCTTCACCTCCTTCAGGTTTAGATGAACTTCTGAAATGGATGGTTCTGAAGCAAATAGAATCAGACCAGAAGCATAAGGTGGAGGAGCAAAGATGGCGGCAAGATGAAGCTAAAAGGCGAGAGGAGGAGCAAAGGAGATTTCAACAAGAGGTACGGGAGCACCGTGAGGAAATGCTCAGGCTACAACAGATGCAGCACAAGCAGCTTGCAGAAATACTTCAAGCCTGGAAAGAGCAGAGTCCAAAACCTCAAGAGACTACAAGTCTTAAAGATCTCCGTCTGACTAAATTGACTGCTGAGGATGATATTGAATCCTATATCACCATGTTTGAAAGAGTTGCCAAAACATGCCTTTGGCCCAAAGACCAATGGGTGGTACGCCTTGCTCCGTATTTAACTGGCAAAGCACAAAAAGCATACAGCAGTTTAAATGCCAGAGATGCTCAGGATTATGACTATGTAAAAGATGCCATATTTCACCGGTATGAGCTAAATGTTGAAACCTTCAGACAAAGATTCAGAGCCTACAGGTACAGCAACTTTGATGGTCCTCGTGAGGCATATGCCCAGCTGCATGAACTGCTCTTAAAATGGATCCAGCCAGAAAGGAAAACTGGTGAGCAAATCCTTGAAATGATTGCACTGGAGCAATTTATTGAAATCCTACCTGATAAAGTAAAGTTATGGGTACAGGAGCATCGTCCTGAAACAAGTACAAAAGCCATTTCTCTAGCAGAGGACTTTTTGCTAGCCAGAAGGGAAGCTGAGCAAAGAATTACTGTGCGAAACAAACCCCTTCTGCAAAAAGAGCCGCAGCTCAGAGTAAATCCTCAAGACCGTGGAGATCCAAAATGCCACAACTGTGGGAGAGTTGGACATATTGCGAGATTTTGCCGTAAAACACAAAGCAAATGTAACCCTTCTAATGTTGTTGGAGACAATGGTGGTTTCCTAGTTGAAGCATGTGTAAATGGCCAGAAAATACAAGCCCTACTGGATAGTGGAAGTCCCCAGACACTTCTTAAAGCTGGACTGCTGAGAAATCTTCATACTTTGGGAAACACCACTATAACATGTGTCCATGGAGACAAGAGAAAACATGCCTTAGCCAAAATACAAGTTAAAATTGGAAAGACTGTCCACAGAGTGATTACAGGACTGGTTTCCAAGTTGCCTTATCCATTGATTATTGGGAGAGACTTTCCTAATTTTCTAAGTTTGTTGCCACGTCAGAAAACTGAGCGACCTGTGGTAGCAGTGACTACGCGGGCACAAGCAAAGAAGGCTGATGCCAGTGAAGGAACCTGGGAGAAACTTTTTCCTTTTTCTTCAGATTTGTTTAAAGGACAAGGTAAGCCTGGTAAGACTAAAAGGGAAAAAAGACTTTTAAAGGCTCAATGGAAAACTGAACACAGTGAGCCCAAAAAAGACTTTCCTGCTACAGCCAATTGGGACATTGACATTGAAAAAGCTCAGAGAAAAGACAGCAGTCTGCTGCCATTATTTAAAAAGGTTGTAAGTAATTCTGAAATATCTGATGAACAGCCTTGCTATGTTTTACAAAATCGTATCCTTATGAGGGTAAGACAAAACAAAAAATTGGGAGTAACACAAGAGCAAGTGATGGTTCCAAAAATGTTTAGAGAGGAAATAATTCGTTTAGCACATGAAACACCATGGTCTGGTCATATGGGTAGAGAGAAAACCCTGAATAGAATTTTATACAGATTTTTTTGGCCAGGTATTCATCAACAAGTCGCTGAATACTGCAGTTCTTGTCCTGTATGTCAGAAAACTGCACCGGTTAAGCAAAGTGACAAAGCTCCCCTTATCCCAATCCCAGCTGTGGGTAAAGCTTTTGACAGGGTAGCAATGGATATAGTAGGTCCCCTAGAAAAGAGTAGTAAGGGTAATCAGTATATACTTGTTGTTTGTGATTACGCAACTAGATACCCTGAGGCCATACCCCTAAGAAACATTACAGCCAAAACTGTGGCAGATACTCTTATTAAAATATTCAGCTCTCTTGGTATTCCCAAGGAAATCTTAACTGACCAGGGAACAAATTTTACCTCAAGTCTTTTGAAGGAGCTGTATGTACTACTTGGAGTAAAAGCACTAAGAACTTCTCCTTATCATCCCCAAACAGATGGTTTAGTAGAGAGGATGAACCAGACTTTAAAGCGTATGCTTAAAAAATTTGTGGAGGATGACCCTAAACATTGGGATAGGTGGTTACCCTACCTTCTTTTTGCCTATAGAGAGGTCCCCCAAGCCTCTACTGGTTATTCACCTTTTGAATTACTTTATGGAAGGCAACCTAGGGGTATCCTTGATGTAATTCGTGAAAACTGGGTAAGTGATGAGCACAGTCCTCAGAGTGTCATTGATTACATTGATTGTATGAGACAGAAATTGTCCAAAATGTCAGAGATGGCACAGCAAAATTTAGCTGATGCTCAGGTTAATCAAAGTACCTGGTATAACAAACGTTCAAGGGAACAAACATTTAAACCAGGGGAAAAAGTCCTACTTTTACTTCCCAGTCAGCAGAACAAATTAATGGCTAAGTGGCAGGGTCCCTTTCAAATCTTAAGACAAGTGGGTCCAGTAGATTATGAAATACAGATTCCAGGTAGAAGGAACAAAAAGATATATCATGTAAATCTCCTTAGAAAGTGGAAGGAGAGGAAAGAAAATATTTCCTTGATGGTATTGCAGGAATGTTCACCTGATATGGCTGAGGAAGCATATCAGAGACTGGACAAAGAGAGCTCTGAAGCCTGTAAAATTAATTTATCTTCTGAGCTAATTCTAGATGAACAGAAAGAATTGTGCACGTTACTTGACAAATACAGTGATATTTTTGTTACAACACCCGGAAGAACTAATCTTATTGAGCATGTCATTGACACGGTTGATGCCAAACCTATTCGTCAGCAACCCTATAGGACCCCTGGAAAATACAAACAAATTGTTAAACAGGAGGTTGTGCAGATGTTAGAACTTGGTGTAATTGAACCTTCTGTAAGTAACTGGTGTTCACCAGTGGTGTTGGTTCCGAAAAAAGATGGTTCTATTCGTTTTTGTGTTGATTTTAGGAAAATAAATCTCATATCTAAATTTGACTCATACCCAATGCCACGCATTGATGAGTTAATTGACCAGCTGGGTGGAGCTAAATTTATCTCTACCATTGACCTGTCAAAAGGTTACTGGCAAATACCTTTAGATCCAGAGTCAAGAGAGAAAACAGCTTTTGCAACAAGCCAGGGGCTCTTCCAATTTGTAACCATGCCATTTGGTCTTCATGGGGCTCCTGCAACTTTTCAGCGTCTTATGGACCGCATCCTTAGAGGGCATGATGCCTACTGTGCAGCCTACTTAGATGATGTGGTGATATTCAGCTCAGATTGGCAAAGTCACCTTCAGCATCTAGATACTGTACTGTCTCTCATAAAGTCTGCTGGTCTTACAATCAACCCAAAAAAGTGTGCTCTAGCTTTTACAGAAACTAGATATTTGGGTTATATTCTAGGAAATGGAGAGGTAAAGCCTGACACAACCAAAATTAGAGCCATTGCTGAAATTCTTCCACCAAATACAAAGAAAGAGGTACGTTCTTTCTTAGGTTTGGTTGGCTATTATAGAAGGTTCCTGCCAAATTTCTCTGAAATTGCTGCTCCTTTAACTGATCTTACTAAAAAGAATTGCAAAGACCAGGTTATATGGAGTCCACAATGTGAAGAAGCTTTTCAGAAGCTTAAAAACATGCTCTGTACGGAACCAGTTCTCAAGAGTCCTAAGTTTGAGCAAAAGTTCATAGTACAAACTGATGCATCTGAGAATGGTTTAGGTGCTGTGCTGAGCCAAGAAATTGATGGAGAAGAGCACCCTGTGCTCTACATAAGCCGCAAACTATTTCCTAGAGAAACTAGGTATAGTGTGATTGAAAAAGAATGTTTAGCAATAAAGTGGGCACTAGAGTCATTAAGATGTTATCTTCTAGGCCAAGAGTTTTCCTTAGTGACTGATCACCACCCACTTATATGGATAAACAGAATGAAGGATAAAAATGCAAGAGTTACAAGATGGTACCTTGCAATGCAGCCATTTAGGTTTACAATTCACCATCGGCCGGGTAGTCAACACCATAATGCTGACTATTTATCTAGATATGGTGCAGAAACTGAAAAGGAAAAATAAGCTGTCTTAAGGAAACTCAGTACTGAAAAATTCCCTTATTTTTTCTTGAAGAAGGTAACCTTCTTCTTAAGGAGGGGGATATGTGAAGGAGTGAATTAAGCTAAAAATGTTTTGTTTGTTTGTCTGTCTTTAAATGTTAATTTTACTGGCCAGTAATTCATTAATTCAGTAATTTATTATTTGTGTAAATAGCTATGTGTATAATCTGTATATATATGTGGTATATATGTGTGGAAAGTACAAACTGTGCAACAGTATTAGCTTTGGGTAACAAACTGAGGCCTACTTTGTTTGGAACATGTGCCTCAGCTGTGCTGGAAGTATGTTTTAAATGGTGCTGAAACTACTGCTTATAGAAAGCTAGGTTTACCATAAGTGTATATAAAAGTGAGTGCATAAAACTACTTTGTTTCTATACATAACATTGCAATTGCATGTATAAAGTAAAGTTGAATAAAGCACTTACCTGGAGCTCTCAGAGAAGCCACTTCCTAAAGGGGTGGGCAGCCTCTCTGAATGAATATTTATAGAGTAGATGCTGACCACCGGGGGCAGCATAGAGCAGTTTGGAGGCTATAAAAGCTGCAGACTGGTTTCTTTTGGGAGTCTGTGTTAAGCCTTTGTAAGAGGTAGTTATAGAGCTCCAGGAGTGTGCTTGACCCCCTGCTGGTACAAGTTGGTATTGCACCATTGAAAAAACTGTTTTTTTTCTGCATGTGATAAAAAATAAAGCACAATTTCCACTCAAGATCTGTCTGGCTACTGAACCTGCACACGCCCAGTGACAAACACCAAAAAATTAAAGTTTGTTAATATAATTAAAATATAATGTTCTGTTGCTATGCACTGGTAAAAGTTGTGTGTTTGCTACAGTAACCCTACTATAGTTACATAAATAATCTTCTGTGTAGCCATGGGGGCAGCCATTCAAGATGGAGAAAAGGAGAAAAGGCACAGGTTACATAGCAGATAACAGATAAGCTTGGTAGAATACAATAGTATTTTATCTATTACCTGCTATGTGCCTGTGCCTTTTCTCCTTTGAATGGCTGCCCCCATGGCTACACAGCTTTGTTTATATAAACTTTCTGAGGCAAATACACCAGTTGTACCATTGCAGGGCAGCAGTACATTACATTCTAATTACTTTTATACACTTTCTTTTTATGGTGTTACTGTTCCTTTAAGTACTTTGCTCACAGGACTGAGCAAATCTGTCCTAATCCTCATGTCTGATTTCAGTGTCATTTAATGAAGTTTTTTTTTATCAGTAGAATAATTTTATAGTATTTATAATTGTGTTTTTTGGCAACTTCTATAGCAAAACTAGGGGGTGCTCTGGGACAGCATCATGGCTGGGCTTACAACCCCTTTAAAATATGAACTCAGAGGTGTTATGGTGAATTTTGCAGGACATACAAGAACTGGGACAGGAATAACATAGTGCAGAATCAATGGCTCTGTTAGGGTTAGCTAAATACAGTAGCATGTCATTAGATAATTGGGAGGAGCCATATTAAGTGGTTTTGTGGGCCTCAGGTACCAGGGCAGCTCCCCCATAATATACAGACAGAATAGTACCACATGTGCAGCCAAAAACAGTAATACCTGGTTCCATTATGACAAACAAAAATAAAGAAAGAAGAGATAAGGGTAACAAAACATCCCAAACATAGTCCCCCCCCCACCCTCTCATAATGTAGTGTAGTGTCAATGGGTTGGGAAGGGGCGCCAGCTGGGCATAGATGGGTTGGGTGAAGGACTAGGTCCTGTGGTCAGGGTGTACCTGGAGCCCGCAAGTCAATGTGTGCCAGCCTGGTGTAGCCATTGTCATCAGGCTAATTAAAGTGCATGGTTTTTAGGCACTTAGTGGGGGTTTGGTCCCTAAATACATTTAACCTGGGAATGACTTTGTAAACATAAGTGAGCATTGTATTAAAGGCTATACTCACTGGGCCTAGGCATGAAGGTTACCTCTGTGACACTGATCTAGCCACTCCTATAGCTACTCAGGCCAGTCAAAGAAAAAGCAACTTGTCACCCTCAACCACTCACAATTTAGCTAAAAACAAAATAGTATGTGATGCCCAGGTCATGGACCCCAGTGTAAGAGTTTCTCTTCTTCTGCACTGCTGTTGAATAATAGAGAGGGTGAGAGAATTATTTGCGTCTGAGTAACATAATTTACTGTTCCTTGAGTTTAATGGTAAAAATGGACATGGTGGCACCCATAAATGTTCCCTCTAATTCATTCTCAGCTATGTGCGTAAAAATAAATCTTAAACTAGTGTGCACATTTTTAAAAAGTGTGCTCAGATCAGAATAGGTGAACAAAATTCTTTGTGTGCACCACTATCTGTTGTGTTCGCTGGCCTTAAAATCAGTGTGCATGCTCACGAGAGCACTTTGGAGTGCCCTGCCTTGTCGAGACCTGGTGGGCACACTTAACAACAAACTGGGCTGAGAAGATGTCAGGGCTTAAAAGCTCTTTTACCCATTTTTCCACAAACGTTTCAGGTGATATTTCTTTACTGTGTTTGGAAAGGCCCACTACTATTTGATCCCCTCTGCCTGTTTTCTATGTCCTCAAGCAAATCTGTAGTGGTCTGCAGTTGGTGGTGTAGTTGTATCAATTCCCTTGACAGGGTGTAGGTGCTGTCCTCCAGCTTGGAGTCAGTGGGGTGTTGTTGTAAATCATTCAGAAGACTCTGTGGTTGGCCCAATGCCATTTTGGTTTTGCAAGCAGACAAATTATTTTAGCCGGACCGCAGTATTAGTCCCTTATTTAAATTATTTTCCGTGCCACCAGGACCACTTCCCACTGATGTATGTAGTTTTGCTTTACAATTGACAGGCTCTTATCTGATGAATATGGGATGAATATGGCCGCAGAACAGAAATTTGGGTATTTCATTTGCAGTAAATTAACTCTACCTTATAGTGATAGAATAAGCTGAGCCCATTGCACAAATATGTCTTTCATGTCAGAAAGCATTGGGTAAATATTGATAGTCCTGTATTCTGTGACAGATGTATTATAAATAGCCAGGTATAGCAATTAGTGATGGGCGAAATGTTTCGCCAGGCATGGATTTGAGGCAAATTTCCGCGTTTCACCATTGGCGGATTGTTTCGCGAAACGGATGAAAAAATTTGCGCGGAAAAATTCGGCGAGCATCCAAAGATTGCGCGACAAAAGAATAGCCACGGGCGACAAAAGAATAGCCGTGCGACAAAAAAATATTCGCAGGCGTCCATTTTTTTTGACGTGCAACATTTTCGCCGTTTCACGAATCTTTCAAAAGATTTGCGAAATGGCGAAAAATTCGCAAAACGGCGAAAATATCACACGTCAAAAAAAATTGTTGCCCGCGACTATTTTTTTACGACTATTTTTTTTTTTTCGGCGAAGCAAAACGGGACAGATTCGTTCATCACTAATAGCAATGAGTCAGCAAAAGGGACAAGTTGGTGATGGGGGGGTTTCCCTTTGCTCAAGGATCTAACCCAAAGTATGGTAGATTGGTGGTCAATTCACCCAGACACCGGAATATTTTCCGTCATGATTAATCATCTCTAAAAGGCTGGTTGGAGCAGAGCCACGGTTATCAAGGTACACTGACATATTATCTGCATACAGTAAAGCCTTTTTGCAGAGCTTGCCCACTGTGAGACCCACAATGTTGGTTGTGTTGTGAATTGTTTCTGCAAATGACTCTATGGCTAGGAAGAAAAGAAAAGGTGACAGCTGGCATCCCTGTCTTGTGCCCCATTTCAGTGGAAAGGACGGATAAAGCATATTATTAGTCTGAATTTGTGCAGTGGGGGAAGGATAATTTTCTTACCAACGGAAGGAGCTTTATCATATGTTAATTAATAATGGATGAGGTCCCATCCAGAAGCCAGTTAGGATGAAATATAGGAGTCAAAGTTACTGTAGTAGCTGGAAAATTATGATTCATTTTCATACATCTGTAACATTCCTATGAACTGAGTGGGCCTATACCAAATGTTGCTGACTTTTACTCTGAATACATCTTCCGTAGCCAGAGGCACCTGATTATAGTAACCACTCTCTCCTCCCACCATGAAGAAAACTAGGTACTGTCTCTGCAGCTACTGCAAAAAGTTAAAGCAGAAGAGGTTGAGAGTGAAGGCATTTCAATGGCCCATTGTTGACAGTAGCTTTATCCATGTACAGCCATCCTTGCTACGTCTGACAATTCGACATGAATCATGGCAACAGCATTATCTCTTTATAACCACTAGAGGTGCTGCTGCCACACCAAACATTAGCAGTATTACCACTATTACTGTGCATGTATAAATGTGAATGGTACAGCTACATACACACATTTTTTAGTGTGCTTGTAAAATGCAGTAAATATGTTTCTAGGTGTTCCTTATTATATTTATTTATTCAAAATTAATAGCATTTATATTTCAGTAAAATGCAAATTAACATTTAGATTGTACTTAGCATTTGCAGCCAAGGCTTTTGTTACTTACTGTCTCAGTTTGTATGTAAATGAAGTCCCCTTATACACATCTCTGCAGAAGATGTTGGTACTTAGATAATTTAATAATAAAGAATTAAGAACATTAACATGCTACACCTTAAGATTACTTTTACAGAGAGAGAAGTCCCATGTATAACAGAAAATGCTAAAATAATTCACTTTATTTTTGCAGAACACCCTTAGAAATGTTCAGTGCTTCTCTCTCTTTTATAACAAGTTATTAGACAAAATGTTAGAAATAAAAATGTAAATTGCCATTAGTCCATTGACAACAGACACCTGTACCCCAAATGGGGTTAAAGTAGTAGGCACTGTGTATTTTATGCACTTGGCTTCCTGTCCCACTTCATTTTACATTAAGACATGGTCTGGAAAGGAACAGCAATGTAATTTGCTTAACTGAGTATTGAAACCAAGACAGCGTTGCAAGCTGCCTGCTTCACTGCTGCCTATTGTCCTACAGAGGGCAGAGGTATATCATTAATTACCACTTGCTCCCTGCAACAGACATGATGCTTAGCAACTTTAGACCTGGTCTCTTCAAAGGAAAAGAAAGGGTAGGAAGTGAAATATTATGACGTACAGCCACAGGGCATGGTGTAAAACAGGGATGTGCATAAGCAAGTGTTATGGCCTCCTAATAAAGCAGACTGCTAATTCAGGGACTTACAGCAAGGTGTATTATTAGTAATATACAAATTAAATTGCATTCCATGTTTTTTATTGCTATTATTATTATTTAGTAACTATTATTATTACTATGTAATCTCCACACACACAATGTTATTTGTGTATAAATTCTGTGTGTGCTGAAAACAATTTGCAAGCCATGCACCCAACTATTTGTATGTACTTTTGTAAAGACTGTATGTGCAGCACAGTGGGTGGCTTTGACAAGTAGTGAATTTTATGTGTATTGTGTGTGCGTTTTTCATAACTTGTGTGTACTCACCATAGAGCATAGAGGCAACATTGAACAATAACCATGTTGGTGTATATATTAAAATACTATGGGCTGATGCCTACATCATTATTTACATTTATTACATAAAAGTCATGAATAACCTGTAACGTATATACTATAAATGATGCCTTATTATGGCCTCATTACAACTGTGACTTTATGATGTTACTTTACACATTAAAACATCTGACCAATAAGGAACAATTTACCCCCTACTTGAAAGAAAACTAAGTCACCTTGGAGTCTCATAATCTTTATAAAAGCCTGTAGACTTGTGCCTTAGATGGTCATGTAACTCCTTTTACATTTTATGAAAAAAACAGTATATATATATCTATATATATATATATAGATATATATTTTTTTTTTTTTGTGAATACACAGGCAGTTGAAAAAAGGTCATGCTGTAGTGACTAAAACATTTGACTTAAAATATGATTAGAAAAATATTTTTGATTTAGTTAAAGACCTGTAAAACTTTATTTGCTTATTTTTTCTTGCACACAGGCAGCTGTTATTAACATTGATTGGTCTGCACTTCTGTGTTGTGGATATATACAGTATATATATATATATATATATACACACATATATATATATATATATATATTGATCATAGGAAGCCGGCACTCACGTTAAATCAAAAATATTTTGCCTGGGTGCAGATACCTCAAAAAGTCAGTATGTAGATAATAGCCCAAATATAGGAACCGCTCACTCAGGTCTTATGAAACTTGAAAATCAATTTATTAAGGTGAACAAACGACTAACGTTTCGGCTGGGGTGCCAGCCTTTGTCAAGTTAGTCGTTTGTTCACCTTAATAAATTGATTTTCAAGTTTCATAAGACCTGAGTGAGCGGTTCCTATATTTGGGCTATATATATATATATATATATATATAAAAATGCAGAAGAACGGCACATACAGCCGTGAATGCCATTCTTCTGCATTGTTTATGTTGTTTCTCAGCTCAGGCACCCACCCAGGTAAGGGCTCTGGCACACGAGGAGATTAGTCGCCCGCGACAAATCTCCCTGTTCGCGGGCGACTAATCTCCCCGAGTTGCCTTCACCTGCCATCCCACCGGCAAACATGTAAGTCGCCGGCGGGATGGCACACGCGGCGGTGCGATTTCCCGAAATCGCGCCGCCGCAAGGTTTTCATGACCATGTAAAGGTATTAGGCCAAGGATTGATATAATTTTTTTATATTGAAACAGCAGAAAACAGATATTTTTGCAATGCTCTGATATAAGATTCTTATTGCAATTTTTAAGTGCTGGTGTTATTTGGTTAGATATATATATATTTAAAAATATATATGCATGGTAGAACAGGCCACTCAAAACAGATATCTGCATGCTTAACCATTCCTGTGCCACTTCTCTTTGTCAGTAAACATGCAACATGACATAGATGGAAAAAAATACATCCCTAAAATATATGACATCAAAACAATGGTACTTTTATGTCAGCACCGTAGATTCTACAGTAGCTGGCACTAAAAGAGTTAATGAGATACAGTGATATTATATCAGCAAAAATTTTAAAAACTGAAAGGTTTCTGGGCCAGTTATAGAAAAGAAATCAGATAATATTTCTGTTGCATAAATGTGCTTAACTTAATGGTTCAACATATGCTGTAGTTCACCATTAAATCGTGTTTCATCTGTTGAAATACTATAATACTAATCCATAATAAAAATATTTCACAAGGCCAAATGTAAGTTTAGTTTGAGAAATTGAATACTCCACAGGCGAGCATGGCAGTTATACTGCACATAATGCCATCATCATTATAAAAAAAATAGTATACCCACATTTTTCAAGTTGTTTTTACTAATAACACAAGAGTAAATTATAAGCAATAGAAAGTCCTGCCTTTAAATGAGGCTTCCCTATTCATGTGAGGATGATACTAATTCATTATCTGCCGGAAGTCACAAACTATTATGATTGCTCTTGGCTCTCTGCTGGTTAAACTGGAGCTAGATCAAGCCTGCAACTCTCTCCCTCCTCCTGCCTGCATTTCAGCTGTCAGATTGATCAGTGGACTTGCTGTGGCTTTCCCCTGTCTGCCTTTCCTTCTGCCTATATACAATGTGCCAGCCAAACCCAAGCTAATCTCCTGACAACCAGTCAGGCTTCTCTAACATCTACACCACAAGGTTTATTTAGAGGTGTCCATGGAAATGCAGCTGTCTTGTCTCTGCTTTGCATAAGAATAAATAGTACAAAGGCCAGAAAAAAATGAAAGAATGAGTAAGGTCATAAAATGGCACATTACAAAGAGCAGCAGATATCTTCAGTATGTATCTTGCTTGTATGCTAGATGTTATTCTATATTCTGTAAGCTGAAGAGTAAAGGAGTGATTCTCAGCTCTGGGCCTGTGCCTGGTAAAGGCAGCAGTTCCATGGCAGCCCCAACACCTCTGTAAATTATCACTAGTAAATTCTGGGTGTAACATGCTGTTATAATTAAGACTATAATCCTACTAAATGCTCACTGCTGTACTGAAACTACCAGAAGCCTAAAGATTTTACTAAAAGATTACTAAAAGTCTGTCAATGTTAAAATGCAGAATGTGCAAATAACATTCTTTGTAAATGTCCTCTTCACGAGGTCTGTGATCCAAAACAGGTCCTGGCATTTCAGTTACACAGGGGCCCAAACTGTTTTTCCTTACAGAGTCTATGCAGTAGGCCTTGGCACCACCATACTCATCATTACAGACAGTACAAATATCCATTAGCCTGCATTATTTTAGTACTCCCTTTTCAATTTTAACACACTGTGCAAACCCCCCCCACGTACCCCAATTTGTATACCAAAACCTTTTCTATATGCTGAAATTCCTCAGACTTCAGCAGTACAGAATGCAAGAAATCTCACAACCCAGACTGAGCTAAAATCCCTCCTCTGCAACATAGTACAAATACAGACAATGCCACAATCCCTCTAGGTGTAGCCTCCTCACCCCTCCAAGTACATCATTCTAATTACCCTTACAGACTGCACAAAAATTCCTCCAACTACACTGCCCTAATTACTTTTTTCGGTGTTTTAGAGACTATATAACCACTTGTTATTTTTGGGGTACATTTACTGCAACAGGATCTATAATGTATTTAGTTGTGTAAGTTGAAATCTGACCCATATCCATATATTATTTTCATAAAAATATTAACAAATCAATCCATTCTCTTTATAACCTAGATACAATGGAATGTATATACACCCTGTTTTAAATATAAAAATCCCACAATTATTTATAAATGGAAAAAACAGTTGACACTTTCTATACAGCATCTTCAAAAACACATATATACATATATATATATGCATGTTTTAAGTAAATGTATCTTTTTAAGATAAATGTGTGTGTATATATTCCCACAAAAACACACATACAATACATACACTGCAATGGGCACTGAGACCCTAAATGGAATAAACCATGAAATAATGTTTGTTATAGGTCATAATGGTATTTGTTATATGTTTAATATCCAAATGAATGTGCCAATGAAGATCTATAAATTTGTTCACTGTAAAAAAAAATCTTCAATGACAGAAAATTGTCATGACCAGGACTTCTTCTAAAGAGAATTAAATTAAACATATTCATTTACGACCTGAAAAAAAAATTACAAAATTGAAAAGAAAAAAAAAACATCATTAAATACAAATTATCTAAACATCAGAATTTTCTATTTTATTAAAAATTCACAAATTAGTCAACATGTTTTTCCTTTCATACAGTGAATGGTCTAATATGCACTGGAGGTCACACAAGCTTAGGATTTATTTGAACAATAAAAGACGTATGAGAAATTTCATATATAAAGGGGGAAAAAAGCAGCTCTGGGCTGCATATTTAATCATAAAATTTAAATATTTTGGATTTTATTTCTTTACAGACACAAAAATAAAACCTGTTTGGGTCTATGTAAATCTTTAACAAGTCAATGAATGTTCGACAGGACTAAAAAGTATAGCAAACATTTGCAACTGTGTAACACGCTTGGAACAATCTCTATGGTATCCAGTGCTAATGCACCTTGGAGTATTTTTTGTGCTATTAAAGTTATATTTGGCACCTCATATTTTTTTTTCTTCACTTTTTCACGGCCTTCTGTAAACAACACCTTTACAAACTAGCACATTGTACCAAAAACAGCCTTGCCCAATCTGTCCAGTTACACCCACAGAAAACCAAACTGAGAAGAAGAATGGATCATTTGGTTAATTGCTCAAAAGTGTTTTGCCTATTTTTTTTTTTTTTTTGAACAAAGAGGTTTCTAAAACAGGATTATTACTAAAACATTAGGCTCCTGAATTTGACGTCAGACGTAAACAGTTGACTGCTTATAGTTCCATAGTCATTTTATTTCATTGTTAGTGAAGGTAGAATCTATTTTTTGTTTCAAGTCTCCTTCCAGGTCTTCCAACAGACCTTCATAATGAGGATTTTATTTTTTCGTGTGAGTAGCTTTGTGAAGGTAGAATAGTTGATGCTGAGGGGTTTACATTGTTGTATTTTGTTATTTTGGCAAATGTTGTGTCGCACCTGAATATACAGGTGCGTGTCTGAAGCTAAAACAGTCTGGCTACAGTACATTTCTCCAAGGAAGAGAAAGCTCAACATTCTAGACAGACTCAACATTCTAGGCAATTCTTGATAAGGTATTTTTTTTCCTATGGAGTCCTTCAAGATTATCACTTGCACTTAGGTGTACTGTGTGTACAATGAAAGCAGATTTATATTGTGTCCTGTGTACCACCTACCAGGCTATTCTTTTCCATCCCCTAGCATGACAAAACTCTACTTTACAGCGTCACCAGTTTGATTTTTCTGTCATCTTAGAAAATATTTTTTTCTTTGAATCCATATTATGGCATATTCTTGCAAATTATTTTTTTTCCATCCAAAACTGTACACACCTTTAGGACAGAATATAATTTTATTTACCAGTTCTGTACACCACGTTATTTTCATAGGAAACGTTGACATGGTAGCCCATTGCACCCAGTCCTTTCTGATTTTTTGTTTCTGTTTTTGTCCAACTTAGGCTACCACACTGCAGTTTCGTTCATTTCTGGCGGGTGTGACAAATGGTTGCCATAACCTGCTGCTCCATTGACCGATAGAGAAGAAAAGGGGGGACTTTGACCAAACACTTCTGCAGACATAGAGTGCATGGAACCTGGTAGATTGGGCTCTGGGCTTGGAGAGTCTCCTGGTGGGTGGGACATTATGTCAGTAAACCTCTGAGCGTCACTAGATGGGTGGTGTCCAGGGATTGGGTGATCCATTGCACCAAGTGGAGTTCCTGCAGGCCCAGAAGAAGGAACAAATGGCAAATCTACAGGAGTCTGAGCTTGAGATGATGGGGGTCCTTGTGGGAAAAAGTCATAGTTGCTGCCAGGGCCATAATACTCACTCTGATAATCTGCAAAAACAATAAATCATACTGGTGAGATGATAAGTATTTAAAATGAATCACTTTCTCACATTGTGTTTTATAATCCAGAAAAATAATCATATCATAACATAACAGATCACATTTTCTAACCTAAAGCCCTGAAAGGGTGTATTTTGGGAGACTATCTGTTGAAATGAAAGCAGAATAAAGGCCACTTAGTAGAAGGTACTTTTCTTGGCAGCAAAGCCTAAACTCTCCAAAAACAATAGTCCTCTTTTAATGCAAAAAATTACTATTGCTAAAGCATACAAAATTATGCATATTCAGCTTCCAGATGACATATTTAAGCGCAAGAAATTAGTACTGCGGACACTTCCCAAGCTCCCACCACATTGTAGATGCAGCGTAAATCACTTTAGCTTTTCTCTTTCAATTAGATTTCATGTTTACTAAAATGCATAAATGAGATGCAATGGAAAAATTACTGTTGCGCGTAGAGGAAAAAGTCTTAAATAAATAAATACACCCCAATATTTTGAGTGGATGAAAAAGACAGTAATATGACTTACAATATAACATTACATGTTATACAGTTACACAATAAAAATGCAATGGTCAAAAGCAGAAAGAGGGAGTCTAAAATCACTTCCCTTTCATGTCTCTTCTTAAAAAGGGTGCATCGGCCTCATAAATCAGTGCTTTGGGAGGCTTTGGGTGGAATGTTATGTTAGAAATGCAGCTGTACCGCCACAGGGAAACCTAGTGTTCCATATCTACCAAAGGCCCAGTTATATATTAACTGGTGCTTCTAGCATGGGAACACAAAGGTGTATAGGTACTGTGCTTTCTTGGTATGTGGAGATCAATTTAGGCTGATTTGATACTCAGCAAAGATGCCTGGATAATACAGTGTACAGAGTATGAAAATAGAATATGATCCTTGGAACAAAATAACAGATTAAAATCACTGTGATTTTAACAAACCCTTGATCAAGGACAAAGCTGTTAAACGCCAGCCATTCTTACTTGTAAACAAACTATTCCATCTGATAATTTTACTGCTACATATATAGAGCTCCCTTTGTCTGGAAAACTCTTCTCGTTTTTGAGAATAACGCCTCATAAATATGTATGAGGAAGTTACCAGATTTGCTAAGCTTTGCACCTAGAGGCAGGAGAGAAAGGCCTAATGCCTATATATGTCACACAAGCACAAAACAGCAGTTGTGACCAATGTACCAGAGCATCAGCTGCTAACACGGCTACTTGTATGTAAATTCAGCCAAAACCTGCACATTACATGCAAAATACAAATGCAATACATCATGTGGATGAAATACATAGTAAAACTACTTTATTTCATTGGTGGCTATTTTCTATTTTTTTTTTTTTATATATTTTAGCCAGAATTTATAAATATACAGTAATATGAAATAATTCAAAATGAATTAACCTAATTATAAATATTCAGTATCCCCACAGCTAATGTTACTAAATATTCTAAATATTATAAAGTAAAGGTGTTTTTTTTGTTGTTTTACTTAGCAGCTTAACTATTATTATTATTATTATTATTATTATTACTGCCATCAGTTTTTTTGTTAAAATGTATGCAGTTAAAGGAGATCTGAATACAGTATTTCTTTAGTTCCCTTTTGGTCTCTGATTTGTACCCTTGAAACACTATAAACAGTTCTCCTCTGGGTTTGTTAATCAGCTGGTTTCTGCTACAGGAGTCAGAAACAGTAGTGCAGAGAAAATAAACATATAGACTGATATTGCTTTCCATTTAATCCATTAATTCATTTATTAACTGAATGAAGAGCGAAAAATTACATTTGACTTTTTTATTATTCAAAAACAGTTTATAGGTGTAATACCTTTTGACTACTATTGTATTTGTGTTACACAAAATTAAGAGAAAGCACTTCTGTAAATACACTGAATTGTAGGTGAATGTACATGGGGTCAATCAATCAGGGCTTTTTCATTTGTTGCAGTCAGCTGTCTCTCACTGACTGTAACTGTGGTTTGCTCCCAGCTACAAGGGTTAATCGGTAGGGAGCCTAGCACAGACACTCATTGCTCCTAACTGAAATACAAACTCCTGTGCAATGGAGCAATGGGTATGTAAAATCAGGGCAGGGCCATAATATAATATTTCAAAATATTTAAAAAAATCCAGTAGCAGTAATGAAAAATGTTGTTATTATAGCTATTTTTCTAATGCCCCAACCATACATAAATGACAGGGCCTGTTGTTTTTATGTACCTATATGTATATATTCTGTGTACCATCAAACTGACTAAAATAGGACTCCTTGCACAGTTTATTCTCCACAGCAAAAAAAAAAAACACCCGACACCAGTTGAGAGACTGGCTCCTTATCCAGAATCATTTGGCTGCAGCCGAGGGTTTGCCACTTACCTCCATAGAAGGAGAAGGGTCCATTGGGGATGAGTTCCCCCGGCTCTAACCTGTCCACCAGCGGCCTCATCCTTCGGGGGCTGCGGAAGAAGGCGTGTCTGCGGGCCCCCAGAGCGCTCAGCTGTTTCATTCTTCTCTCTTTGGATCGTCGGTTCTGGAACCAGACCTGAAATGGTATGGGACATTTGAGAAGTCTGCGACGCTGACGCAATATTGCGTAAACTACTCACTGGGCTATTAAAACGCACTGTGCTAGTCTCTACGATTCTGGGACTGTTATTTCGGAAAGTAGTCTTTTATTATTTTCTGCTGAGGGTAATTCGTGGCATATTGCAACTCGAGGGATTGTGAAATGAGTTTGGTTATAATGTCAAGGATAAAATGCGAAGGAGGCCCCACTGCACATGAATTTTTGCACCCGGTATTGTAATTCGCGCAGTGCTATTATGTTTCCGATACATACCGGCACCGTGCTATACTGGATTTTGTTCCCAGCACTGTAATCAGAAACCCACAAAAGTGCGCTCCTGTTTAGTAGATATGTTTGCTTCTCTATCCATTGATTTGCAGTATTAATTTTTATAGTTTGGTTTTCGTTTTTATGTTTTTAATTTCTGCTCTCCGAGCTATTAATCGATAAATATACTGTATATACAGAAACAGAATTTGAAAAGTTTATAAACTTGCTTGAAGTAGGTTATTATAAAATAGAAAATTGTACTGTCTTTATAATTCCAATTTAAAACCAAACATAAATTTGCGTTTTATGTGTTTTGCTCTAAATTGTAGTTTATCTTTGTTGTTAAAAACGAGTTCCTTACAAAGTTGCAAATATAGATAAGTAAATCCAGTCTCATTGTAACGGAAACCGCAGTGGAGCATCTAAAAGTATTTCGTTTGAGTATAATATCACGTTTTTAACGTTTTCTTTTTTTAAGGTTAATATTTAAATGGCTACATGGTACACATTTAAACTGTCTCGATATTAATTTTCATACATCAACTGCTGAAGATGACATTCAATCTAATAGGCGAAATGCAATGCTGAGCGAGAGATGAAATACACATAATTCTGACTGAAATAAGATGTTAGAATTTCAGGCGAATGGATTTAAGTCCCAAGTGCTGTGCAAGAAACTATCTAACGGAAAATCATTGTATATTACGTCACAGCAGAAAAATATTATGACGCAAAGTTATATTTGGAAAAATAAATACTGGTAAAAATGAACAGGACAACGTTTTTTAATTAGTGGATGAGTAGACTATATACAATCAATCTACATGGCCCCTAGTATCACATATTAACTTTTGCTTTAGCTGCAGGCTAAAGGACTGCTCCCCCACGCGGGTGGGGGAGGGGGTATAACCGTTCTAAACCTTTGGGTCGTTGTGGGATATTTCCAGTGAGCACAAATGTGCAGAAATGTGTTATTCTCTATGAAAACATAAACAAAATAGATTTTATATTATAGACAGGCTAGCGGCCCTCTCAGTTAGTAGTGAGTGAAACATTTAGAGGCATTTAGCTTCATTCTTGCTTGTCTTTCTAGCTTTGGGTCAAGAATGATTGAGTTAATTCTTATTACCCTGACAAGATTACTCCTAATTACCCTCACACTGAGGCTGTTCCAATCTAACCTCGTCTTAATGATCTTTTAACCCTCCATTACCCCCAGCTCTGCGGGTTTATAAACCTTTTAATAATCCCACCTCATTGTCATTCTTATATTTCCATTAACCCCTCACATTTATGGTTATTAATTTCTAGTCCATTTGCAAGTTGATACCCCTGTTCAATCCTCCAAGACCATTAAATAAAGACATAGGAGGTGGATCGTGAAGGCAAATTTGTGCAGCATTTTCTCTCTTAGAATAATGATTACTTTTCACTGTTGTACAAACTGCTGGGAACTTTCACAGGCAGCTGATCTCTGTCACTGCCCTGTGCCACAGTCTTCAGGGATAGCCTGGCCCAGTATTAATTCATCTGTTTATCTATGTATCTTTTTGTCTATGGATCTGCCTAGCCATCTATCCGCCTGCTTTTACCACTCTTCATCAGCATGTTAACATGTTTGCTGGAATCCTGGAATGCAAATTTAATTCCAAATGTGGTGTATGGTGTACATGCATGTACAGATAGAGCCATACCATTATTACTACCGGTATAAACAAGATTTGTGCAAGGTGCATGTCTATATTTGCAAGGACGCATCAGCTACACTATCTATCTATCTATCTATCTATCTATCTATCTATATCTATCTATCTATCTATCTATCTATCTATCTATCTATCTATCTATCTATATCTATCTATCTATCTATCATCTATCTATCTATCATCTATCTATCTATCATCTATCTATCTATTTATTTATCTATCTATCTATCTATCTATCTATCTATTATCTATCTATCTATCTATCTATCTATCTATCTATCTATCTATCTATCTATCTACCTATCTATCTCTATCTATCATCTTCTAGAGGTCACAAGAGCAGAATCTCTATTCGAACTGCAGTGTGCAAAAGGCAATAATAAAAGCAGGCGAACTTCTGTTCATCGCATTTTAAGATAGGAACTGACGTTTGGGTACCATAAAGTTCACTGGGATCATTCGTTTTTTTACAGTTAATAAAAACCAAGTTTTGTATTTAGTTTTCATAATGTGTAAAATTCAGTATATTAAGTCTCCCTTGCAGCCAGTTAGCTTAAAGGAAGGACACATGGAAATTTTAAATGATAGGCCAATAGGAGCAATATTGAGCGGGGGTTTGGGATCAGGCATGGGCCCTGGAAATAGCCTTCAGGTTTTAGGTATCTAGATTCCCAATGGCTAAGCTTCTAGGGGTACTCAGGAGCGGAACATTTTGGGAGGCTGATAAACAATGACAAAACAATGTCTTATTATTGTTACTGAACTAGAGGAAACCAGCGATTCTCCTGAATGTAAGGCTACTCATGTATGAACTAAATGTTAACCCTCTTGGCAGGCGTCCCAGTGATCTGTACCTGGATGACTCGCATGTTGAGACCAGTCTCCTGTGCCAGCTGCTCCCTTATGTGCCGGGTCGGTTTTGGTGTAGCTGCAAAAGCTGCTTTCAGGGTCTCCAGCTGTTTGGCTTTGATAGTGGTCCTAGGTCCCCTTCTTTTCGCCCCAAGGTTTTGGTCGTCGTTTTCATTAACCCCAGCCTCCTTATCAGAGATATTGGCACTTTCAGAGTCTTTAGCGTCATCTTGCAGCGGGTCTTGAGATTCAGGAGATAAACTGGGGTCACTGCCTGTTACTGTTCCAAGGAAGAGAAAGACATCCACATCATTTAATGACCACAATCTATTGCAATAAAACTAGAGCTTTACTGTTAAAAGATTACATATGATAACACCCTTTCAATCTATGCAACTATGACATCATGTTTAAAACAGAATGTTACGTCACAGTTAATGAAAGCAATTTTTGCAATGTCTCTGTTCCCATTTTCGTATTCTGATTTAACATTAACATTAACATTTATTTATAAAGCGCCAACATATTCCGCAGCGCTGTACAATAAGTGGGTTACATACATTGGACATACAGAGTAACATATAAAGCAATCAATAACCGATACAAGAGGTGAAGAGGGCCCTGCCCAAAAGAGCTTACAATCTACAAAATTTAGTATATTTTGCTGTAAATTCTTGCCCACACACCCCCTTTCATTCTATGAACCCTCTCACCCTTTAACTCCCCTGACAATCCTGTTGACAAGAGGAGCTAAAGAAATAATTACCAATTACAAAAATCATTAGCAATCAAAGTGCTGCATGGCTTGCTTTGAGGTCTGGTGATGAAGCACCTTGGGCTTTACCTGAGATAAAGCTGTTTTCTTTGGCAGCGTTGTTGTTGTTGTTGTTGTTGTTTAAGTAATCTTCTTTGCAGACAAACTTATTCTCATCGATGATATAAAGTTCCTCTCCAGTGGAGAGCTGTTTGTTACACATCATACAGGTGAAACAGTTCAAGTGAAACACTTTGCTCCTTGCCCTCCTGACTAGGTCACTGGGGGAGATCCCCTGGGCACAGCCCGCACACTTGGTACCAAAGCGCCTGTAGAGAGAGAGAGAGAGAGAGGGAGAAGAGAGTCACTGGTTAGATCAGCAGTGCACCGAGGGCAGTTGAACCACCCGACTGTCATTTCCACTGAGAGGGAAATTAATGGAATTTTGGCATTTTATGAATAGAAGCAATGGTATCGTGTTATTTTTGCAAACCCTGTTATGCTGTGTACGATCTTTCCTAGCCTGACTTTCTCTCTTTCCAAACCCCTGTATACAAATCCCTGCTTTGTGACCCTGTAGATAAAGCGGGCGCTTTTAATAATAATAATAATAATAATAATGATAGTAAATGGCTCAGTAGACATTCTCTGTTACCGCCTTGAGGCTTTATGCTTAACTAAATAGCGAATATTCCCCCAGCATCTTATGATCAGCAAAAAAATGACAAACAAAATGAAACTGAAATTATAGGTATTTCAGGCACCCTGCCCTAAGCCTGGTACCCATACCTCTCCGCTTGCATAAATCTGTTTAGACAAACGAAAGTCAGCTCATTGTGTGCAAGGATTTCGCTGCTACACTGAAACCTTTACAATGATATTTACATTTCTTCCCGTAAGAAGAATGAAGTACTGTTTAGTTATTGTTATCAAATAACAATCCGTTAGAATTTGATTAAACAGCCACCTGCTCTTTTTATCTTAAAGAGAAACAACTCTTCATTTTAATGAACACAGTTTTGAACTAGAACCTATAGTTAACATGACCTGCTAGTCTGCATTTGGGTAACTGGACATAAATCTTAAAAGTGTTGGAACAGGCTAATAAAATAAATATTGCAGCGATTATTTTCTGAAATATATATATATAGCTGAAAAGGATATTCCGCAATCACAGGGCTTCAAATCAAAAATTGGAATTTTATTGAAGAAGGGATATATATACTGATTTATTTATTAATCGGTGCAGTGTGGGGTCCCAGAGAGGACAAGGTTATGTCTACCGGCGGATGCCTGTGTGTACAATATGCTGGATGTTGATTCTTGTCTGTCTGCGGTTTCCACCTCAAAGAAGCGTACCATTTAAATCCAGTTATCACTCATTTACTAAAATGCACAAACTGCGCCTACCCGGGGAAGGCCGGCCAGGCCAAGGTGGCCAAGCAATGATTCACTTGCAGGTTAATTTCAAAGTGTCGCTTCCTATCCCAGAATACACAAACGGGTGCACGCCAGATGCCAGACAAATACACGTGTGTTTGTGCCAAACAAATAAGAGCAATGTGTGTATATATGTGTTTGTGTATGTGGTTAGCTCCAAGGTGGTGGGTACTTCCACCCATAGCGATGCCACTAAAATGGAGTTACCCTGGTCATTTCCTGGCCCAGAAGCAGGCACAGCAGCGTTGAAGAATAGGAATATTACCGGGGTGTGTAGTATACATTTGTGTTTATTTCTCTTTTCAGCTCATAAACACTCCCAAATATGATGAGATTTAGGGATCCCATGCTCCCTAATAATGGATGGCACATTCTGATTTCCCAAGGCCACATCCATTTGAAAGGATCAAAACAGATCAGCTCTTTATCTAAGAGAAAAAAAACGCCGCTTTCATCCATCAAATTATCATTTTAACCCGTCGCTTGACCTCCAAAAAGACTGTCTAAGAAATGCATGGGAGACCCTATAATTAGCCGGGTATTCGCCTAGGAGAGAAGTGGCCTAATAAATACATTGCCGTGTGCATCTGCTGGCCAAATGATCGGGCATCCCATCTCCAAGGACTCTTTATCGCCACTTTGTCATCACTAAAATATTCAGACGTTCAGGCCTGGCAGGGGACTTCAGGCACATTACAGGGATTTGTAGCCCTCATAATTAAACGTTTCGGCAGTGTGTGGCTGTTTCAAGCAACATGCAATTAATATTCTTGTGAAATAGTGTAAGCGTAAAAAAAAAAATATTTTGTCAGCAATGGGATACCCTGATTTAAAAAAAACAAAACACCAAAGGCATTATAATTATACCCTAAAATCAACTGCATTTATCTGATATCTGTAAATTAAATAAACAAGTATATATATATTTGTTTTTGTTCCAGTGTCTAGTGTCATCTACACTTTTATGTATGTCGCACATACACATGCACAAACACATATATATGCTTGTGTGTATGTGTGTACATTTATTTATACACCTATGCATCTATCTATATTGCTTCTATTTATTCTTCTATTTATTCATACATTATCCATAGACGGCGCATAGCCTGGGCCAGGCTGGTACCAAAGTATACTCTTAATGCTAATATTAGTAATAATACTAAGATTTCCCGAATGGGGATAACACTGTGCAAAGTTTGGGTCCTGCTATCATAGAGAGACGCTATTATACCTAGGGTAGGTTAAATCACCTGCTGTAATGATTCCCTGGCAATATTTGAACCTGGGTGAAGCACTCACCTGAAGAAGTCGTTTTTGCAGTAGAGCTTGCCCTCCCTGGAGAAGCATTTCTCGGTCAGATTGCACTTACACTCGCAGCACTGCACGCATTTCACATGCCAAGCCCTGTCCAGCACATTCAACAAGAAACGATCCAGAATGGGCCTTTCGCATCCAGCACAGTGAACCATTGTCTTTGGTTATTTGGGATTTTAAAGGAAGGGGACGGGTTAGGAGGACAGAAGGCAGACACTATGGTCCAGAAAGACAAGCAGACGGAGCTGATGGAGATCCCCAAGCCAAGGTAGCAGGAGGTAGGAGAGGGCAGAGATGTGGGGCGATCAGTTGCCTTCTGGCTCTGAGGTAGCGCAGTCAATGCTGAAAGTGCATCTGTTTGGCTATAGAAATTACAAGCCAAGGGGATTTAGGTTGCCCGGCATCACGTCCAGCGCCACGGACAGGCTCCACAAACACACCTCGGGCCGTTGGTTCGGCTTGCAGTTAAATAATTTTCCTTTTCTTCCCACTCCTCTTGGTATCCCGGGGGCTGATTCCTTTGCCCGTTCTCACTTAACGTCACCAAGGAAGTCCCCTAGCCCATCAACAACTTCTGCCCCTGGCTTTATTGTCCAAATCCCACTAGCTGCTGAACAAAGTCGATGAATGAAGGAATCCCCCGTGAGCATCTACGGTGCCAATGCAGAGAGCGATCCCTTGGCTGTGGTGCAGGTTGCTGAGAAGCTGGCACTGGAGCTGGCGATCCTACAGGTTTGCTCCACAGACTGGCTCTTCCCATCCGAACTGTCTAGCCTGGACTGCATGTTCTCAGCAGCAGTGGAGCAAACCTTATGCACAGCGCCGTGACGTCACGGGCCGCTGCGGCCAATCAGCGCGTCGCTGTCCCCTGTAAACCATTAAGCACCCCGGCAAGCTGGGATAGAAGCGAAAGAGCATTGTAGGGAATAGTGAAAGGGAACCATTGGCACGATCTGTAGGTAATGGCACATTTTCGTTTTTTATTTGCTAAGATATTGAATGTTTATTGGAGAGGTGGATCAGGATAATAATATCTCAAGTATGATAAGTGGGCAGCTTGCTCCCAGCTCCCAAACTGATGAGACAACTGGTAAGGAAATATCTCGGCATATTTTTTTTTGGAAAGGAGAGGGTTTGTTTTTATACGGACTATATGGGTCAGACAGCTTGTTCATTTTAAAGAAAATATTTATGGCTCGGTTGGGATTTGTTTTTGAGGTGGTGGTGGGTATTTGATCACGTGAAACTACTTTGTCTGATCAAACTGCTAAAGTCCAACTTGTAAGAAATGTTCTCTTTTACTAGCACTCATGTTTTACCAATGTTTTCTATCTAGGATCTTAGGTTAGTATTGCGCACAGCCGAACAGTATGTTGTTGCATTTACATATACATATATATATAACATTTAATTCATTTTAAGTGGGTCATTTTGTACACACATATATGCTTACTGTCACTACATTATTAATTTAAAATTTGCCATTCCATAGAGGAAGATGCCAGCATTATGTAATAGTGCAGTTAAGTTTATTTTAGTTAATTTCCTATTTATGTTTGGTTATTGTGTCAAACCCAGAAATGTCAGCAAAAAAGATTTCCTTTCCTTCTTTGGCTAAAGTTTTATGTTCTGTTTCCTTATATCTCAGAGGGCGCACTATCATTTTGCAAAAAAATGATTTCTTCGCTCCACCCCACTAATTTGTAGGTATTGGTGGCTGTAAGTTTCCTGCCTTGTTGGCACAATTGACAAATAAACATTTGCAAACAAACCATATTGTTTTGTGTCTTTCTAGACAAATTCTTGTAGGTGTTAATTGGTAATTAAACACCATAAGAAAGGAATGGATCTGACATTATTTTGCATCTCACGCTAGAGTCTGCATATTGTTTTTTTTTCGAAATTACAAAATAAAAATGCTTGTTCTACGTTGGCAAAAAAATAAATAAAATCCCTGACGTGACACACATAAAAGCATACAGCTCTCATACACATGACACATAACTGGCAGATTCCAACACGCCACCTATGTTTTGTTCAGAACAAAAGGAAAAAGTAGAACAGGCAAAATAAAAAAGGTGGAAGAGGCAAATAAACGCTGGTAAAATTTGGGAATATCTGGAATCCATTGTAATAGTGACAAGGTCTGGCCTGGCTTTAACACCAAATAGATTTTCTGTGTCAAGTCATTGCAATGTTGTTTCTCACTGTTGGAACCGAATGAGATGCTGAATTTGCAAACTGCTGATATAGAAATCCGCAAAGCATTGGAAGTGCTGTCAATATCATTATGTTGGTTTAGAAAGAATGCCACTGTATTTTCGATTGGGGAGCCAAATTCCATTGAGCACGAATTCTTTGTTGTAATTCAATGTACTTGCTGCCCGATAGCGAGTGACTGCTACGATTTGAAGGTGTCAGACTAAGCATGTGGCTGTAGCTTATGTTTTCCACTCATGTCCCAAAATATTGAGGGTTTGTATGCTGAAAAATATTTCATACAATATATTTCTCTTAGTATCTTATATACACGCAAAGTAAACTGCATATCTCCATATCTACATGCCTTTTGCCATAGTTCTTGGCAGGTAGAAGTACTGATAGTCATTGTTAATCCCTTGGTAACTTTATACATATATTACTATATCATATATATATATTATATATATATATATATATATATATATATATATAGTATATATATAGTATATTGTTTGCCTACAGGAGTGTGTCCTAGTGTGAAGCGTGTAATCGCAATCTCTCCTTACACGCGTGCGACTCCTGACTCTCTTCCCCCTGTAACGTTTGTCTTGCCCTGTTGCCTGCAGCTGTTTGTTTGTATTCTCTCCTCGTTTATTGGTAAACGTTAAAAAGCTGAAATCAATAGAGCAGCTTTGGGCCGCCCCCTCTTTCTGTGTGCATATGGGCTCCTTCTCATGTAAAACAGGGGGATAGGGATGTCTGGAGATGCCCCAGTGCTATAGAGCCCATAGGGCGACAGCTGTAGGCTTTTGTCAGGGGATTCCTTCCTTTCAGTGCAAGCCCCAGATGACATGTGTTGGCCAGGGATGAATACCAGATAGGAGATGAACATCTCTGGAGCTGCCTTGTGGCTTCCCTCTAGTGTCTGGCTGCGCTCACAGTCACAGCTCTTCCTTCTAACCAACCTGGGATGGAGCACATTTTAGTTCTTTTTACCCTGTGATTCATCTTGTAAACACAAAATAGTGTGTTTACTCTAAATCTCCTGGAATGCTCTGTAGTAAATATATAACAGCACCCTAAGGCAAATAAACCTAAGGCTGCAGTAGTTTTTGGGTGGCAGATGCTGCAAGACATCAGACAGGGCGTTCAGTTTTGAGGATCTGGGCATATATTTGGAAAGAGTTCTCAGTGTAGTTGCTCACAGGAAGGAACACTTAACCACTTCATGTGTTTGTTTCTAAACGACATCTTCCAGGAGAACCTCCACATTAGAACTGTGTACTGTATGTTGCTGGAAGTTGTAGTTCAGAAGCAGCAGTGGAGCCTGAGGATAAAGAAGAAGGTTGGCTGATTGAGATGTAAGCATCTCTGGGTGCTCTGGCGTTAAGTGCACCTGAATGTAGCTAAGGATTTCCTCACCCTGTGCATCAGCCTTGCCCTTTCCCCTTGATCCAGCAAATTATCAGAGGGAAAACAGTTTTTTTATCATTGAACTGGAAAGCAACGCCCCTTGGTCCAAACTCACTGACTGGCAATTCTTCCTTTTGATCCCCTTTTCTGGAAGGGGAACTGATTGATGATCAGGATTTCCTGGCGAGCTATTAACTAAGATTTTGGCCGGGTTCTCAGAACTTCGCAGGGTTGGTTTCCTGCTCTCTGCTCCCATCACTGGAGCGTATCATTAAAGGGAGCTTGTACTATTTGTAATTCACCTGCCCAGGCTTTCTCCTTCACTTCTAACCTGCGGGCAGCGAATTTTTCTTTAGTGCGGCTGGATGGAAATCAGCGTCTTCCCGTAATCCTGATCCATATATATAATGGCACAGGCAACTCGCCCCAGCAGCATATGTATGTGTCTGACTTACTCCATGACCTGTGCATCAGCATCTTTATCTACACACCCAAGTCACTCCTTAGCCTTTGTATCAATATATTTACCTATACACCTGTCTCCCAATGTGCATCATCACCCTTGCCTACCTATACATCAGTCACTTCATTGCCTGTGCATCAGCATTCATACTTACCTATACATCTATCACTCCATGGCCTGTGTATTAGAATCCTTGCCTACTTATACATCTGTCACTCCATGGCCTGTGCATCAGCATCCTTACCTACCTATACATCTATCACTCCATGGCCTGTGCATCAGCATCCTTACCTACCTATACATCTATCACTCCATGGCCTGTGCATCAGCATCCTAACTTATACACCTTATTCCCCAGTTAATTTAGACATTCTATTTTTATTATTCTTGTGCGCTAAAAGATTGTTGTTCCTTTGCTTTTTGGCCCTGTACCTCACGGCAGGTTTCTGGGCACACTGCTGAGTGAAATGCCTCCAGTACAGTGGGCATACATTTCCCCTGCCTTACCAATCAAACCTAAAGGTGTCACACAAATCAAATGTAACCTGCCTGCAATGGTTGGGTAAAGTAGTAAAGGTTTTTTATTTTACCAAAGAAGGGAGGGGGCACTGGGCTGAGGGGGAGAGAGGGTAGTGTTGCCAGTTTAACTCCATCGCCTGGAGCCAACACACTGATATTTTCCCATGGCACAGACAGCGCTACCTGGTGTCCAGTTTATCGTTCTCCCGATGCGACTCACAGCAGGGCCCATTGTACTTTCCCCTGTTGACCACAATCTTGCAGAATTTAAAGCAAATTACTAACTATTCCCAATTCCAACACTAGTTCAGCACGCACATTCACAGTTCCCTTCACAAAGACAGACAGACCGACCCATAGTTCTCCCCCCACACAGACACAGACAGACACATAGTTCTCCCCCCCACACCGACCTATAGTTCCTCCACACAGACCCACAGTTCCCCCCCCCACACACACAGACCCACAGTTCCCCCCCCACACACACATACCCACAGTTCCCCCAACACACACACAGACCCACAGTTCCCCCAACACACACACAGACCCACAGTTCCCCCCCCACACACAGAGACCCACAGTTCCCCTCACACAGACCCACAGTTCCCCCAACACACACACAGACCCACAGTTCCCCCCCCACACACAGAGACCCACAGTTCCCCTCACACAGACCCACAGTTCCCCTCACACACACACAGACCCACAGTTCCCCTCACACACACACAGACCCACAGTTCCCCCCCACACACACACAGACCCACAGTTTCCCTCACACACACACACACACAGACCCACAGTTCCCCCCACACACACAGACCCACAGTTCCCCTCACACACACACACAGACCCACAGTTCCCCCCACACACACAGACCCACAGTTCCCCCCACACACACAGACCCACAGTTCCCCCCACACACACAGACCCACAGTTCCCCCCACACACACAGACCCACAGTTCCCCCCACACACACAGACCCACAGTCCCCCGCCCCCCACACACACAGACCCACAGTTCCCCTCACACACACACAGACCCACAGTTCCCCTCACACACACACAGACCCACAGTTCCCCTCACACACACACAGACCCACAGTTCCCCACACACACACAGACCCACAGTTCCCCACACACACACAGACCCACAGTTCCCCTCACACACACACACACACACACACACACACACACACACACACACACACACAGACCCACAGTTCCCCTCACACACACACAGACCCACAGTTCCCCACACACACACAGACCCACAGTTCCCCTCACACACACACACACACACACACACACACAGACCCACAGTTCCCCTCACACACACACACACACACACACACACACACACACACACACACACACACACACACACACACACACACACACAGACCCACAGTTCCCCTCACACACACACAGACCCACAGTTCCCCTCACACACACACAGACCCACAGTTCCCCACACACACACACAGACCCACAGTTCCCCACACACACACAGACCCACAGTTCCCTTCACACACACACAGACCCACAGTTCCCCTCACACACACACAGACCCACAGTTCCCCACACACAGACCCACAGTTCCCCTCACACACACACAGACCCACAGTTCCCCACACACACACAGACCCACAGTTCCCCTCACACACACACACAGACCCACAGTTCCCCTCACACACACACAGACCCACAGTTCCCCACACACACACAGACCCACAGTTCCCCTCACACACACACAGACCCACAGTTCCCCTCACACACACACAGACCCACAGTTCCCCTCACACACACACAGACCCACAGTTCCCCACACACACACACAGACCCACAGTTCCCCACACACACACAGACCCACAGTTCCCCACACACACACAGACCCACAGTTCCCCTCACACACACACAGACCCACAGTTCCCCACACACACACAGACCCACAGTTCCCCTCACACACACACAGACCCACAGTTCCCCACACACACACAGACCCACAGTTCCCCTCACACACACACAGACCCACAGTTCCCCACACACACACACAGACCCACAGTTCCCCTCACACACACACACACAGACCTTTAGCCCTTGCACATTCAGGTGGGCAGGTCTGAGCACAGGGAGTCGGAGTTGAAAAGTTCAAGTTGAAAGTTTGCTCGGTTACTTAAGAGACATTTTTTTAGCAGCATAAATGGCGTTTGCCTCATCAATGCCACACTGCCCACTTGCAGCCTGGAGTTTTTTTTCTGATCTTCGGGCATGCAAGGCTCCTAGTGACACATGGTAATAAAGTGAGAAATATTAGTAGAAACCGGTAGTGCTTTGATCATCTGCCTGAGACCACATTACCTCCAGCCGACGGCTCTGCAAGGAAAAGATCCACAAGCTGCCACTACATATTCTTTTTCTTTCTTTCTTTCTTTCTTTCTTTCTTTCTTTCTTTCTTTCTTTCTTTCTTTCTTTCTTTCTTTCTTTCTTTCTTTCTTTCTTTCTTTCTTTCTTTCTTTTCTTTCTTCTTCCTCCACATTTTAGCTAAACGACACTGTAACTATGTAATACACTATAACATTCCCTGTACCTCCATCTGCAGCAACAAATGTAACAAATTACATTAGAAAGCCTGTGACATTAATAACAATATAGCGCTATGCATATGGTTTACACGGGGACACACCTCACACATACACATACACCCCGTTAGGTTCTACACAGACTGTTCTTCCATATTATTTGAGTATATTTAAACGTTAGTTCACAAAGAAATGAAATCACACACAGAAACTGGCGATTGGAAACTTCCTAATCAGAAAAGCCGTGCCCAGCAGTTCTTATCATTCCCCAGTGAATGGGAACTGTTACCCAGTGACCAGTGATCGCTGCACAGATAGGAAAAGACATGAAAAGAAATTTCTTCGCACTCCCCCCACCCCCTCTTCTCTTTCTCTCCGAACTTAATCTGAGCTGCGAGTGAATTCAGCAGACAGTACTCGTGATAACGATTTCTAATAAACAAGAGCAAGTCAAAGCGCTGAGCACCCAGCCTTTTCATTTCATGGCTTTTGTTTCAGGGCTCTGGCAGGAACGTGCCATCCTACCTTGAAGTTTTAAATATGATTCGAGTGCAGGGAATGAATGAAGCAGACAGATCGCCTCCCCTTTACTCATCTTCTCACTAATGCGAGCTGGCAATTCAATTATTTGCAAAGGAATATTTTAACTAAGTGCTTCCGCTCACTCTGCACACACACTACTGCTTGCTGTGACTCCTGTGCTTGTGTCTACACAGACATATTTAGCCGGTCACACTTATAAAACAATCACGTATTACTATATACATATACTGTATGTATTGAATAGAAAACAAACATTTAATATCCAATTTTATCCAGCATATATTATTTTACTGAAATTGTAATGTATATTTTTGCAACAAAAGACAATTTCATTGTTTTCGAAAAAATAGAAATTAACGCATGACTTATAAAACCGATCAGCTTTGGAGTATTGTGTATATAACATTTGTTTTGTGTGCCCATAGCAGAAGGAAATAATGTAATGGTCTACAAGAAGGTCACGTTAAACTCACCATAACCTGGCTACGATATGGGTCAGTTTTTCTCCCTGTCGAAAATATTGTACTTTTTGATGACGGGAAAAAATAGTTTCAGATTCCGTAGGACAAACGCAGGCGCTCCTTGGGAATAGATATCTAAATATTATTTAAGACATGCTTGTTAGGGATTCTATTTGTAATCTATGATATTCTCACCCTGAAACTCAGAGGCAGCTGACATCTGTCACCCAAGATATTGACCTGAACTAAACCAAACATTTTTATGACTTTCAAACCCAGGATGCAAAAAAATCCATTGCTCTGTATGGATCTGCTGCTGAGGTCCTGTCATTGAAACAGCTGTTTATTTCACTTGGAAAAACCAATAATTGCATTGAAGATCCAAATGATTATTTCTCACAATTAGTAAAATTCGTCATCACTGTCCCAAAAAGTTGATTTTTTTTTAAAAGACAGAGAAATGACAACTATTAATGTAAAAATCAATAAATAATTTTATATACTTCTGATATCTTGCCTTTTTTTGTTCTGTTATAACAAATTGCTTGATCATATTATAATTATATTTGTTGCATATTGTAATAGATTAAAAAAGGACCAATGGCTAAATGAAATGATTGCCTTTACTTTGTTCTACAGAAATAAAGTTGAGAAGAAAGACTTAACTTTTAGGAAGGAGTATATGGTCATTGGAGTCCACTTTCTACGTAGCACATATATATATATACATATGCTTATAAACACTATATATGTAATTGTAATTTCATATCACACAGACCTAATATTCTAGAAAATAATAATTGGGGAAATACTAAGTCCAGTTATTTGTGTCTTTTAAAAACACAGGTACCTTCCCTGTGTCTTGAAACCATGTCCCCAGATGTTACCGGACTACAGCTGCCAGCAGGCTTTTAACTTTAATTGTATCCCAATGAAACCTTGGACTTGCTGACCCAGGGAAGCAGCCATCTTCGAAGTATGGTTTTCGGATCTGCCCTTCTATTAACCAATCAGAGTATATGTGGGCGTTCCCTATTTTAAGATCATAATTTCTCCTGTTATTAAGTGCGGGTTCCAGCGTGTTGAGTTTCAAGTTTTTATTCAGACGTGTAGATTTATTTTAAATGTCCGGTATTAAAGAAAAAACTTATACTATACCACCTTTAACACTGGTGGATGTGTTGTAATCTCCAGTTATTCAGAGAAATGTCAACAGTATCCATACTACACGGAGTTGACGTATAGGAAAGCAATTAGGCGAGAAATAAGTTTGAAAACAAGTTAAATTTAACGGACTACTAAAAAAAAATGTTTTTTTTGTTAACTCTTTCGTCTCTTGCATGCACGCTAATATGATCTTTTTAATTACATTCGGTACCCCCAGGTAGGTACTGCGGAGTAATTAAATGCAGAGTCTGTATTATATCTTGGAATAGATTTATTGGCATAATAAATATGATTTTGACAAGAGGTACTACTACTGCCTGTATATAAAAGGGGTTAGGTAATTGTACATTTTGGCAAGGGATCCATCTCAGCATCTGAAAAGTCTGGAGCTGCTGAATGACCCTATGACCTTGGCGAAGTCACTGCAGCTTCAATGCCATTCGATCCAAATCTGAGATTAAGTAGGACTGACTTTTGCTGTGGGTATTATGTGAGCCAAAGTTCATGCATTTATGGATGACATACCACAGAGGACATTTACAAGGTGTGCATAGGTGCCTTAAAGGAGAAGTATTCTTTACATTACATGATATGTAACACCAACAAAAATAAAAGTTATTCATTTGCATTGACCTCCTAATTATGTCATTGGTTACCTGTATATTTTGTTTGCTTCTTTACATGCATGTTTTGCAACTGTAAAGTTATATATTGTATATTTCATATTCTATGTTTGTAATACTTGTTATAAAAGTTATTTCTTTTGTAATTTTAAATGTCCATAGCTGGACTGTGAATTTAACTTATGCATCGTTGGTATCCAAGGGTCAACCCTGACAATGAATTTGATTAAAAACATACACAACACATAAATGTTCACTACCATATATGAGTCTTTGCAATAATATTTCCATCAGCTTTTAATAAAACCAATTCTCCTGTCTCCTAACTTCACTTTCTCTGACCCAGGCATTTTTTAGTGCTATCACTTATAAAGCATTTATATATCACTTTGAGAAGTAATAGACTTGATTTACATAAATGTTGGCATTCCCTAATTTTTGTGTGATAACTTTTAGATTATAAACTCTGTTAAGCAGACCTCTTTTTACCTTCTGTATCACTTAGGGGTATATTTATAATGCTGTGTAAAAAGTGTAGTGAAGTATTACTGGTGATGTTGCCCAGGGCAACCAATCAGCAATTAGATTTCAACAGTTAGAAAATCAAAGCAAAGCATCTGATTGGCTTCTATAAACAGCATCACCGGTGATGTTTTACTTCACTTTTTACATAGCATGATACATATTTGTATATAATTTGTATGTCTGCTGTATACACCAATCTATTGCACAGCCCTGTAGAATATGTTGTTACAGTGTTAATTATAATCACCAAAAAATTTTACTGGCTGATAGTATATGTAATTTAAAGTGTAAATCATGTTAGTTATAAACTCTGATACCACTGGAATAGACCGTGCCAGAACTCTGCAAAGGATTGTTATGAAATTCACACTGAATACCTGGTGTGGTAGCTGTTTGGTGAATCAGGAGCACAATCGTATATTATATTGTAGGTGTTATAATTATTCATAAAATCAGACTACTGTCATGTTCAATATGGACATGTTGTTCTCATATGTCTCTGTCTATTTGTCACAATAAAATAATCAATTTATTATCAAAATATAAGATCATATATTAGGCCTTTCATATCTGTCCATTTTAATGGGGGCACTGATAAACACCCAGCAAGGTTGTAAAAATTCAAATTTGCATCATGTGATTTTGATAATTATATCTGTTACAGTGACTAAATATGAAGGCCATATCAGCTAACACAAGGTAGCATTTATATACTTGAAACTAGCATGAGAAGATGTAAATTCTCTAAGCATCCATGCAGTGCTGTTGTGATTGAATGTCCTCCCTTCTCAGTCTCAGTAGCATTTAATGCAATCCACTTTTCTAAGGGAAACAGAGCAGTCATAAAAAGAGTTTAAACTGCTGCTTGTCTGTACCAGCTAAAAGATATTGGAAGTTCGCTGCTGGAGTTAACATGGTACAGGCAATGCAAAAGAATATGGAGAATTTGTATCAACATACTGTTGCAACACAACCACTCATTCCACTGCACCATAAGTCAAATATTTCTCATACACTGTAACAGAAAGCAGTGACAGCAATATAAAACCATTTACCTCTTGTCTTGCCACACAATGTGCACCCTACAAAGCTAGAATACAAGTACAATTGTGCTGATGCTGTTCTATGTTCTTGTTCTAGGTTTCTTTTTTTTCTGGGCTTTGCCAAGGGTTTACTGGCAAGATTACAGAGGCATGGCATGGTAGGGCCAATTTTTCCAGCCCTCCATGAGACAGCTAAGGAATTTAGCCAACTGGTATGTGTGCTTAGCCAGAGAATGCAGGTTTTAATGTGTACCTAAGGATTTTGGATGCAGGGGCATGCAAATATTTTTTTTTTTATTATAGCTTGCAACAGAGATACATTGCAGACCCATACTTCATAGATTGAGGTTACATTATGCTTAATCAGATCATCACTGGAAGAAAAAATAATGATAAACACAGTGGCTCATGTGCATCTTTAATATATGTGTACAAATCAACAGGCTTTGTGTGCATGTGGGCTTATATTTAGATTTTCCTGTTGGATCCAGTTACATTGTATAATGCAGCTCCTCTATCATTTTTAGTCTTTCCATTGACAAAGAGGTTGTCCTTCCTCTTTTGAGGCAAAAAGCACATGTACAAGTCTTTCTTCAAGCCAAACTGCTATATATACATGTAACTAGTAATCCCCTTTCAGTTAGGTACCTATGCAGTTTGTCTGGTGCTGTCTTGTCAGTGGCCTGAAAAGTGTGTAACTGCTGATTTTTAGAACAAGGTATTCGATAGCTGTCAAGCTATTCCATATTGTCTCAGCAGAGGAATAACTATAGGTTAGAATCCTCTATTTGTGCTGAAATGATGAATTTACTTTGACTGTTATGTATCTTTCCCCTCCTCAACAGATGTCTCTCGAGGTTTATACTGCATAAGCAAAATTCATGTCTTATAGTTCTAAAGTCTAACGTAAGTGACTTAAAGGAGAAGGAAAGGTAAAAACTAAGTAAGCTTTATCAGAAAGGTCTATGTAAATACAGCCATAAGCACTCACAGAAACGCTGCACTGACTTCTCTGTCAAAAGATTTGTTGTGTCTGTTTTCCTCTGCCAGAGACACACAGCTTTCTCCTCTCACCCCTCACCTGCTCCCCCCTCCCTCAAGAATGCTAAGAACTCACTCCCCCCCCCCTTAGGAATGTGGATCTGAGCCAATCAGCAGGAAGCTTCCTCATAGTCTTACAAACTGGGTCTGGGTCTCGGTGCAGGAGCGAGGCATTATTGGAACTTTCTTTACACAGCTCAGCATTTTTTCTTCCTGTTTGGCTTCTGATAATCTGAACAGGAGAAATATGGGGAGACTTAGGGCACTGGGACACGGGGAGATTAGTCGCCCGCGACTAATCTCCACGAAATGCCATCCCACCTGCGAAAATGTAAATCGGCGGTGGGATGGCATACGCGGCGGTCCGATTTCAGTCGAGGGAACTTGCGCAATTTCAGTGAAAACGCGCCGCCGCGTTTGCCATCCGTGGAGATTATCTCCTTTGTCTCGGGCGACTAATCTCCCCGTGTGCCAGAGCCCTTAAGGGCACTATTGAGAGAACTGAAGGTATGCCTGCCGCTTGACATTATCTCTTTATTAGTCTTTCCTTCTCCTTTAATTATCTATGAGTCCCATATACTTTAATATTTTAAAGTATATGTTAAAGTGTTAGTGTGCTTACTATATATAAAACCTTGTAACTTAAGTTAACTAAGCAAGCATAAATCTATGCTGATTTGCAAAATACCTGTATTTGGGTTTAAAATATAAATGTGGTTTGGTACAGTTTTTCTGGAAAACCCCTAATCTGTAAAACCCAGAGACCCAAGCATTTTAGTTAAGAGATATCATGATGGCATATGACAATCATATTATATCATAATCTCTCTGTTTAGGCTTAGAGAATATATACTGTAGGAATATATCCACTTAATATTTTCCAGACATTAATACAAATGAAAAATAGAAAATTATTGCCACATGCAACATGTGGAAAACTGTACTATAGCCAAACTCATTGTTGTGTGTATACAGGCTTTATGTCCCTTTTAACTGACCTTGAGTCTATAAATACCGCTTTTGTATTTTACAAATGGGAGCATACAATGAAAGCTCATTCAAAATTTAACATTAGTAAACTGATTACTTAACCAGTTTTATTACATTCTACATGATTTAAAATTTACTGTTTAGTCATGAAAATATAAACCTTGCTACTATAGCACACAAATACACCCGATTTAAGAAAAAAATCTTTGCAAGGCAGTTGAATTTTTCTTTTGTTATTGCTTTGCTATATTTCTGCCACTTTGGAATGCCCTACATTTTAGAGGGATATGTATTCTCCATGGGGGAGACAAATGAAGAGAAGAAAATTGCTGCAAAACAACAGAAGTCAAATTGGTATCTGTAAGAGCTTGCTAATATTGCTCCTTATATTTTCTACACGTCTATTAGAGGAAAGGGCTGTGGCAGCTTATACAAAAGCAGAAAAAAGAGAAATGATCAAATATACCATAGAACGAAAACAAAGAGGAAAAAAAGGGACATGTGAAAGATATCAGATATAATATTGTGCTAATAAACATATTGTTAAAAGCTTTTGGTATCAGAACTGCTTTCACATGAATAAATTGAAGTACATATATTGACATATTGTTGTATCATGTTAAGTGAAATAATAATAAGGGTAAATGTTACTATTTTGTAATAAATTGTAATGTTATATTACAAGAGAATGGAAAAGACAAATCCACATGTTTAGAGCGACAGGACTTTTTATTATCTAGTACCCAAAAGCCTAAAGCAGTTGGATTTACTGAGTAATCTTGCATAAATTGAACCTCTAATCCAAGCATTGTGTTGATATCACTGTTCAACTGAAGAAGCTGCTGGGATGAATGGTGAAACGTTTTCAAAATTGCTCAGCAAGTCCAGTTGCTTTAGACTTACTCCTGCTGGATATTGTTTATAATGAATTGAATGAATGCAATCTGAACACTTATAGATATATCATGTTGATCTGATTCTATAACTAAAAGCCCCCAAAACCCATGACTAAAATTGGCCAATGCTCCCCTCCTTTTCCCACCAAAACCCTAACCCAGGCTCCAGAAGTATCCTAAATCCATCCCTTTTACCATTCCATATTGCCAGTCCCTGCATGTAGTACTGGCAGTGTGTTCAACTGAGCTTCTGGAGCACTGGTCATTTACAACTGCTGCTCTCTCTGTAGTTGGGTAGAAACATTTATTATAGGCAGATATAAATAAGATTTATATATATCTAAGATTCATATAACTATCTTACAAATAATATTACAAATAATAATCCAACTGGTTTATTAGATCTATAGAGTGCTAAATCATATGGTTAGCTTAACTTTAGGGGGCACATTTACTAAAAGGGGCGAATTCACAGTGCATTCACCACTTTACCAAAAGACAAAGGAGACATTTTGCTAGTGAAAAACCCCAGTGCTAAAGAATTTTAACCTGTTAATTGTTTGTGGTTCATTAAAATCATTAACATATCTATACTGTTTGTCCAGGTATTAATGCACTCAGAAATTTCAACCCCTGCATTGCAATTTGTAAGAAATAGCTTATTAATGTTGTTGTTATACAGTAACAATAATATTTTTTTTCTGTGTCTGACTTTGTTCTTACTGCAGCTGGCAAGAGAGTTAAGCTGGCCATACACGCACCGATACTATTATACGAAACCTCGTTTCGTACGATATTCGGTGCGTGTATGGCATGTCGGCGATCGGCCAGGTTAGAAAATTTTGATCGGGCGCCATAGAAGGCGTCTGACCAAAATCTGCCGTCAGGGCTGAATCGGCAGAAGGAGGTAGAAATCCTATTGTTTATACCTCCTTATCTGCTGTTTCAGCCCTGACGGGGTCGCACGAAACATCATCAAATCGCCACGTGTATGGCCAGCTTTAGTCTTTCTTTTGGTATCATGGACATTTAGAAAAATAACTGGCCACTTTTACCAAGTTCAGTGACATCATTATTAAAAACACACATCTGTCCTGTATATAACCACTGATTTCAATTAACACTAGCTCAAATACACTAGCAAATTTTCTCTGAAAGATAGTGCCACTAGAGAAAATTTGCTAGGAAAAGTACACACTGGTGAAAAATCTTGCCAGCATTCTCTTGCTATAACTAAAATTCACGTTTAAGTGAATAAGCATATTCATCATGAGTTACCGCCTGATGTAGTTGCAAGTGTGGTAAAGCTTCCCGAGGCGAAAGTTTGCACCTTAGTAAATGTGCCCCTTAGTCTTTTGTTACTTATATTGCCCTTCACCATGCAGGAAATCCCTGCTCTGCTGCATTCCAGGAGAGGTTTAAAATCACAGGCTAAAGTAGGAGCCGAAAGGATTTACAGATTGAGGGAAATGTCAGACAGGATGGCATAAGTAACTCCATGTGACTGCTTGCAGCATCTGCTAACTTTCGTAAGAATTGGATTGGAACTGTTGTTTCAGTCACATTGGAAAATGACTTGTGGTGCATGGGTGGTGTATTTTCCAGCTTGCGTATGTGTTCAACTGATAATGAAGAACATTTTCATATGCATGTATGAATGTTTTCATGCCCATAATACTACTATATGTATGTGTTGCTGTACTTAAAAATATGAAAAAAAGTTTTATGGATAGGGACTTGTATTGCATGTATTTATTATGCGATGTTTCCACTTTGGTGGAAAAATCAACAGAAAGTGAAGGCAGATCAGAACTCTGTTAATCTATGTTTTTTGAATATTCAGTTATTTTTAAATTGTATATTCTTGCTCAGATTTTCACGTTTGTGGAGGACTTGCCCCACAAGGGTATTTATTCTCAGTGACTTTTAATTATTAAATGACTAATTTGGTCCACTATAGCCATGTACATTTTAAATATAGTTAAATCCCCAGAATCTCATAAATTACATCCCAGTTTTGTAGATTATAGGAACAACTATCCTTGCAAACAACAGGTATACCTAACCTTAAAATGTGAAATGTTAGTACAGTGTAAATTGTGGTTAGCATATAGTTGTAACTTTTTTGTGGGGTAGCATTTATCAAAATATTGATAATGAATCAAGAACACAATGGAAGAAAGACACATCCAAGCTTGTTTTGGTATAATGGTGCAAGTGATGTTAGAAGAGTAGAAATGTTTCTTCCTGCCTTCACAAAGAGGACAGGGAATAAATGCACCTACATGTGAACATGAAAAATAGAAAGCAGCTGAAAACAGGGATAATGCAAATCTGATTGCATTTCAAAGCAAATTAATTAGAATGGCTTTCTAACAATTTCATTGTTGTTTTACCCTACAATAAAGCCACACCAGAGAAACACAGAAAACAAACAAGTTCAGCTTAAAGGACAAATAAAAAATGAACAATCACAGCAAGGTAAAAATGGAAAGAAAGAATATATAATAAGCGAGGGGGAATTAACCCTCATGGGAAAAAAGAGCCCATTGCTCTAATCCATCTTCATTGTATCCCTACGTGCAAAGGCAACCACAGAATAAGGAAAAGCCACTTGCAAGCCAGGGCTTTATTTTATATCCTATAGATCAGGAGGGAGGCAAAGCTTTATTTTCACCAAGAGACGTATATTTTATTTCTCTCTTACGGTTTTATGTGTGAGAGATGTCAGAAAGGTAAAATAGATTGCTAATGCATAGGCAAGAGGAAGCTGTTTTGGCATGCTTTGTGTCATGAAGTGTTGCAGGGGGAAAAGAGCTGAGATTTACAACTGATGAGAGACCCTTGGGAGTTTCTTCTAAAACATCTTTCTTCATAAATTCAAAAACATGGTCAACTCAGCAGGGAAAAAAGGGTTTTACTTAAAATACTTGGTCTTGCAAATAAATTTCTGATGCCACAAGAAAATCACACGGACTTAACATGGTAAACAGCTTTCAGGTTACTAATGCACGTTCATCATTCATAACTGAGGCCTATTTTACATAGCTTCGCCTGTGCTAGAGTGATATAAGGGAGCAAGGTGATTCTTGCAGATATAACAAAATATACATTAAAATGTAACATAATATGGTTTGCTTGCATAACCATTTAGCTCACTTCTCCACCAAACAAACCAAACTGAGCTTTTGGAAATCAAATGTAGAAATAAAGGAAAAAATGAAATACAAGAAGCAAGGAAACACAATGATTACTTTAGGGAACTCTAGCAAAAAGAGGATAATGAGGATGACAATGGGAAAAACAGGATAAGTGTGGTGGAAATAAATAAAAATGAAGTGTATAATGAGAAACATAGCTGTGTCTATGGGCCAGTGATTCCTAGACTGTGTGCAGTGTGCTGGTTGTTAGGATGTTGTCAGATGCAACTGATAGTATCTTTCAATAGTGTCCTCCTACAAATAGTATTGAAGAAAAATTGAATTGTAGCTCAAAAATATCTACTTTTACTGGTTTAAAGGAAAGTAAAAGAGATGTGGTAGTAGACAGGGTGTTGGGATAAAGGAACAGTATTTTTTTTTCAAAAAGGCCACCAAAACACCTTTAAATAGAAATATTACTTCTGCTCACATAAGAGAGAGTGAATTTAGGAGTGACAGAAAGGAACTGATATTTTGAATTTCTTGGTGCACAGTTTATTTTTGCCTGGGGCATATCAATAGGTGTAGTAGTCTCAAGAGCATTTAACAGTCCAAGAAGTTTAAAAGGATAATATTTTCCCTAAGCTTGTAACAGTTCCAATGCTTTGTGATGTTTTTTTGCTGGCTTACCAGCCTAGGAAATGAAATTAGCTATAGAATACATAATATAACGTAATAGTATGGTCAGGGGGTTGTTACACAGAATTTAGAATTATGAATATTTTCCTCCATTATAGCACAACTCTTGTTAAATGGCAGGTAAAGTCTTTTGATAAATGTGCATTCAATTATATCAAGGAAACAGTTAAATACTCTTTATAGTGCCAGCTTTGGCAGGAGTACTCTATTTATTTAGTTTTGTGGGTGGTAAGAACTTTGACTCTGCAGGGGAGAATTGTTCTTGCTACCAGTCAACCTGAACAGCACTGTTTCTAGTCCAACTTCTGATTTAATAAAGGTAGAAGATGTTTATTTGCTCCTGTGATATTCATGAACAAGAAAATCCCATTATAGAAGCCTTTAAACTTGCTTACTGTGTCGTAGTGTGTTAATCCATTGGCATTTGTCTTGGTATGTCCCTAAAGCTGGCTACTCTGTGAAGGCATATTTATAATGCTGTGTAAAATGATTTATGTCAACAAAAGTGTGAATATTAAGTCTGAGATTTCATAAAGCTCTTGTGTTGTCCACGCACTGTGATTGCAGAAATAATCCTCTATGGAGAACTAATCACAGTATTTATAACAGTGTATAATAAATAGTATTCCACAAAAATGATGTAATTTATGCTTTGTTTTATACCTTATAACTAATGCAAGTAAATGGGAAAAAGTCAGGCAGCATAGTAAGTGAAATGTAAAGAGTAGTCATATGTGGCGATCCTTAGGGCAGTGACACATTGAGAAATTAGTCGGAGATCAGTTGCCAAATCGCGGCGCCGCGTATACCATCCCACCAGCCATTTACATTCTAGCCGGTGGGATGGCATTGCGTGTACCCCTAGTACAAAATGAACCTTCACCCGCACTCCCTCAGCTTCTCCAAAAAGAAAATCACTGCTCGGTGCGCAATGCTTGGACGGATCGGCACCCTCCCCACAGACTCCAAACGAACAAATAGCAACGGCACTCTAGAACTACATGCGGGACTTGCCCTTCCATTATCCTTTATTGCGGAGAATGCAACGTTTCGGTACCCCTGCCCTTAATATCCAGGGCACTTCCACAACAGATTTTCTCAACTCCCTTTTTTTCTTCCACACACTGCTCCACTTTTCCACGAATCCCACCGTCTGGTTTTTGACGTACATCCAATATTCAGTGGAAAGAACACACACCAAGGCAGTCTCTGCTGCGAACACGACTGATTTATTAGCACATTAGCACAACATGTTTCGAGTCACACAAGGACCCTTTCTCAAGTGTAAAAGTGAACAGCTATTCACACACCTTATAAACCCTCCCACAAACAGGAGTGCCTAGTATTGCTTGCTACAGCCAAGTTTATTATCTACAAGGACTCCAAGGTCCTTCTCCATTATGGATTTGCCTAGTGCAGTCCTATTAAGGGTATAAGTGACTTGCATATTTTTACATCCATGGGGAACTTGCATTTATCAACATTATATAGATTGTAAGCTCTTTTGGGCAGGGCTCTCTTGACCTCTTGTATCGGTTATTGATTGCTTTATATGTTACTCTGTATGTCCAGTGTATGAAACCCACTTATTGTACAGCACTGCAGAATATGTTGGCACTTTATAAATAAATGTTAATAATAATAATAATAATAATTATTATTAAATCTCATCTGCCACTTAGCCGCCCAGATTTCTAGTTTGTCAAGATCCTGCTGCAAGGATCCCACATCCCAAATAAAACTGACTGGGTTGACTGAGTTTTTTGTCATCTGCAAACACTGATACATTACTTATAGTACCCTTCCCTAAGTCATTAATAAGCAACTTAAATAAAAGTGGACCCAATACAGAATCCTGAGGGACTCCACTGAGAACCTTACTCCAAGTAGAGAATGTTCCATTAACAACCACCCTCTGTACACAAACCTGTAGCCAGTTTCCTATCCATGTGCAAATAACTTTACTAAGACCAACAGACCTTACTTTAGAAAGCAGCCATTTGTGAGGCACAGTATCAAATGCTTTGGCAAAATCCAAATAGATCACATCTACTGCACCCCCACTGTCCACCTTCTTACTAACTGCATCATAAAAATCATAAAATCTGTCTGACATGACCTGTCCTTCATAAAGCCATGCTGATTACTGCTCATAAGGCCATTCTCCAGAGCATAATTTTTAATGTGCTTCCTTAACAAGCCTTCAAATAACTTGCCCACCATGGATGTCAAACACTCTCCACTTTGCAAAAAAAATAGACTTTCTTCTTGAACCCCAAGATACAATATATGTTCATGAAACACAAGTGATTGAGGAAGATGAGCTGGTTGGCACCCTTAAACTGAATTTGACTATATTACCTGCCTTAGCCTGTACTGTGCAGATCTATCTATTTATTGAACAGCTAATTCATTTCACTAAAACCCGCTTATGCTTTAGCATTTTTGCCTATCTAATGTTCATGTATTAAGGATAAAACTGGCAATTAATTTCTTTGCTATAGTGCAGCTGTTTTGCACATTTCCTCCACATTTAAACTAAAATAATGACTCAATTTTACATGTGGAGCAAGAGAGATAACCGCCTTAGACTTTGTTAAACCAAGATAAAACCATGCTCAACTATACTGTTAATAATTATAATGATTCCTCCTATAAGTGAACAATTTTACATTTAAAACAAAAGCTGCAGTGAGACTTTAAGTACATTTGTTGCTGTAATATAAATGACTTAAACCTACTACATTTTGGCAGTGGAAAAACCCACCTTAGCTGCAATCTTTGATTGATCAACCAAAGGAATAAAATATATATGGTCTCCATATACTGTACTCTTCTATAAACGTTGATATGTTTTGTAGGAACAGGGTTTTATAAGTGGATTCTAAAAAACAAAAACGTGCACACACCACTAACCATAATTGTTATGGTTGCCCTTTCTCAGGAAAGGGAAGCCATACTGGTGACAAAACACCTGCTGGGATTTCTGTAAACAATGTACACTAATAATGAATTGGGCCATCATACTTAAAGGAGAAGAAAAGGCTAATAAAGAGTTAATCTCAAGCTGCAGGCATACCTTCAGTTGTCTCAATAGTGCCCTTAAGTCTCCCCATATTTCACCTGTTCAGATGATCAGAAGCCAAACAGGAAGAAAAAACGCTGAGCTGTGTAAAGAAAGTTCCCATAATGCCTCACTCCTGCACAGACACCCAGACCAAGTGAACATGCTCAGTTAGTAAGACTATGGGGCTGATTTACTAATCCACAAATCCGAATTCCGAATGGGAAAAAATCGGATTGGAAACGAACATTTTGCGATTTTTTCGTAAATTGTCGCGACTTTTTCGTAGCCATTACGTCTTGCTCGTAAATTGTCGCGACTTTTTCGTAGCCATTACGACTTGCTCGTAAATTGTTGCGCCTTTTTCGTAGCCATTACGACTTGCTCGTATATTGTCGTGACTTTTTCGTATTGAGCGCGCGTAAATGGTGGGCAAACCTTTGCGACTTTGCATGATTTTGGAAGCCTCCCATAGGACTCAATGGCACTCTGCAGCTCCAACCTGGCCCAAGGAAAGTCTCCCATAGGGCTCAGTGGCACTCTGCAGCTCCAACCTGGCCCAAGGAAAGTCTCCCATAGGGCTCAATGGCACTCTGCAGCTCCAACCTGGCCCAAGGAAAGTCTCCCATAGGGCTCAATGGCACTCTGCAGCTCCAACCTGGCCCAAGGAAAGTCTCCCATAGGGCTCAATGGCACTCTGCAGCTCCAACCTGGCCCAAGGAAAGTCTGAAACCGAAGCTTGAATGAATCCGAAACTTTCGTACTCGGCACGACGGCTACAAAAAAGTCACGACAATTTACGAGCAAGTAGTAATGGCTACGAAAAAGTCGCGACAATTTACGAGCAATTCGTAATGGCTATGAAAAAGTCGCGACAATTTACGAGCAAGTCGTAATGGCTACGAAAAAGTCGCGACAATTTACAAAAAAAAATCGCAAAATACCGATCATTACGAAAAAAAACGCATTCGGACGCTTTTCGGACGTTCGTGGAATAGTAAATGTGCCCCTATGAGTCAGCTTCCTGCCGATTGGCTCAGATCCACATTCATAAGGGGGGGGAGTGAGTTCTTAGCATTCTTGAGGGAGGGGGAGCAGGAGAGGCGACAGCAGAGAGCTGTGTGTCTGTGGCACATGAATTACAGACACAAGAAATCTTTTCACAGAGAAGTCCGTGTAGCATTTCTGTGAGTGCTTTTGGCTATTTACATAGACCTTTCTGATAAAGCTTACTTAGTTTTTACCTTTCTTTCTCCTTTAACACAGACTTTACTTGAGGTGGAGTAGACTCAGATAAAGGGTTATTTTTGTTTAAAAAATGTAGCAAATCTGGGAGGGTCTTGAAGGAAATGGTTTTACAGTGTTTTAGTTATTTTTGTTTATATAGTTACATAGTTACATAGTTACATAGGGTTGAAAAAAGACCAGTGTCCATCAAGTTCAACCCATCCAAGTAAACCCAGCACACCTAACCCACACCTACCAATCTATACACTCACATACATAAACTATAAATACAACCACTAGTACTAACTGTAGATATTAGTATCACAATAGCCTTGGATATTCTGATGAACAATCAAGGTCATTCCAGGTTGTAGAATAAACATATGCCTCCAAGATTTTAGTAAGCAAACAGTATGGTTTTATAGGCCTTGGAATCCTTTTCTTGAGAAAGGGAAAATCATTTTATAGTGTACAGTTGATATTTAAAACATAAGAAGACTGGAGTACAGTATCTAGAACTGGTAAGTCTAAAGCAACCATCCTTGCTGAGTAAGCTATTAATTTGATTCACTACCTATATAAGTGTTTTTTTTCAGTAGAAGGGTTACATTTTTCAAGATCACCCAGCAAGTTAACTCGCTTAAGGTGGCATACATGGGCCGATTCTAGCTGCTGATATCGGTCCCTTAGACCAATTCAGCAGCTTATCGGCCCATGTATGGGCACTAATGACGGGCCTGCCCAACCGACATCTGGCCTGAAATCGGTTTGATTTTTAGTCGGATCAGGGACTGCATTGGCTCATTGATGCGGTGCCTGAACCAACGGATGTCTAAATGCCTCATTCTAATTCAATTGTTTGACCCCAGGGCCAAACAACCGAATTAGCCCGATATTGCCTACCAGTAGGTGAGAATATCGGGAGAAGATTCGCTTGCTCAGTGAGCTCACCAAGTGAGCGGATCTTAGCGTGTATGGCCACCTTTAGACTAACTTATACTAAACACTCTATATCATGGCCTGGATGACACAGACATAGAAGACTGGGGAAACTAATTTACTGAGAAATAAATAAAATTAGGTGAAGCTCAGATCTTGAATATAGCATTAAGTACAATGGTACCATGGTCATATATTAATTATCAGGATTAGTACTATATAGGGATATCTACTGAAATTCCATCTGTGTTTGAACTACAACTCCTAGGAGTGTTGCAGCAGATAAGGATAACTGTTTATTAAAGGTGTCAGAAATGTTATGGATCTAGGTCAACTAGAATAACCAGATATTAAAAAACATTTTCTTGGGCATTAAGTCAGACAAAATTTATTGGAGACTGGTATCTGTGCCATTCAAAATGTTATGGTACCAAAAGATGCAGCATTGCATAATTTTGCTAAATTTTGTATCAGAATATAAGATATTTATGTCCTATTAGAAATTCAATTTACATGTGGAATGCAGCATATGAATTTAAAAATATACATTATATTTTACTGGGCTGTTAAATGACTTATTTGATACATTCTGGAACCTTAGCTGAGATGCATTAAGCTGCATAAAATCTCTGCAAGGAATATGGTTTTCCAATTTCTGTGCTATTAAAATTGTTAAAAACTTTTCTGGATTGATAAATAGAACTGATAGAATAATATAAAAATTTAAGAGCTTACTTCATGTAACCCTTCCTCACCAGTCTGTGTAACTTTGTATAAATTTACATCTTAATTAGAGGAAAATTGTCATCAAAAGAAAACATATTTTGCCACAAAACAATGTATATTATATGTTATTATTGGCTAATTAAGTAGATTATAAAATGCAAGCTTTTGGGACTACTTTGGTCCCTGCCCCAGTGATACCTTGCTTGAAGCTGGGGTTTAAGTTGTCCCTAAAGTTTGTTTATTTTAATTGGCTAAGTTAGCCAATAAAATGTATCACCTACTCTATATTTTCTGGTTTTAATTGACAGTTAACTTTGTGCCACACTCTGCTTTTATCCTGTATATTCACAGAAGTGTAATTTGCTGCATATCTTCTTTGAAGATTGACCCACTGCGTTGAACCACCAAGGCTGAACTCTCAGGAGCTTAAATTTTTTCCCAAATACACATGGTCCTCATTTACCAGTATTTTCTTCATATTTTTCCATAACTTCCCATATTCTTCAATCCTAGAATATTAATTGTATCACTGTTTTGTAACAAATAATCAAAATTTTGCATCTATGGGGCCACTAAGGGTTCGGGGTGTACATATGATTGCAACCCTTGCATCCATAAATGAATTCATAAATGAATTACACATCCTTAAGTAATATCAATGAATATTAATTAATATTAATATAGTATCAATATACTGCTACTATAACTAATAATGAATTTTAATTTAATAATTCATAATTTATCAATAATTAATCATCCATCCTTCTGAAAAAAAGCTGTTTTGTTTGTTGATCTTGTTTTGTAGAAGAACAACTGCTCTGTTTTCAAATACTGTGATGGGAGCAATAAAAGCCATTTTTACTTTAAAGGCATTTGGTGTCCTGACCTGTGTATTGCTGTACCTGCTCTATTTTTTTCTATTGTTGGATTGTTACAGACTTCTGGACCAAGGTAAATGCTGCCCATATTCCTTCAAGAAACTGTTATGTCTTCTAGCCCTACCTTGTGTCTCCTCCATCTCTTTGTTGGTGTAAGAATAAATGAATATTTTCTTCTCTTTTCATATTCTTATTATTCTGATTTGGATAATTAGATTTCCTTTTAAATTTCAAATCTTGTAAAATTGTTATTAGGCAGCATAATCCAAGCACCTTAATTATGTTTATAAACCTGTATATTTAGGCTTAAAGGAAAACAAATATCTTTTATCGAGTGGCATTAGTTTCTGTGCAGCCCTTATAGGTCAGCTTTAAAGGAAACGGATGCCCCAAAACAATGTAAGTAATAATATGTAAAAATATTATGAATAAACAAGCTCATATGTAAAACCCTGCTTCATCTAAATAAACCATTTTCATAAAAATATGAAAAATATTCACAGTGCACACAAACAAGCCAAGCCAAAGGCATGCTTAGGCCACATCAGCCATTTCTGCCTTTCGCTTCCACACCACTTCCTGTTACAGTTAGAGCTGCATTATATCTGGTCATGTGATCATGTGAGGGAGAACACAGTCCATCATCAAATGGTGGATCAAGGGAAAAGATGTATGTATGTATGTCCGTTAGGCAAGATTTTTTTAATAGGTCATGTATATATGTATGTATAACTTTATTTAAAAGCACCACAAGGGTACGCAGCGCTGTACAATCTTACAATATACAAAATTACACACAGGAAGTATAAATACACAGGTATGAGTGCCATGTGGTATGAGACACAGTAGGAAGGATGTCCCTGCCCCATAGAGCTTACATTCTAAGTGGTTGGGTAACATACAGGCACAAATTGGAAGGTAAGAGTGCACCAAGTATGGGCATTTGCCTTTAGATGCAGGACTAGGCAAAAGAATGTTTTAGTGCTCCAGAAGGTAACATCTGAGTTTTATCTTAAAGAGAGTGTGTGAGTGTTCCCTACAGAGGGATTCATGCTAGCCTGCTTATTTTATTTGTTTTTATTTTACAGATCTGCATCTTTTACCCAAATGCTAGAATTTGGCAAACGATGATAGTCAGCAGTGCATGCTATAACTTTTTGGGCAAACTAAAGCATGTGAAAAGCATTATTCAGGCAGTACTAAGGGTTCTAGGTATCTAGAACTATCTTCATTAGACATTAACTGCAGAATTTAGCTGCCATAATTGTGTTCAACTTGATTTTGCACACAATTTATTTTTTTGCATGTGTACTAAACTGCTGTAGTATGTTAATCCACAACCATTACATGTGCCTTTTGACTCTATTGTTGCAAAATGTACTTATTTATTGTTTGAGGACCACACAATAACCAACTATCTTATGTATATATTGCCAGGAATAAGCTTCACTATCACGCATATGGCACCTTCAGTGTTTTGACCATCATATTTTTAATCAGTAAAAGCAAAACTGTGTATTGGCATTTCACCCTTAATTCTCATTTACTTTGCTGATTTCAAGCTGTGTGTGCAGTTAACCACAGAAAGCATTTTAGAATTAGGAAAAGACACATGGGATCATTTACAACTGCAAGGGCTAGTGCATAGTGCTAAAGTGGACAACAAAATCGAGCATGCATTGATGCTATTCAGAGAGCTACTGAATCCATACATGTTTTTTTGCAACTCATGCACCTCTTCAGTTTGCTCTGATGAGTGCAGGCATCAGTGCAAAAAATTCTGAAATTATAGGCAGCATGGACTTGGTGGTATTGCAGGTTTGGACTGGGGGGGCAGTGCCCACCCACCACAGGGGCCCCACCACCCGCCCAACCTTCACACCATCTTCACACTATCTTCACAGCATCTAGTTCACTGAATCACAAGTTAGTTGTAAGTCTTGACACAAACCCACTAGGCAATACCACAGGGTCACACTTCTAAATCTAAATCACTGAATCACAAGTTAGATGTGGATTTTGACACAAACCACTAGGGAAACCCTGGCAATACCGCAGGGTCTGGAAAAAACCCAGTGGGCTCAAACCCAATCACCGCAGGGCACTCTCACCGGTGACTTGGCAGAGCGAACCTGTGGGGATTGGGTCAAGGCCCACCATGTTTTTTTCCCGACCCTGTGGTATTGCCAGGGTTTCCCTAGTGGTTTGTGTCAAAACACAAGGCTAACTTGAGATTCAGTGATTTAGATGCTAATATTGCTATTAATGGTACACAGCAGAAATGACACTAATCAAGCACAAACTGCATTGTGCAGAAGTCACATTGGACACAGTTTTAGAGGGTATCTGAAAAGTAATGGGAAAAACACTGCATTTAAGGTAAAAAAAAGCCCAACAAGTTAGGGCTCATTTGCAATCCCAGATGGCAAAGTACAAAAAAAAAAGCTGAAAAAAAGTCATTATTTAAAAATTAAAAATCACACACTGTGTCTGGTTGTGCCTAAATAGCCACAGACCTCTACGATCCATTTTGCAGCACAGAGAACTTCAGTTCCCTTCACCAGTACTGTGCTGACTGCTTTTGTTAGAGCTGTATTAGTGAAGGGCAGGGAGACATGTAGGCCTCCTCCTCCAGACAACCAAGATACAGAGTGGAAGGAGGCACAAACTGTATTGGGGCCCTGCCCTTACCTTACCAAAGGCAGGTAAGCAGTAAGGAAAGGGCTATCTGCACTTATCACTGAGCACTGTATTTTTTATCAACTCATTTGTTTTCAAGTTATGAAAATCTGTAAAATCTGGCCTGTAAACAGTCACTGAGCCCTCAAATTAAGAAACCATTTTTCACCTTTGTTTATTTACATTTTAACATTTTAACATTTCAGTTTTTTAAATTGTTTAAGTTAAACTTGTTTACTTTGTGACACAGAATTAAAGCATCTTATTGTAATTATTTCTGCCAATGATATTAATAAATTAGTATCACTAAGGATTATTAGGATAACTCAGATAGCATCCCTGAGGGAACATTTGACCAACCTAAATGTAAGTTCTGAAGGGAAAGGATGAGTCAAATGTTTAGATGCCATTGCCAGTTGATATAACTGGACTAATTCTTTAATAGTAGTTTAAGGTAATACATTAGATAAATGTGGTCTATTTGAATTTTACTAAAAAAGTAGTAATAGCACCTAAACACAACCTATATTTTTTATTGAATGTTACTGCTACTGCTGCAGAGATATCCAATATGAAATAACTATAGAACCTGAATAAATCATCATCTTCCTAAAAATAAATAATCAGCTTGGCATAATTAAAAAATGCACTTTTTGCAACAAGTAAAATATTACAGACCTGCATGTTACAACACTGTGGATGGTGCCAGATATAAAGATGTAAAGGATATCTATATCTGTTTTACCCAGGGGTCATTGTAATGAACATATTTAGTTAACATATTTAGGCAAATATATATGTATTATTTATTGCTCCTAGCTTTACTGAAGAGATGAGGGCAATGACACAAGGTAATTCTGTATATTTTTTCTATGGGAATTGTCTGCTGGTTAGTGCATTTATGTGGGTGATTCCGAGTGTTTTATTGCCAATCTGCCACTATGTGACAAAATGTCTAGAATTGCCCCGTGTCACATTACAATTTCTGGTTCACCTTGCAGTTTTACCTTTGCCAGTTTCATTGACAGTTTGCTCACAAGGCTAATTGTTACCTTTCATAATGCCGCCTTTAAGTTTAATCACCTATAGCAACTAATCAGTGGTTACAGGTCAGTTTAAACTCAAATATCTCAAGGGTTGCTATGGATTACTGTATCTGAAAATTTAGTAACATTTATTACATATGGGATATGGGTCTAGCATAATATAAATAGGTGTGTGGCCAGCCACACAGCACCATGAACAGTACACTACATAGCAGGAACAACTTCCTAGGTGTTTTCTTTGCCCTCCTAGAGATGTAGAGAAAATGTAATTCAATTCAGTATGCCTATGTGCTTAGATTGAAAATTTTAGGGTATAGTGGTATAAACATAAAACTTATGATGTCCTCTAGAGCATTTTCTGCATTATACTGTCAACCAAAAATAAATTGTTCCGGATTTGTTTTATAACCTCTTTAATAGATCCCTCCAGATGCCTGCGGTGAGGTGTTTCTCTTTCCTTTTGGTGAAAAGGACCCCCAGAGAACAAGTTTAGCTTTAATCCAATTAGCACAATTAGTAGCTGAGAGACGCTTCCAACATTCTTTTTCTTTCTTGCAGTGCCCAGCACCTTGAGCCTGCCTCCAGGCAGAAAAGGCATATTCTGGGCTCTGTAGCACTTTAAAAGGGTCAGCTGCACTGTTATGAGGGAGGCTACTATTTAGTTGTGTTGGGAACCAAGCTTTTTATAGGCAGCTCTGTCTTGTAGCCTCATTTCTCAGATGTTTTGGATAATTTATAAAATGAATCACATATCATAAAAGGAGTCACATACATTCATCTAGCATTGTATCATGCTAGATGGATATATATGAGGAAATGTTTGGCCAACTTTGACACATCAGCAGACAGATTGCAATTGATATGTTGGTTGTCCTGGGCCTTAATATGGTTGAAATAAACAATAATTTGTCAAAAAGGGAAATTTTTGAGTTTGCAGAGTTCTCGGTACAAAAATTTTGAAAAAGTAAACGGGCACTTTTTCGGAGGAGGGCATGCTTAGTCAGTGTGATTGATTTTCGCCTGCCGACAATACCTGTTTCAGAATCAGTTAATATACTGTATTATATAAAAATCATGGAAAAAAAATCTAGCACTTAAGCACAATGCAGTTGCACAGTTTAGCAATGTAGAAACATTACTGATTGAGCTGGCCAAATAATATTATGTACACTTCCAGCATTAAATGATGTCAAATGGGTAAGTTTAAAAAGGTATATAAGGTAAAATGGTCTATAAGGTAAAATGCATGAAGACCACAAATGAGTAGGAACAAAAGTCAGTATTATAATGATTATTTTAAATGTAGGCAAGATGGGCACGAAAGCAGTGCATTTCAAGCCAAATAGGTCACCACAGCTTGCAATCAACAGGGAATCAAATCCACTGACCTTCATAAACACCAATTCATCAACTGTCTTCAACAGTTTGTGCTCAGAATATAAAGTGAAGTGCAGTGCTGTCATTGATATTAAAGGGAAATGTACAAACTCCCTTATAGAGCTTACATTTATAGGCAGTCCAAAGATCTTACAAAACCAGGAATTAGCATAAAAAGAGAACCATGACATTAACATTCAGTAGAAGACCATCACACGGCTACAGTATTCCATGACAGGGGAAGTGTCAATTTGGGGGCTCCTCCCAACAACACCAAGCTCTCTCCCCCCTTCATTAATATAACATACCAACATGCATAAAAAGGCAGCAACTAATTTATTAACAAATGTACCTAAATAACAACCAACATATCTTAACATCAGTTAAGTCTAAGGCCACTGTAAACAATTACATTTATATAACATTTAGCAACTAACTTGTAACCTCCAATAGCTGTTGAAGGATGCAAACCAGGAGTGATGAGCCAGCCTAGATGTGACTTTCCTCCATATCTAATGCCCTTTCCACCAGACCCCTGTCATTAAATTGGCCCCAGGCCTAAACCCTGTTATTCCTTAAACTTCATACCCTTATCATTAGGTCCCCCAGGGAACCCCCTCCTGCTGCCACTCTACACTAATGCCACCCCCTTCTCTGCTACCCCCTTGCTCTGAGGAGTGTAGCCAGGAGTTGTTCCAGGTAAGTGAACACCTCCTTCACTTTCTTCCCCCTTTAGTCTCTTGTGTCTCTCTCCCTTATAAAAGGAAACCCAACAAACTACAATTGTAAGTTCTTTTGGGCAGGGCTCTTTTCACCTCTTGTATCGGTTATTGATTGCTTTATATGTTACTCTTTATGTCCAATGTATGAAACCCACTTATTGTACAGCGCTGAGGAATATGTTGGCGCTTTATAAATAAATGTTAATAATATAATAATAATAACACCTATAATTCCTAATTTATACTCCGATGCCAACCCCCCCCTTAAATGCTCCACTCTTGCATGTTGGAGTGTTGTGTCGCTGGTGCAGAGAGCACTACTGCGCTGTCTGCACCAGTACAGCCAAATTTCCATTTCAAAAAATGGAAATTCTGCTCTTAAAGGAGAAGGAAAGGTAAAAACTAAGTAATCTTTATCAGAAAGGTCTATGTAAATACAGCCATAAGCACTCACAGAAATGCTGCACTGTGTTCCCTGTCAAAAGATTAGTTGTGTCTGTTTTCCTCTGCCAGCAGCTCTTTGCTTTCTGCTCTTTCCTGCTCCCCCCCTCCCTCAAAAATGCTAATAACTCACTCCCCCCCCTTAGGAATGTGGATCTGAGCCAATCAGCAAGAAGCTGACTCATAGGGGGAGATTTATCAATCCACGAAGAATCCGAATGCGTCCAAATGCGCTTTTTTCATAATGATCGTTATTTTTGCGACAATTTGGTCGCTGTTGCGACTTTTTTGTGTCTTGTGCAAATTTTTCGTTGCTGCCGCGACTTTTTCATACCTTGGGATCAATTTTTGCGACAAATTTGTATTGTCGCGCCGAGTACGAAAGTTTTGGATTCATTCAAGCTTTGGTATCGTGACTTTCCTTGGGCCAGGTTGGAGCTGCAGAGTGCCATTAAGTCCTATGGGAGGCTTCCAAAATCATGCACAGAAGGATCAAAGTCGGAAAGGTTTTCCCACCATTTACGATCGTTCAATACGAAAAAGTCGCGTTGGCGGCGAAAAATTGCGCAAGATATGAAAAAGTCGCATCGATGACGAAAAAGTCACGATCTTCAGAAATGATCGTATCCAATACGAATTTTTCCCATTCGTGATTCGAATTCGTGTCTTAATAAATCTGCCCCATAGTCTAACTAACTGAGCATGTACACTTGGGGGCTGATTTACTTACCCACGAACGGGTCGAATGGAGTCCGATTGCGTTTTTTTCGTAATGATCGGTATTTTGCGATTTTTTCGGATTCTTTACGAATTTTTCGTTACCAATACGATTTTTGCGTAAAAACGCGAGTTTTCGTATCCATTACGAAAGTTGCGTAAAAAGTTGCGCATTTTTCGTAGCGTTAAAACTTACGCGAAAAATGCGCAACTTTTCACGTAAGTTTTAACGCTACGAAAAATGCGCAACTTTTTACGCAACTTTCGTAAAGGATACGAAAAACTCGCGTTTTTACGCAAAAATCGTATTGGTAACGAAAAATTCGTAAAGAATCCGAAAAAATCGCAAAACATACGAAAAAGTCGCAAAATGTTCGTTTTCAAGTCGGAACTTTTCCAATTCGGGTCGGATTCGTGGGTTAGTAAATCAGCCCCTTGGTCTGGTAACTAGCCACTCTCTGTCACCTGAGGCAAAGTTCTCACCTTGCCTCATGGCAGGAGTTGCCCTGCCTGTCATTGCCCAGTTCCTGACTCACTCCCAGGGCATTCTTTCCACTGTATAGTTAGTACTGTCTGCATTTTAATTTTACAATAGTGGGGAAGGCAAAAAATATGTAAGCCCTTTCAGTTCATTAGAAAAAACACGAACAATACCTGCCTGCATCCAATTTGCTGATTTATGCCATGCTGCGTGTTGTCTGGCAACACACAGGGTGGCATGACCAAATTGTCTCAGCATGGAAAGAGTCAATTGAAAGTTGAAATGAAAGTTGAAATGAACTTTTATTATAAAGCTGTAGATTTAAAGTGACATTATACACAGCAGCATTTATGGGGCTGCTTTTATCTAAGGCAGCAGCCCTGACACTCTGCACTAGCAGAGCCAAATTTCCATTTTAAAAAACTGAAATTTAATTCTTAAAGTTACAAGAGGCAACACTTTGCCACCCCTGGTAACTGGCTGCTCACTGCCGCCTGAAGCAAGGTTCTCACCTCATGACAGGAAAAGCCCTAATTATACAGATTTTGGAAACAATAAGGCTCCTTTAACAGAAATGTATCCAGAAATGTATCAAGTGCACATCCTTGCCTTGTACCAAATCAGTTTGCATCTTGTCTCTTTGAACTGAGGGCAAAGAGTTGCATCTCATTCTGTGTGCAGCACTAAGGTGTTTGTAAACTGATATTCCTGGAAAGCTGCTAGTTTATGTGTCATTCAGAATGTACAAGCTGGAGAGTACCAGGGTACAAAAGGCACTAGGGAGCTCAGCACTAATTTCTGTTAATGGGATTCATTAATACAGGGCTCCCTTGGACCTTTATGAGCTGTGCTCTGTAACTTACACGATTACACACAACTTACATGATTTTTAAGCCAGCAGAAAGTCCAAACCTTAGCTTGCGTCTGCAATTGAACTGAACCCACGCTGTCCCTGTATAATCCTAATAGATTTCATTTTTCACCCCTTAGCACTTAAGCACATGTGGCTCTACCAATGGTAACCTGCCTAGGGTACAACCATTTTGAGAAGGAAGGGAAGACACAATGGCATAACATGTTTATTTGTATTTGTTGCAATGTTATTATACAAATCAAACCGCTCTTTGTCTCTCTTCTACCTTTTTGTGTAAATTGGTCCATGTCTGCCAGACAATGGGTAAGGGTGTAGTAGGCTACTGCTACCCTTGCCTTAGGTGCCAAAGCTCCTTGGCCTTGTACAGAGATTTTAAAATTGGAGAGGCATTGGGTACTGACCATGATAAATATAAAGAGGCCTGGATGACAAAGAGTTGAAAACCATGTTTTCATCTGCTGAACTAACACAGGTCAAGGTACAAATGCAACATGACTGAGGTTAGAAGTTCAATATAAAATGCTGGCTAATGAAGCATATTTATTTGTAATCTCATATATAAACACAATTTTACTTTCTCATGAATTTATTTGGGTTACTGACTGTGCAATAAAATGGGTAATCTTCTTGACTTGCAACAAAAATTAAAAAATGAATTCCAGGTTGCACACTATGGAGAGCCAAGAATAAGTATTCGTTATTTAGATGCAACAGAACTCACATGCCCTTTTAAAATTTAGCAAATGCTATTAGCTTAATGGGAAACAAAAAAGTACTATGCTGACTGCAAAGTAGTACAGCCACTTATTTACAGTGTATATAAAAGTTTGTAAGGCAGGAAGTTGTTATTTAGTTGAAGCTATCTAGGCTGAAGCTACAGGTAGTAATCTCTCAGAGATCTCTCTGGGAGATGCCATGTTATCCCTTCATAACTCAACCATATTAAAGATACTATTGGATAGTATCAGGTCCAGATTGGACCTGAAGGCTGAAACAGCCCCCCACCAGCCTATTAAATAGTGACTGTCTATGGCATATTACAGCAGCAACTCTGGCATTTGCCAGAATACAGATTGTCAGTCCAGGCCTCTATATTATGAACTATAGTAAACTCAGCCTAATCACCAGGGTTTGCAGTAGAACTTTTCTCTGACACCTTCATTACTACTATGTAAGGAAAGTTTAGTCTTACAGCATTTCCTTTTGGTGCCAGATCAGAAGCTCACAGACTTCTCTGTGAATCCCCTTAATGCATCAGACGACCCTAAGCTCAAAAATTTGACTATTTGCTTTTAATCTTCCTAGACAGTAGGGTATGGTCAATTACTTTTTAAATGTATTCTGATAGTTCTTTAAACTTTGCTTGATTGTAACCCTTATAACACATTAGCAGTAGCATTTATGTAAACCATAAATTGTAGTAATTTGTTTTCTTGATCAGCTGACATGACCAGCTGCTTCCAAACTTTTGTAATTCTTATGTTATTATAGGAATTGTATGGGGCAATTACTTTGAAATTAGAATTCACCCAAATGACTATTGCTTGGCTATTTAACTTGACTATAAGATGTTGAACTTTAATGAACAGAGGGGTTCTACAATGCAGCCTGACAGATAAATGTTTAAAATTTAAATCACGTCAACCAACCAAATCCATCCTCCTTGGGATGCCATCAGCAACATCCTGGGTTTACGTCTACCCATAACCAAATTTCCTTGCTGTTATAGCCTTCCAGAATTTAAAGACACAGCAATTAATATAGAACAACAGAAGTAAAATACACAGACCCTTATTTATTTTATTTGTTTGCTAATACTTGCCAACATTCTTCAGAACCTCTGGGCAAATGGGGAGTAGACATACAAACAACGTGTCATATAGATATAGGCTGACACAAATGATGGAGAGGTCCATGATTGGTAGAAGTCATTCCATCATGTCAGTCGTGGATCAGATCTCTGGTTATCTTATCTAGTTTACTGTAATCTCTTGGACTATCTATGTACCTAAGCCATATGGTATTTTGACAATTAGAAAGCCATGTTTAACAAGACTTTAATAGGCTACTTTATTCCTTGCTTTATGCAATCTCATTATCTCTACAGCTATCACTTTATGGTAGACTGACTAGTGATTTGTGATGTTTAGTTCTATGCAAATCATATGAGGCCACAGGGGGTATGTTAAAGGTGTAAAGCAGGGGTCAGGGCAAGGGGAGTGCGGCTGCATGAGACTGACTTAAAGGGGCCATGCTTAGAAGTGTGGCAGAAGGTATATTAACGCTAATAGTTGCCAATTTTGATATATGCTTGTTCAGAGATTTAGGAGAAGATTTAATCTAAAGTTGGAATTTTGCAATTTGGGAAAATCATGAAAAAAACCCACTAAAATTACTTTTTTCTTTTTTTTTAATTTAATAAATGTTTATTGATTTTTGAATATAATTATCTAATACAGAAAGCATAATGTAATAATAAATAAAGTAAAGCATTCACAAATGTTTTAAGACATAATAAAGAACATAGTAAATTTACATATTTGCTTCTCCAAAATTTGTGCCCAAAGCTACATCTCAGCTGCTCTCTTACAACAGATATTGTTGGAAACCATCTGAATGTAAAATGGATTTCTGCTTCCCTGAGGTTGGGGAGGGCTAGACTAAGGACAAACTGGGGAAGTACTGGGGGAAGGGGGGGTTCAGGTGACTCCCAACACCTGGAAGAGGGGCCAGGTTGTTCCCAACTTCTCTCTCTTCAGCTCCATCCAGGGTAGCCATAGTAACTCATGGTCATAACTCTTGCCCTGTACCTGCTCTCGGATTGCCTCCATAGATCTATTAAGACTTTTTAAAAGAATTTATCGAGCCTTTCTCTGAGACTTTAAACTAGCCCCTTTAAACCTGTGATGCCTTTATATCATCAGCGTTTAAGAATGATGTTAAGTATATTTTTTTTATTATTGTGGTTTTCTTTTGTTCTGTGAATTTTTCACACTTGCAATTGTTTTCCCCATGAATGCCTGTTGTTGCCAAAACGTGTTCATGGGAATTGTTGTGTTTTGTTGTGATTATGCTTATTTTTAAAAATTGAAAATTTAAATATGTCACTTTTATAATAAAGAAAAGGAATATTGAACTAATGAAAATAGAATGAGTAGCATGCTATTACTACTAAATACTTTAGCAAAAATATATTTTTTGTCATCTGTTCAAAGGAAAAGTAGAGCTCAAATATGAATATGTATACACATACCCATACAGTAAAGATACATACGCGTATAGTAACGTAGTTTTGTGACTTTAAGGCATGTATTACCCATTTATCCTATCCAAATGATTAGAGGGCCAGCACATTCTGTGCTTTTTCCAAAATAACTACTATATGGGACATGCCCAGCTTAAATCCCAATTAGGAAAGCCCAGACTAAATTTCAGACCACAAAGTGGGACTTGAACTCCAAGGGGGAAATGTAAGAGGGGGGGAATAAATAAAAGTCGGTTCTGTAAAAAAGCAGGTAAAAAAATATTCACAAGTATTATAGTTTGAACTAGTGTGTAGTATATGTTATAAAACTTTGTAATGAAAAGTCATATTTGCTCCAAAATTATGCCACTTTCAAGCATACCTTAAAAAGTTTTTAATGCAAAATTAAAATTTGCAATGCAATAACAGTCTAATGAAGAATATTATATTGAAAATGCTTTTTTTTAAAAATTTATTTGTGCATTTTTTCCCGTTTACAACTTTTATTACATTCCCCTCCAAAAGTCTAAAAACAGAGGTGTTTAATAGCAAAACAATCAAATGAGAAATAAAAAAAAAAATTTAAAATGCTTTCCCCAAGTTATTTAATTGGAGGATGGTCTTGTCTAACCTTTCCCCAACCCACACACACACATGAAAATTAGCCTATTATGGCCATGTTTAAGACTGCATTCTATCCCTCCCATTTTTAGGTCCCCACAAAATAGGACAGGTATGAGCTATATTCATCCCTTTTTCTGCAGGGCAGAAGGGGAACAAGTAATGAGATCCTATGGTACCCATCCCACACCAATGCAGGGGGATGCTTGGACATTTTTTCTACCCTCTAATTCAATGACAGAGACCTCCAAAGAGAAACAAACCTGCAATTCTCTGACATATAACTGTAAAGTAAAGACATGAAGGAGTCATACACGTATCTCACTATTATGTTTATAGTGGCTATGGATTAACAACAAATAAAACATATCACCTCTGGGACAGGGGGTTTGGTTCAGGAACAAAATTCTATGTTGATATTTGCTAGGGTACCTTGCACAGCAGGGGCCTATTTATCACATTCTGGGTGCCATTTTGAGGCAAATTAACAAGAGCAACAGTGTTTTCATGCAAATGACCAAACACCCACTTTGTTAACCCTCTGTAGTGGGTTGATGGAGCAATTCCCTTCCAATCTCGTCTTCTGAGAAATAAAATACTGTGACCAGTGCAGACATTTAATAGAGGGAGTATATTTTTATAATATGTATCATTAATTTGACATTTGTTTGGATAATTCTCAAATATACATGATATTAATGGATTATGAAGAAATTCGAATTACCTCAAGTAAAATGAGAACTAATAGCAGACAGCAGGGTGCTGGGATGAATATAGCATTGTTGCCTTGTGTTGCTAGGTCCTAGGTCCGATTTCAAGCAAGGCAAGATTCTGGTATATTCTTTTTGTGTCTCCTTGATATTCCTCTCGCCCTTGAAAAATATACAGGTAGGTTTTTTGTTCCTGATAAAGCAAACAATAGTGTCTAAGTGTACAGTATGTTATAGATACCTTAGATTCTAAGCTCTCCTGCAGCAGTAAATAATGTATGTAAAGTGCTGGTGCTATATAAATAATAATAACTCATTTTGTTTACCAAACAACAAGGTTTGCTGTCAGGTTTTGCAATGCTTCGCATGTACATATTTGTGAAGTATATATTTGTAATTGACTGTGATGTATTACAGGGTCTGGGCTCTGGCAATGGGCAGGAGGAATGTTGACTTATTTAAATATTGAACCAAGTTGGATCTGTCAGTTTTAAAAATAAAATATTATAAATTCTTGCAATAGTTACATTTGCAGATCAATTTCTTGAACAAATCAATGGCATCCTATGTGTAACAAATGCTTGGTAACTCTAAACAAGCATTTAACATTTTTTTTTTACAACATTAAGACTGCTTTAGTTGGTTAATTCGATGAATTGGCATTATGCAGAACATACACAATGCTGATACAGAGGAAAAGGCATCATATTTTTCTGATAATCAGTAAACTGGCCTTGTTCATAGTCACACACACTGACATCTTGCTGGAATCTCACCTAATAAATGTCTTAAAGCTTTTTGCAGAAGCCTTTTTTATGGAGTATACTTATGTTCCATAGGGCTCATGTAGGTCTGTAAGTGCAGTTGTGGCCCCCACATGTTCCCCACAGTCAGTTGCCTGTAAAACCACTTAAAGGAACTTCAAAATGTGCTCCTTGTACATCCCTATGGTTGCACCTCTCAGTACTTCCTGCCTTCTTTTCCAAATTGAGAACTGCCACGTATTGACACAGGGGCACTCTCAAACTACCACCAACTCTGGACCAGGAGGTAGCTTCAGGGTTCCCTCAGTGCCTTGTGTCAATTGCTGTAGTTCAGTTGAGCCAAAATGATAGGGCACACATGTCACTTACACAACAAACACTGGAAAGCATGCCCAGTTTGCGGTACTTAAAGAGCAATTGTGCCAATAACATCACCCCTTTGCTATTGCAATGATGCCAGGATTCTGGGAGAAATGCTGCATTGTGGGAACAAAACATGCCAGAGCTATACTTTGCTCACTGCACTTGCAGACATACATGTGCCCTTATATGTTTTTCTGTTATGGTGCCCTGCTGGGTGCTTCTCATAATTCTGAATTTAGAAAAAATGATAGAAATGCGTGTTGTTAGTTTGAATGCAACAATATGTACTTGCTTTGTAATGTAATTGAATTACTTTTTCTCTAGATCTGTAACAGAATAATTATAATATATACTACAGTTTTTTTTGGTTGATGGGATAACTTTACTAATAAATATACTTCCCATGCTGTTAATGCCTTAGCTCACCTGAGTGAGTCATTTCATAAAGCACTTTACCCTGTAATATTAAATCAAGCCCATATTTTTATATTTCCACTAGATGCACCCATTTTCACAGCTTTAAAAACTATAGATGAGCATTTGCAACAAATCTATGCCTACACACATAACGTTTGTTCACTTTGCACTTATTATGTGTACTTTAGACATTTAAAAAAGATCGACACATGGGAACCTGGCTTGCTCATAACCATATAATGTCATCAGGTTCTGGATATAATTGAATCATCACCTTTTGAACTCAATATGAAATCATCAATTTTGGATAATTTCATCACTAAATCTTAAAATTTATGCTCAGTGGTAGGATTTAGCCTTGTTCCATCCCCATGTAGTAATGGCTCATTCATCAGCTAATGGGTTTGCTGTCTTTTAGAATATCCATCCTTATGTACACAACATTTCCAGAAAATTTTCAGAAAAAGCATGTGTTCCAAGTGTTTTTTTCTGAGATATGCTACCATTTCAACTGGTTTTCTTACTATTGTAAGAAAATCATGGGGACCTCTTTTGCTGATATTTTTGTTAACCTGCCTGTCAAAATTACCAAATCAAAATCTGGGTTATTTTTGTCACTCTCACATTATTGATTATGCACGCTATTGAGTGGCCTTCATACATGCACCAGTAAGCTGCTCACTCAGTCTAGAGGGGCCAAGTTTCCCACCTATATTGGCCTATATGTGGCCATCTTTAGATCTGTCCAGGAGTATCACAAGTATACTAAGAACCCTACCCATTTTGGGGTAACTGAAAATGTATAACTGAAACACTTTTGTATGCAGAAATTTTGGAATCCCTGAAGCAAACTTGGATTGGTTCTGTTCTGTACCTAATCTACTATGCCACTATGTAATATGCAAGATGCGTACTGAAGGGTTAACATATGTATGCAGAATTCTAAGAAGGTCTGTGTATGTGTTACTTTAGTTGTTATGATTACCTTGACCATCCTGTCTTTGTTGTGTTTTGCCCTTGTTGATCTCAGCAAATACTCAAGGCTAACAAAGCAAAATAAGCTTCAGCAGCTACTTTAAGGACTTTTCGTTTTCTGCTAATAACTGCAAGGCACATGTGCCCACCCCATGTTACGTAAGCATAATGGAATGTCTTTATCTACATGTATATAATCTATGGCAAAACCATCAATAAACTGGATTTGTTAGCAGATTCACTACTTGTCTGTGTCTCTCTGTGCAAGTTCCCGGATCCGTATCACCAGTGTCTGGACAGGGAGACCCAGGGTCCCAATAACAGGTATAGACCTAACACGTACTCTGTGTATTATCCCCTATGCATGGGTCTGCAATTATCTTTTCCAATCCCTGCAATATTGATTGAAAAATTTGGAAAATCCTGTTGAGTTAGGGCTCCATGTTGTCCCCAATTTGCCCCAATTTTCACATATACAGTGTTTTTCTAAAGCATCTGGAACAGGCCCCTATTTGGCTAAATTTGTATTTAACCCTTATTGTTCCAGTTATTACAGTTAATAATTTTAAAATAAACTGAACATAGATTACAGTAAAAAGTTTTAAAATACAAAATGAAAGATGCAAGTATTACACTGACAATAATGAGGTAATTCCTGATTAGAGCTGGAGAAAAAAAAATCAAAGAGCAACTATTCAGACTACAGTAAATGTGAAAGTAGTTAAAATCAACCCACAAAAGTTTCTCAAAAATTCATGCTGAAATAAACAGACAAAAAAAACCTTGAACAAAAAATATTTTTGAAATAACAATTGCATGTCCCTATGAAGAAATAAATAGTAATAAAATTGCAATCAATCATTTAACTATTATCTGTGTGGTATATGTTCTAAAACACTTTTACAAAAAAAATAAATTACACAGCAATATTAAACGTAAAAAAAAGAGAACAAAATAGAAATAGAGGAAAATAGTAATGCTAGTATTATGCAAATGAATATGTGACTGTTTTAATATGATAGGAAGACATGTATTGGGATAGTGTCCCTTTCAACTAGAATGGCCAAATGATGAGGTTTGATTACCCCTCCCTAGTCCTTTAACACATGGATATTTCTTTAAGGTGTCCTTGCTGAGCCTATGCAGCTATAAACTTCAGCTTGTTTATTTAGATGGTGACAGATTCACCAGTTTTAGCACCCTGTTACTATAAAAGTGACGAGCCATAAAATAATCAATGGGAGTGACCTTTGTGTGGCTCTCACCTTGGCTCAAAAAATTTCACTCAGCTGTTGTTGAAGCAGCGTGCAGAGACAAAGATCACTGCGGGGAGCTCTCCATCGGAAAAGTGTTAATTATGAACTCTGACCTTTGTCTTACCTTTTACCCCTATGCTGGGGTTTTCATGTAGGTTGAAGCTAAAAGATAGATGATCTCTGGATCGGTAGGGGCCTGTCTCAAAACCTAGAAAAATCTGAAAAAAAGTAGCATTTAGAAACTCACTGCAGTGAATGTGAACACCACAATATTCCAGGGCTGAACTATGAAGCACGTGTGTGCTCCATATAACTTTCTGTACAGAAATTAAGCTTCATGCTTGCCATTGTCTGCCAATGTGCAATTATATATATTTATTATCTCAGTTCTGATACTAACCTACTCATTTTGAGAAGAAAAAAAAAAGGGCTCATTTAGTGTTGAGGTCCCTGCAGTTGCAGATGATGTCTCTGCAATTTCCCCTCCCTCAGTAAAACCACTTTCATTAAAGATACTTACATCAAAATGTGCTCCTCCAAAATGTGCATTTCTGTCTTGTTGTGCTCAGCTCCACTCATTCCTTTATGCCTTCTGTTCCAAACTGGTTCTGCTCCGTCTACTGACGCAGGGGAACCCTGGAGCTACCACAACCTACTGACCAGGTAGCTCCAGGGTTACCTTCATGCCCAGTGTTAATGGACGCAGCACACACAGCTAAGAATTGGGCTTATCATCCCATTGCTACCACAATGACGCTGGAATTCTGAAAAAAAATATTGTATTGTGGAAAAAAACAGGGCAATATTATTCAACATTGCACTTTTCTCACTGCAGTTGTGTGCCCTAAAGGATTTTGGAAGCTCACTTACTATAATTTTCAAATCAGGAATGAATAGATTATGGCATATTGGATTAGGACAATTTTGGGGGCATAAAAAAGCAGCAATGGACAGTTTGCTGCTTTATAAATAGCTACTGAAAGAGCTTTACTATATTTAGAAATGCACAAGATAGCTTTCTGAAAGTAAAAGGTATTTGTATGCCTCATGCTACACCCATAATGCTGCTTAAAAAAAACCCAGAAATGAGAGGCCTTAACCTTCACTTAAGGAATTATGGGTGGAGACATGAAAATTACTCCTTCATGCTCCAGTGGTCAACTATGCATCCACAACTGTTGATTTAATAGCACAGATACAGCATATTAATTCAGAACCATAAATCTAAACTTGCAGAAATCTTGTTTTGATCTTGCTAGAGCTCATCAGTGCAAGATCCTGGAACATGGCTTCTGAGGAGGTAGGACTTGTAAAGTAACTGAACCAACCAATAATAAAGGTAAGGGTGAGATGGATCAACAGGAACCAAAAAGCCATTTTCTGTGCAAAAAATGCACAAACTACAGTGTCAAGTCTGGACAGAGTAGCATTTTTATGAATGGTGGTGGGAAATGTTATACAAAGCAGTGGAATGATAACTAGCAATTAGGGCCTACTGTGTTGAAGTACATGGTATTATTAATTATTATTATTATTATTTTTTTTTATGAAGAGCTGGTTGATTCACATATATACCAATGCTGGGGAAATATTTTCATCTCTAACTCTTATAAGTGGGCCTCACTAAATATTGGACCATAAACAAGAAACCTGAATGCTAATATTGGAGACACTGCTAATATCTGAGAAACTAGTGTTGTTATTTATAAAAAATACCAGATGACCAGATAAATATATTTATGCCAAAACATTTTTGGGGGTTTAGACCCCCTTTAAATCATTGGCAAATCCTACATTTTCTCATGAATTCCTACTTGGCCACACCCTTAATGTGACGGACAGCCTCCCTACGCATTGGAGAAGCCATTGTATTGCAGAGTTTCGTGGTTAATTGGTTTCTGGGTAATTGATCCCAGAAATACAGCAGTCTTGTGGAACATGTAATTTATTAATTTTGTTGTTTTTGCCACATTTCTTTTAAGGTAGCGAGGCTTCTACACTGCTTCAGACAAACAATATGGACAGTTTTGGTGTACCAGTCCAAATAAAAAAGCTTAAAGGAGAACTAAAGCCTAACTAAAGAAGTAGGCTACAAATATTGTACATTATGTTTAGGGCTTGTGTACCAGCCCAAGGCAACCACAGCCTTTTAGCAGGGCAGATCTGTGCCTCCAAAGATGCCCCAGTAGCTCCCCATCTTCTTTTCTGCTCATTCATTGCACATGCTCTGTGCTGCTGTCACTTACGGAGCTTAGAGACTGACTCACAATATACTGTATTTATGGAATATAAATATCACAATATGGGGCCGATTCACTAAAGTCTGAAAAAACGAGTGCTATTTATAGCATGCGTTAAAAATATTATCACTTGATGGCAACTTGATCAGACGCACATACACTGTGCACCCCGTGCTGACAAACTGCCTGGCAATTCTCCTGGCTCCATACAGGGCCGCCATCAGAAATCACGGGGCCCCTCACAACAAAATTTTCTGGGCCCCACCCACCCAAGCCCCCAATGGCCCCTCCCACACCCCCAATGGCCCCTCCCATCAATACAAGGGACACACAGGCATTGGTAGCGAGGGCCCACTAAAACCTTGGTAGCCAGGGCCCCCCTAAAACATTTGTGGCCAAGGATTACTTTTGCATTAGTGCCAGTGCCACTAAAACATTGCTAGCCTGCCCAGGGCCCCCTAAAACATTGGCGGTCCTCCCCCAGTGTCCCCATACAATGGCCCGCTCTCCGCTGCTTCTTGCCGCTCCCCCACACCACCCCCCCACCCCACAGAATCCTTCTGCTTCTTCCAGGGTCCCCCAAGCATCCTGCTGCTTCCTTGAGGGGCCCCCCCAAGCATCCTCCACCTTCCCCCAGGGCCCCCCCAAGCATCTTCCACCTTCCCCCAGGGCCCCCCCAAGCATCTTCCACCTTCCCCCAGGCCCCCCCAAACATCCTCCACCTTCCCCCAGGCCCCCCCAAACATCCTCCACCTTCCCCCAGGCCCCCCCCAAACATCCTCCACCTTCCCCCAGGCCCCCCAAACATCCTCCACCTTCCCCCAGGCCCCCCCCAAACATCCTCCACCTTCCCCCAGGCCCCCCCCAAACATCCTCCACCTTCCCCCGGCCCCCCCCCCAGACATCCTCCACCTTCCCCCAGGCCCCCCCAAACATCCTCCACCTTCCCCCAGGCCCCCCCAAACATCCTCCACCTTCCCCCAGGCCCCCCCAAACATCCTCCACCTTCCCCCAGGCCCCCCCCAAACATCCTCCACCTTCCCCCAGGCCCCCCCCAAACATCCTCCACCTTCCCCCAGGGCTCCCCCAAGCATCTTCCACCTTCCCCCAGGCCCCCCCCAAACATCCTCCACCTTCCCCCCAGGCCCCCCCCAAACATCCTCCACCTTCCCCCCAGGCCCCCCCAAGCATCTTCCGCCTTCCCCCAGGGCCACCCCAAGCATCCTCCACCTTCCCCCCAGGCCCCCCCAAACATCCTCCACCTTCCCCCAGGGCCCCCCCAAGCATCTTCCACCTTCCCCCAGGGCCCCCCCAAGCATCTTCCACCTTCCCCCAGGCCCCCCCCAAACATCCTACACCTTCCCCCAGGCCCCCCCAAGAATCCTCCAGTCCTCTCCCCCCCCCCGCTGCCAGCATCTTTTTGCATCCTCCGGCTCCTACTCCCCTGCAACAGTTGTCCAGGGCCCGGGCATTTAAAGGGGGCCCGGCCGGGCTCTGTTACTGTTATTGCTGGTATCCGCTGTGATGTCCCGAAGTCGGCGCTACATGTGCGCTTTTATAGGGTTGCGCCCCGTGCGTGTGACGTCAGTACGCACAGGGCGCAACCTTATAAAAGCGCACACGCAGCAGGGAGTTCGGGACATCACAGCGGATACCAGCAATAACAGTAACAGAGCCCGGCCGGGCCCCCTTTAAACGCCCGGGCCCGGGACAACTGTCCCCCCTGTGCCCCCCTGATGGCGGCCCTGGCTCCATACACACCAATCCGGCTACCTAGAATGGGTAAAAACACACAGAGAGCGCATTCCGAGGCTGTGGCCCGTTTGGAGAAATTTGCAAGCTCCCCCAGCCAACCGCGACTGGATGAGAACTCATCCCAATCCTCTGCATCAGAGCCCGCAAGCCTCTGAATAAAAGGGAAAATAAACCTTTAAAAAAAAAAAAATAGTATCACTTCTTATTTTTTGCAAGTTAACGATCGATTCACTAAAAGGACACTTGTCATAATTAAGAAGCGATGTTCTTGTCGTTATTTATCTGGCGATGAGCGATTTTTAAGCAATATTTTAACGCATGCGATATATCTATATGTTATTTTGTGGCACGCGATATTAGCGCATGCTATTACGCACGTAAAAATTACACGTAAAAAAAACTGCTGTTCTGAAAATTACCATTTCCTTCAAAACTGGAGGATGCATCACTCTAGGAAGATCAAATACTTAAAAAAATCTGATTGCAAACTCTTCTTCTCTTCATCTTGTCACCACAGACAATCACCAGCTGCAATTTTGTTTAGTAATGCCTACTACTGGGAGACATTAAGTTTCACAAAAATTATCGACACATTTTACTCGTTTAGCGCTTCATATGTGTTTGTGAATCATGCGTTAGTATTATTTCTATGCGATAATTGCCGCATTGTGATAAAAGTAACTCTTTGCGATAATACATTTATTTGTGCATGTGATAAGAGTGTTAACGCATGCAAAATTACTTTGATGAATCGGTACTTATTTATCGCACCCTTTTTAGCGCAAAAAACTATGCGATAAGCGTTAGACCTTTAGTGAATCGGCCCCTATAAGGCTGGTTGGAAATCAGTACAGATAATTACTACATTGAAGCTCAGAAACCAGTGCAACCAGCATCAAAATGTAATAATCAGCCCTGTAGCGTCAGGTTATATGACAGGGCAACCTCATTTTCTGCTTGAAAATTTGCGACGACCCCTAAGCTCAGCTTTTCAACTGCTGCTCAGAGCACACTGCGCATGTGCACTGTCTGGGACAGTTTTAACAGAATCCAAGATGGGGAGCTCCTGTGACAACTGTAAAGAACTATTTCATTACAACTATGAAGATGCTGAAAGTTTAGGCTGGTGCAATCAGTTTAGTATATAAAATATGGCATTTCTAGCCATATTCATATTTAGGATTTAGTTCTCCTTTAAAGGAGAACTACACCCCCCCGCTATAAAAGCCCCCTTAACTGGCCTGCTTCCACCCCACTCACCTCTCCCTTATCGCATAGGCTCTAACTTTAAAAACTGTCCTTATCACTACCCCAAACCTAAAAGAGCAAAGTAGCGCAGCTGCATACCTGGGAATGCTTAAGGAAATCGACTTAAACTGTGCATGGGCAAGTATCGGCGTTGAGACCCGAAAACTGTTTGCTTGAAGGGAAGATGTCGCTCAGGTAGCAGCTGCGCTACTCTGCTCTTTTAGGTTGGGGTTAGTGATTGGGACAGTTGAGGGGGTTGAGGCAGGCCAATTAAGGGGGCTTTTATAGTGGGGGGGATGTAGTTCTCCTTTACGTACAAATTAATTTTAGTGTTGATGATAATTTTTTGTAAGTTTTAAATAACAGATCCCATAACTGGGATCAGAATAAATAGAATCAAGCTTAAATTTACTTCTGCTCTCAGAATGCATCAGTATTTTAATCAACAAATTTAACTCAGTACCATGAGATTGCTTCCTGGGAGACGTTTTGTTTTTTTGGCTTGGTGGGTCTTGTTCCTTTTCGTAAGAAAAAATGAGTTAAGAATAAAGAGCTTAGAGATTTTTATGTATGAGACTTATCTTTGCATTTCCTTATTAGTACTGTACTGGATTTATAGAACTGGCTAAGCATAAATTGCATTATTTATTACACTGATTTATCTGAAAATGAATTGTGAATCGTAGCAGAAAGTAATAGCCTTCCAGCTGAGGTGAGCACCACCTTCCTATGGAAGAAAGTTAGGGATGTAATTTGAAATAAAAACCTTCTGTGCAGCAGTGGCTTAAATTAGCAGAATGAGTATAATTCAAATAACAAAAACCATCTGGGGCCCATTTTTCCTTAGCAAATTAGTGAGAATTTTAAGTGGAAGTGAAAAGGTGTTAAGATGGCGCAATGACCTGTCTAGACCCTCATTCATTTCTGTTGTTATATTCTTGGATATCAAGGCTTTGTTTTCTTAAAAGTACACCTTTATGTATCATGTTTATAGATCAAACTAATAAAACAAACAATGCGCATAATTTTAAAGAGCCATGGGCTTAGATTTAGAATGAATATACTGTATATACTGTATGTGCTAGGTTGTTTCATGGTAATATCTGTTTTTATATTTAGAGGAAGGAAAGGTTTTCATGTAATAAAACATGAAAACATCCCATAGAATAGATATAGGAGCATAATATTATATAATATCATATACATGGGAAAATTAAATCAATACTTGGCATCTATACCTGTTCTCCAAAGAGCTATGCAAATGGTTAGGTAGTTAACATTTTTGTTCATGTCACATGCTGTTTTAGACTCCCTGGTTATGACTGTTTCCAAAGAGCATGGGATATGGAAGCCAGTACTAGATCATTTCTCACTATACATGCTCAGAGATCACTGCTTGTATCAAAGACACTATGTGGTTCTGCATTTGGAGACCAGGTACTGGGTCCAGTGAAGTTTAACTGGGTGGCAGTGATAAATCTGGGGAGAAGGCAAGTTGCCCTCTAAAGGTGGCCATACACGTTAAGATTGCCAAGTGAACGGATCCCGATATCGGGAAAATGTAGGCTAATTCGATCCAATTATTACAGGAGGAATGGGCGCAGTCAGTTCGGGGACCGTATCAACAAGCCAATGCAGTTCCCGATCCGACTAAATCTTTTAACCTGCCCAATTTCAGGCCAGATATCTGTCGGGCATGCCCCTCGTTCCTGTCCCTACATGCCGATAAGCTGCCGAATTGGTCCAAGGGACCGATATCGGCAGCTACAATCGGCCCGTATATGGCAACCTTAACACTTAAAAACAGAGGGCGGTTTTGCTTCCCTTTAAGGTACATAATTATATAATTCTATACAGTGTCTTTTATACCTATTCACCCTTTTTCACATATTACTTTATTTTATTTACACAACTTAGATAACGCTTTGAAAGTACAAACACTCTTTTTGACACAAAAGTTAATTAAACAAAAAGAGCAGACATTTGTTGGATAAGCATTCACCTTTTGCCACCAAATAAGTAGATGTTAGAACCACTTTCGGATGCAATTACATATATACTGGCTGAACACTGTTAAGGAGTGATTTTACCAATTTTCCAGGCATATTCTCATCACATTGAAAGGTTAATTGATGTTGTTGCACCCCTGTTTCCAAACAATGTCACAGATTCTCTGCTGGATTTAAATCCTTTGACTGGGCCATCACCCATCACCTTTTTCTATTCAGGCTACTACAATATTTCTTTGACCTTGTATGTATGTATATTTTATTTAAATAGGGTTAGATATATTCAGCATTGTAATGCAGAACCGTAAATTAATAGAACAAACAGGGATAATTACAATAATAAAAATATAAATACAAAGTACAGTTACATTGAACATTAAGAGCTAAATGTAAAAAAAACAGGAGAAGGAGATACCTGCCCCATAGAGTTTAAAGTCTAAGTGGGTGGGTAATTTACAGGCACAAATAGGAGAATATGAAGTGCTGCAGGTTACAGTGGTTATTACTGCAATATAAGGCCTTGTGTTTGGCCTGCTAAAAGATTAACTTTCTCTCATGATTCAGTTTTTTTAGAAGATGTAGGCTCTTTTGCAGTATTTTTACTATATTTGATTTCTTTTCTTTTTTTAGGATGCATACACTGTGTGATGAAAATCAGTTTTATAATTTTATACTTTTTTACCTAGTGGCTCACTTATCCCTTTAGATCAGTGATTTCGAACCAGTGGTTCAGGAGCAACATGTTGCTCACCAACCCCTTGGATGTTGCTCCCAGTGGCCTTAAATATTTTTTCTTAAATTGTAATTTTAATTGTACTTGGATAGAGAACTGGCTGAATGATAGATTACAAAGGGTGGTGGTAAATGGAACATTTTCTAATTAGGCCAGTGTTGTTAACAGACTACCACAGAGGTCTTTACTTAGTCCTTTGCTTTTTAACTTGTTTATTAATTATCTGTAAGTGGGCATAGAGAGTACTGTTTCTATTTTTGCCGACGACACTAAATTGTGCAGAACTATAAGTTTCATGCAGGATGTTGCCACTTTACAAAAACTGGGCAGCAAAATGGAAAATGAGGTTCATTGTTGACAAGTGCATAACTGTGAGTTGCACAAAATGGTAGTGTATTGGGGGTATCCTTAACTGAGAAGGATCTGGGTTTTTTTTGTAGATAACAAGTTGGCTAATTCCAGGCAGTGTCATTCAGTGGCTACTAAAGCAAATAAAATGCTGTATTGCATAAAAAAGGGCATTGAGTCAAGGGATGAAAACATAATTTTGCCTCTTTATAGGTCCCTGGTAAGGCCTCACCTTGAGTATGCAGTGCAGTTTTGGGCTTTAGTCCTTAAAAAGAATGTTAATGAGCTGGAGAAAGTACAGAGATGTGCAACTAAACTGGTAAAGGGGATGGAAGATTTAAACTATGATGTTAGACTGTCAAGGTTGAGGTTGTTTTCTCTGGAAAAAAAAGATGCTTGCAAAGGGATATGATTACAATGACATAAGAGGGGAGTATAGACAGATGCTTTTTTCTCATAAAAAGGACCAGCACACCAGAAGCCACTCCTTTAGATTAGAGAAACAGAACTTTCAATTGAAGCAGCGTATGTGGTTTTTCACGGTGAGGGCAGTGAGGTTGGGGAATGCTCTTCCGAGTGAGGTTGTAATGGCAGATTCTGTTAATGCCTTAAAGAGGGGCCTGGATGATTTCCTGAAAAAGCATAATATCCAAGGCTATTGTGAAACTAAAATCTACAGTTAGTATTCATTTTGGTATATATAGTTTACGTATGTAAGTGTATAGATAGGTTGGTATAGGTCTATGTGTGGGCTGGGTTCACTTGAACTTGATGGACTTCAGTCTTTTTTCAACCCAACTTAACTATGTAACTATTTATGTAACTATATTTTAAAACATTTCTATTGAGTTTTTCCAATAAACATCGAGGAATTTTAAAGACGATAAAGCAGATTAATGCACATAAAAATAATGCATAAAGCTGCTGTTTACATAGTGAATAGAATTAAAAAACAGCAGTAGTACAGTTGTCAATGCAATTACAGTAATATAATGAGCCGTTAAGATAACTAGAATAAGGGAAACAATAACCAAACATAATATTGCTCAGTGGATATTAGGACCCATCTGAATAATCTATTAACAAACAGAAGAAACCGTGACTGATGAGTCAGTAGAACATAGGTTCAACCATTGCAGAGTGAGCTATATCTGTAACAACCCAATTACTTGGGATTTGTGACTAGAATCAATTTGATCCAGGAAAAAAGGAGACAAAGGGGCCCATTTACTAAACAATTTTGAGTTATTCTTATTTTTTCTAAATTACAGAACATTTCTGAATGTATGCAAAAATTTCAGTAAATTTCCACGAAAAAATTGTATTTTGCACAAAGAATACGAACATTTCACACACAGACATTGTTAGCCAGGGCCCCCTAAAACATTCGTGGCCCTTCCCCAAATGTCTCACACTATGGGCCGCTCCCTGCTGCTTCCCCCCTGCTTTAAACTCATTTATGCATATGTATTTGAAAATAGATATATACAATACGAAGTGCTGGGAAGCTGCACACCATAAGGAACAATAATACCTGGGTGCCTGTGGCAAAACAAAATCTAGACAGGCATGGGGTGACGGCACACACAGGATTTTCACAAGGAGTCACGAAGATGTGAAATAATATTCAGAGGTTTATTATGAGCAACGTTTCAGTTCCTCACTGGCATTATGGTTGAACGTGATGGACGTATGTCTTTTTTCAACCCAACTTACTATGTTACTATGTTACTTTCGTCATCCCTGACATTTCTTACATTTGTACCTTTAGTTCAAATTACTTGCTAAATCTTTTACTGAACGTATACTGTAAAAGCATAATAAAGTACAATAATTACCTTCCGCAATTTCAGCCACCAGGTCTGAATTCCCATACTTCAGGTCAGACCATAGGCGCTGGAGCTGGCGGAGGTCCACATCAAGGGCAAACCCGGCGAGCAAACCATCTCTTAGCTCGTGCAGGATTGCCCTCTTCCTCTCGTGGACCCCTAAGGGCCCCAGCGGCGGGTTGTCATATCCAGAGCGTAGGAGAACGGTGACAATATAGCGCCTCTCCCCTGGTAGCAGATCAGAAACCCCAGGCATGATCCTCTCTGTAGTGTGACTGCAGGCTCAATGACACAAAATGGCCCCAAGTCGCACATGTCACGAGATTACAAAATCGCTACAAAAAGTCGCGACAAAAAAAATTGCCAAAATATACATAGTAATGTATTTTGTGTGACTAAATATTTACCGCTATAGTACTGTATATTATCGTGACTAAATATTTACCGCTATAGTACTGTATATTATCGCGACTAAATATTTACCGCTATAGTACTGTATATTAGTAGCGAAATTCCATACATGCCAAGACTTTAGTAAAATTTAGTAAAAAGACACATACTTGAATAAATAACACTGTAAGTCCATATTTTATTGCCAAAAACTCATTTACTGTGCTTTTCTATAATTTTTCGCCAATGCGATATTTAGCGCGCCTAAGTGTTTGTGAATCATGCGATCGTATTCTTTTCAGCGCAAAAATTAACGCATGCGTTAAAACCAGCGCAAAAAATATGCGAAAATGGCGACTTAACGCACGTGATAATACTATGGTGAATCACACGCTAATTATCGCCACACCAATGCAACCATAGATGAACCTATATTAAGTATAGTGAAAGCTGGGGATAGCTTAAAACAAATCCACAATTTTTGACAAATAAACTTTTCCGTTTGCATAGTGTTTTAGTTTGCCTATGTCTGTCATTGTTATGTACCCTAAGGGTTATGGCAGATCTAATAGCTGATAAAAGTTTATAAGATACTTCTACCCTTCAAACAAAACCAAAGAAAGGAAATAGAGCATTCAAGCTGTTTGGGATTTATCAGACATATGATCAGAGTGCAAGATCAAAGGGACATTACTAATTTCCTATAGGTACTTATTGTATCAATGTCATCTAGCTGCATCTCAAACGTCAAATCATTTGCTCCTCTCTTATAATTGCAACCTAATGCAAGATGCAACCCTGACATGAGTTGCAGTGCAATCTTTCACAAAAAATATTCTCCTGCTCATGCCATAGTATATAAAAAAGCACTGTCTCATTTTTTCCCATTTGCCTTTCTAACCACACGTCAAACAGGGGATATCAATTAACAATAATACCTTCTTTTAGTATTTTCCATCAATGACCTCATTAGCTTCAACCATTTGTCATGAAGATGACTTCTTCCTGACAATACATTTTTCATTATTACGATAATGCCCATTTTTCTTTTTTGTTCGCATTTTCCAAAACCAGAATGCAATTACTTGTGCTTGTATTTAAGTACCATTAATATTTACATCATATAATGGAATCAAATATGGCTTTCTCTTTTTATTTCTATAAATAATCATAATATTCACAGATTTTCTACCATACATAGATTTGTCAGGATTATAAAATGAATATTTATTTATTTTCCATAGCTGGACTTTGGATACCATTAAAGTGAAGACACATGGAGCTACAAGTAGCAGCTACTTGTCATGACTACTAAAATAGACAATGCTGATAATTTACTGATAATTGTCTCTACGTTTGTTTTAGCAGAGGCAATTCTCAGTATTGTCTATGGCAGGGTATTTTCTGGAGTTTAGTAGCCGTGAAAAAGTAGCTGCTACTAGTAGCTCTGTGTGTCTTCACCCTAAGGGCTCTGGCACACGGGGAGATTAGTTGCCCGCGACAAATCTCCCTGTTTGCGGGCGACTAATCTCCCCGAAATGCCATCCCACCGGCAAAAATGTAAATCGCCGGTGGGATGGCATACGTGGCGGCGTGATTTCAGTAAAATCGCGGAAGTTTCCTCTCGAGGCAACTTGAAACACTGAAATCGTGCCGCCGTGTATGCCATCTCACCGGCAAAGATTGAATTGTAACATGTATAACTACCTTTATATGTATGCCAAAGAAACACTACAGTTACCTACAGACTCAGATAATATCTTAACTGGTTGGCCAGGCAGCCACAATCTAAAAATCTGCTACTTGCCTGCAATCCAGAGAGGCAGGTGCACTTACCAGTAGAGTTTAACCTTTAAACTGGGGTGAACTGTTTTCCATGCCCAAATATTCTGCTACTTGTTTGCATTTTATAGAGGCACCTTCATTCACTACAGTGCATAATTAATGGAATATAAAAATGGGGTTCGGGTCATCCTGAGTTGGAATGTTTCTGGCCTGAGCAATTGTGAAAAAAGTTATGTACTTTATTGATGGAGAAATCACCACCATGTTTGTAGTAAAAATGGCAACACATGAGCCTGTTTTTTATACAGAATTGCTGTAGCATTGTAAAAATAATATTCTCTGACTATGTCGCAAAAATGCTATTGAGGGAACAATGACTAGTTGTAATTTTGCCTTTCAATTTCTCATTAAACTTGTGATGTGTTCACTATTATCATAATGGTCCTTAATGGATCTATGATAATACCGGTGTCTTGCAATCTTCATGGGCATAAATGGACATCATTCTTTGCTGACAAGAACTGGGACAACTTTTTCACTGATTGGCAGTAATTCTGTGTAGACATCACGCTCTTATGCTGCATTTTTTAAACTTTTTTGCACTTTATAAATAAATGTTAACAATAATAATAATAATAATTTTGTCACTATGGTACTAGTGGCATCAGGACACCATCACCCACTAACCCACTAACCCACTAATTATTTTACTAAAAAGCAGGGGTGCAACTATGGAAGAAACAGACCCTCTAACTGCTAGAGGGCCCAGAAACTATAGGGTGCCAGGTGGGACTTATAGTTAGTTGGGATATATGTTTACAGAAAATGTTAAGCCCATATAATTAAGTAAATAGATCACAATATACATTTAGGGGCACATTCATCAAAGTACGACAGGTCCGAATAAAAAAAAAATTGTATTTTCTGCGATTTTTTTGTACATTTGTGCTACTTTTTTGTTACTCTACAATAAGTAGTTAATATAAATAGTTCACTACATTTCTATGCTAAATAAGCTTTTTTTAACTCATTGGGTATCAGTGGAGTTTTCCCTAAGTTTTAAACCTACACACCCTCTTGCTAATGTCAAGTGATCTAGCCAATGCATTAAAACCCACAAAATTGCATGTGCTGCATTCAAATCGATACAGACCACTTTGAAAAAATGGAGATCACCCTACTAGTGGTAGTAGTTCCAAGGTTTCCCTGTATCAATAGATACACTGTGCATGATTTATCTAAATATTCTGATGCACTAACTTGACAGATGTTTGTTAATTAAAAATCAGGTTGACTCTGGTTGAACGTGATGGACGTATGTCTTTTTTCAACCCAACTTACTATGACTCATGGCCCTTATTTGCACTTGTGTGATTGCGTTAAAATAGATGCAAATGTTGTACTTATTGACAACAGAAATTATATCTTAGTTGAGATTTCTTACAAAGTACTGTTTAATTTGTTTAAAAAACAAATGAAACATTAAAAATTGAGTCTATGGGAGATGGCCTTCCCGTAATTCTGAACTTTCTGGATAATGGTTTCCGGATAATGGATCTTATACTTGTACTTGCTTCAAGCCCCTGGCTCTTTTGTATAGTTGCACTAAGCACCATTGAATCTGTCATGCCTCTTCTTTTTACACTGGGGATCCCTGAAACTACAACCACCCTGAAACTGGTAGAAATTCCATAGTTCCTACAGCAGGTTGTCTCATTAGATGCAGCACTCTTGACCCAAGAGAATCACACACTAACACCATTTTAGCACTGTGTTCTGGAAGTGATTTTAACCACAATCAGGTTTGGGATAGATTCAAAATATGCTCTGCTATTTCAGGTACAAAGAGGCCCAAGCAGCCCTTAATCAGCTCAATAAATAGTCACTGTTTATGTCATCTTACAGCAGCCCCTCTAGTATCAGAATCCACAGATTGCCAGTCTGGGCCTGTCCACAATGTGCATAAAGGTAGCTAGTTCATTTTGCTAAATTGGTGCAATTGTACTGAATGTAAATTCTTGTGCAGCCACAATTACAAAACAAATGCTGCATTGTTGATAAAAGTGTTGACTTTGCACACTGCATTGCATTTGTAAATGGTGGAAAATCATGGGTCTCAACTACCCTGGAAGGTGTGGCAAGGTCACACCTTGTCATGCAGTATTAAAATCAGTCACGTCTACATACTGATATTATGACAAAAGTGAACAGTATCTACCTGGTATGGTTCCTTGTAGATTTTTCAGTACCATTTTGATCTCCAAAGTGTAATAAAGGGTATGAATGGTTTAATAAAGTGTATAATTGGCCTAAATTGTAAAGGAAGGATGGGAAAATGAAAATTGTACTTTGATTTATACCTAGATATAATACCTATGTATAAATATGTATTAAGGGACCACTATAAACTCTTTGATGCCTTATTTGCCAACAGTAGGGCATACCTTGAAATTAGAAAAACTGAAGTGATATTTTAAAAGGGTAAAAGCTTTGCAGCTGTGGAATTCTACCCCTGAAGCATCTGGACTGTCAGATACAGTACATGTAAACATTTAATAAAATTGGTTGGATGGCATTTTAACAATTAGGAAATACTAGATTACTGAAATTAACTCTTGAAGGCCCATTTATCAAAATTTGAATTTGTCTACTCATTTATTAAAAATTGCGTCAAAAAGCACAAGAATGCTAATACCTTGGCGTGTTTTATATCACTTAAAGACAAGGACAATGAAAGGTTAAATTAATTGAATAAATTAAAAGTAAGTCTAAAGGCATTCTTTTTAAGTACTTACTGCATATATAAATTCCCAGATCCCTGCTTGCTTCTCTGAGATATGGTGCTGGCAGTGTGAAGACTACAGTGACATCACTGAAATCTCTCTCCCCTTCCTGTAGGTGCCAGCGGCAGCCTTCCTATTCTCTGAGCATGTGTGTAACTTGATCCTGTCTGCTGTTCTGAGCTACACATGCCTACCAGCCAATCAGAAGCGGATCTGGCAGAGGGGAGGGGGGGGAATGAAACACATGTGCAGTATGAAGCAAGGAGGGAAAGGAAGGGAGAATACCTTTTTAGAGATGGCTGCCTGTTCTAGAAAATGTGAAGTAAGTGTGAGTAAATATTTGATTAGGTGAGCCAAAAGTGTGGCGTTTTTACTAAACAATAGGAGGACTATTGGGCAGTATGCTTTTTAAATTTTGACTTGCATTCTCCTTTAAATAGCACAAAAAGCAATTTGCATTTTTTAAGTGAAAAAACTTATTTTTAGCATGAATGAAAAAACACAAATTGTGGAACAAAAATGTTAGTAAATGGGCCCCTTAGTACCAAATGACTGGTACTGTGGAGTCAGAAATGATTTCTTGTCTCTCCTAGGCAAACATTTTTTTTTCTTTTGCCTTCCCCTGGATCAACTAGAATAAAGGCAGATTTACTTGGAGAAAATTTGGAGACTTTTGACTTTTTTGTACCTCATCGACTATGTATGTAATATGTAGGGTTTGTATAAAATGCAAGCTGAGCAGGAATACATTTCTTCTTTCTTTATTTGTAATAGGGATTCTCTTCTTTCCAGCTATACAGCAAACCTAGTGATTATAAACTGACCCGTCTGTTCTGCCAGATTCTGTGTACAAAGACTTACTGCAAACAATATGGCAGCTCTTGCTCATGTGTATTTATTCAGAGAAGTTATGTTTAGCACATAGAGTATGCTATGCTCAGATACTCTGTTGTCTGTATATAGAACATTTTCTTGCACAATTTTCATGATGAAAGCATCATAATATTTTCTATTAGCCTGTCTAAATAAGTACTTCTTAGTATTTTTATAGCTTTAAATTAAAAGCTACATTTTTTGCTAAACAGAGATAGGTTGAAGATACTATGAAGGTCACCCCACAAAATTAAGTAAAATGTAAGATATTAATAATGACATAAATGAAAGGCCATTTTGGCGCAACACTTACTTAATTTATTGGTTAACATTTCTGTAATCACATAGGTTTAATGCTCTGAGCATCATTAGCTAGCAACATTACTTTAAAAGCACCACGATAAAAGGGTCAAAAAGAAGCTTTCCAAATATTCTGGCAGAAAGTAGATTTGGACACAACTTTGAACACCAATGAAAAAAAAAACTTTGCAAAGAAGGTAATTGAAGATTGGCAGAGCTTCTGAAATTATGGCTTTTTGGATAGAGAGTTTAATTGTGTCTTTCGTTATGATGAAGAACTCAGAATTCATTTCCTGTCTAGTAATAACTACTGTAGATTCTACTCTGTAACAACGAATAAGAAAAAATATATTTTTGGGGTTACTTGAATTATTTCATTTTAGAACAAGAACAAAACACATAAATAAGATTACATTTATTTATCTAATGATATTACCTGAAACAGTATTGCCTTTAACCTTTATAGACAGGTATCAGCTATTTGCCCAGATGAGCAATAGAGAGCATTTTTCTACTATAGCGTAAGTAACGCTATTTTCTGAATGTCTTTTGTGAAAATCTGCATTTTGCAGATTTTTCTTTTTTTTAATATTTTGGAAGCATCTTCATAATAAATCTTGGACAATTAGAGAGCTGATGGAAAGAGGTCTTACCACTCTTTTCCAAATTAATTCCACACTTCAGCCCATGTATTCACTGTAATCTGATTGATTAGTTTAATAAATCAAACCTACCTGCAGATAATCCATTTAGGCTTTTTAATTAAACACAATTATCACAATTTGTTCTGCTGCCTGCCAGACTGCAAGTGGAATTTAGGCTGATGCAGGGAAGAAATTCAGTCGTGTTTATCTTTAAAGCTAGTAATGAGGTAGAGTGTATTAAAAACATGCTTCGTAAAAAATATTGCATGCAGTGAGGAATTAGAGGAAATCCTACAATCCAAAGTCAAGATTTTCTGTTAAACCATGCATATATTTTCCAGTCCTGGAAATTATCCGTACATTTTGAAAGACTGACAATAAAGGCAATTAAATGCAATAAATTGGGCCAGGCAAACAGTGGTAGACGCTCATATCATTTTTATACATACCAATGCATGTGCATATATGGTTAATTTCCTTCTGTTTTCTGCAGTGTAACATCTTGCTAAAGCTGCATTAAGGTCAAATCTTTGGGTCTAAAGAGGCAATTTGGATAGAATACACACACAAAGCAATCTTGTACAACTTTCTTAACCTTGAATACAAAGTTCTTCTTTATTAATAAAGCCTTCAAAATGAAGGCATTACAACCAACTGACATGTTTCAGATGTCTCCCAATGGGTGTGAGAGACGTTCTCAGAACAAATAAAACACTGCATCATCTAAATAAACCATTTTCATAAAAAGTCTTTTACTCTGACACTTCTTTCTGTTACAGGTAGTGTGCATTATTTCCTGTCAGGGTGATCTCTGAGGAAGTACACAGACCATCACAAAGTGGTGGCTTAGGAAACATTAACTGATTAGTATATTCTTATTCCTATTACAGTCAGAGCATGCATTATTACTGATATATACTATATATGTGTAATTTTTATACCATTGTTTAAGAATTCAGTTAAAGGGAATCTAAAGCCAAAAAAAAGAATTTATTTAAATTTACTCAAGGTGCTTCTCTGAGCACATTTGTCTGGTAACCCCAAGGTTGAAAAACTTTCAGTGCAATAGCATCCCATTTACAGCAAAGTGCAAGAGCTATTGTGTTACTTTCGATGCATTGGCTGCAATTGCATCAGACACAACACCACCACAATGCTGGAATTTTGGGGAAAAGTGCTGTATTGTGGAATAAAAATAATTTTGACGATTGTGCTCAAAAATACGCTCACTGCACTTGACGACATGAAGGATAAATTGAGCACAAGATTAATAAAGAGCACCATTCATTTCAGTGGGTACTGCATGTGCCAGATGTTTTGATTACGTCAATTGCATCTCTGTGTGTTCGGTCTTTTGATATTCAAAATGGTGGCACGTCTACACTAAATATATTAAATAATATATCATTATTATTTTTATTAACATGAATTTCAGACTAAATCCATTCATATACAAAGATACATGACAATACTAAAAAACTTAATTAAAAAAAAACTAAAAAAAAACAAAAACTTAAGTTAAATCCAGAGCAAATACATTTCTGGCAATCTGCCTCTTTTATAACAGAAAGGCAGATCATTGGTTTTGTCGTGCAGTTTTGACAGTAAACATCTTCTCATGTGACATGACAGTATTTTAAGTTCACACTTGGTAAATTTCTACTGCATTTGAGTTTGGCTTGCAGATAAAAATACATTGTTTATATGTTTATTCCATTCCCGCTATAGGTATATATTTCTATTGAACTACCTTTGTTGTTTTCAGATTACAGAATTAATAAGCACATAAATTTGGAAATAAAAGTGACTACACATACTGTAAGTAAAGTGGAAAAGAGAATCAACATAGAAAAAAAATTATTAGGGAACAAAATGTACTTTTGTGTGTTTGTGTGAGTATATAGGGAACACAATTTATATGTATGTTTGTATTTTTCTGTGCGATTGTGGATTGAATAGATTTTGTGATTTACAGTTTGATTTTCCATATGCCGGTATGTTTGTAGGGATTTTTACAATCTATTGTGCACATTCTAGGATTCATCTAGTGAGGTTTATATAAGGTTATTATTATTTGACATGTGTTAATGGTTCATTTGTTATTAGCGCAAGACCAACATAGTAATTAAAAGTTTTTCTAGAAAGTTTGAAGAAACAGAAACAGCATACTTTAGTTTAACATTCCTGCTACAGATTTAAAGCAAATGTTAACCAGTTGAAGTCATTAGGTGTGACTAATTAAACTGCCTCCTTATGCATATCTGTTAAATTGAGTTGGGTGTAGTTACATTAGTGAAGAAATCAAAGAAATCAATGGCCCTAGAAGACGGAATGTTGGCCTAGCCCAACCAACTGGACAGGTATTTACATGCCCACCCATTCAACTTTGTGGAGTATTATCTGGTAGGCATATTTAAACATATTCCATATGTGACTACTTGGGTGCAAAAAGTAATTAAACAGCAAAATGCCAGATTTTTAAAATATAATTTCATACTGGTGAGATCTGATTGACATTGCCTGATCACTGTCTGCTTCAAGAGTTAGGCCTAAAGATGAATCATTTTCACAAAATGCCACTCTATTGCCTGACATACAATATTTGGAAGAGAACAGTCTGTGATCTCACATCTAATGCAACGCTACTGGGCAAGTAATTGGAAGTGCACTCTGTGCTCCTTAATTGTGATTGTTGCCTATTGTTTGACAACAGGTTGTTCAGTGATCATTAAACTAACAGATTTAGAGAGAAAGAGAGCTAATGGCACTGATTACTGAACAATTTGCAAGCAGCAGTATTACAAAAGAGCCTCATCATCTCTCTGATCATCACTTTGCCTCTCTGGTGTGTTTTATTAGGCAGGTGTGTGCCTCCCAGTCTCTTGGCCAATATAAGTCAGAGTTAAGTAATTGCAGAAAACAAACAGCTTAATTATCAAAAAAGTGTTATTTTAAGCTTAACTACTCAGTTAAAAGCTTAATTGTTCTACTAGCCCATGAGAGTCTTCAGATTTCCTTCTACAGAAGAAAATCAACCATGTAAAATATTTATCTGGTCAGCACCCAAGAGAATAAAGAAATAGCCTACAAATAGGGATTGTATTGAGCTTTCCATTTTTTGTGTCTAGGGGCCATCTTGCCTCCTGGGTTATTTATCATTTATGTGTAATTTGTATTTGTGGTATATACACCCCTTCTGTTGTACAGTTCTGTAGAATTTCAGAGTTATTCTACATGTTAATAGTTATGATAAAAATAATAATAGTCAGATCTTACTCATGACCAGCCCTTGGGTTTACCATGCATGCTGTAAAACAAAAGTTTAGTCATAGCCATAGCTCTCTTTTACATCATGCATTTATTTTTCACAGAAAATTACTATAGGAAAACACTCACTCTTTATGGCTTTTACACCAGAGTCTCTGGCTGCTTTCCCTTACTTTCACACATTAAGGTGAAGGTTGGATAGCTGGCCTTAGGAAGCGTGCACTGCTCAGTGCTTAACCATTGTGCCATATTCCCATGCTGTGAATGCTATTGAATAGTGCTGAGATGGAGAGATAGCCTATTGACTTTCTGCAATGTTTTTAACAGTTCAATGGCCTCCTATCTAAAGCAACATCCTGTGTTGTTGTTCAGGTATCTTATGTAAATTGCCCCGTTCTCCCATTCCAATCCACAGAAGGAGAAATTGTACGCAAAAAACAGCCTGAACGTGTTCCGATTGTGAACACGTCCTGCTGATGTTATAATATTCTACTTTATTTCCCTTTCTGCAAGTGCAAGTGAATACAACGGACTGTAAGCTGTTTGTTTTGGGTTCAATGGCATCTAATTTACACGTGTTAATTGCAGCTAATTGGCACTAATTAGATGAACAGGAAACCCTCTGGGAGCACTCATACCTTTAATTTGTAGTAAATATCATTAATTAACATATGCTAATTAAAGCCAATTAACATTGATTAAGGGTTGCCAGCTACTTGGAAAGTACAAATATGCATATTGTATTAAGTCAGCAACAAATGTAATGCATCCTGTACATAAACCAGAAATTTGCTGTCCTATTAGATAAACAATCACTGGCTCCTGCCACAGTAAAATATTGTAGGTTTTAAACAGCTGTACCTTAAAGGAAAAGAACATATAGACAATTATCTATGACTTAATTAACCACAGTTCCATATCCCATGTACTCTGCACATTTTGGTCGTTTTCATTTACAAAGAAAAAAAAATGATAGAAAAAGAGGGCCGCTGAGTGCTAACGGGACCTGTAGTTATGTCCTGATGCAAGGTAGGTAATACAGTCCATGGCCCCGTGCTGTTCCCATGGATGCAGCACATTGCCTCAATGGTTAGAATTGTTTTAGCCAGGACATTATCTCCAAAAAATTTGTATATATTCCCTTTGCTTCCATGGGAATCTTTCAGGTATAGGCATGAAACCTGTTATCCAGAATGCTTGGGACCAAAGATTTTCTGGATAAGGGGTCTTTCTGTAATTTTGATCACCATACTTATATTGTAATGTCACCCACTGTGACCTACAGCACTTATATTTGCCTATTTGTGTCTGTTAGTTACCCCTCCCATATAGATTGTAAGCTCTACGGGGCAGGGACCTCCTTCCTCTTGTGTCCTCGACTCTTAACTTATTGCTGCTGTATTTATCTGTATTTATTATTATACTTTGTATTTATCTATTATCTTATTAACACCCTGTTTGTATTAATGTATTCTACTTTACAGCGCTGCATACATAAGTAGCGCTTTATAAATAAAGATATACATACATACATACATACTACTAATAAAATAATTTAAACATTAAATTAACCCAATGGGATTGTTTTCTCTTCAAAAAAATAACTATATCTCAGTTAGAATCAAGTACAAGGTACTCTTTATTATTCTAAAGAAAAAAGGACATAGATTTTAAAGTTTTGAATTATTTGCTTAAAATTGAGTTTATGGGAGGTGGCCTTTCTGTAATTTGGAGCTTTCTGGATAATAAGTTTCCGGATAATGGAACCCATACCTGTACTATGTTTTCCTCACATACTCCAAAAGCATACAGGAAGGTTAATAAATGGATCCTGGTAAACCTGACTATAGTAAATATGTGAATAACTGTACAAAAAAAAATGAAATGCATAAGACCTTATGTAGAATGAAAGGCTTATTTTATTACATTACATAAATAATGTAACTCATGACTGGTGACTTAAGGGACAGACACACACATGCACATTTTTACAAAGAAATATTAATAGAAATAAGCAACACCTTATGAGATTGAATTTTAAATAAATCGTTTTATTCACATATTTAATTGACTTTATCACAAATTAATACCAGTTTTTTTTATTGTAGTGTATGTCTCCACGAACTATGTTAAAACCATCAACTGTTATCTATATCTAATATATCTAGATATCAGTATCTAAATGATTAAAATAAAAGGAACAGAACACTATGATCCCGCAGTCCAGGCAATTGAGATTTACACTATTGGATGTTATTGGGCCCTGATCTTAGGTGTGCATTACTGTGTGTGTTTCTCTGTGGAGTGAGCATTAATTGTAATTGCCTTTTTTTGCCTTGTGTCTGTATGAGTTCAGTGTAAGATTGCTAGAGCTAATTTGTAGCCAGTTTTAGATTATTATATTTAAAATATTCAAAAGTCTATAACAACCAGAGCATATGAATGTTTTGAGCTTAAAAAAACCCTACAACTAAAGCAGCAATGAAAGAATTATGTCTCTATGAATGGAAACTATATTAATATATAAATATGGCAGTCATCAGAGGAAACAAAAATGGTCCAATATCTCTTTAGAAATGGTTAAAAAATGTATATATATATTATTTATAGTGACATCAGGGGGTGAACAATGCAGGGACTAAAAGGTGTGAACAATACAGGGGCTTACAGCGTGAATCTGAGGTGTGAACAATGTAGGGGGCAGATAATCTCAGTACTGATATCATTTAAATCTTACACAAAGGTATGCAGTCACAGCAGCCAGGCAGGTGGGGGCGCCACACAGAGGGGGGCTGTGGGCCGCCAGTTGGACAGCACTGCTTTAGAGAAACACTACTTTACACAGCACAGTATTGTTTTGGTTGAAAAGAAGTTTGCTGAAATGTTTTTACACTGCTCTCATGTTTTTCTGCAGAGTAAAGTTCTGGTTTGTGTGCTTTGTCCAGTACTTCAAATGTGTCATCTAAATGCACAGAGAAATCTAATTGCCAGTGGGGATCTTTGCATATCATGTCGGAAATAAAGATTTAGGAAAAGCCAAAATAGCAATTACACTTTCTTAGTACAGGGATTGCCTACAACTTCTGCTGATAATTTTATGGTGCATGTACTGCAGTTCTCTGTACTGGGGATTATGTTTTTGTAATATTTCTTGTTCTTAAAGGCTGCTTATTGTATTGTATCAGATTAACAAAAATGTTAACCTGAAAAGACTCATAAATAACACATTTTGCCTTCATCCGAAAAATGTCTAATGTATAAATGTGCTTGTGAAAAAAAAGGATAAAATTACACATAGAAACAGAAGCACACAGGTTGGAGATAAAAACAAATTAAATGTATAAACTGCATTAACTGATATTATTGATGTATAAAAATATAGGTATCCATTTAATTAAAGCGGGACTGCACCACAAATTATTTTTGCATAATGAAGAATCTAATTCTAAGTAACTTTCCAGTATATTTTATATGAGAACTGAAAAAAAAAAGCTTAAAAAAGACTAAAAATGTTGTACATTATATTTTGTACTTCTGTACCAGCCCAAGGCAACCATAGCCCTTTAGCAGGGAAGATCTGTGCCTCTGAAGATACCCCAGTAGCCCCCCATCTTGTTTTCTTCTGATTCACTGTACACACTGCTGCTGTCAGTTACAGCACTGATATGAGGAGTCTTTATGTTTTCTCTGACTGGTTCTCAGAGTGTGCTGGCTGGTGCGTGAGAGAGTGTATCTGCAGTGCTGCAACAGAACTAGTTATCTGAAATACTTTTGAGAGAGAACAAACTTTTGGATGTAAGAGCAGTTTTGTGTTGTGGAGTGATATCTCTATGCTCTCCCAACAGTGACTCCTATAACATTCCCATGTAAAAAAGTCTATAAAAAGTCAGTGATCTCTTTGTTCTGGGTTCTGACTCTTCAGAATCCACAGAGTTGAGTCAAATAACTTTGCCTTCCACCTCAAGTGGTCTCCTGTAACTGAATTTTTAAAGGTACTGTGCATATTTTGTTTGGGTTAGAGCAGGGGGGGGGGGGGGGGACCCCTGCTCTAACCCAAACAAAATATGTGCAGTATCTTTAAAAATTCTTACAGTCAAATGTAAAAAGAGAGCAACAACAGCATCATAAAATTTCATGGAGGTGCCAAATATAGGGCTAAGATTGGCTATTAGGTAGCCTCTATGCACACAGCTTACAGGAGGCTTTATTTGGTAGTAAATCTTGTTTTTATTCAACCAAAACTTGCCCCCAAGTCAGGAATTCAAAAATAACTACCTGGTTTGGGGGCACCGAGAGCAACATCCAAGGGGTTGGTGAGCAACATGTTGCCCCTGAGCCATTGGTTGGGGATCACTGGGTTAGAGGAACCACTTTAGATCCCAGCAGAGTGAAGATTTGCCTTCTTTTTAATCAGAGACACTGGAGAAATTGTCTTTTGTTTTTACATTTTTGTTAACTTGTACTACCGATAATGAAGAACAGGGACAAACCTGCTTTAAACGCCTGTCTGTTGTAAAGGAAAAAAGGAAAAATACCCCCCTTTTTGACATGAACATATTTAGATAAGCTTATTTAGAAAAGGTACATAAACACTGGCTGAACTTTCAAAAAATAATATCCACTGATTGAAAGGAACCCATGTTAGTCTGACGAACCATTTCCCAACACCCACTTTTTGGCTCAGGGGCCACATTGACTTACAGACGGCCTGGGTCGGCCGGACCAGCGTTACGCCCAGGGCCGCCATTAGAAATCACGGGGCCTCTCAGCTCCCACCCAGCATCCTGCAGCTCCCCACCCCAGCATCCTCCAGCTCCCCCCTCAGCATCCCACCCAGCATCCTCCAGCTCCACTCCCCAGCATCCTGCAGTTCCTCCCAGCATCCTTCAGCTCCGCCCCAGCATCCTACTCAGCATCCTGCAGCTCCCACCAGCGTTCTTCCCATCATCCTCCTCAACATCCTCCCACCAGCTCCCCCCCCCCCAGCGACCTACAGCTTCCTTTGGCTCCATGCTCCATCCTCCAGCGACCTCCTGCCTCCTCCGGCTGTGTCAGTCCCCCGGCTCCCGCTCCATTGCAAAGTAACCATTTCTACGGCTTTTCATGGGGAAACTTCAAGTCAAAAAATACATTTATTTTTGGAAGTTGAGATTGTATTTATGCACCTTATCTACAGTATATAAGCTTATTTAAAGGAGAAGGAAAGTCAAAGTCACTTGGGGGTGCCAAAATGTTAGGCACCCCAAGTGACTTCAATAGCCTACCTTCTACCCCTGTTCAGAGAGAACAGCACCAGCCCGGGGTAGTTGCCAGCGCTTCCTCCTTCCTGGTTTGCTGCGCGCACATGCGCAGTAGAGTGAAAAAGCCGGACTTTAACAGAGAGGTCGGCTTTTCACTCTACTGCACATGCGCCTGTCCCGGACAATCAGCAGCAGCGCGAGTAGGAAGAAGGAAGCGCTCGCTACAGGTACCCTGGGCTGGTGCTGTTTTCTCCTAACAGGGGCACCAGCCCGGGGTACAAGGTAAGTGATTAAAGTCACTTGGGGGTGCCTAACATTTTGGCACCCCCAAGTGACTTTGCCTTTCCTTCTCCTTTAAAAATTATTTTTCAAGCCAGTTAAAAATAGCAAATAAACCATTTATTAAATGTAAAAATAGAATTAACTGTTTATTGTTTAACTGTTTATTTAGAATTAAATACACACACGTATGAAATGGATATAATAAACCTTAGAACTTGGAATTGTTGCACATGAGTGTGCATACAATTAGGACAGTCCTTCTGTGATCTGTCAGCAGTAGTGCGCCATTTTAGAGTGGGGATGGGGCTATTTCTGGTGTACCAATGTGTTGTGTCAGTAACTGGCTTAGTTTCCTATTTGCTTTCCACAAGTCAGTTGCTATGGAAACAGTCCATCGGGGAACCCTGTAATTACCACCAAGCCCAGGCTGGCAGTAATTCCAGTGTTGTGCACACAGTTCATCAGGGCAAGCTGAACCGGCACGTTGGTGCTTGCTGCAAGTTGCTTTTGTAGAGTCATGTTTGTGAGTATCATCAATGGAAGCTCAGGATTGTACCCATTCTAGTACTTTACACTTGCATTTGTAAATGAGCCATAGATTCTTTTTTATGTATCCCACTTCTATACCACAACCTTACCATCATGAAGATAAATTCAAATTTGAAAAAGACAATGTATACATTTTGCACTAATATGTCACATAGTTAAAACTGTTTATATGTGGATATGTGACTGAACCCAAACTGGATCTAGTAAGTATACTGACAGGTTTCATGAACTGTTGCAATTAAGTTCAATGTAAATCAATATTTTAAGAACTCTGAGAACAGAAGCTGAACTAAAATGAAGTGTGTTTCAAAGTGTATTTAGATAACTGTTAATATTCATTAAGGACAATTTATTCAGGATATTAATGAAATCATAGCAGTATAAAGTAGTGTTCACTGACACACCCCAATAGTCAAACAAGCACAATAATCAGGATTTTTGTTATATTAACCATAGCGGTTGATACATCTGCATATAGGTAACTGAATTTTTAAAGGTACTGTAAATAATGCTGTATCATAGGATTTCTACGGCCCTTTGATTATGTTAGTTGGTTGGAAGCCTCTGTACTTTGTACCAAGAATCTACCTCCTTTTGGAGGCAAATGACAAAATGGTTGGAGAATAATAGAGGCACTGAATAAAAAAGTAAGTACAGGTATAGGACCTGTTATACAGAATGCCTTGGATAAGGGATTTTTCAGTCATTTGGATCTCCATGTATGTATGTATAACTTTATTTATAAAGCTTTACAAGGATACACAGCGCTGTCCAATCTTCCAGTATACACATTTACACACAGGGAGGACAAGTGTTATAATAAATACAATAAATAAGTATGGCTACACAAAGATTAAGTAACATGTGGTATGAAACACAGTAGGAAGGAGGTCCCTGTCCCTGCTTAGAATCTAAGTTGTCGGGTAACATACAGGAACAAATTGGAAGGCAAGAGTGCACAAGGTATGGGCATGCTATGAGGCAGCCATGCTAGAGGGATTATGTGGGGCTGAACAGGTTCCCTCTTAGGAGAGAGCAGGAGGATCCTGGCAGCAGAGTTCAAGATTGATTGAAGGGGAGAGAGGTGGGATTTTGGGAGGCCTGTTAGTAGGTGACTGCAGTAATCTAAGCAGGAAAGGATAAGGGCATGGATTATTTTTAGCAGTAACTTGTGAAAGGGGACTGGTCAAAGATAAACTGCAGGCAGTGTGCTGAATTTACAGAGTTAATGGTCATTCCGTCAATAGTGATGGTGAAAGGAGGAAAAGGGTTAGGTTTAGGTGGGAAGACCAAGAGATCCTGCCCCAAGTAGGTGTTAATGCGATATTTAGCGCATTTAACGCTTCATATGTGTTTGTGAATCATGCGTTAGTATTATATCAATGCGAGAATTAATGCAATGCGAGGTAAATAACGCATGCGCAGTGCGTTTTTTTGCGCATGCGATATGCATGTTAACGCATGCGAAATGACTTCGATGAATCGGTACTTATTTATCGCATGCTTTTTAACGCAAAAAAGCATGCGATAAGCGTTATCACTCTTTAGCGAATCGGCGCCAAGGTCTCCTAAAGAGAGAGTGTACAGGGAGAACCGCAAAGGGCCAAGTACAGAACCCTGAGGCACCCCCACACTAAGCGGAACCGAGGAAGAGGATTTGTTAGTAAAAAACAGAGAAGGAGTGGTTTGAAAGATAGGAAGAGAACTAGAATAGAGAATTTGCAAAAGGACAAAATGGTCGACAGTATCATAAGAAAAGTAAGCAGAGTACTGAGTAGTGTCCTTTGGACTTGGCAGTCTGGAAATCATTTGCAACATATACCACTCACACAGTGACGTCACTGATCGAATTATGAAAATAGCGAAATGCAATAAAACAGAATGTACCTGGCACCTAGGACAGGACCTCACATTACCAGACTAGGGGGCTGATTTACTAACCCACGAACGGGTCGAAATGAGTCCGATTGCATTTTTTTCGTAAAGATCGGTATTTTGCGATTTTTTCGGCGTCTTTACGAATTTTTCGTTACCAATACGATTTTTGCGTAAAAACGCGAGTTTTTCGTAGCCATTACGAGAGTTGCGTAAAATCTTGCGATTTTTCGTAGCGTTCAAACTTGCGCAAAAAGTTGCGCTTTTTTCGTAGCGTTAAAACTTACGCGAAACTTCGCACCTTTTAAGTTTTAACGCTACGAAAAAGGCGCAACTTTTCGCGTAAGTTTTAACGCTACGGAAAAATCGCAAGATTTTGCGCAACTTTCGTAAAGGCTACGAAAAACTCGCGTTTTTACGCAAAAATCGTATTGGTAACGAAAAATTCGTAAAGACGCCGAAAAAATCGCAAAACATACGAAAAAATCGCAAAATGTTCGTTTTCAAGTCGGAACTTTTCCAATTCGGGTCGGATTCGTGGGTTAGTAAATCAGCCCCTAGGTATATATTCTTAAAGATATGGAGCACTGAACTATGTAATATTGTTGCATACTGGCGATGGGGAACCTTGGTCCTGCTACACACCTCATTGGGGCCAGTCTGTTCTTACTCACCCCTCACTCTTTGTCATGATTCAAAACTATATCTAACATCATTTAGCCCTATCTCTGGCTGCCAGAGCCAACATTTTATATTTCTCCTGTATATTGGGTTGGAAGTGTTTTTAACCTTTTGTTGGTTTTGGACACTGTGCAGGTTGAAATGTGCTAAATGCTCAGACTGGCTTCCAGTAAGTAATTATGTTGGTTTGAAAAACCCAACTTACTGTTCTTTGACTTCAGCTTTTTCTTTTTATTCTTAGCGCCCCCCATTTTTTAAACACTACTCCTCCTACAGTTTTAGGGCTACAACACTCTCCACACTTCTTCGCCCTATAGCGGAGCAGGTTGCTTGTGCTTTTCTAAATGATCCTGCCCCCCGTCTCTTTGTGGCGCTGCTCTGAACACCCCAATTTTTTGACAGGAAAGATTTTCAAACTGCTGCCACTCTTACAGCTTTGAAGCTACACCCCCCAAACTTGAATAACATAATAATGGGGTCACTTTGAAAGAAACAGCAACATTTGTTGGACAATTCAAAGTGGGAGGAGCCAATCAAATTTCACCCATTGACTTTAATGGGGAAAGTTAAACTGCTGCCAATCTTACAGCTTTGAGGCCACACTCAACAAACTTGCATCACATAGTCATGGGGTCAGCCTGAATGAAAATATGATATTTGTTGGATGCCCAAAAGGGGGCAAGACTATGAACAACCAATCAGATTTTACCTATTGACTTTCAATGGAGGACATTCAACCTGCTGCCATTCTCACAGTAATAATGCCGGGGTCCCCAAACTTTGCAGAGTTATGCACCAGGTAACTGCAGTTCAAGGTTAGAAAAAGTGGGTGAAACCACCAACAGCGGTCAGTTTTCACCTGTTGAATTTTATTGGGTTGATGCCAGGGTTCCCAAACATACAAAAAGAGAAAAAGGGTTCCCAAACTTTGCACAGTCAGTCACTGGGTGACTGCATATTCAAGTTTTTAAAAAGTGGGTGGGGCTACCAACAGCCAATCAGATATTACCTATTGACTTTCAATGGGGAAATTCAACCATCTGCCATTCTCACAGTATTAACACCAGAGTCCCCAAACTTTTCACATTTGGTCACTAGGGGACTGCAGTTTTAGGTCTGAAAAAGTGGGCAGAGCCACCAACAGCCAACCAGATTTCACCTATTAAATATGGTTTGATGCCAGGGTTCCCAAACTTTGCACAGTCAGCCACTGGGTGACTATGTACTCAAGGTTAGAAAAAGTGGGAGGGGCCACCAAAAGCCAATCACATTTCTTTAATTGTTTTCAGTGGGGAAAATTTAACTGCTGCAAATTCTCACATGTTTAATGTCAGGGTCCCTAAACTTTGCACTGTTTGTCACTGGGTGACTATGTTACAAGTTTGGAAAAGTGGGTGGGGCCAATAACAGCCAATCAGATTTCACCTATAGACTTCATATGCTTAAATTTAAACTGCTGCCATTCTTTAAATATTAATACTAAGGTCCCCAAACTTTGCAGAGATAGTCATCAGGTAACTGCGGTTCAGAGTTAGAAAAAGTGTATGGAGCCACCAACAACCAATCAGATTTTAACTATTGATTTTTAATGGGGAAATGCTGCCATTCTCACAGTATTAACACCAAGGTCACTAGGGGACTGCACTTTTAGGTTTTAAAAAGTGGATGGAGCCACCAACAGCCAATCAGACTTCATCCATTGAATTTTATTGGTTTAAATTTAAAATGCTGTCATTGTCACACTATTTATGCCAGGGTGCCCACTATTTGTCACTGGGTGACTTCCACTCAAGGTTAGAAAAAGTGGGCACACCCACCAATCACAATTCACCTATTGACTTTTATTGGTTTACTGGGTAACTGGGTAACTGCAGCTCCAGGTTAGAAAAAGTGGGTGGAGCCAGCAACCGCCAATCAGATGTCATTCGTTGACTTTCAGTGGGGAGATTTAAATCGATGCTATTCAGACACTATTAAAACCAAGGTCCCCAAACTTTGCACAGTGGTTTTTACAATATAACTGTGGTCCAAGTTAAAAAAAAGTGGTCAGAGCCAACAACAGATCAGATTTTATTTAGTGACATTTTTCAACCCAACATGAAGTTTGTCCTCAAATTTCCCTTTCTAGTTTAAACATGTGCCCCAAATGTAATAAAAGGCAGTAAGTTTACCCTGTAGCAATAACCCATGGCAACCAATAAGATGTTTGCTTTTTAATAGGTGACCAGTGAATTCTACCTGCTGATTGGCAGCTATGGGTTACTGCTTCTTGGCAAACTCAAGTCTTTTATTACATAACCCCAGTTATTATTGACAATATTAGAAACATTTCCACAAATCTTTATCTTTCTCCAATATCTCCAGAATATAATGCTGTTCTGACTGAATCTAGTTCCTCAGATGCACTACAGAAAATTGATGAGCAGGTCCAAAATGTTTCAATCTGAATTTAATACTTCCCCACTCACACGCAGCCCAGCCTAAAGTCCTCTTCTACATTATGACATGTATTCAACCCAAATCTCCCCTGATGACTCATATATGTGTCAACAGAGGTCTTTAGGGGAGGTTACAGTACTATTACATCACCAAGGGGAAACGGAGGGGGCAGTACTATTAAATCACCAAAGGGGAGGAGCCCTGTTTAAGTTTCACCCACCATCTGTCCAAACCTGCCTCTGGGGCTCACCTTCTTGGCCCCAACCTGTGGGTTTCAGGTCATCCTACTCATCACTACTACAGAATGCTAAGTATTATTGTACTTCTGTAGTACAAATTACATTCTATCAGAGAGTGAGTTACAGATGCCTGCAAGGACAATGGATTGTATGTCTTATTACTCATATATGCAGGAAGTTTAATTTCTCATTCTTCTGCTTGTGCTCATTTTGAAAGTTTTGCCATGGTTAACTAACCCTAGTTTAAATAACACTTAGGTCATGTGGTTGACTAAAACGTTAATACATACCTGTTTTTTTAGGATTTTGTTTTTATTTCAAGAAGTATATAATTTTATTACAGTTGGTAATTTAACAGAGCCCAGACAAGTGCCTTGATGAGAAAAGTTTGCTTCCCAGAGGCATGAAAATCCTTTTTTTTTTCTTCCCATTTTAAAACTTTTATTGAAGATTTCACAACATATACAGAGATACATGCTATCTTGCATATAATGCACTGTGATCATGTGACACTGACTCAGGTTCATTAGTGAATGACATTAGTCATGGAATATAAATAAACCCTAGCTGTACAGAACACTGCAGGTTTTAGCTGAACATTTTACAATATATATTTATTAACCAGACCAAAAGCAAACATAAGGGAAATAAATACCTTTAGAAACCACAACAGGAATTACAAATACTTCCTAACCCCTAAATAAACAATATCTTGCTTTAACAATATTCAGTATATAGGTAAGTTGATGATAAATTTAGGATCAACAAAAGATAAATGTATGTTTACTTACTAATGGCCCTTTTTCTATTTCTGAATATTCTGATTTGTATCTCTTCAAGCCCTGAGTATGAAAATATGTTTGCTGATCATTTGACCAGCGTGAAACACAGTTCAGAAGGTGACCCTAGGATAGAGCAAAGGAGATCAGTATATTAGGTTGTAATCTGTTGAGCTTCAATGGCTAGCAAAGTAAAGCAACCTGAAACTGCCTGTACTGTTTTCCATTGACTTTTATGGAAACCTTCTTTCAGTCCTGGTGCAAATAATTGTTTTAGTGTCCAACCATTACAGCATATATTTAATTATGTACAATGGTTAATTTGCCTTTTTAAAAGAATTCGGAGACACATTTCTCTGGGCTATAGGATACCTAACTTTCAGAAAAGGTTTTTAATATTTGATAATAACCAACATTTGCGTCATTTCAGTGTGGCCCACGAGTAAAAAAGGTTGGGGGTCCCTGCCATAGACAGATACTACTTATTGGGCTGGCCAGAGCAGTTTGGGCCTGATAGATTCTGAACTGGACAGTACCTGCAAGGAGTTTGAATGCTCTTTCCATGTCTGTGTGGGCTACCTTTCGGTACTTTGTATTTTTCCTGATGATATTGATTCCTGTGTGTGCCTATTAATGCGAGAATGTGCCTACCCCACAAAGTAAATGACCCCTCAAGTTTGGAAATCCATATTTTGTAATAAAAAGGTTATTGTCCAATCCAGTTAACAATTTTTAATATATCTCTCTACAGCTCATAGATCTTACGATTATTAGTTGCAGTTCCTGGTTGACTGGTTTCACAGTGTAGCTCACTAGCTACTGTGGGGATCTTATGCGGGAGGTACAAACAAATTGCCCAGTCTCATTAAATATAATACATATATCTATCATACATTGATCACCGCATATCAGCATAATTAAATGGTGAGGAGTTGTTGGGTGGCTTTAATGAAACCTTCGCAACATGGTTTCCTAAAGAATATTTAACTCTTTCTAGTAAGCCCATTTCAAAGACCATCTTCTTAGTCCCTTGTTCCTTCATGCTCAGGTCATTGTGGTACTTTGCTAAATTATATAACTGCAAACAAAGTGTGACAGCTTTATTTGTAATTATACTGCGTTTAAAGGAACAAGATGAGCTTAATGAGTTAATAAAGTGGCTGCCTGTCAAAGCACCACTGTTTTGCATTCAGAATCTAGGAAACCCCCCTTAAACAGCTACCCTGGGCTTATGAATATTCAAGAGCCGTCAAGGAGGTGAAGCAGACTTGCCATAGCAACCAGACTGCAGGTAGCAGTTTGGGTCCAGCTGCCCCCAGAGGTCCCAGAAGGCTTGTATGAAGTGAAGACTTGTGAGCAGCGAGCATTTTGTCTCGGCACACTTGACAAAACAAAGACAACTCACTCCTCTGGTTTCATGCCACATTTTTTATTCATAAACAAGCTGTTGGCTGTAAAGACATGATAAAGCTAAGGCTCAGAGGAGGCCGGCTAACATTTGAATGCAAAGCCTCAGCTGCTACAAATCCTTTCTATTATTCTGCTTTTTTTTCCTTCTTCCCATTTTTGTCTTATGCTAAGCAAGGCAGGCTCCCAACTAAAGATATGTGATAAGGCCTGATCAAGCCAAAGAAGTTTATTTGCATAAAAATGAAGAAAAAAAAAAAAAAGAAAGAAAGAAAGGGGGAATCTAAGGAAGAGTGTGCATGAATGGAGAAGACCCTGAATGTAACTATTCTTATTGTTTTCGATTTGCTGTCCCTCCAGATATAAAATGATTATCTCATTTACACAAAACAGCCTCACATTCTGATTTATTTGATTTTCCTTGACATGGGTAATTGCAGACTGATACTTGTTTTACAAATGTAAAATCTGGCACATGAACATTTGTGTTAACCTTGCCTGCTACACTCTGAGCTGACCTGGCATAAGACTATAAAAAGAGAATAATCTATTAATGCTTTTTGAATATAATATAAAGGACATTTTATTTTCTAAGTTCTCTGTGCCAGACACATAAATTATACATACCTAGTCCCTGCTACTCTGAAGGAAATAAATCAATACCACTGGCACATGTTAAACTGCATGCTTTCTGCCGCAGTCAGTTATAGCACCCAGAACCTAGCCACTGGCAGACTCATAATACCTGTGAGATCAAAATGCAAAGCCACAGTCCATAATAACTAGAGGGAGTGTGCATTTACACCCTTATATTCACTGCATATTATATTCCATTAATTTGGAAGAAATTATATTTCAATTAGAATTTCTATATGCAAATACTGGGGAACATTGAAGTGGAAGTTTGACAGAAAAAAGCCTCAGAAACAAATGAAATAAAGAAAAAAACACAATGTCAAATCTTACATTCTGTATAACAACAAATCTTACAACTGTATAACAAGCCAGCAAGATTATTCATACAGCAAGGGAATTTTACATCAAATAATTCTGTATAATTTCTAGAAAAACTCCAAATGAACTTAGCATCTGATATGCTCATTTAGCAGCATCTGGCAGTATCCAGTGTTTCTTAATAAATCAATGGAAGGAGACATGAGGAAAGCTTTAGAGCTAATCTGTATTGGCTACCCACTTTGTTGACTGCCACTTTGAATCATGAACTTGTCTTAAAAAGTAACGCAAAAAAGTTTGACTTATGTTTTCCTACATTTTGAAGTATGTTACTTTTTTAACATTTATGTAACTTTATTATGAACAGATTTGACATACTTTAAATGATTTATGTGTAGATGTACCCTATTTAGTATACAGATTGATTAAATGCAGATTATAGCATCATGACCCAGTATAAAGCCCAGGATGAACCAATCCTATTGAAAAGCTGTAGTCATAGTAAAATATAGATATGAGAAGAGTTGGCTATGGAATGTTTTATTTATGTTAAGCTAACATCACTCCCAGCCATAATATAGCTAGTGATGAGAAAAACTGTCCTGTTTCTCAATGCTTACAAATTCACGAAACCTCGGGAAAACTCACATAACTGCACAAAAAATAGCAAAATGGTGAAATGCATCGGGGTCAAGGGTCTTTTTTCACTGCGCTTATACATGTGCAGAATTGGAGTCCATGGGCATCTTGTCTCGTGCCAAATGCAATAGAGTCAGTGGGTGTTTTGTGCCCTGTTTTTTCTTGTGCCAAATACATTGAAGCAAAAGGGCATTCTTTTTCTCACGTGCTAAACTTGATTTTTTTTCGTATGGTGAAATTCTAGTGCATATTTGCAAAATTTTGATGCCAATGTAAATGGATTTTTGCTGTGAATCTGAAAAAAGATTAAGAAACAATTATAAAACAATAGGAAATATTTGTAAGGTATGATTGACAATGGCTGCTTAGGCAAAGCTAAAGCTACAATCAGTGTAAGCAATACCTTTAGAAAACTTGATGAAGTAACACAATTAAAAACTTTCAGCATTTTCATTAGACAAATCCATAAGCAAAATTAAAAAAGGTTTGTATTTTATTTCTACAATGAACTCAACTTATGAAAAGGTTTTATTTTTCTTTTAAGAAGAGGTGTTAAAAGTATTGCAGATATTTTGCTTTTAACAGCTGGTCTTTAATACTAATAATTTGATTTTAACTTCTTTACTTTTTCAGAGATATAAAAAAGTTGTAGAGGCCAATGTGAAAAATATAACTGAATATGTTATATTTTAAAGCAAGGAAATACTTAGCTAGCTGAATAAATGAATTGGCATATGATGAAAGGTGACTTGGGGAGATACAGGGGAAGTGGAATGGGATTTATCCTTCCCAGGGGTGACTGGGGCTGAGGATTAAAGATTTGCTTCTTGTAGGGATTACTAATTCATTGCCTTGCAATATTTGGCACACAATGGAGAGTTCTCGTTGGGCATGTAATAGGTAAGCGCTTAAGCAAGCTTCTCTTAGGGTGATATTTGCATTAATTCCCCACTTGCCATGCAGGCAGGATGGAGTATGCCATTATAAAAAATATTTACTAAATAGGAGCTGTTTTTACTAAAACTACAGGAGGTTAAGAAGCCAAGTGTTATAAACAAAAACACACACAAGTTGATTTGAATAATCCTGAATTAAAACATATCTATACAAGCCAACAAGCCAACACAGTTGGGAAAAAATGCTTTAGACTATTTTTCAAGGATGTGGAAATCGTGCCCTCTATTCATCTTTGCTGTGGGTTGGAACTTTTAATTATTCTGGTACTTGATCACTTCTTTATTATATTAAAGAAAGATTATATATACTCTACAGTATGTAAATATCATTATTACCTAGGAATGCACCAAATTCACTTTTTATGGATTCTTCTGATTACCAGATTTTCCAGGAAGGATTCAACCAATTCTTAAATTGAATCTGATTCCTTGTTTGCATATGCAAATGAGAATAATTCAGGGGGTGAAGCACATACATAAAAAAACAGCAATTTACATATTCTTTTGTGTGTACATTTTAAGATTGTGTGTGCATTGTTAAAAAACTGCGTGCTCAGATCAGAATATATACAAAATTTTGTGTTTTGCTCAAAATTCCACAATTTGTTGTGTACACTGGCCACAAAATTTGTATGCAACAAGGGGCCACCACCATACACCATACAGTGGTGAATCTGGCCTAATTACTACAGATATTGGAGACATTATACATTCTTTTGCAAGATGTGGCAAGAAAGATGCCTTTAAACTTTTAGTTATCCCTCTGTCTATTCTCAATTAATTCACTCTAAATACATAAAACAATGTAGATATGTAGCAATCTTTTAAGGGTAATGTGCATCCACCAACGATAACTACATTAAACTGAACACAAAAGTCCTATTTCACATAAAGTATTAACATTGAGCTGTTACTGCACTGTTGTTACTTTGTTTTCTTTTAGAATCTTGGTTTGAATTTGGGAAGTTGATGAAGGACACCTGGAATGTCGAAGCTTGAGAATATCTTATTGAACAGCGCTGTGGAATATGTTGGCGCTTTATAAATAAATGTTGTTAATAATAATAATAATAATAATAATAATAACATTATTCAGGCTATTTTAGGTTTTGAGCATTTGTTTTATATATAATATAAGGCCCTCGATTGTACTTTCTTGTCAGTTTTAGACTGATTTGCTCTAATTGTATGCATTGATATCCCTGGAAATGACATTATTACTAAAAATTCTTAAAAATGGAACACTAAAAACTTCCTGGGATAAAGAACATTAGTTAGTATCACCAAAGCCCTTTTATAAAAAATGATACATCCCATTAGCATCTGCAATTTGGTCTGGATAGTCAACTGAAATATTATGAATGCAAAAGTTGAATTGGTTGCTATGGATAAATATCAATTACAAAAATCACGAAGATTTTACTCTTATTTGGGGAATTTCCCCTTTGGAGTGGTCGGTACTAGAAAAATATTCATTAAAAAAGAATGATGTCAATTTGTGTCCATTCCATGTGCTAACATTATTATACCCCATAAACTTGCACAGATACTCCCTTCAGTTTCATGATAAATTTGCATTAGTTTCCTTAGAAATGGTGTGAGTTCTGTGGAAGATATCTCCTTTGTGCCAATGTAAACTCCTACTGAAATCTCATTTTAACTTTACATGTGGAGATCCTGACTGGTGTTTTTGTTTTTAATCCTACAGTAAAATATGTTTAGTGGTTTACAAATATGTGGCAAAATGATTTTGGAGCAGTCCTTATGGATCTCCGGTGAATGTTGACATCATTTTTAGATAACTGGTTCAGATGCAAATGTATTTTCATGTAAACTATTCATTTTTTTACTATGATTTTAGGATTGTGATTTTTCTAGTGGTTTTTATTGTTGCTGGCTGGCAGCAGTAATATTTGCCCAAATAAGGCTTTCCCAAGACTAAAAGCTCTACTGATGCAAACGAATTGAATGGCTATCTATTGTACACAAACCTCTGGCAGATTTTTGACCTCTAATTTAATCTGTACCAACTCTGCCACATTTCTGACAGCTACTTTACCTTCTGAATGGGCTGACCTTTGTCCAGATCTAATTAACTAATTATAAAATCCTGTTCTGTTGCCCATTCTCTGCATTTTCTGACAGCTTTACTGCAAATATGCTAGAAATTTGGATTTTTATTACAAGTATAAACTCCTGATTTTTTTTCTTAGTAACAGCACATATGTAGGGGTTTACTAATAAACACATTAAAAGTTAAAATCAAGAGATAAGTATGCATTCTGTGAAACAAGTGGTCTTTTTACTAACCGCTTACTGTTTAGACTGTGGTTCAGGTGCAATCTTCCCCGAACCCTGCAAGTAAATTTAAAATTTCTCAGCTGAAAGACAAGGTTCCTTGTTAACAAATATATAAGAGCAATCTGCTTGCTGGATAAATCCAGTGACCTGAGTGCTCCAGCCCTAGTCCGTTGCTAGGGAAGACACAATTGACAAATAATTACGAAATTACGTTCTTCTCGATTGTGTCTCCACTAAACTCCTGAAATTACCTAAAGTCTATATTGGCTCAGAAGCACGAGCATAATGTCTCATAATTTAGTGGATAAGTATGAGATTCACTCTAAAACTGAAGGTCCTTCTATCACTGCAGTGAATATTATGCAATATATACTAATACAAGTTTGCTCTAATACCCTAGCAAAATATTTTTTTCTAAAGCATTCTGTGGTATAAACCTTATAGTATAAGAGATTTTAGCAGACATTAAACAAGGTTATTCAAATTGGGTTTGTCCAACCTGAAGCCCTCTGGGAAGACTGAACTAGTTAAACTACAATTGTAGTGGTGGAATGTTAAAGTACTAGATGAACAAAAGCTGAAGGCCTGCAGTTTGGATATCTCTTATGTGTAAAAATATCTAATAATTGTTACCCACTACATATGATCCTCTGGTGACTGGGCTAGAGATCTAACACATTCTCTCTCCTACCCTAATACATCCCTTTGTACTCTTGTGTGAAAAACCAAAAGCAATGTGATATGATGGCCAAATAATTTACTGTCAAGGTTTTATGGGGGAGAATCAGCATATATCGATCTGGTAAGTATCTTGACACTGAGAAGGTGTTAGATGCTTTGACGTTTATAGTTTATGTATTAAAAGGCTTGACTTAATTAATGGCATTAAATTAGTTGTTATTAAGGGTTATTTTTCTATGAAAGAATGGATTAATATTACCAAGGATAACCATGTGACTAATATGAGAATTTTTTATTTAAGGAGATATGTTAGCAGTCACTGTATACTAATGAATTTACTGGGATTGATTTTCCTCTTCTATTGTGAAAGGACTTTGTCCAAATTATACATGCTAGTGATTTACAACCATGTGACCCTGGCTCATGTGCTGCCAATAGCTGTGTCCACAAAATACACTGCAGGGACCATGACCGTGGACCATAACTATGATTTATACTCTGCCTTTGGGGCAGGACTCTCCCTATCAGCTCTTTGCAGCAGATGGACCGTCTGCTGTTTCAGTGATAAGCTAGCATGATGACTTGGTGACCAGTGAAGACTCGATGAACTCCCTTTTGTACCTTCTTCTTTAATACCTGTCCCATTCTGTTCTGCTAATCTTTAAATAGTTGTTTGGTTTCTGTTAAAGAGCATATTGTGTAAAAAAACAAGAATATGCCAGAGCATGTTACTCCTTTAAGTATAAAAAAAAGTGTGCTTTAAAAAGTTGAAAATGTCCTCAATAACCCTGCTAGACGCACCCATCCATTTTACTTCCTGGTGCCTCCTTTACCAGCTTTGCAGGGGTCACACAAGCACTCGGTACACTGCACTGTAGGATGGGAACCAATGAGCATCTGGTTGACCTGATAAGCAACCTGCCTGTGCTTGTGTGAATGCAGACCTTTGATTGGCTATTACTCTCATACTGTGCTTTTGGCAGGGACTATAAGGACATGCCCACCCATCATTTGAAACATTAACAGGTACCATAGCAGATCTATGTAGAGCTTAAATAAAGGGTCCATTTAAAAGTTTATGATCATTTTTGGCTCATAGTAAACAGGCACCATATATTGTTCATTTTTTCCTACAAGGGTGGGCAGAAATTTTTGTCTCCTTTAAAGTGCTCGGCCTTCTTTTAAATATGTATCATTAAATTACTACATGTAAAGTAGTAAAACTTTAGAAATGTTGGGTATAAATAGTATATTTTCTCAGTTAAAACTGAGTATATATGATGACTTGAGCATCTTGATCTCCTGATGCCCACATGTATGTATTAAGAAACTAATACTGAATCTAGTTGGAGTGACACAGTATGTCCAAAGACACACCATGACACAGCCAATGAGGCCATGCACTGGATATATAATACTGGCTCAATTATGGATCCACCTCTATATAAGACTCTGTTCATTTATCCCATTTATTGAAAGCTTTGCATTATTGTCTTTTTCCTGTCTATCTGCACTACCAAACAATTAATAAATCCGCTGATAGTTTAATAAAAATGCATTACCTTAAGTCGATTGTACTTATGCAACCAAATATTTGCCCTACCCTGGCCAGATGATTCATAGCAACCAAAGAACAGTTATCAAGCTAGACCAGCTTTTAGGGTCTACATCAATAGGAATAATACAAGTACATAGTTACATAGGGTTGAAAATAGACCATCAAGTCCATCAAGTTCAACCCTTCCAAGTTAACCCAGCACACACAAACCTATACTTACCTATCTATACATTCACATACATAAACAATATATACCAACATCACTACTAACTGTAGATTTTAGTATCACAATAGCCTTGGATATTCTGCTTGTTCAAGAACTCATCCAGGCCCCTCTTAAAGGAATTAACAGAATCTGCCATCACAACATCCTAGGAAGGGCATTCCCCAACCTCACTGCCCTCACTGTGAAAAACCACTAACACTCCTTCAAATGGAAGCTCCGTTCCTCTAGTCTAAAGGGGTGGCCTCTGGTGCGTTGATCACTTTTATGGGAAAAAAGAACATCCCCCAACTGCCTATAATCCCCTCTAATGTATTTGTACAGAGTAATCATGTCCCCTCGCAAGCGCCTTTTTTCCAGAGAAAACAACCCCAACCTGGACAGTCTAACCTCATAGCTTAAATCTTCCATCCCCTTTACCAGTTTATTTAAACGTCTCTGTACTCTCTCCAGCTCCAGGATTAATATCCTTTTTAAGGACTGGAGCCCAAAACTGCACCGCATACTCAAGGTGAGGCCTTACCAGAGACCTAAAAAGAGGCAAAATTATTTTTTCATCCCTTGAGTCAATGTCCTTTTTTTATACAAGACAATACTTTTGTTGCTTTGGTAGCTACAGAATGACACTGCCTGGAATTAGACAACTTGTTATCTACAAAAAATCCCAGTTTTTTTCCCTTCTCAATTAAGGATACCCCCAACACACTACCATTTAGTAGATAACTTGAATTTATATTATTTCTACCAAAGTGCATAACTTTGTACGTATCCACATTGAACCTCATGTTCCATTTTGCTGCCCAGTGTTCCAATTTTATCAAATTGCTCTGCAAGGTGGCAGCATCCTGAATGGAACTTTGCACAAATTAGTATCGTCAGCAAAAATAGAAATAGTACTTTCTATGCCCACCCCCAGATCATTAATAAACAAGTTAAAAAGTAAAGGACCAAGGACAGACCCCTGCGGTACTCCACTAACAACACTGGCCCAATTAGAAAATGTTCCATTTACCACTCTTTGTAATCTATCCTTCAGCCAGTTCTCTATCCAATTACAAATATTATGTCCTGGGCCAATATTCCTCAATTTTATCATTAACTTTCTGTAAGGTACTGTATCAAACGCTTTAGCAAAGTCTAAGTAAGATCTCATCCACTGCCATTCCAGCATCGAGGTTCCTGCTCACCTCCTCATAAAAGGCAACTAAATTAGTCTGGTAAGATCTGTTATGCATAAAACCATGCTGGCACAAACTTATAGCTTGTGATTTAAGTAGATATTCTTATTGGTTGCTATGGGTTCCTGTACCATGACAAGCTTGTATATATATTGCTACAATACCTTCAGGGGCAATACAATGATCATGAATGCCTTGCCTATACCAAATTAAAATCTGGCAAGCTGAATACACATAAAGGATGTTTTGCCTAGTTCAATTTGTTTAAATATTATAGAACTGCTTGGCGTTATTCCACAGTATTTTGTGCTGTTCAGATTTTATTTGATCTACAATAAATATTTGGATATCAATTGTATTTTGTGTTTTAATGCAATGATCTAAAACAAACAGATTTAAATTGTAGGGTTAAAGTTGGAAAGCAACAAATCAGATGATGTTCTGGCCATTAATTGACAGACAACAATTGTATGAAAGTTATGTCCCAGAAATAGTAGTGACGTATGGAAACTTTCATCTCAGGAATGACATTCTTGCTTAAAGTGTAGTATGTGTACATACAAATGAACATGCTATGGTCGACTGAGTTTCAATTCTGAAAAACAGATTTTGTTTTCTGTTTTAACCCTTTCCCTGCCAAGCACGTAGCTCCTACGTGCTGGCATAAAAAGATGTTAAGCGACAAGCACTTAGGAGCTACGTTTTCTTTATCTTGCGCTCGTTCTCTGCGCTCGCTGCTTAATCTGAGTGCAGAGAATGAGCGCAAGGTAAAGAACCCCCTAGGGAACGAGCAGAGGGGGTTACTAGTGGCCCCTGGGGCACGATCGCCCAGGGGCCCCATGGGAAAAGTCTGACACATGGATTCTACGTGTCAGGCTTTTGCTGCCCTCCCCCCCTTCCTGAGCTCCCCCGTCACTTCCTGTGCCGCCCACACATAGACTCGATTGCTGCTGCTGTGCCTGCTTCTCTCCTGTCTCCCTCCTGCGATCTTCAGCTTCTAGATCCCAGGTTAGTGCTAGATACACACACAATCACACACTTATTACACTAATACACACTTACTCTTACACTTATTCACACACACACTTACATTTTGGGGGGGGTTCGGGGTTTCACACATTCACAGCACTCACAGCAGTCACACTTACTTGCACAGAAAACACATTTTGCCATGTGTACACACACACTTACACACTTATGCAAATTTTTTTTTTATCGCATTGTTTTTTTTCTTGCCTAAAATTTTTCTTTTATTGCCATTGCGGATAGCATATTTGCTAACCCCACTGAGCAATACCTTTTGTGTATTATTTTGGTTTTTTTCTTACATTTTCTGTGATTTTGGTGCATTTTTAGTCATTTTATTGCATTTTTAGCCATTTTATTGCATTTTCAGTTATGCATAGTTGTTGCTCGCTTGACTTTGTCTGAAAAACTAATTTGCCTAAGCCAAACTACTCAAACTGTGATTCTGACTGCAGATATCACTAGGAAAAAACCCCCATTGATTTTAGTTTTTTTTTTTTGGATTTTAGCAATTTTATTGCATTTCACATTGTTCTTTGTTACTTGTCTTTGCACATGGACATTTTGTCTGCTGTATTTCAAATCCGGTGCCTCTATACACCACATAGTTTGGTAAATCTATGCATATAGGGCATCAAATTGTTCAGGAGACCCCTGGTGTTCATATTTAGAGTGTTTTATGTTGGTATGTTATGAAATGTTGGGTACATAATGGGGCAAAATGCAAGCTTTGTGACGATTTTCAGAAATGTTATAAAAACCGTTCTGTTTAGCATAGCTTTGTAGTTTAGTAGTTTGCAGTAGAAAGATGTATTTACCCATTTTTGTTTTGTCAGAATGTGTATTTTTGGAAAATATATGGTTTTCTAGGGTCTCCATACTGTTAGGGGGTCTTATGGCACATAATACACATACTGGGTGCAAAAACTGCACGAGCCGGTGCGTCATTTGTTAAAATTCATATGCCCTATTTTTATTTGGGTGCCCCTGTATACCACATAGTTTGGTAAATCTATGCATATAGGGCATCAAACTGTTCAGTAGACCCCTGGCATTCATATTTTGAGTGTTTTATGTTGATATGTTACAAATTGTGGGGGTACATGATGAGGTAAAATGCAAGCTTTGTGACGATTTTCAGAAATGTCATAAAAACCGTTCTGTTTAGCATAGCTTTGTAGTTTGGTCGTTTGCAGTAGAAAGATGTATTTACCCATTTTTGTTTTGTCAGAATGTACATAATGCACATACTGGGTACAAAAATTGCACAAGCCAGAGCGTCATATGTGAAAATTCATATGCACTATTTTTATTTGGGTGCCCCATGCATATAGGGCATCAAACTGTTCAGTGGACCTCTGGTGTTTCTATTTGGGGTGATTTGCCTTTTTATGCAAGAAATTGTGTGAGCTAAATTCGGTAAATTGCAACATTTTTAGGCGATTTTCTGAAATGTCATAGAAACCACTAAGTTTAGGAAAGCTTTGCAGATTGGTACTTTGGTGTAGAAAGGACTCTTTACCCATGTTGGATTCGTCAGATTGTGAACTTTCCAAAAACACATGGTTTTCAGGGGTCACCTTACATTTCTGCAGTTTCTATCCCACATAAAACTGCCATGTGTTTATGAATTAGGTAAAGGTAGGCCAGGAAATTAGTGTGCCCAAGGTATATTTTGGGGTCTCTAAGTGTCATGTGCTTTGATAAACCTATGTACAGTGGGCATCAAACTGTTCAGTAGACCTCTGGGGTTCATATTTAGGGTGTTTTATCTTGGTACTTATCTTAATGACCTATAGAAAATAAGATGCTGCATATTGGAAGTTTTGAGGTGATTTTTGGAAATGTCATAAAATCGGAAAACCTTTGCGGCTTGGTACTTTGAAGTAGAAAGACATAGTTACCCATTTTAGATTTCGGGGAATGCTTTCCAAAAATATATGATTTTCTGGGGTGAGTGTACTTTTTACTAACTTTATCCCACACAAAATGATGTAAATGTATTGATTTTGCAGAAGCTGAAATGACAGAAATGATAGATCATATGGGGGTATGTTCACATTGGGGCCCCTACATGCCACATACTTAGGTAAACCTAAACATATTGGGCATCAAACTGTTCAGTGGCCCCCTGGCGTTCAAATTCAGGGTGTTTTATCTGGTTACTTTATGACCTGTAGGAGATAAGATACTATAGACAGGAAGCGTTGAAGCAATTTTTAAGAAATTTCACAAATTTTGATAAAAACCAATAACTTTAGGAAATCATTGCAACTTGGTAGTTTGGAGTAGACAGGCAGTTCTACATATTCTGGATTCCACAGAATCTGTTCTTTCTAAAAATGTATAATTTTCTGGGATAAACCTTCTGTTAGTGGAATTTTTGACCTTGAAATCTAAAGTATGCAGCTTTCTGGAGCAGTGCTTTGGAAATTTGGTAGTGTACTGCTGGGAGTTTTTGAAGTGAGAAATCTCCATAAAACTATATATATTTGGTATTGGCACGTTCAGGAGACATGGGACTTTCCAAATCAGTTGTATTTTCATGCATAAAATAATTTTTGTTTCTGGTGTATGTGTTTATATTATGGAAAATATTATTTTTTTTCATTTTTTAGACATTTAGAAGCCTATATCTTGTCACAGAATTGGAATTACCAAAAAATTCCACCATATTCTGAAAGCTTAGGTTGTCCTAAAAAAAACAATACATAGTTTTCCTGGGTAAACTAAAAGTCCCCTGAGGAAAAGCCCCTAAAGTGAAACAGTGCAAAATGTTCAAAAACTGTCTGGCAGTAGAAGTTCCACTTTGTTCAAAACGGCTGGCAGTGAAAGGGTTAAAATGAGTCCAGTATATATGAATGCCAAATACAGAGCAGCACACAATAGCTTATCAGGAAAAGAAGATTTCTTTTCACCTTTTGGAGTAAGCAATGGCTTTTAAAGTGTGAAACTTTGCGAAATGTACAACTTCCTCTGTGGGTGTGCACTTTTTTTTTTATATGTCAAGGGTCACCCATGGATTTTGTCAGACATGCAAAGATTTTATTGTTACCCGACAGCAATTTTCTAAGGTGTCCAATCGACTAAATGACCGCCATGGTACGAAAATTGTCGGGACCATTATTCAGAGCCCACACATGGTCTGAAAGTTTGTTTCATTTGATTATATTGGTGCATGTATGGCAAACTTAAATGATTTTAAATTAACAATCAACCAGTTATATCATCAAAACAAAGCCAATCAATTATCTGAGACATTATTAATATTGACATGGTTTAATTCCCATGCATTGGATAATTTGCATTGTGGGCAATACACTCCTTAGCAAACTGCCAGCCATCAATTTAAATGATCACAGAGGAAACCTGAGTGAGCTGCTGTCGTTTCCTTCATTTCCTGTAGACAAGTGGCCACTTCAGAGCAAATAGGAGTCATTGTTTGGCAAGATTTTCTGTCCCGATAACCAAACTCTATTCTATTAGTAAGCTCAGCATGCTTATACGCAGAGCGTTTTTGAAACAATTCTCTTTAGCTTCTTTGGTGTCACCATTGGGAAGCTAGTCTCAAGTTCTTGCAGCAACTGCATTCATTTGTTTAAATAAACTGTCTTTGAAATGATGCTGTATAGGTATGGGACCTGTTATCCAGTAGAAATGAGTGAATTTTTTCGCCAGGCTTGGATTTGCAGCGAATTTCGCCATTGACAAATTGGTTTATGAAACTTCAGTGGAAATTCTTAGCGTAAAAATTTGTTGCGCCTTGTGGCAAAAAAAGGCACTCGACAAAAAAAGACGCCAATGACAAACAAGTCGTGCAACAAACGCATTTCACAGATTTTTCGCCTTTTCTCAAATTTTCCTGTTGTTTCGTGAATTTTACGGCAAAACGGGACAGATTCGCTCATCACTGTTATCCAGTATTCTTGGGACCAGGGGTTTTCCAGAAAAAGGGTCTTTCTGTAATTTGGATTACCATCTCAAGTCAATATAGATTCATGCAGCTTAGTTACCATCAAGTAACAGCAACAAATCATTTTTAAAAACTAGAATTATTTGCTTTATGGCAGATGGCCTCTATAGGAGAGAGATTTCTGAATAATTGTTTCTTTATAATAAATCCCATACCTGTATTTATATTTTACTCCTCAAATAAAAATATGCCAAAACAATGTTTTATATATGTTTAAATAGTTCTGGATAATGTTCTTTTAAAAAAAAAACAAAACACTGCAGGGTATAATTTACGAGCAGGTGATGAATTGCACCATTCAGATACTCTTAGTAACCAAACAGATCTTCTATTTCATCCTTTTAATTTGTATCAGACTCCTCAAAATTAATTGCTAATTGATTTCTTTTGATATTTGGCAATGGTGCAATCTTATTAAATGAGGCCCACAATCTCATTAGATGTTTTTATTTTAGGATATTAACAAAAATGTTGAAGATGTTTAGGGCAATGACACATACATTGATTCCCTGTGCAATAAATATCTCAGATGCTCAGAATCTCTCCCCATTGATTAGAACAGAGGTCCACAGTCAAATGTAAAATGACTTGGAGAGAAACAAAAGCATCATAAAAGTTCATGGAGGTGCCAAATAAGGCTAAGATTGGCTATTAGGCAGCCTCTATGCACACTATCAGCTTACAGGGGGCTTTATTTGGTAGTACATCTTGTTCTTATTCAACCAAAACTTGCCCCCAAGTCAGGAATTCAAAAATAACTAGCTGGTTTGGGGGCACTGAGAGCAACATCCAAGGGGTTGGTGAGCAAGATGTTGCCCCCGAGCCACTGGTTGGGGATCACTGGATTAGTGATCTAAACAATCATTTACTGTAGATGCACACATGTTTCAAATGATTGTGGTTCCAAAACTATCTTATGCTTTTTTCCCACCATTTAACTCTAATGCATTTGGCACGAGAAAAAATATGCTGAAAAATGCCCAGTGAATCCAATATGCCCAGTGGATCCAATACATTTTACATTCAGGGAAACTTCACTATTCTGTGAACTTTTCCATGATTTTGCTACTTTTTCAGTGACCTTAAAAACAGTGGTATTGGTTATTACTATTAACAACCCCTTAACCCTAACCACTGCAGCTATCCATTACTTATTTATTTATATTCCTTAACTGCAAGGCACATTACTTTATTGCACATAAAGGAAATGACGGCCTAAGTGCAGGCTTTGGGAACAATTGTGGGAAATATTGCATTTTTCCAATTGCTGATAAGCCACAAGTAGTGCTGAGAGATCTGCCAGCATTTGGGAAGGTTCACAAAAATAATTTGATTAACTAGTTTGGTGTGCAGTAGGAATAGATGTTGGGTCCTATTACCGGAAAGTTTAAATAATACTTACCCCGCTTGTCTGTCTTTTGTTACTGGAAATATATGGTTTTAGGGCTACATGTAAGTCGCCGGCGGGATGGCAGACGCGGCGGCGCCTTACATGTTCGCCGGTGGGATGGCAGGGGTAGGCAACTCGAGGAGATTAGTCGCCCGCGAACAGGGAGTTTTACCGCGGGCGACTAATCTCCCCGTGTGCCAGAGCCCTTAAATCCATTTTCTGAATCTGAAGCGACAGGCAAATTTGTCAGGGCAGGACCCTCATAAAAAAAAAACAAGAATAGTTTCTAACCATTTCTAATTCTAATCTGGGTATTGTTCATTATAAAGTTATTAATAATATTATTTACCTTGTTTCTCTGCTACAGGCATGGTGGCATATATATTATCCTTTCCCTTTGTGAATATTGCTACCACATGAAATTATGCTAATACTGAATCAAATAAAAAGGACACAATAGAGATACTGTTTTCTCTATACAGACTTTAAATCAATGAGTGATTGCAGTCAGGTCGTTTACTGTTGATATTTATTAGACTTTAATTTCTATGTTCTCTTTTGTAAGGAAAAAATCATTTTAACAGGGTACTAGAGTAAGAGCTACACAAAGGTCTCCCCAGTAATTGTTGCCGTTCATTATGAATGAAGAAAAGATTGTATATAGGACTTACAAAATCACAATAGGTGATTTCTTAATGGCTTAGCATCTGCTTGCTCCTAGATGGACAAAGAAAGTCCTATGAAGTCACACCATATAAGTAATAGTTACCCCAGTTTACACTGAATGCAAATATCAGCATTTTCCTGATTTGTTTACATAAATTACTTTTTTCAGCTTTAGTTATTACCATATAATGTCACATATTTTTGTCTTTTGCGGCAAAGCTTGTTGTCTTGTATAGGGGTCTGTCATGTCCAGGGACCCACAAAGCACCAGTTATCTCAATGTGTAGGGTACTGCAATATTAGCAGCATGACCACCATAAGAAGCTTTGGGACCCCATACAACTATAATAAGAAGTTCATATAAAGAGTTCCATTGATTAATGTGCTACTAAGTTATTCCGTTTATTGGGGGTCAGTGAGGTTTAACACCTTCCTAGCTACCTGCCCCTGCTCTGCATTGTTGTTGCTTGATACAGGAGTTTTTGCACAAGTTACATAAACTGCATACGTTTAGGGGCCCAATGATCTTGCTGTGGGTCCCAATAACTAGTCAGTAGTAGTTCATAAAAATAGTAAAAATAATTAAGGTGCTACTAAGCCAGTCTTTTAATTAGAGGTCAGTGTAGTTTATAAGTAAGTTACGTAAGTTTCTTTAAAGCATTGCATAGGTGTAGCGGCCCAATATAGTTGCTGTGGGGCCCAATAACCAGTTTTCTTTTTTGTTTCTAAAGGTACATATATAAGGGGTAACAGACACGATATAAACTCAGCAATCTGACAAACCTATTTCAAATAGATAAAAAATCTAGTAAGTGACCAAAACATATGAGTGCGTAATATTTCAAATAGATAAAACTGATTTCCAGCATCTTTCTCATGTACTCTGTCTGCATGAAAAATACAATACAAAGTACAATGGAAAGATTATCTGAGAAATGTTAGCACATATTACAACATGGGCAAATCAGAAAACACAACACTGTGCTTTGTTCTGCTGTATTTATGCCTATTGAGTGTCATCTGTGTCACATATCAGTTATTTCTCCTAATGTCCGGGTTCACGCTATGGTAGATTAGATCTTTTAATGCAGAGCAGCACTGAAAGGGTTACCATAAAGTATTGTGTTAGAAAATACAATAGCAAGAGCAGATGGACCACATTTTAACTGAGTGACATGGTCAAGCTTCCTCCATCAATGATGTGAAGAATTGATGAGGGGTGTCTTAAGAACTCATCATTCTCTTTTACTGAAATATCTTTAATAAACAATGGCTGAATTATAGGAGGCCAGCACCAATGGAAATAGTCAGCGCATATCTGTTTGTGACACTAAAATCTCCTGGGGAAACTGTAACTTCTGGGAAACAGCTGATAAGTACATAATTAAACCCACATTTACTCAGAACAAATCACTCTATAATAGTATCTTACGCTACATGCAAGAGACATTTTAACAAAATGAAATAAATAAGCTTTATACTGAAAGATTACAAGGCCCATTTGCTACTGAGAAACAATCAGAATGTGCAGATATTAAAAAATGTATAGAAGTGTGATAGAATGCATTTGTTTCATGCTTTTTGATCATTTAACAAATCAACGTCTATTATTTTTTTCTGTTTAGCATCATTTGTTGATTTATTTCTCTTTTTTTGGAGGTGGGAGTGGTTATATTTTTATATCTTCCTTTTGTATAAAACACATGCACTGGTATAGATTGAGAATAGTGATGAGCAAATGTTTTCGCCAGGCATAGATTTGCAGCGAAATCCTGAATTTCGCCATCTGCAAATTTTTTCACGAAACGGCCACAAAATTTCGGCACTGAAAGATTAGCGCAAAATTGGACGCTGTTGTGTCAAAACGGCATGGTCGCATCAAACTAGGTGCAGTCATTTCAAATTGGGCGCGGGCATGGCAAAAAAAGTCACCCATGTCACAAAAATGTTGTGTTTTGCAAATTTTTCGCCGTTTTGCAAATTATACTGAAGTTGCGAATTTTAAGTGAAGAAATGGGACAGATTCGCTCATCACTAATTGAGAACAGTTCCCTGTTTTGTGTAAAATTTACATCAGTTCCTCTAAAATGTAATAAAATGGGCAGCTGCTGGCAAGGTAGGGTTTTGGAACATAAACAGCCAAGTCAGGGTCAGATGCCCCCTCATCTAGTCAAGCCACCAGTGCCAACTGTATGTTATATAGAAATTTGCCTGTAAATTGGTTAAAATTCTCCTAACCAAAAATGTATAAAATATGTCCTTGAATTAGCTAATTCACTGTGATGCAAATTCCTCCTAAAATTAGGTCACAGTTCTGAATAACATACTTCAGTTTCTGAATAAAAGACAGCAGTTGTTGTAGAACTGTAACTCAACTAATTAGAGAACTATAGCATGATAAAAGTATAGAGAATTTATATGACAGCACTGCCTCTTTGTAGTACCCCTCCCCTACAGCAACACCCTTTCTTTTAACCCAGTTGAATTATTTTGACAAATATGCAATAAACTATTTGGTTTCAGCCTTTTGCTTATAAGTCAGGATAGAAGTAGCTGATAAGAGAATAATAAAACATTTATTGCTAGTGGGCTACAGAACTATCATCCCTGCAAAGTGAATTAAATACAATCTCTTTCCTATATTAGGAAATATAATAGATATTTAACTGCCAATGCAACAAAAATGTGCAATAGGTAATAAAATCAAATACCCCCTGACACAAACACAAACATATATGCCATTTTGGCCTGTGCTGAGGTTTTAAATGCTGAAATGTTACATTTTTTTGTTTGGTTAAATGATATGAAAAAGGTAGATTAAAAGGTAGATTTTACAACTTTTCTATTTTTTTTTTCTATGACTGGACTCTGGACACTAAAATGCTGGTGGTTTGACAAAAAAGGTTAGCTGAAAACAAACAAAAAATGGACTGAATTATTATTCCACCCATAGCTTTCACAAGGAAAATAGAAGCAGCAGATTGAGGCCTGTTTTCATATTCGATAGGGAATCAGATAAATGGCAGGCAGCTTGCTCTGATAAGGCCTTGCTCTGGGCATAACCTCTTTCTCTGAAAGCCTCTTACTATGCATAGAGTCAGGCAGCTCTGGCTATCTGTGCAGCTGCACCTTGACACAAATATATCTGCACCCAAGATGAAGCAATCCCCCAGAAATTACAGCAAAGGGATTGTATTTGGGGAGGGGAAGCAGCCAGCTCCAGCCTGTCTTTCTTACACTTTATCCTTCTGTGATTTCTATACCAGCGTTTCCACCCATTTAGGAAAAAAATCTTTATACTTTTAAAGTTTAAGATTTAAGTGAGGCAGGATAAGAACTTTATGACTTCATATGAAGAGCACAATATTTGGAACAATGTTAAAAAATTCAGTTAGCACAATATGTATAAGAAAAATTACAAATAAATAAATACATTTAAATTTACAGATTGCAGATTATGGCACACTAAAGTATCTATATTGTTTTATATGTGGGAAAGACTCTGCATATTATTATAAATGTAAGAAGCTTATATGGAGAGTTGTGGTGGAAAATAATTGTAATTGTATTGTATTATAGTCAAGTTACAGAATTTTAATAAACAATTGCATATCTATACATGAGATAAGGGTAAATCAAAAGTCATTAGTATGTTTAAAACCTTCTTAAGCCGGCCACATGCGGGGCACAGCGAGAGTCATGATCTTATTGATATTCATGAAACATGGTTGCAAATGTGAATGGTCAAGTTTCTGACTTTAACTGAACTCATACGGAAATCATATGTTCCAAGTCCTGCATGTGGGACTATACTCAGCCCTTCATACAGTAATTTTTCCTTCATATTGCATGGCAGTCCCAGGTCCTAGGTGAGTTGCATTCTGGCACTACCATTAGCTTAACACTCTACCAATGTACCCACATGGCATAATCAGGATTTCTAGCATTATAGACTTGCAATTAGTGATTTGCTAATTTTTTTGGCAGGCATGGATTCAAAGATTCCACATTTCGGCATTGCCGAATTTTTTCATGAAATGGCAGCAAAAATTCAGTGCAAAAAAATTCACCATGACTGAGAAAAAAAAGTCACCTCAAAAATTGCGCGCAAAAATTTTGTTGCATCAAAAAAGTCGCCTATTGACTTCAATGTGTTTCGCTCATCACTACTTGTAATATGAATTTGAATAAATGCATCATAAAAAAGAAAGAGACACTTAGGGGCCCATTCATGAAACCACGATTTTTTGGTGGTTAAAATCACGATTGGAAAAAATTTGTATTATTCGAGTAACCACGATAATTTCTGATGTTCAAAAATGTAATGAAAATTCTTTTATCGGTCGTACGAAAATACCGTGGTAGCATTCCGAAAGTCACGAAATTTTCGGATTCAAACGTTTGTAAATGGCACGAAAACCTTTATGGCTTTGAAACCTTCAGTGCATGATTTTGGAAGCCTTCCATAGGACTCAATGGCACTCTGCAGCTCCAACCCGGCCCAAGGAAAGTCTCCCATAGGGCTCAATGGCACTCTGCAGTTCCAACCTGGCCCAAGGAAAGTCTCCCATAGGGCTCAATGGCACTCTGCAGCTCCAACCCGGCCCAAGGAAAGTCTCCCATAGGGCTCAATGGCACTCTGCAGATCCAACCTGGCCAAAAGATAGCCTCGATACCAAAGCTGAATGAATTCCGAAATGGTCGTAGTCTTTGCAAAAAATATGACTTTTTCGTGGAAGTTAATGAAAACCATGAAAAAGTCATGGAATTTTAACGCAATTATCGTGGACATTACAAAAAGGTCTATAAATTTAAAAAAATATGATTTTTTTCTAAAAAAAAAATAAATTGTGGTTTAATATATGGGCCCCCATGACTGACCTTTTATAACACAGTTCTCTTAGAAACTACTTTAGCATGGAACATACTAACTATTGAGGAAACCCTAAAATGCCCATGTGACCTCCAGATATGTAGCTTCCGATATATGAATATGGCAGCAGGCCAAACTATTACACTTAAGTGGACACTACCACTACGGCTCAGCATGCTGGGAAAAAAATTGTGTCAAAATTGTGGCAAAAGAGTGGACAGAGTAATATGTACTATTTAAAATTAGTTTATTTTGACTAGAGGCCAGAAGACAGCAATAAGTTTCCTAAAAAATCGCACACAAGTAATATTCTCTCAAATGTGAAAGTAATAAAATAACCAAAAATCAGTAGTATATATCATATGGGAAAATATAAACACAATGTGCTTATTTTCAACTGAAAAGAGAGGATTACTAAAGAACATGATATCTATGCACACTGGTATTCAAGGTCAATGCAAGAAAGTCTTTGGAGATCTCTTTATGTATAGGGAAGCAGTGGGATGTACAGAGAGCATGGAGCTTTGAGATTAGAGGAAAGAACAGACAGGGAATTCTTTGGTCATGATATAGTGAAAGGGAGAGTGTCTCACCCCTCCGTCAGTGGTGATAAGCTAGAGGATATTTAATTGTATTCATCAGGGGAAACAATTAACCTGCTGCAGTGTGGGGGGGGGGGGGCAGGGTAAAATGTAAAAAAGTCACAATCACAGCAGTTTTTGAGCTGGGCAGCAACAGAAAAAGAAGTCAACAATAGAAATGCAGCGAGAGTCTCCAATACTAAAGACCTGGTTATAAAAATACAATACATGATTTAGCCACAGCAAGGATTTGTGTGCTTGGTAGTTTGTATGTCTTTCTTCTATTAAAGGGATAGCAATGGCTCTGCAAATTAGCGAGGGAAAGGCCTGGATGAAAACAAGATGGTGTATATGGCTGCATCTACTCTGCAGGTGTTTAAACTGTATTTGTGTATGCAAGACAGTGGGTGTGGACACTACAGGGTGTGCACACAGTCTTACAAATGTTGATACTAAAACTAATGTAATTATGTAATGAATATAAAAGTTACTGTTTTTATTGTTAAAGATTTTTGAGGTAAAGGAATGTTAGGGGGCATGAAATGTGATAAAGATGAGGTGCAGTCTTCACAATGTTCTTTATTATTATTCCCATGTTCCCATTTATTGATACATTTTATAGAGTATATATAGAGTAAAACACAGGATCAGAGGGCTCTATTCACAAGAGCTTACAATTAAACTCTTTCCACTAATAACATATCACTTAGATCAGTGCTGTCCAACTTCTGCGGTGCCGAGGGCCGGAATTTCTCTCGCATACATGGTGGAGGGCCGCTAATGGAAGCCAGTTTTGACCACGCCCCTTTAAGCCACGCCCACTTCAAACCACACCCATTTTGTCACAATGGTGGTAGTGCAGCAAAAACTCAAATGCTTGGTCCTCACTGCGGGGATATCAACAGTTATTCATATATGAAAGAATTATATTATGTCATATTAAGATGTACCCTTAAATCCATATGCCTCCTCCTCCCCTGTGGATAGCACAGCAACCCCCAGCATATAATTATACACCTTAGTGACCATTTCATCACTATTTCCAACTGCTAACAAACTCCCAAAACAAACCCCTGCCAGGTTCACCTCCCACAGGCAGCATAGGGTAGGCAGAGTATGGCACACACAGGCAGCACTCTGCCTACCCTATGCTGCCTGTGTGTGCCATACTCTGCCTGCCCTATGATGCCTGTGTGTGCCATACTCTGCCTGCCCTATGCTGCCTGTGTGTGCCATACTCAGCCCTACCCTGCCTGTGTGTGCCATACTCTGCCTGCCCTATGCTGCCTGTGTGTGCCATACTCTGCCTGCCCTATGATGCCTGTGTGTGCCATACTCTGCCTGCCCTGTGCTGCCTGTGTGTGCCATACTTTGCCTGCCCTATGATGCCTGTGTGTGCCATACTCTGCCTGCCCTATGATGCCTGTGTGTGCCATACTCTGCCTGCCCTATGCTGCCTGTGTGTGCCATACTCAGTCCTACCCTGCCTGTGTGTGCCATGCTCTGCCAGCCCTACCCTGCCTGTGTGTGCCATACCCTCCCTGCCCTATGCTGCCTGTGTGTGCCATACTCTGCCTGCCCTACCCTGCCTGTGTGTGCCATATCCTTCCTGACCTATGCTGCCTGTGTGTACCATACCCTCCCTGCCCTATGCTGCCTATGTGCCATACTTTGCCTACCCTATACTGCCAACACACAGGCAGCATAGGCCAGGCAGTACATACAATGTCTGAGGTGTGAACAGGAGAACAATATGGGTGATTACAGCCTGAGCCTGAGGTGTAAACACTGCAGGGGGTGAACAATACAGAGATTAAAAGGTGTGAACAGTACAGGGGATTACATTTTTAAACAATACAGAGGGATTACAGCCTGAATCTGGGGCCAGTGAAATTCAGTACTGATACCATTTAAAGCTTACACAAAGGTAAGCCATCAAAGCAGCCAGACAGGTGGGGGGCCACACAGAGGGGGGTCGCGGGCCGCCAGTTGGACAGCACTGACTTAGATGATACCAAACTGCCTTTTAGTCATGTTGGATCTATGCAAGTGGTTATGGTGCAGGGGATATACAAATAGCTGTATTTACTTCTGTATTCTATAAAAACTGCAGACACGGGTATCAGTGTCCCAAAAAGATTGGATTACATGGATACACAATGTTAAAAGCTTTAAATACCAATAAACAGAACTACTGTTGTGTTCAGAAAAGGCAATTATTAAGAGTTTTATTGAAATAAAGACCAGAATTTGCAACAACAAGCAGCCAGTGAGTCTTCCTATGCAAATCCTGTGCTGAAGCTTTGTGTACCATGTGTCCCTCATGTCCATCATAACTTCTATACTATATTTGATGTACAGTATATACTGATTTTATTGAGCATGACAGTATAGAACCATGGATATGAAAGATAATACTTGGCTTGGCCTCATGGTCACTGAAATTTATCTCACATGGAACCAAGGACTGGATAACACTAGCTCTAACATTGCTCAGACTGGAAACTTAATAGGATCACCAGAGAGTATAAAGTATTCATCTTTTAGTTCTTACAAAGTGTGTGTTAAAGTCAAACATGTCTGAATATGTGTAAGGTCAGGTTAAATTAAAGTTTCTTGACACTAGAAAGGTTGTCCTTCATTATACAGATCTCGTGTACACAAATTCTCTTGTATTTTTATATCTCTATTAGATTAAAAAGGCAGCAGTATTTTAATTAATGGATGTTTGAAGTCATATAAAAGACAAAGTGTGATTACATTATGGGGCCCATTTACAAAACCTCGATTAAGTAGTTATTTTTTCTAACTTAGTGAACATTTCGTAAAGTCCACGATAATTTTGTTAACTTCCACAAACAAGTCATGCTTTTCCAATCTCCCCTAACTAAACTTTTTTTAAATGTCAGTTATGATGTTCAGTTGATGAAAAAGTCAAGCTTTTCGCAATGGCTTCGACCATTTTGGAATTCATTCAAGCTTTGGTATCGTGACTCTCTTTTCGCCAGGTTGGATCTGTCGAGTGCCATTGAGTCCTATGGAGGCTTCCAAAATCATTCATTGAAGGTTTCAAACGTTCGGATATGAAAATTTTGTGACTTTCGGAAAACAATTACAATATTTTCATACAACCAAAAAAAACATTTTAGTGACATTTTAGAACATCAGAAAATATCATGGTTACTCCGAATTTTTTCCAAATTGTGATTTTAAGCCCAAAAAATTTGGACTTTAGTGAATAGGCCCCTATGTATCTGTTTGTGATATAGTAATTGATAAAATAATTTCTTTCATTGCTCCTCTCCAACTCCCAAATGTAATAGGCACTAGGTTTTTCCAGTAGCAGTAACCCGTAGTAACCAATAAAATGTTTGCTTTCAAGCAGGCGACAACTAAATTCTACCTGCTGATTGGCGGCTATGGGTTACTGCTCCTGGGCAAACTTAATTCTTATTATTTTATAAACATTATAAATAGTCCCTATGGAAGGTACAAATAACCCATCTGTGAAAAAAGTTGCTAGGGAAAGAATGTATCACCAGTGGTTTTGGTTAACTACCGTTGCTCATTGGACTGGTCAGATTGGCAATAATCTGCATACA